>NC_085140.1:368489932-369700415 GCF_024139115.2 Armigeres subalbatus | reverse complement strand
CTCCAGGAATTGATTGCTCCAGGGGTTGATTGGTCGGTGCTCGGCCAAATCACACCAAGCGCCAACAAAAAATTACCATTTTTTCTGGCCAAGTTTTCGTTTAGGAGGTTTGTTGATCGTGAATAGTATCGGATATCCATCAACCTCATAACTGAGAATATCCTACAACAAATTTATGTATGAATGGATATGAAATGATTCCCGTTTTCCCTGTACGAACAAAATATTGACTCGACGAGACTCAAGTACGAGACACTAAAGACGGCCTCACAGTTGAGGTCGATATACGTATCTGTAAAGATAACAAAACGTAGTGGAATTAAATGGAAAGTACGAAGGAATATTACTAGGCAGTGGCGTTTCCGTAACCTCAATCCACATGTACACTGCATTTAAATATAAAGATTTTTTTGTGTGAAAATGCATAGCCTAATTAGAATTTGATTAGCTTAAACGACTCTGATTATTTTGTTTCCATTTTGGCTGTAAAAATATCAAAATTTTCATTTTTTGTATCAGTGCACAAGTAAAAATTATTTAAATAAAAACTCCCCTTGAAAAAATAGAAATTTTCCATAAAAATTGGAATCAGGGTATGAGCAATTCATAAATATAAAATTTCAACACACAATGCAAACTTTACATAAACAATAAGGAATTTTCCACAAAACAAGAATAAATTAGCACTTTTGAAAGCTTAAATTACAATTATATAAGAAAAGTTTTCAAAAAGAAATCAAAATGTTCCACGGAGACATAAATAAATATATAATGTATAATAAATAAATCAATATTA
Source organism: Armigeres subalbatus (assembly GCF_024139115.2). Lineage (NCBI taxonomy): Eukaryota > Metazoa > Arthropoda > Insecta > Diptera > Culicidae > Armigeres > Armigeres subalbatus. Next base: position 369,699,619 of record NC_085140.1, on the reverse strand, counting down.
GCAACCAACAATAACAAAATGTTCAACAAAATAAATATTATTTATATTATTATTATATATTATTTTTCTATAAAAAGAAATCAAAATGTTCCACGGAGACATAAATAAATATATAATGTATAATAAATAAATCAATATTAGCTTGAGAAATGGATTGCGAGTGATTTGACTATGCGTCCAATTTGGGAATCTCGAGCTCGTTCAGTAGCCGCTAGGTTGCGAAGGCCGACGGAGGTCCTTCGTAGCTTAGTTGGTTAAAGCACCAGTCTAGCGTACTGTAGGGTCATGGGTTCGAGTCCCATCGAAGGGAAAGTGGATACCACCAATACATTTTCCAAATCAATATCTTCCACATAACGTACATATTAACATATGAGTTTTCATAACATTGTAAATTAACGTCCAAATCGGGTGGTTTAATCCCCGGAAATAGGCAATTACCTTTGATTGAACCAATATTAGCAACCAACAATAACAAAATGTTCAACAAAATAAATATTATTATATATTATTATTATATATTATTTTTCTACAATATATATAGCTGGGCTGCTATTGCTGACTCCGTGCACCGATTGAGAGTTCCGGATTACCTGTGCAGGAAAAAAATCCTCCTGGTTTATAACCAAGACATCAGGCCGCAACAAATAATTATTTTTAGATAAGCAATTTTTTAAATGTAGAACAAGAAATTATGTATTTACGCTGTTGATTTATTTAAAAATTCATATTTGTACAGTATTTGAAAAAAAAATAACAAAAAATTAGTTAACACGAAAAAAAATCCATGCTCGTCAGTATCCAGTATGCCCACCATGAGCTTCGATCACCTTCTGAAGACACCTTGGCATGCTTTCCACCAAATTCTTCAGGTGTTGTGGGTCAATGTTGCTCCAGGCTTACGATAAAGCTGAGTAGTACGTGTATTTGTTTGTAACACCAGTTTTATCCACCTTGTTACCCAGAATTGACCAGAGATATTCAATGGGATTCAAGTCTAGGCTTTGAGCAGGTCATTCCAACAGCTTCATCCGCTTAGATTTGAAGAAAGCCTTAGTTTTCTTCGCAGTATGGTTTGGATCGTTATCCTGCTGAAAGATGTTAGTTCTTACCAATTTTGGTTTTGATCACCGATTTCCGCAGGTTTTCACTAATGATGTCAATTTAGGCATCGCCATTCATTATGCCGTGAATTCGGATAAAATTCCCTACTCCGCTCTTTGTGAAGCAGCCCCATACCATGATGTATCCACCACCATGTTTAACAGTGGGCTGAAGATGACGATCATGTAGTGCTTCATCCGGTTTTCTACACACTCTCACTCGTCGCTTTTGGTTGAAGATCTCAAACATCGATTCATCAGTCCACAAAACATATTTCCAGAACTCAATCGACTTGTTGATGTGCTTTTTAGCGAATTCGAGCCGTGCTTTTTTGTTCTTGGGACTGATGTACGTAAGTTTTTTTTGCGAATTTGCTCTTCAACCCGTGTTCACTGATCCTGCGGTTGATGGTATGATCCAACACCAAAAGCTGACGGTTTTCCTTGATCGATCTGATAGTTGTACTAGGGTTTTTCTTTATTTCTCGAATAATCTTTGCATCAGTGCGTTCATCCGTTTTTCTCACACCTTCTCTGCCTATTCTGTCAGCCACGGATCCAAGTTCCTAATACATTGCCCAAATCTCCTGAACTCTCGCACCTCGACTTATATTAAGCTTCGCAGCAATTTTCCGTTGCGATAAGTTGTTCTGTACTCGGTGTAGTGTCATATCGAGAAATTTCAGTTTGTGGTTCTCTTCTTTTTCTACCGTGATATGTCACTACACCGAGTACAGACAAAAAATCATAAAACATGGACACCGAAACAATCCAATGGAAGGTATCTGGATTTCAACTCAGAGAGCCCATTCCAGCATAAACGCAACACGGCGATCGCATTAATCAACAACACTATCACCATTGTAAAGCACATTTTGTTAATTAATCATTATCCAATATGGTTTATTAACCAATTGCTCAAACAACGAACACATCAAGAAGAAAAAGGAAGCAAAAACGGGTCTAACACAACATGTCCTGGAAGAAGGACATAATTTTAACTTCAGCAAAACCGAAATTCTAGAGAGGATCGAAAAGCAGGAGAGCAGACTAATAGCAGAGGCTATTAAAATTCCTATTAAAATCTCAAAATTTTAGATAAAGGAATAGAAATACTAATTTTTCAAGTAAAATTCTTAGTTAGTCTTAAAAATTTCATCAAATCCTCAAAGTTTTGCGTGGATATATGAAAGATAAATCGAAAAGTTTTTCAAATTGTATGCAATCTCGAAATCGTCTCAGAATTATAGAAGTGTAGAAGCCATGTGAATAGTTAAATGCTACTTTTCCCGTTAGTTTGGGATTATTATTTTACGTATTTTGATAGCTCTTTAATTTGAAATATTATTTCTTCATGAGGAAGAACCACCTCTTTATTTAAGAAAGATTGAGAAAAATAATTTGTCAACGATTCACGTAAATCTGATTCAACTCAACAACTAAGAAGCGTTGCCCTATCTTTTTCCCCATAGGATTTCTACTCATTTTCAGTAAAAAAATATAACTCGAAAAAAATAGAAAACTCTTTTTTTTAATGAAAATGAATCAAATTTCGGTGAAAGAAATACTAAGTCAATGAGAAAAGTAGGCAATAATACTTAGTCAATGAGTAGATTTTGTATTCCATATCAATAAAGCTTCTTTGTCTCAACAAATGTAAGGATCTATCTCTAAGGACAAATACTTTTCCGGACTACGTTTAGCAGCAATGTTATGATCTATTTGATTCCTAGACGGAGAAATATTTGGACTTACAAAGCTTATAAATCTTTGGCAGGACCATTTGTTTGAGAATTATAAAATATTTGAAATAATGAAGAAATTTCAAAAATACAATTTTACCTGTTATTAAACAATGGTTTAATAATAAATGGTTTCTTAATAAAGTTTTCGAGAATTTGAGCTCGACGTGATATTCTGAGGAAAAGTTTGCAAATCAAATAAAACAATGGTTTCTTATTGGAAATCCAGAAACTCTAATAAACTTCAATATCTAAGCGGCAGACTTAAGTATTAAAGTTAATTGAAAATTGATGGTCAAATAATCTCGAGTTAAAAAAATCTTTTAAATCCATTTTTTTTTTGTTTTATTTCAGATTAAAAAAATCCTATCAATTCATACACCTCCACACTAGTTTTTTGGGTATCTATTCTTAATTGTTAATAAACGGAATCTTTTTATAGAAATGAAATATTTTGAAATAATTTCAATCGAAAAGTTTTGAATCCAATGGCTTGTGCTAGAATTACTTCTGACATAACTGGCTCTACATTTTTTATTGAGACTTCATCTCGAAGGGTCGCAAGGCTGTTTTAACAATCATAAACGGATTTAACAACCATCATCGACGCCCTTATCGCTCATTATTCTCTCTGACGTTGAGAAACATCAAAAATATTCTTTGTAATGTAATGAAACTGAGGCTGTTCACTGTCTTTGTCACCGGATGGTATCAACGCTTACCAACAGACGTGGTTCTGATTTCAATACTCTTCAATTCTGTACTCTTTACTTGAGGTTAGCCTTACGCATTTTAACAAATTCCATTCGTGAAGATCATGGTTGACATGAATCGGAAATAACCTCACGATTTTCACAACACACTTGGAACTTTTTTGGTACATATTTCTCAAATTTAATATATTTCTACCAGATTCACATTTGAGTAAGTTGATAATAATAGGTACAAATGATTTTTATTTTGAACTTTTTTACAACAGGTAATTAAAACATAGTGACTTTAGTGACCATTTTCCGAAAAATAGTGACTTTAGTGACTTTTGAATGCAAATAGTGACTTTTTAGTGACTAGACTCAAAATAGTGACCAAGTCACTAAAAAGTGACTCGCTACCAGGCCTGTAATACCTTTATTATAACAGTTTTCTATACTTGATTGGCTCAAGTTTGCCGCTTTTGCATATCTAAGTGAATAGGATTCCTAGACAAGTGCTTAAATTCCCAGCAAAATACTTGGGGGGTACCCTAAGCCATGCAAAAGCCCGAAGGGGTACCTCACAAGAAAAAGGTTGAGAACCGCTGGCCTAGTGTGCAAAATACGATCACTCAGAACACATACAACACGAAGAGAAGATGGGTGACGTCACGCAGAGCATCGTGTGGGAAGCAGAAATTAAGGGGGGTTTATAGTTTGAAAACCACACTGGTGGTGAACGTTTGATTAATTGCAAGTGGGTAGAAGAAAATTGTATTTTGTATTTTTTTAAATGAAAATTGTTAACTTTGTTTCAATAAATTTAAGATCTGATGATGGCTGAAAAGCAGTAGGCCGAAACGTTATGCAAAATTATGCAAAGTGTGTGTTCAGTTTTCACCGAAAAATATCAACAAATTAACGATATAAAAGTTCACGGTGACCCAAACCCTACCAAGGGAAAACATGCATGTTGTAAAATGGCTGTTACGTCACTTTTCCAGATTACGGCAGAATGGGGTGCTGATATACGATGCTGGTCAAAAGTCGATCGAAGTGTCAGCGGGTGTTCCACAGGGATCGATCCTCGGACCGATTCTGTGGAATATTATGTACGACGGAGTATTACGCTTAATTCTCCCGGCCAGTGTGAAAATCGAAGGAATCGCGGATGGCGTAATGCTAGAGGTAACAGGAGACACTCTCGGCGAAGTCGAACTGAAGGCTTCATACGCGATTGGCAGAGTAGAGGAATGGCTCAACTCGAGGCGGCTGTCCCTTGCACATTGCAAGACGGAAGTCGTGGTGGTGCATAACCGCCATGGGTTTCAGCAAGCGAGGTAAGAGTAGGGACCTGCACAGTCAACTCCGTGAGGTCTCTTAAGCATCTGGGCGTGATGATCGACGATAAGCTCAATTTCACGAGTCACGTCGGTTTTTTTTAAAAACGTTAGTGTAGTACTTCAACGATCTATGGAAGTCGATCCATGAAGTAGTGAGCACAACAGCACGGGAAGTGGTAGGCACTGCACAGAGGCGACCCAGGACGGGTTGGTTCGATGTCGAGTGTCAGTGAGTGACAGACGAGAAAAACGTTGCCAAAAGCCGGATGTTGGTGTCGGGTACCCGATCGAAAAGGGATCGGCACAAGGAAGCAAGACCAGGCGAAAAACGAACCAACCGCAGGAAGAAAAAAAGAGTATGAAAAACAAGTGATTAGCGAGGCGCAGGAAAAAATGGAGAAGAATGATATGCGGAGGTTTTATGAGGAGAATGTCAATGGCGTGCGGAGAAAGACAGCGCCATCTCCCGTCATGTCCCGTCACCAAGAAGGGAATTTGCTGACAGATAAAACCGAAGTGGCTGCCCGGTGGAAGCAGCACTTCGAGACTTTGTTGAATAGTGGAAGTGAAGGTGCATCGGTGGAATTATGGCAAATTATGCTAGAACATGGTTTTCCGGCGAAACTGAGACCCATATTATTATATACCAATCGACTCAGCTAGATGAACTAGAAGCAATGAACTAGAAGCAATGAACTAGATGAGCAATTATCTATCTGCTGTGTGTATGCTTGTGTACGTATATGTATGTGTGCAGTAATCCTTACACGATATTCTTGTACCAAGTTGCTTTGAATCTTTAAACTATCGGCCATTTATTTTAAAAGTTATGATTAAGTTATGATAAATTTTCACTTTGTAACGTCTATACAGCAAGTGTTTGTGAACACTTTAAGGTAGGAAATTATAGTGGGAATTCCTTACACTGAGGCGATGTGCATCGATTGTTTCGAGAAAGGCATCATCACCGCTAGTGGAATTATCTGGGTTTTAAACAATAAAAACCAAATTTTTTAACCAAAACATATAAATTAATCAAGAAAATAAGATTACTTATCAAAAAATATGGGTACGAGCTTAATTTTTTTTGTTATTATATTTGTTTTGAGTGTTTTATGGCATTAATGTTGATTTTATTTTCCAAATTTTGGTGAAAAATAAATGCAAATTCATTCGAAGATTATATCATTCAGTAGCAAATTTAGTCAAGTCAAGATAAGATAACTAACTCACAATAAGTAATTGTGATATTAACAGGAAATAATATTTCATTCATTTCTTGAAAATGGTAAATGGTATGTATAAAATAAAGTTGGCATTTGTACGACCGCGCATCACTAAAGATCTGGCATCCCAAATTTTGCTAATTTATATTTGGTTCCTTCTTCTTTATTCTTTACGATTAAAAATGTTATGATGAAACTGGAATACTTTGAAGATCAAAGCTCAATCTTTTCGTTGTAATGGATATTCGTAATTTTGACCAAGTTGGCATTTGTACGAACGCGCATCGCTCAAGAATAGACAGTCAAACTTCGATGAAATGGTTTTACGTACATTTTGTATGGGAATTTCAAACCTTGATCATTTGTTTATATAACACGATGTTAGCATTATCAACCGATAATGTAAAGATCATATGTGCTAATTTTTGTTTGTGTACTTAACTAATAGGAAACATGTTATTACAAAACCATAAAAAATGAAAATCATTCTGACGAACCAATTTGTTTTCTATATAAATTATGTACGCAACAAATTGTACCAGAAAAATGATCAATTTTTGGCGAGACAAAGTTCGCCGGGTCAGCTAGTTCAAATATAATTGTTTATCAAGTCTACTTAAAGCCGTACAAATTTATGCATGTTACATCGAGAAATGTCCAAAATAAAAAGTGGGGATCACATGTGTCCGGTTTACCCTAATGGAAAAAAAAAAATCAACATAAAGTTCCTGATTATAAAATGTTACGTTTTGTAGCGACAAAATGAGCTAGGCTTACCCGTGGCGCACCAACAGATGGCCTGCCAAACCAACAACTTGTCTTCTTTCTCCTCTCTCATCTCCTCAGAATATACCAACCATGATGTGGGTACGTACTTAATATTTGGTACGGTTAATATGGTTGTCAAGGGCTCCCATCAAAAAATCGTTTTTTTTAATGATCCTATTTTTCGCATATAGTTAGTCAGAAATAAAAAATGCAGAATATCCAAAAGAATATGTAATGCAAAAGTAACAAAGCCAATGGAATCCATACCAAATACTAAAATACTAAAAATCAAATGACGACAAAATTACCGTTGCCAATATCGCATATCGCTTAAGAGACGTAAAAGAAAATGTAAAGGACGTCAATAAAATTATTTCAAAGTCATACATACCGAAAAGCTACTAACGAAACCCCAAATTTGGTAGAAATATATAAAATTTGTTTAAGCGTTTACCAATCTCAACCAGTGAAATGATTTTCCAACCCACCTTCTATTTCATGCTTATGTTATTGATAGCACTAATTGAAACCAATAAGCGACCAATAATTCAATCATTCTCAATTTATACTCGCTGTAGCTAAGCCAAGCTATAGTTAAAACCGAATTTCTTTGTCTCCTTCTTCTTTATCAATTAAACAGCCTGTTGTGTGTGGTATTTGTTTTCGAAGCTCGTTATAAGAATCTATCAATCGATATCAATTATCGTCCCGAGTTCAACGGTATGAAAATCCAAGGCATCCGTTAACCAAGGAAGCTGTATTGGGACAATTGAGCGCAAGCTCAACTCTACCTAGTCCCGGGCCGAAGCTGATGTATTTTATAGGCCACCACACCGGGGCTAACCTTTGACATTTAACCGGTGATGACAACGACAACAACCAACCAACGGAGGCTCCGCCGAGGAGCGAAAATGTTAGAAAAAAATAATACCAGCAATATTGTCCAACGGCCCAGCACCAGAAGGTAAGGCTCGTTTAGTAAACATGAGGCATGTTAAAAGCAGTTAATTTTTTGCTTATTTCATTCCTTTTTCCGACTTCAGTTTAAATTTTCACTTGTTTTCTTGATTCTTAGTTAAATTCTCTATCTCTGTACACGTAACTTATGATCCTTTGTTATTATCTTTATCGCAATTTAATTAAATCCTTTTCTGAAAAGCAAAGTATGTTTCTAAAGTATAGAATATAAGACAGAAACTCAAGAATAGGATCAAAATCAAAAATTTATAAAATCACAAAAAAAAACATCAAAAATTTAAAACATCACTGAAGCACACAAGACAAATATTTATGCAATGAAAAGACTGGAATTGTTTTATAATTGACTGTGATAATGCTAATAAATAGAACACCAAGCTAATGTAATTTATTATAGTTTTTGTCTGAAATTGAAAAAAAAATATGTTGAATTCTGGAAAATAATGTTTCGGCAATAACTTCAGAACTGCTAAATGCACCTCACCGGGGATATAATATTCGACAGCGTGGGGGCGTTTTGCTCAACAAGTTTCTTCAACTGGCAGCTCGACCAGTTGCATGCACTGTATTTGAGTGTCTTGCACAACTGTGACAAACTCTACCATGCTAAAATTTCGAGAGTATGAAAAATACTTATGTTTTGTTGATAGGAACATTTTTTAGCGTATCAAATCAACCAGTGAAACGTTTTGCGCACACCCACACCCCAAAATTCGAATATTTCCCAACAGACGTTATTCGCACATGCACCGAAGCAAATTTCATTGCTGCTCTAAATCCCACTCAAGGTCCGTGCGTGGGTGTTCAATATTTTCTCTTTGTTCGAGGGACAGCTGTCGGATGAAGAGAGGAGCTTTATGCAGCGAAGCATGGTACGCTTTATTACAATCTACAAGGTATTTGCAACAACAATTACCCGCCATCAGCGAGCAATGACAATGACAGACAGCATTTTACACCTTGAGCGGGAAAAAATTATTCGATGTTTGCGAATACTTGTCGTTATTCGAGACCCGTCTCGGATCCTTGATGGAGGGAAAATAGAAGAGAAAGGATTAGGTTGAAGTGGATTTTATTCGATCTTGAAACGTTAATTCTTTTTTTCTGAAATGTGAAGCAGGATAAATAAAAGAGCGCAAGACTAGCTCTGCCATAATGTAATTGAGGTTGGAAACAAGAGTAAACAAGTTGACATTTACGAATATCCTAAGTATTTAGAAAAGTTTTCGCGCTGAACTATATTTGTACCACTAATTGCGGAAGTTTACTTTTAAGAGCAAATGTCAACGAAAATAAACCGTTAAATATCACATCAAAGAAAACCACTCTAAAAATATATTTTAATCACACGGTAGAAGTATAATAAGTTCGAGCTCAGAAATCAAATTATTTGAGCTAGTTGAGATTAGTTATTTAGTTATAATCCGCGTTTTTCCAACAACAGACAAATTTTCCATCATTGTCGTATTGGTTCAGTCTTGTTCCACTATCCTACGTAACTGTGCAGAAACGTTACCCACACAACCCGCCCACAACGGTCCGCATAGTCTGATAATTTCCGACCGATAATGGCAACCAGTCAGGTTTTCTTTCCGCTGAATTTCGTAAATAAAGCGGAACTAGATTCCTCACAATCGAGCCGCTCAGTCTAGCAGTTCTGAGTAGGAGCTATGCTCCTGAACGAACCCAGGCAAAAGGTGAATGTACGCTTGCATAACCCAGTCGTTCTCTGCATGCACGAAAGCCCCATCATCCTACACAGGAAGTGTTCCACTTTTGTGCATCCTCCCATCCCATCGTATCACTCCATCCATGCTCCCAACGGGTGAACAGCCCAGAGTGCAGCAGCTGTAAACAGGCCATAGTCGCAATGGCTCCAGTCAATGTTCTAGCTACAGATGCGAAGGGAGACTAATCCAAAATACACACCTTAAGCTTTGCGATTCAGATTACAAGAGACAACTTTATGATTGTTCATAAGTATGGCAAAAAATACGGCAAGTCAGTTACGAGACAATGATCACGACCTCACTGTTGAGAACATAATACGTAATCTTTGTAAAGGTATAAAAAAATTGAATTCAAATTTTTGCTGACAGGTGTAGATCAAACCGTTTAATTACTCGTCAAAATATCTTGGCTACTGGCACGGCAAATGCTGGGTGAAGCGTAGCTGAAGGTACTGTCCAGCATCGACAGTCGATCCAACTTAATGCAGCACTTTAGTCATTCCAGAAGACGCGTTTGTTGATGCCGAACGAGTGGCCATCTTCAACGTATTTTACCAAGCGCACTCCCATCACGCAAGCTTGAAACTCTAAACGGGGAATCGTTACAGGTTTCAGTGGTACCACCTTGATTTTAGCTGATACTAGTGCAACCTCTACTTGTCCTTCTTCGCTGACTACTGTCCTCTACGGACATGAAACATGGACAATGCTCGAGGAGGACTTGCACTCTGAGTATTCGAGAGACGGGTGCTTAGGACCATCTTTGACGGTGTGCAAGAAGACGGTGTGTGGCGGCGAAGAATGAACCATGAGCTCGCCCAGCTCTACGGCGAACCCAGTATCCAGAAGGTAGCTAAAGCCGGAAGGGTACGATGGGCAGGGCATGTTGCAAGAATGCCGGAAAGCAACCTTTCAAAGATGGTAGGACAATGTTTTTCGGTGAAACTAGTACGCCTGATTTGTGTCTAGCTGGACAGATCAAGATCAAGTATGAGGGTTGCGAACGAGATTTTGACATCCTTCGTAACCTTGAATGGATCGATGGATGCACTCTTTGATTTACTGGTTTGAACCCCGGTTCAAAACTTTCTCTCTTGAGCATAGAAGGGTCCACCCATACCACTTCCAGGCCTAGTCTGAGAAGAAAGCCATATCAGTGCCATTTCTTGCCCCTATCTCGTTGAAGGAGGCTACGAATGCGAACATCTATGATGCTCTTAACAGCAATGAAAGCCTAAACCAGCATTTTACCAGCTTCTTCGCCACAGACAGTTAAGGAGACACAACCTGAGCCTACAGGTCCTCCCAATATGAGGAAGAAGCCATGTCCAAATTGTCGTGTGCCCCGCTTTCGCGCATTGCCCTCGAATTTCTAGTACGTAAATACTTGTTTCTGAACTTATATCTGCGTTTGATGGTGGTCTGTTGAAGTTGGCCAACTATACGACGGTCCTCACCAGGTCAACATTCATTATACAGGGGAAAATTGAAAACTTCATCCACATCCTCGCGTAGAGATTCTGGTAGGTGCGATTAACCGTAAACCAAACCAGCCTATGGCAGCCTATAATCATGGAGCACCTAAACTACTTCGAATTGGCTGATGACGTTGCACTCCTCGCTCAACGGCGCTCTGATATACAGAGCAAGCTCAACGAGCTTGCCGAGCGCTCCTCTTCGGCAGGCTTAATCATCAACGTCAACAAAACCAAATCGTTGGATGAAAACACGGTGACCACTTCCAGTTTCACAGTAGCCGGGCAATCAGTGGAGAATGTTGAAAGCATCCAATGTCTTGGTAGCCAAATGGCGTCAGACGGCAGTACCAAGATCGACATAGGCGCACGGATCAAGAAAGCAAGGGCTGCCTTTGCGAGTTTAAGAAATATCTGGAAAACAGGCAGATAAGTGAACGCACCAAAATAAGAATTATCAACTCTAACGTAAAATCTGTGCTGTTATACGCTAGCGAAACATGGTGTGTATCAGTGGAGAACACTCAACGGCTGCAGGTGTTCATCAACAGATGCCTGCGGTATATAATTCGGGCCTGGTGGCCTCACAACTCCATCGTTGTTGTCACCAGAGGCCGATAGCAACAGAAATTCGGAATCGGAAGTGGGGCTGGGTCGGTCACACTCTACGTAGGGGTGGAAATGAAATCTGTAAACAAGCATTAGACTGGAACCCAGCGGGACATCACAGCAGAGGCAGACCCAGAGGTTCATGGCGGCGAAGCCTCAATAAAGAAATAAAAGAAGTCGACCGAAATCTAACCTGACAATAGGTTAAAGCGATAGCTGGACATCGCTCAGGATGGAGATCTTTAAAGTCGGCCCTTTGTACCACCGGAGATGTACACAGATAGAAAAATCCACTGAAATTTACGCTAAGAATCATGCACATAAATGGAACGCCATTATCAGCGTAAATACATGCGAGATATGGCCTAAATGCACACAATATTAGACGTGAATCATCAATATCGCATGCAAGTTGTAAGCAAACTTGTTAGGAAGAAGGCCATTTCAGCGTTGAATAGTGTAAATTTCCGCATCTCAAGTTTTACGCGCTGTTTACTTTTCACTATTTTTTTCTGTGTACAGGATCCATAAGAAAGATCCTCTATTTATTTATTATCAGACTAAGGCCGGAGTGGCCTGTGCTGCACATAAAAGTCTTCTCCATTCAGCTCGGTCCATGGCTGCACTTCGCCAACCACGCAGTCTGCGGAGGATCCGAAAATCGTCCTCCACCTGATCCCGGCCCACCGCAGTCTTCCGATTTTCGCGGTGTGAACGATGGATGGATCTCCCAACAGCTGATGCAACTCGTGGTTCATTCGCCTCCTCCACATACCGTCCGCCATCTGCACCCCACCATAGATGGTACGCAGCACTTTCCTTTCGAAAACTCCAAGTGCGCGTTGGTCCTCCACGAGCATCGTCCAGGTCTCGTGTCCGTAGAGAACTACCGGTCTTATAAGCGTTTTGTAGATAGTCAGTTTGGTACGGCGGCGAACTCTATTCGATTGGAGCGTCTTACGGAGTCCAAAGTACGTACGGTTTCCAGCCACTATAGTAGTTGCTACAATCCAGCTTATCGCCCTTTTTGTAGATCAGACACCTTCCATCCACTCCTGCGGCAGAACCTCATCCTCCCAAACCTTGGTAATCACCCAGTGCAGCGCAGTAGTTGGTCAACTCCAGGGGCTTTGTTGTTTTTCAGCCGGCCGATCTCCTCCTGGATTTCCTGTAGATTCGGAGCCGGAAGTCGCATGTCCTGCGCCCGTGCTCCTAAGTTCATTACCATACCGCCACCGTTGTCTGCCATATCGCCATTCAGGTGCTCTTCGTAGTGCTGCCGCCACCTTTGGATCACCTCATGCTCGTTTGTAAGAAGGTTGCCGTTTACGTCCTTACACATATCGGGCTGTGGCACGTGGCCCTTACGTGAACGGTTCAACTTCTCATAGAACTTTCGTGCGTTATTAGCGCGGTACAGTTCCTCCGTCTCTTCACGGTCTCGATCTTCCTGATGGCGCTTTTTCCTCCGGAAAATCGAGTTTTGTCTGTTCCGCGCCCGTTTGTATCGTGCCTCGTTCGCCCTCGTGCGGTGTTGCAGCAATCTCGCCCATGCTGCATTCTTCTCCTCAACTAACTGCTCACATTCGCCGTCATACCAGTCGTTTCTCTGATCCGGAGCCACCGTGCCTAGTGCAGCGGTTGCGCTGCTTCCAATGGCGGATCGAATATCTCTCCAGCCATCTTCAAGAGATGCTGCGCCTAGTTGCTCTTCCGTTGGGAGTGCCACTTCCTGCTGCTGCGCGTAGTCTTGGGCTAGTCTACCGTCTTGTAGCCGCCCAATGTTTAGCCGCGGCGGACGCTTCCGACGCGTGTTGATCACCGTCGAGAGTTTTGAGCGCAGACATACTGCAACGAGGTAGTGGTCGGATTCAATAGAAGAATTTACCGTTGATTAGAACGTGGTCGATTTGGTTTTCCGTTACGTGATTAGGTGATTTCCATGTGGCCTTGTGAATATTCTTGCGGGGGAAGAAAGTGCTTCGGACTACCATTCCGCGTGAGGCTGCAAAGTTTATGCATCGTTGGCCGTTGTCGTTCGATACGGTATGCAGACTATCCGGTCCGATGACCGGTCTATACATTTCCTCCCTTCCTACCTGAGCGTTCATGTCACCGATGACGATTTTGACGTCTCGCAGTGGGCATCCATCGTATGTCTGCTCCAGCTGCGCATATAACGCTTCTTTCTCGTCGTCGGATCTCCCTTCGTGTGGGCAGTGCACGTTGATGATGCTATAGTTGAAGAAACGGTATTTTATCCTCAGCTTGCACATCCTTGCGTTGATTGGCTGCCACCCAATCACGCGTTGGCGCATCTTTACCAGCACTATGAAGCCGGTTCCCAGCTCGTTGGTGGTGCCACAGCTTTGGTAGAAGGTAGCCGCTCGATGCCCGCTTTTCCACACTTTCTGTCCTGTCCAGCAGATTTCCTGCAGCGCTACGACATCGAAGTTGCGGGGATGTAATTCATCGTAGATTACCCTGTCGCAACCTGCGAAGCCTAGCAACTTGCAGTTCCATGTTCCAAGCTTCCAATCGTGATCCTTTATTCGTCGCCTAGGTCGTTGCCGATTGTATCGAGTCGTATTATCTTCTATGTCGTTCGTAATAGTTGTTTTTAAAGGCGGCTTATTGGGCCTGCGCAAACCTCCTGTCTCGTCGGAGGGCCGTCGTGTCAGGGCTGTTTAGCGTCCCACCTAACACCAGGACTTGGGCTCCTAAGTAAGATTCTCGCGTATCTAATAATGCTTGTACAAAATAAGCCATTACGTAAAGCAAATCTACCGGACGTTAGGCATATGTTCATTTATTTAGTAAGGCATATGTAAGTTAGGCATAATTCTGTTTTTTTGTTTTAAAGACTGTTGTGACATATATTACCCTTACGTTCAGTATGTCCTAGCGGAGTAATTCCATGAATAATACCATTCGTGAATTCCGATGGTACACTCTGGGATGCTAGACATACAGACTTGTCTGTATTTTTACAGTCATTTGGTCTTGCATACAGATTACAGACTTTATACGGTCTTTTGATTGAAGCTACAGACTTTTACAGACAATTGTTATTTTCGAAAACTTTGGGCTTCCAAAAAGAATACTATTGGGCTTTCTAACGGAACCATTTTGGGTTTTCAAATGAGATCGCGCAAATCGCGAAATTGCGTAAGGAATTCATTAAGACTTTCTATCGCATTCATTTAGGACTTTTGGGCGGAGCCTTTCAGGCCTATGAACGGATTTGTTTTTCAAATCCCGAACTAAATCCTTGATTTTTCTCGGAAGCTCAAATAGATTTCATTCAGAATCCTAAAATAATTCCATTCAGAAGTCACAAATTATTCCGAAGAATTGTGTTGGGAAACCTAAAAGATCTCCGTTAGTACGTGTGTGGCCCAATTCCGCCAAACGAGCTATCCGTTTGTATGATCGCTAGTGTGCTGTCTTATCGAGCGTGCAACTCCATCCGTTGCCCGACGAGGAAAGAGGCAAAGTCATGGCTTGCTATTCACTAGTCAATGTTGGCAACCAAACCGTTATACGAAAGATATTTGCATATCTGTCATCAATGCACGCTGGAAGTAGATTACCTATTTTCTAATATATTTCACCCTAACAGTACAGATTATGTAAACTTTCGAATGTAATCCTTCCTGGTTTACAAACGGCATTCTTTCGAACTTCTGAACAAAATTATATTGGACTTTCGAAAGGAATTCTCTGCTCTTTTGAAAGGAATCTTTTTGGACTTGTGAACGGAATCTTATTGGGCTTTCGAAAGGAATACTTTTGGACTTTCGAGTGGAGCCATCGGGGATTCTGAATGGAATTTTTTTCTGCTTCTGTACAAGGGATACCGAACGTATGTCATTTTTGCGATTTCGAACGGAAACCTTCTTGGATTTCTTTTGGAAGCCCAAAATCAGGGAATCAAAAAATGTTGTTCGGATACCTAAAAGAAGTCGGTTTGAAAGCCTAAAAGCGTTATAGCCTATTCGTATTACGCCATTTATTATAATAATTATCGTGTTGAATTGGAGAAAGAAAATTGAATGCATGGGGATTGGCAGCAAATTATTCTTTATCATGATATTTGCGTGCGTGCGTTTATATGCGTAGAATCAATATGCTATTACGTTTGGAAGAACAAAAAGCTCGGAAGACCAAAGATTCTCCGTTCGTAGACCCAAGCTTACTTCGTATCCTCAATCGGGCATACCGAACCAATTGATAGAACGAAAAAGTGGTGTATTCTCCCATGTACTTGAGCTGAAACCCCCATACAAACTTCAAATCAAATGCGCCGGCTTATGCAACAAGCGAAAATTTTAGAGATTGATTTTCTCACCCAAAGGCACAATACTTGGGGTGCCCCGTAGAATTTGACAACTTTCCCCATCTTAGGCCAGTCTACTGGGTACAGTATCACTGGAGCGAACATACTGCAGTCTACTGCCATTATTGGAGTAAATGCGGTGCTCTCAGCTGAGCTAAATAGTTTTTATTTCGACAAGTCCTCCTCGAGCATCGTCTATGTTTCATGTCCGTAGAGGACTTCCGCTCTCGTATCATATTACTTACCCAATGGAATGTTGGATAACCTCCATTTTCTCTTGTGAGCATCGCAGAGCAGGGCCAACAGAAAAGCAAAATGGAAGCTGCCTGGAAACCACCCCGTCAGGACACAAACCCTGGAATCGTACCAAGCAGCTCAAATCGCGCGCCGCAAAACTATCCAGGAAGCAAAGCATAGTGACTGGATGGGATTCCTCGACATACTGAATCCAAATCTTTCGTCCTCCGAGTTCTGGAGAAGAATGAATTGCATCCACGCAAGAGGTGAATGATTGGTATAGCTCTAAATATTGACTGCGTCAACTATATGGGCTAGTCATCATCTTCATCACGCTGACTAATTCCAAGACCGCTCATCCTTCGGGTGCTACCCCACTCGTTTCTTGAATCGTCACCCTGCATCAGAACAGACAATTAGGAACAACATACATAGTGCCTTTTGCTTTCAATGGCTACGGAAAAGCTTTTGACCGTCTCAATCGCGAGAATATGGGGACCGCTCTGAGACTTAGGGGTTCCTGAGGAAATTATCGGCCTCATCGAAACATAGTACGAGACCCATGTAGAGCGTTGCACAACGAGGTCTTATCCGTCCCATCCAGCCGTAATTGGTGTAAAGTCAAGGATGCATTCTGTCGCTGCTACTTTTCCTCATCATAATCAACGAGATTCTGGTAGATTCGGATGACCGTGAACCAAACCTCGGGCTGTTATGGCAGTCTCTATAATCAGGGAGCACCTAACAACTTCGAACTGGCGGATGTTGTTGCACTTGTGTAAAGTCGAGTCAAGTACGAGACACTGATAACGACCTTACAGTTGAGGTCGAAATACGTATTTGTAAAAGTAATACGAAGTGGTGGAATTAAATGAAATTGTGCTAAACTCGTCTTATGACAGTGAAAACATTTCACTAAAAAAGAGCTAATTTTTTTTTTCAAATTATTGATTGTGAACACGGCGATCCTTATCAGCTTCACAGTATCCGAGCAATCAGTGGAGAACGTTGAAGGTTTCCAATATTGTGGCAGCTAAATAGCGTTAGACAACAACGGTACAAAGAAAGCATGGGCTGCCTTTGCGAGCTTAAGAAATATCTGAAAAAAGG
Source organism: Armigeres subalbatus (assembly GCF_024139115.2). Taxonomy (NCBI): domain Eukaryota; kingdom Metazoa; phylum Arthropoda; class Insecta; order Diptera; family Culicidae; genus Armigeres; species Armigeres subalbatus. The sequence goes on along the minus strand of NC_085140.1, from coordinate 369,682,267 downwards.
CAGCTAAGTGAACGCTCTAAAATTCAATTTTTTAATTTCAACGTGAAATATGTGCTGCTACACTCTAGGGAAACATAGTGTGTATCAGAGGAGAATAATCAACGATTTATGTTTATCAACAGATGCCTGCGGTACATAATGCGTAACGTGTTGGCCTCATATCTCCGGATCTCACACAACGAACTTCATCGTTAGCAGAGACCAGCAACTGAAATTCAAGAACGGAAGTGGGACTGAGTCGGCCTCACATTACGTAGGAGCAGAAACGAGAACAGTAAACAAGCATTAGACTGGACCCCAGGAAAAAATATTTTAAGCTCTTTTTAGTGGAATGTATTCAACCGTCTAAGACGAGTTTAGTACTTTCCATTTAATTCCACTACGTTTTGTTATCTTTGCAGATACGTATTTTGACCTCAACTGTATCTGCAAAGATAACAAAACGTAACGGAATTAAATGGAAAGTACTAAACTCGTCTTAGACGGTTGATTAGACTGAGACCAAGCTGAGCAGAGCATCGCAGCAGAGGTAGACTTAGAGGTGACGGCATAGTCTCCCAAAATAAATACAACATTATAACGGAACATTATATAGTATGGCATCTGACGGTAACGGGAACAAGACGCCAGACGGTAACGGGAACAAGAAGGCGAGGTGCACAGCGGGCAAGGTGGATCGATCAGGTTGAGGACGATTTGCGGACCCTCCGCAGACTGCGTTGTTGGCGAAGTGCAGCCCTGGACCGAGCTGAGTGGAGAAGACTTTTATGTGCAGCACAGGCCACTGCGGCCTTAGTCTGATAATAAATAATTAAATAATCTGACAAATCATGAATGGATATTGTTAAGCACGTTAAGCACATCGGAAAACCTCCAAGTGGAGACAATATTCAGAAGAGAACCCGGAAGAGACCGTAAATTTCGTGGTACACTACGGATTTTAGTGGAGAATAACAAAAATGCAACAACAATGCAGTTTTTCCAAACATTTATGCTTTATTCTCCTATTATAAAAAATATTGGATGACGGAAAATGGATGACGGATTTTCTTTCAATTCTATATAAGACTTAATGTTGATAAAAAATCTCGTAAATAAAGCATTAAAAAATAAGGGGCTATCGGACCCAATCGAATAGAGTTTACCACCGTAACAAATTGACTGATATTCATTCATTTATTTATTTAGTTTACATCTAAACAGATAACACTGAATCAACAATTTGACGCCACAATACACGGTTCGAGGCCGCATCTCTCCATCCTCGAATGCGCCCCACGTTCGCCAAGTCGTTTTGCACCTGGTCTGCCCACCTCGCTTGCTGCGCCCCACGCCGTCTCGTACCTTCCGGATCGGAAGAGAACACCATCTTTGCAGGGTTGCTGTCCGGCATTCTTGTACCATGCCATGCCCATCGTATCCTTCCGGCTTTAGCTACCTTCTGGATACTGGGTTCATCGTAGAGCTGAGCGAGCTCGTGGTTCATTCTTCGCCCAACACACCGTTTTCTTGCACACCGCCAAAGATGGTCCTTAGCACCCGTCTTTCGAATGCTCCGAGTGCTTGAAAGTCCTCCTCGAGCATTGTCCATGTTTCATGTCCGTAGAGGACTACCGGTCTTATCAGCGTCTTGTACATGGCACATTTGGTGCGGTGGCGAATCTTTTTTGACCGCAGTTTCTTCTGGAGCCCGTAGTAGGCCAAATTTCCACAGATGATGCGCCTTCGTATTTCACGACTAACATTGTTATCAGCCGTTAGCAAGGATCCAAGGTAGACGAATTCCTCGACCACCTCGAAGATATTCCCGTCTATCATAACACTTTGAAGGCGGCATTAAGGATGGTGATCGCTCGAAAGTTCTTACACTCCAGCTTGTCGCCATTCTTGTAGATGCATATAACCCGTTCCTTCCACTCCTTCGGTTCGTCCGTCAAGATGCTCCCATCCTTATCCCTGTACATTTCCGTTCGCGGCACGAAGCCTTTGCGGGATGCGTTGAGCTTCTGATAGAACTTGCGTGTTTCTTGATAATGGCACAGCTGTTCCATCTCCACGCACTCCGCTTCTTCCAGGCGGCGTTTTTTATCCTGAAAAAGAAGGGTTTGATGTATCCGCTTCCGTCTATAACGTTCCACGTTCTGCCGGGTACCTTTGCTGCAGCGCGACCGCACGCGCTGCGTCTTTCTCCTCCAGAATCTTTCTGCACTCTTCGCCGAACCAATCGCTCTGTCGACTTCGTCCCATATACTCGACGCTTTTCTCCGCTGCGTCATTAATGGTTGCTTTGACTGTATTCCAGCAGTCCTCAAGAGGGGCCCCATCGAGCTCTTCCGGCAACGCTGCCTCGAGCTGCTGCGCGTATGCAGTGGCGACATCAGGTTGCTTCAGTCGCTCTAGATCGTACCGCGACCTGACGATATGCAAAACGCTAATTTGAACGATGGCTATCTACGGACACGAGACCTGGACAATGCTTAGGAAGAATCAACACGCACTTGGAGTTTGCTGCAGTGCTGCATACCATCTATGGTGGGGTGCACTGCAGATGCCAGACGTAGGATGGATTAGTTTTTGAGAGAACCAATTATCGTTCACATAGACGACAGACACATAGACCTGGATACAAAGCTAGAGTGCCGGACAATATCCCGGTGCAAATGGTTCTCGATAGCGATCCGACGGGTACAAAAAGGCAGGGTACCTGATGGATCATCAGTTGGTTGATTAATTGCGAACCCTCCGTAGACTGCTTGGTTGGTAATGTGCAGCCGCTGTATTACCTTTAGTCTGAATAAATAAAAATAATAATATTAACATAGCGTAAGGCGAAACCTAACACAGACTGGAGAGATGCAACACAGAACTAGAACCAGGGATTGAATCTTAAAGAGAAAGAGTAAGTCTCTCACTTATCATCTCTGTGTACATATACGATATGTAGCACACCGCGAGAAATTTTTTCGCGGGATGTCATGATAGAGGACTGATTCGGGATGTTATACACCATGATAAATTTCTTTTACAAAGCTCCAAATGTGGGGAGCACTGGCTCTGATGATGCATTTCAACTTGTTCTACACAGCTGTGCAGTAACCAACACGAAAAGAGTGAAAACAAAGCGAAAATCACCATTTTTCTGTGGGGGCTGCCTATCCGTGATGGGTAATGTCTGCAAAGAAAGAAAGAAGAAAAATCAAGAATTACGTCTATACAAAGGAAGTCTGGTTAATTAAATGACGTATGTGCGGTCAAATGACTAACAAAATAGCTTGAAACTTAAAATGACTATTCTAATATCAAACATCATCAATGAGCATAAATAGAGCGAAATAGTAACTCAAACTGGAATAAATACCATTTCGGCCATGGCATAACTAATGTGACGTGCCATTTACCGAGACACCAAGTGACAGCCATTTCTGTATTAATTAGATTGATCTATTTTGAACCCAACCACAGCAATCACGAGTTCCACGCATCAACCGTCTAAAAATATACACAGCAATCAACTCTCATATTCAAAATGAATGTGCTTTGATGGGGAAGGCATCAACACAAAATATTCGAATCAGTTTCGATTGATGTTGCCACGCAAATTAATGAACCCTCGATTAATAATCACATCCGTAGCACTGTTCCGTTATATTGCACTGTGTAGTTTGTATTATTTTTTATAGTTTTTTTTGTATCTTATTTAATATACGTATTATTTTAAAGCTGAAGTAAAGCAGTTATGATACATACAATAACCATAAATTTATGAAAGTATCCAAATAATCAATTTTTTAAAAGAAAATTGCAATGCCTTATTTTTAATTTTCAACAAATATAAAAACATTTCCGTAAAAAATAGAAGAATAATAAAAAAGATAGAACATTGTGTTATTAGCTAGCCTTGTATTGTCGGAAGACTATAAATTAGCTGTTCGGAAAATAAAGTTTAAATTGATGATTAACGCCATGTATTACTGAGAAGCCACATTAATCCAAACAACTCAAATTATCTTTGAATAAAGTTAATTCGATACAAATTAAATTTACTATTTTTCGCATTGAGAGTCGCACCTACGAAACATAAAATACTAAGCATGTGAGGTTATGCAAATGACGGCTACAATCAATTGAATTGATATTGATTTCTGTTATGAAGAAGAATGTTGAAAGCCATCAGGCATCCGTCACCAAAAACTCAATCGTGTTCAAAACTGATTCATATTGACAAGAAATAATCGTGATGGCGCCATTGATACTGCATACCACGTATTGAGCAATGCACCATCATGGATATGCACCTCGTTAGGCATAAAGATTCAGTCATACTAAATGAACACAATGCATCCCATCTACGCCCAGTTAAGACCTCTAATTGTTACATCTGATGTTACAATCAGAGAGGGCAAGAAATCACCAAATTTGGAAAAAAAATGATTCAATTTAAATTTTATAGACATGGAGAATAAACACAATACACAATTTAATGAATTCATTAGTAACGAATTCCCTCCAATAATAACAGTGGAAAGGCTTCTAAAGGCAGAAAAATAATACCGAGCGCCCTGTCCTTATTCTTACTATCAACTGCACAATAATTATTATGTTGTCCATTCCATATCCCTAACGTCAATATACCTCTCGTTCGTGTACTCAACGTCGCCGTGCAATCCAATTGTCATGAACTGCAGTGATTTCTGCCACTCTGGTCTAAGAAGCGCAGTAAAAATACTCCATTCCACCCGCCATAACTTAATGGGCTATTTTTGTTCGGGAAATAGCAATAAAACGGCGTCGTCGCGATGTGCAACCCATTTTAAACTGATAGACATTATGGTGGTGGGGGTTGTTGGTTCGGATGAATGCGTACTTCCATTGCTGAAGAATCGAAATAAATATTAATACTTTTCTCGCAAATCATCTACATCTCTATTGCAATGACAACCAATAAAAAGCTTCTCGATGCTGGGGTACTTGTTTGAACTATTCGAGTAAAAACCATCTCGAGTTGCCAAGCGGGGCACCAATACGCTAACTACTTTTAGTACGTGTAGTGCTAGTTGACCTCCATACACGAAGGCAAAGTTAAGTGCTTCTATTTATATGAAGGAAATAATTTGATTTCATCAGCTTAAGAAATAAAACAGCAGTAAAAGCCTAGCAAAGCCTTTCCACGTCAAATCTCGGACCCCTATCTTTCAAGTGTAGTTTTTAAAATATTTCACAAACCACTTTTATGAAAGCTGAACCTCTCCACTTTCGTGCTTTTAGCAGCACGTTTCTCTTCTCGTCCAAATTAGCGTCAAATCAATTGTACATTTTTATATGCTAAGCCAGGCCGCATCAGCTCCACCGCGACATATTTTGCCAATGCAACGGCGGAGCATTCGCGAAAGTTCACACATCGGTCATGCCGGCATAGCATAGGTTAAAATGCCCAATAGTGGACCCCCTAGTAGCGGATTTTTGTTCTTCCTGTCATGAGGAAGATAAATTTTCAACATATTAATTCTGCTTGATATCTAAAAACAAGTTCTGCATCTCCTCTTCACGATACATACATGAAACACTCAAATACACGACGTTATTCGTTGAAATGAACATTTTAAAGTCTGACTGAATTCGCCCTATATAAGACCCCCTGGGGGTCCATAATGGGAACTTGCTTCATGTTTCGTTTCGGGGCGTCCTTTTTCTCTATTGTGGACCCCCCAAAATATTCCTATAATGGACACTCTTGTGTTTATTTTTTTATAGAATTGTAAAAAAATCATCTAATTAATAAAACACACTTAATTTTTTTTTACCGGGATCTTAGCGAAATGTTCAACTTTTACCGAGATTCGCACAGCAGTGCCCCAGCAAACATGTTTTTTGCCGAGATTTCTGTCAAAATTGCTAAAAATCAGCAATTAATTTGCCGAAAATCAGCTAACAAACGTTGTTTTTACCGAGCTGCAGAAACAAAAACTAAGTGTGAAGCATAGTCAATAAATCTGTTATTTTAATTTAGGTTTGAAACACATGCCTTTTGCTGTACCTATGGCTCAGCGAGAGCCAAAAAACTATGCAGAAGATTGTTATTGCTGCATGGTCAAAGTTACAGGATACTCATAGAACTGTAGGGCATACACATAGTCTCCCGAGCGTATCTAGAAACACTAGTATAAGAGATAGACGAAGGCGCCATCTTGTTTCCAGTCGATCCGTTAAAAGCGGTTCCAATTGGACATGTTTACATTTTTCATCCATAAACACCGGTGTCAGGCCATTAGGCCGAAGGCCGTTAGGCCGAAGGAATGACCGAAGGTCATTAGGCCGAATGGTCATTAGGCCGAACGGTCATTAGGCCTCTTCCTTCTTCCTTCATCCTTCTTCCTTCTTCCTTCTTCCTTCTTCCTTCTTCCTTCTTCCTTCTTCCTTCTTCCTTCTTCCTTCTTCCTTCTTCCTTCTTCCTTCTTCCTTCTTCCTTCTTCCTTCTTCCTTCTTCCTTCTTCCTTCTTTCTCCCGTCTTCTTTCTTCCTTTTTTCCTTTTTCCTTTTTCCTTCTTCTTTCTTCTTTCTGTCTTCTTTCTTCTTCCTTCTTCTTTCTTTCTTCCTTCTTATTTCTTCCTTTTTCCTTCTTCCTTTTCCCTTCTTCCTTCTTTCTTCTTCTTTCTTCCTTGTTCCTTCTTCCTTCTTCGTTCTTCCTTCTTCCTTCATCCTACTTCCTTCTTCTTTCTTCCTTCTTCTTTCTTCCTTCTTCTTTCTTCCCTCTTCCTTCTTCCTTCTTTCTTCCTTCTTCTTTCTTTCTTCCTTCTTCTTTCTTCCTTTTTCCTTCTTCCTTTTCCCTTCTTCCTTCTTTCTTCTTCTTTCTTCCTTCTTCCTTCTTCCTTCATCCTTCTTCCTTCTTCTTTCTTCCCTCTTCCTTCTTCTTTCTTTCTTCTTCCTTCTTCTTTCTTCTATCTTCCTTCTTCTTTCTTCTTTCTTCCGTTTTCTTTCTTCTTTCTTCCGTTTTCTTACTTTTTTCTCGCGTCTTGTTTCTTTCTTCCTTCTTCCTTCTTCTTTATTCCTTCTTCCTTCTTCCATCTTCCTTCTTACTTCTTCCTCCTTTTTCCTTATTTTTCTTCCGTTCTACTTCTTCCTCACTTCGCACTACTCACTTCTAACTCCCCAGTTCTCATTCGTCCTAATGGCCATTCGGCCTGATGACCGTTCGGCCTAATGACCATTCGGCCTAATGGCCTTCGGCCCAATGACCCAGCATCATAAACAGCGATGCCAGTATTATTTCCCAGATTTCACACATTTCACACATACGTTGCCATTTCGACAGTTTTTCACTCTGCCGGTTTCTAGTCTAGGCTGATCCGCAAATTCTGCATTCTGGTGATAAGCCTGTACCAATTTCTCCAATGTTTCAAAACAACAACACAAATGAAGAAACTTCAACTTAAGGCTTCTTGCGCTGGACTTCATTTATTATGTCAAAGTGGCTTGAATGATCTGGCAGAAGATTTGGATTTGTTCAAAATACAATCCAAACTTTTGGCTTCTCGATTAAATGAAAGGAACTTTCTGGATTATGATGTTCGCGTATCACATTGTACCAAAATAGGCATCATAAGTTATGTTTATATGTTCATAGCGAATGCTCCAAACTCAAGTCTTAAAGCTGCTTTGCTTCATAGCGGTAACGAGTATCCAGGGATGAAAGAAATCAAATTTTCAAAAAAAAAAAACCGAGGGTGATCAACACTCACACATTTAAATAATCAATTGATAAAAACTCACCAGCCAATGTGAACCTTTTGAGAATCGTAACTTGATTTAAAGCATTTTCCGTTACTTTTTGAACTCGTTTTTCTTTCTAACACGAAACCACAACGCTAAACAGAAGATTTAATGAGACTGTTGACATTTAGCTAGTATTAGTAAGGTTTATATTTGAATGTGTTTATTATCGTTTGATACCATCATTTGAGAAGTTATTGCCGGCGACAACTCGCCTACTGTTTTCACCAGAAATTTTTTCACGTGAAAACTGCAATCATTATCGTCTGAGAATGATTCAGCACAACACTGTGAGTATCCCACTATTGCTGTAGCTGGTTCTAGAACAAAAGGTCCAAAGGTCGAAAGGACAAAAGGTCAAAACAAAAAATCTGAGTCAAAAGCTTAAAGGACAAAAGGTCGAAAGGACGATAGATATAAATTACAGTCGAAGGTCAAAGGTTCAAAAAGTCGAACGGTCGAAAGGTAAGATGGAATAAAACGTCGAGTGTTGATCAACAATTCTTTTGCACATTTATGTTTATTTGTGTTTCACCTGATATTTTTTAATTCTTTTATTCATAGGCTGTTCTAACGGGTTTCGCATATTTATTTTTCATTGCTTAATTTGCCCTCGTTTTAATCATTTATTCTTGGTTCACAACTTTCACCCAATTGAACAAAATGGTGATATTTGAATACGAATGGAAGTCTATAGGCATTAGCTAATAACTGTTGAAGAAATTTGATTAATTTTATCTTTCAGAAATTAAAAAAATAGTTTTGTTGAGTGTTGATTTTATGCCGTTTATAAAAAGGTGGTCTGTTGTCGGCACCCCGAAAAACCATTATTAACGAAAAATATGAAAAGTTTGCGTAATGGCTGAAAATATCAACATTTATTAGTATATAACAATGAAATTAATTACATTTAATTACATTATACATATTTAATCAAGCTTTCAACAATTGCCATTTTTGCTCACAACGTGGCTGAAACTAGGCAATTAATTTTGATTTGTCTTGATATTAACTTGGAAAAATGGGTGCCCACAACCAACCATGTTTGGGTGCCGACAATTAAAATTAGCAATCATTTTGAAAAGTGAAAATAAGAGATTAATAGCGAACGCCACGGAAGCAATCAATATTGATTCTCGTTTCCGAATGGTAAAAAAATGTTTCCTTTGTTAAACGAAACATAGGCATCACTTTGAATCGACAGTCGGCATAAAAAGATCGTGCTTATAAAGCGCATGTATGGCATATGTCAAAATGTCCATATCTGTTATCTGTCAAAAATTACGTCAGGCTGCCGACACCCGACCAGTGCCGGAATCCGACCACCTTCCCCTATTTGCACATATTTTAATTACTGAACCTATGTAGCAAGTCACTCATTTTCATCAAAATGATCCTTCGACATATAGCATGTTATGCTTAACATACCACCTTCTAGTGATAATAATTTTATGTTTATATGCTCAAAAGACGGGTATTTTGAAGCGTAACGATGCATCGCGAATTTAAAAATTATGCCTAAAATGTGTTCAGATCGGTTTTGGAAAGCAAAATATTGATTTTGAGCGAAAACAAAAATTTGGGTGTTAGAGGGTTAACTCGTAACAACAGCCTATGGTTATCAGAATGAAACCTCCAATCTCTGTCTATTCGACTATTTGTTCTATCGATCTTTTGCATTTTCGATCTTTTATCCTTTCGACTTTTTGATCCAGTTGTTTTTTCAACCTTCTTTTTCTTCAACCTTTTGTCATTTCGACATTTTGTCCTTCGACCTTTTGACCTTCCAGCTTTCGACACGGATTCCTTGCAAATTACACTTGGTTTATTGAATAAGAATTGTGTGAAGGTAATGTATGAGTCTGGTTTCGGTATCGATTTAAGTTTCCCTGCGATGAGCAAAAATAAGAAGGAAGAAGGTGTTATCACAGATAACAGATATTGAGGCTGGTATCTGATACGTGTGTAAACGTCTGCAACCGTTGATTCAAACCTAGGAACTTTTTTCAAATAGGCGTAACTGTATTTGACCTTGAAATTTGGAACGGCTAATACTCTCCCAAGTCAGCATTTTTCGTACAACTGATGTTACTACCCGATAGATCGGAATCTATTCTTTCTGTTGCACACAAAATTACACAAAAATAGTTCGAATGTAGAGCACAATCGCCGTTCCAAAAATCAAGGTCAGAAAAAATTACGCCCATTTGAAAAAAATCCTAGGAATCTAGCTTAAATATCTGTTACCTGTGGTGTTATCCTCGGACCTCAAATTACTAAACTGGTGAAGGACGACCAATTCGACACAAAGCTGAACAAAACAGAACTGCGAGTATGCCGTGCATTCAAGGAACTGTGTATGATCTGGATTAGGGTGGACCACACTTTTTCAAGACGTATACCCCCTAAAAATTAAGTTTTATGTTTACCCTCAGAAGTTATTGTAAAAATTTCAGCTAGATCCGTCAAGCCTAAGTGGTTGCTCAACAAGCATAAAGTTTATATGAAAAAAAAAACCTCCAGCCTCCAGATGTCACTGTAGTTATTCAATCCAGCTTATTAGTGACATTTGCAATCTTCATATTATTACGAAGAGGCTCACAAAAACCGTGTGTAATTTTGTTTAAAAAAAAAACAAAAAAATTATACCTAGATGAAAATAGTTTTAAAAAATCCTAATAATTTTGGAGATGTCAGTGATGAACATGGAGAATCTAAAAATATTTGAGAAACGGTACACCCAACCAGCGGATGGCAGATTTTAATACAGTTCTACATAAGATCCTTACAGAAACTGTATAAAATTTTGGCATATAAATACAATTTGGGAGGATTTTAATACAACCTAGGTTTAGGCAATTTTCGGTTTGGAAATTGTTTCGACTTCCCTGGGTATAGTATCCACGGTGCCCCGGTAGACCGTTATTATAAAATAAAAATGTTCATCAAAACCAAGTACATGGCTCCATTCCTGTGGTAATTCTGCACCTCTGGACCATTTTTTTAAAAAATCCCTAGGAGGAATCTCGAGAAATCTTGATTTGAAGTTTTTAATTAAGAAATTTCAAAAGAATCTATATTTCAATTCAATAATATCCCCAAAATACCTTCAAAGCCGTCCAGAAAGTGGTCCAAGTTGTTTTCAACCAGTTTGCAAGCTCACCAAACTGACTTACGTATGTTTTTTGTATGGCTTGAAGCTGTCTATCTTCAAGTATGCTACCTCTCGTTCAAAAACATTCATGAATTCACGTGCAGGCTGCAGGTTTTTTGTAGAATGCCATTCAGATTAAAGTTTGTATTTTTTTATTGTATTCACAAATGTATTCAAGCATCAGAAGTAAAGATTGTAGTACAGAACAAATTGATGAAAAAAACAACAGCTTAAAGATTTGTTTAAAGTAGTGTAGCTGTTAAGCATTATATAACAGGTTAGATCTTCGTCAGATGCTGTAACAATTGAATTGACGGAGCTTTGTCATATTCTGAGATTTCCCCGCAAAAGGATCATCGGACTGGTAAAGATGGCGGTAAGGAAAAGCTACGATTTTCAAGAGTGAGCTCGGCATATAGAATGAGATCTCGAGAACCAAGGAAAAATGCACAAGAGAAAGAAGAAAAATTACAAGCTTTGGGCATATTCTTTTAGGGTTTTCGGTTACGACGAAGACAAAATATTCAATTTTTGAACTTTTAAAAACACTTTAATAAAGAAACAAAATGAGCCTTTGCTTATCTCCATCACTACACATCTAGTTCGGAATTATTAAGGTACACTGGGGGAAGTGGAAAAAGGGGGTAAGTGTAAAAATCGACTCGAAAAATTGGAATTGTACATACTTTACAGTTTTTATCACATCATAACATTATCCCGGAATATACTTTGATGCTCACACTAATACCATGTTGAAATTTGTATAATACATACACTAACACGGTTAACGCTTGAACTGTAATTTTAGGTTTCGCGAAAAGTTGATTTTTGCATTCATAAAATCAATTCTTATTTGCATCAATTGTCCTTTTTTTAAGGGAATTTATATCACAGGTGACGATTATAATACAATTAAACTAACCACATTCAATTGGTAGTGGTTTGTACCAAGATCGCAAATAATTCAAAGATTTTACACTTACCCCAGGTATCCAACACTGCGGGGGAAGTGGATAATGTGATAATGCAATTTGTTTCTTCCCGCCAGTATTTATTTCGATAGCTGTGAATCTTAATATGTTCCTTCTTTTTTATCATTGTGATTCCAGTGGTGGTTGGACTAATATAAATGAGAAAATGCCTGATTAATCCACCTATCGGTATTGACGTCTTTCACATGTTTTACATATGGAAACAAATATATAAGAAGGTTAAAAATAGCACTGATAGGTAAATATATTGTATAATTCACATAATTTCTTTTTCATAACAAGTTTCGCCGTTGAATGCAATTTTTTTTGCGAACAAATTGGTTAAGGACAAATGCTTAAGAATAGCTGATTTTGTACGTGCTTTGGGCATACACATACATACAAATACGCACATACAGACATCATCTCAATTAGTTAAACTAAGTTGACTAGTTTATAACCATGTAGGTCCCATTTTACCTTTAAAAAGTTCATCTTTGGGGCGTACATATAGATTTTACATACACTTAGTGTTCGAGAAGGCAAAACCAGCCCTCCCCTAGCTATAACGAGAATTCCTTGAGGATCTGTTCCGTTAAGGTAATGAAATTATTCCACAAAAGATACTCAGAGCAATTATCGTATTGATTTTAGTTATATGTAACTATTCATCACTATTGAAGGTCAAGGTAACATGGGTTTTCCACTTACCCCATCTCACTAGGGTAAGTGGAAAAACAACTCCTAATTTTGAAATCTATTTTCATAAATTTCAAGCGACCAAAATGGTATGAATTACCACACAGTTGGTACAAAATTGACTGTTTTTGATAGCCCATTTTGATTGAACGCATTTAGATTATTTAAACTGGTTTTACACTAATTCAAACATGCACTATCGATTTTTCCTTTTCCACTTCCCCCAGTGTACCTTAATTCGATTTTAAAGTTGCTCAAGAAGCGCCATGTTGAGTAAATTTATGGGTGAACCAAGTACAGATGAGGCATCAACAAATCGCATAGAGTTCACTAGAATCCCGATCTTTCGGATAACGTCATTACTCTGCTTAAACATTAACAATTTTCTAGTTAATATTTCAATCAGTAAGTTCTGAATGATTTCAAAAAAGTGTACGCAAGATACAGCTCTTTGAAACTCGAGCATGGTTTTGAGGCAGCAATTGATGGCTTTGCTAGCAGCTACCATATTTTGAATTATCATTTCTCAGAGTACCGGAATAGGTTTTGGCTATACATATCAAACATGCTTTTTCTAGTCCGTTGATTAGAACTTTGACGAGAATTGGCATCAAAGATCGGTTAATATGTGCTGTGATCGAGTATGACAGCTTCTAACTACTATTATTCTACACGAACTCTGGTCTAACTCCTCTCCATTATGAACATAAACACTAAATTCAAATCTATTTTTACCTTTCATTCTATTAAACATTGAAAGCAACACTTATACTAAACTCGAGCAAGTTAGCCATACAAAAACATTCTTAAGTCAGTTTGGTAAGCAAGGATGTTAACGATCATTCAGTAATTTGCGTTCGATCATTTAGTAGTTTGTCAATAACACATTCCGGAAGCTGAATTTCAAATTATGTTGTATGGTGGACTTCTAGTGGGAAGGTTTTTCTACAACTCTGCCTAATGGTTCGTTGAATTCCACTAGCAACGGAGTTATAGCTTTAGTTTCAGTAACTTAGACTAAATGATAACAAAATTCCAATCATTTAGTTTGACAACTAGCGCTCTAACTCCGTTATTAGTTGAATTCTAATAACGAAGCATTAGGCAAAGTTGTAGAAAAACCTTCACACTAGAAGTCCATCATACAACATATTTTGAAATTCAGTTTCTGAAATGTGTTATTGACAAACTACTAAATGATCGAACGCAAATTACTGAATGATCATTAACATCCTTGTTGGTAAGATAAGTCAATTGTAAATATTTATAGTTCTAATAACGGCAACGCGTGCTTAGAACCATCTTTGGCGTTGTGCAAAAGAATGGTATGTGGCGGCGAAGGATGAAACAAGAGCTCGCCCAGCTCTACGGCGAACCCAGCACCCAGAAGGTAGCTAAAGCTGGAAGGGTACGATGGGCAGGGCATATTTCAAGAATGCTGGACAGCAACCCTGCAAAGCTGGTGGTTACTTCCGACCGGCAGGTACAAGAAGAATTTAAGGACATCTACTAGGTGGATTAATCAGGGTTTTTGGTGATATTTTTGGATTCTTATATGGATTCCTTTGAAATTTCTTAACTAAAAACTTCAAATCAAGATTTCTCGAGATTCCTCATAGGGATTTTTTTAAATATTGGTCCAGAGGTGCAGAATTACCACAGGAATCGAGCCCTGTACTTGGTTTAGATGGACATTTTTATTTTATAATAACGGTCTACCGGGGCACCGTGCGTATCAAGTATCATCGTGTTAGCCTCATGATATACGAATACAAAACTATATAGGTATAGGCTGACCATACGTACCGTATTTAACGGGACAGTCCCGTTTTTTAGACCTTATTGTGCTGTCCCGTCGTAATCTAAAAAATCCTCAGTTTGTCCCGTTTTTTATTAATTCTTCCAAAGAGCTCCAAAATATTATTCAAACAAATTCATTATTTTAGGCAGGAATCTAAAATAAAATACATAGAAAGTGTTTTTTTTATGTCTTTGTGATTTGCAGGCCTCTGTTAGCTTATCTCTTAACAAAGAACGTGGACGAAACCCATCAAAAAAGTGTTATTAAGTGAGATGTTATGTTATTAATGTTGCTTTTAAAAGAATGCTATTTATGCCATTTCGTATTTCCCATTGGTCGACTTTTTTTAAGGTTTTTAACAGTCAATGACAAGAGGTGCTTCTCCGGGAGATTTGTTCGTACAGTTTCATTTGAATGATTTTTTTCTAGTTATTTCGGAGGCATTAAAATTTAACCAATTTCATCAGTAGATTGGACGGAATAATAATTTAGGAAATATTAGAATAAATATTTCCTAATCAGGTCACGCTTCAACGTCAATAAAATGAAGCGCAGGAGCAGACATTGTAATCTTCAGATTAAGTTAATTTTCATTTATACTTTTTGAATATGCCGAAGCAGGTAATTCATTTTTTTTTTAATCTGCTTCACCACATATTTTTCAATCATTCTATTCTTTTTAAAACATTAAGAATCATTCAGTCTTTCTGAATATTTCAAAACCATGCATTGTAAAGGAACGACTGCATGAAAAAATAATGTATAAATCAACTGAACAAAATCGAGTTAAAAGCTAGATTCAAGGTCCTCGCGTACTTTCAGGGTAGTTTACACATCAGCTTGGCAGCAAATTTTGCTCCCATGTGTGTGGATGGGATTTATGAGATTCCGTTATGAAAATTTAGAAATTCAGCCCGATTTAAAATACAATCCGGCGGAAATCTCCGAAAATCCGAGCTGTAAACCAAACTATAAACTGGCCAGGATTTTTATATTTTTCGTGATGAAATTGCAATTGCCCGCTTTTATTGCGCCAACCTTATTCATGGAAATAATTTAAATTAAATTTTATTATTGTTCGTTCCTTGTGAAAAAGGGATTTTTGAGACGGTCAGAACATTGTAAAGTAAAATGTTGCCAGGGTTGCCAAGACCAATTATTTAATCTCACTCATTGGTAATCATTCAAAATTCGAGTCCAAGTCATTACTAATGTGATTTTCTCACGCCGCATGGTGGCGAAATCTAGATTTTTAAATCGCGTTTGATTGATTCGTAGATCCTCTAAGGCTCCCTCAAACACACGCTTGGCGACTGTTATTTTTCACTCAACAAGTGAGAGGAAACAAAATATGTTTGCCGCTTTACAACATACAAGGTTTGTGTCTTCACAAAAGTTTTAGTAAACGTTATCCAGAAAAACTTTGTCAAAGTCGCCAAGTTCGCAATTTCATTACTTTCGAAGACCTAAGCGATGAATCGCTGCATAGTATATTTGTTCCATGTACGCTTCCATACCAGCGACGACAGAATCGCAGTCGCCAAGCGACAGAATCGCGTCGCGATCATCGCAACGCGTGTGTTTAGGGGAACCTTTATGTCAATCAAGCTTTAGGATACGAGCATATGGAGACGCATGGTGCATCAATTATTGATTTACTGTCAAGTTTAGTCCATCTAGCTCTAAAGTGAATTTCTAAAGGTTATCAAGAATTGAACTCCTGACGAGAATACATATTACATATAACAACTCTTCCAAAAATTCCTTCCAAGTTTTTTGCAGGGATTCCACCCGAAGTTCCTTTAAGGCTCCCCCAAACCTAAGCGATTTCATCGCCGCGACGGCGACAACTAGTCGCCGCGATTTTATCGTTGGGTCGCTGCAGGCAATATTCTATTTACGCTTCCATTCCAACGGCGACAGAATCGCTGTCGCCAAGCGATAGAATCGCGTCGCGACTGTCGCATCGCGTGTGTTTGGAGGAACCTTTAAACTTCCTTGTTGGAACTTTCGGAGGAATTTCTGTTAGAATTTAAAAATGAGTTTACGGGAGAACGCCTGAAGTAAATTCCAGAGAAATTCCACGTTGAAGTAATATGCAGTTGCTGGATTTTCCTTTCGTTACCATGATATTCCTTTAGAAATTTCCCAAGTGGCATTTTAAGCATTTTGAGAAATTTCTCAAGTTACATTTTGAGTTTTACAACGGTCTTAATGATCATGTTTTACTGTGCAAAACTGTTTTGAAACCAATAAAAAACCTAAATGTTTCTGAAGATATAATTCCTTACTTCCAAAACAGAGTACCACAATAGCACAGAAGTACGATGCGGACCGATGACCAATATGCAACAGTCATGATCGTTAAATCAAGACAAAAGCACCTGACCTTTTAACCACAACGGCGAAATAAATTAATCGATTCTCAAAATCCCCATTACCCTCATATCATTCATACGTATAGGTGAAGGTTCATTAGGCTTAATTTGTCATTTCGATTTCACTGAAATCAGTATGGTCATTTTCGGGAAATTGCTCAACCCATGCAACAAGAAATCGGTCATTACCGTCGGAATGCCCATTTGCGGCCTCAATACGAAGCTTATTGCATAGCACCTCTGCATCAATGCGATATTCGGACTCTGAGTAGTAACATGCATCACTTTTATTTCCACGTGTAGGTGGGCATAATCATGTGGATAGTGCTTGGTGGCGACGTTATTTCGTTCGACAGTGTCATAGCGAAATAAAAACCAAACCCCTCCATCCATGTCGCTAATGGGCACAACTTTTACTTGCAAAGGCAATGGACACACAGGGATAAGGGTAAATGCCTTTTCCTGGAAGCCAGTCCACATGGAACTGTTTATCGCTAACAATTTACGATTCAATGCTGGCATACTCGGAAAATCACTTAGAAAACCCTCCAGCTGTTGAGGACACCTTGGTAATTAATTATATTTATGATAGTTGAAAGTTATCAACTCCTCTTCCCAGTTATCGTTATCCTACATCTGAAATTATATCGATTCGAATTAAACATTACATAGCTGGTGTACAAATCTGAATGGACTGTACACCAATTTACTCATGAATCTGACCTATAAATAGGGTAATAGCGATTCGTAATAATAGGCTACTCCATGAATGATAAAAAGCCCACCTGTTTACAAGGCTGAACTATTTGATCTACTTTTTATAGCGTTGCTCAATTGCTCCTGGTAGCGGTTGTGGTAGCTATTGTCTTTAACATTTGAACTCTCCCCGCACTGCTTTCTATACATATAGGGTATGGAGCTAAAGAGAAATCGATAATACATATATCAAAGAGTCAACCGACAATATTTCAAACAATTACATCCTGCATCATTCGCATTCCATTGATGAGTATTTCCATAAGTTTACTGGTTGAAAGCTGATTCTCGTGACAATGCTACTAAATATAGACGATAAAATGTTTGATAGTTGCGAATAATCCATCATTGTAGATGCAACTAGAACTTCGAGCGCTGGGCTTACTCTACGATACGAGGCTATTAGTCAGGACCTGAATTTGTGGGGCTACACGGCCCCGGGTCCCACAAAACATTATGTTCCAAAATTAACCCTAACCCTGTACTAAAATTAATGTTTCGTATATTTGAGGAACCCCTGAAAACTGACGTTCCCGGAGTCTCCTACACCCAACCAGAGATTGCAACATTTTATTGCAATCTCGCATTAGTTTCGTGTACAGTTTGCCATAATTTGCGACATATGCTCAGATTGTATTAAGTAAACGGCAGGCCCTTGCATTAGGTCTCCGGCCACGAGAAAATAAGAACTGGTTATGTGTTAGTGTCTACATTGAATCTAATTTTACACTCCCCCATCGAGGAGTGCAATGCTGTATACTTCGACAACCTCAGCAACCATACAAAAAAATTCGGTCAAAGACGGGAATCGAACCCGGACCCTCCACCCTTAGCACATCTTGACTGACGCGCTAACCATCTGGACTATTTACCAGATGAGGAACAACGTGCCTAAAGGCAATCATAATCCACGTTTCATGCTATGCGGATATGACAAGTGGAAGGGTAACAGGGATAGCAATAAATGATACGAGTGGAATAAGCATCATGCATATTTGTGTCCTTTTCCGTTATCAAGCTAAATGCAATCAGGAAGACTGTGTGGGTTAAAGTCATATTGCTGTACACGATTCATATACTTGTTCTAGGAGGAGCCAACGAGATTCGTTTGGATGTATTGATCGAAACCAAATAAACCGACTTAATGCAATGAGCTGTATTAACAAGTATGACATTCTCTGATAGGCTTGAATGCGAGATTTGATACAAAATGCTTAATACAAAGAATGTCACATAGAATTGTTTTGGGTGACCGGCAAAGTTTGGGTACTAGGCCTTGGGGTATGTAATCTGGAAACTGTGGAAACATGCTCTCGCAAAGACAAAACATCGGGAACCTATTGGTATTCTCGACCCCCTATTGCACTGCAACCTACCCAAAAAAACAGCAACTCTTCCGTTAAATCCAGAATGTTATCACTTCCATCGGGTGGATAGATCCAATACCCCACTGGGGCTCAATACTCCAACATGCTACCTTTTAATGATCAGCTTTACAGACAATAATTTTCTCCACAATCGAACCGCAATCAAAAATCCAAGAATAGAACTATAGCGTGTAAATGAAAATAAAACTTTATTTATAACCTACTGTACACAGAAGAAGAAATCGAGCCTTCCTTCGACGGAACGGACCCTCGTGACGTCTAGGATTATTAGTATTGAGCCGTTCGGTGCACGTAACGACACGGTGTTACGTAAAACGTCTGCGAAGCGGAGCTTAATGGCGATAGTTTCCGTTGGATTAATTTCCGGCTATTCCGATTTCAATGTAGTTTTCTGCAGTAATTATACGCTATTTTTTGCTGCTATGAAAGCGCTCAGCTTAGTATGCACTTAAAAGAAGGGGAGAACAGTCCAAAATACACCCCTTAAGCTTTTTTTGATGTTTACACCAATATTAACAAGAGTATAGAACCATTTCAACGTTTAAATGCAAATTTACAAAACTAGCTACATTTCACAATAATCTCCTATTCAAAACAACAATATTTTGATGACTTTCTAAAGCATTTAAAATATGTTTCAAGTAAAAGTGTGTAAAAAAACTCAATTGCGTTTAAAATAATGATGAACGCATGGTTGTTTGTTTTGTTTTAATGGATTGAATCAATTGAGTGACAATCTTACGGGTGCACAGTGGCTAAAATCGTGTTTTGAGCGCGTTTGATTAATAGTACCTTTATTATGCAATTTAGCGTAATGGTGTCTTCGATACATTTTATCAGTAAGTTTATGCGCTTCAATCTCATACGCATAACAAAGTACAAGTAATAAACTTTTAATTAATACCTGAACTATAGAGTTGTAAGCTGTTGTACCCTCTAAGTGCAAGAAAACGATCTCCTGTGGAATATGTTGCAACCATGACCTTTTTAACGTTGGATTCAATTTTTTGGAGGTCGATCCGCCGCCGTTAGCGCTGCCATAAATTTTGCTTGTGTTTGACGTTTGCACACTACCGCCATCTGGTTTCCACTTGTCCACACACACAGTACAATGACGATGATTTTGATTGCATTTTGTGATTGCATTGCAGTGAGACGTCTGCTTCTCTGTACCTTTGCCTTTGGGGAGTAGTTTGCTCATTAGTAAACGGGCGTTTGTGCAATACATTTGTAAGTGCGTTATCATCCAAATCGCTTTATAAGTACAGTATACCCCCGCTGATCTGACAAATGTATGCACGCAAAAAAAAGCGTTCCCGAATTCGTGAACCAGCAAAAATACACCGTGATTTAATTCATGGATTCGGGAACACACCGTACTAATTTAGCTTTAGGTGTTTTAATTTTAAGTGGTATTTTAACTGTAACAATTACACCTATTAGTTCGTAAGTTTTAACATCATTGTATAATTTAGACTTAAAGGTTTATTCAACGACTATTCACTTACGCGGAACTACTAACGGTTAGTTTAAAAGCGTACTAAACCGCGAACCGTCACTACCCAAGTAACCACTAAGCCGTTAAAATCGACTTTATTTCGGCTCTATAGTCGCATTAAAAACCTGGTCAACAGTGCTAATAAGACTTAAATTATGCATCAGTGCTGCTCAAAAGCCGCTTTTGGCGAATTATTTAGCTGATATAGTGCTTGCCCCTACAGTGACTATAATAACAGTGTCGTCAAGTGTCAGAATTCGAACAGAATGGTCTGTCAGTTCCATACAAATGCGCATTCCAAACGAGCAGGAGACTTGTCAAACGTGGCACTTGACGTTACTCTTCTTCTAGGACTCTACTTGCCCCTACCTATTTTCCCACGCCAATGCCAAAATGTCAAAATTTTTAGACGAGTTGGAACGGAACGAAAAAAAAAATTAGATTCTCTTTTCTTGCCTTTGAGGATTCAATGTTTTTTGCTAATTATATTTAACTCCGGGCTTGAACGCTTGAACTGGTGTTTCATGCTTTTGGTTTAGGTTGGTCCCAATTTACCATCTGATCCATCACGGATCTGCATGTATGTATTGCTGGGAAGGGATCAAAAACAGAAGGATTTCATCTGCCTCTGTATCGAGGGCGAGAAAGCAACCTGCAGTTATTCATAGACGGGACTTTTTTGTATTCAAGAAACCCATCTGAAGAGTATCATTGTGGTGAATATTAATAATACCTATATTGCCGTAGAATAAATTCACGCTCATGAAATTTATCTGACAGACTGGAATTTTGTATGCAATGTGATGCAGATATTAAATATTATCATTACCTATTATAATTGACAAGCATACACGACAGATTTACAAAAAAAATATTTCTAATGCGAGTAAAAGAGACAGGTTAAAAATTCTAGTTGTTATTGTTTCTACCTAAATGTCATAGATAGTAGCTCTAAATTTGTAATTATACTTCCCTTATTCGGCTTGAATCCACAGGGCTTATACCGAAGCGTTATATACTGATATATGGCTTCTTTTACTGCTTGAAGGTTGAACTGCTAATTAGCACTTGAAAATTATATATACAGCTTTTAGGCACTGAAATGTTATTATACAGTTGAAATAAGGCTTATTAAAATGCTTAATGGTTACCTGGTTATCTTCACTTCTCCGGACTTATTCAAAAAAAGAGACCAACCCTGTTTGGGGAATCCCTTTTATATCATCTTCGATTACTCATTCTCATTCGATGACTAGGCAATCCCCCGACGACGATGATGGTGCACCATGGCCACGAAGCAGATTATGGTTGTAGTAGAGACGATGAATACACGAACACGAACAGGAACCTTATACACTATAAAATATTTTGGTTGATATCCTATACTAATTTACAAGTTTACTTCGACACTGGCTGCATGCTAAGCCTTAACAATTTAAAATACCCTAACACTTGTTTCCGCATTGTTCTTAATAAAAAATACAAAGAAAATAAATAAACAATTAAGCAATTGAATAAATAAACTATGGATGAATAAATAAGTAAATAAAAAAATTAAATATACAAAATAAATAAATAAAGAAAACACTTTGAATGAATAAATAAATAAATAAATAAATAAATAAATATATAAATAAATAAATGATGGAATAAATAAATAAACTAAAGTCGGAGTAAAAGAAACGAACAAAATAAATAATAAATCTGAAGACATCAACCAAAAGCTACTGTACAAAAATAAACATCACTCAAACACTTGTAAAGGTGCACAGACATTTATTTTATATTCAGACATTTATTTTATATTCAGACATTTATTTTATATTCAGACATTTACAACAACACAAGACATTTATAACAATGTTTTATTTAAGCTAAACCACTAACTGGCCTTCCCACCAAAATACCAACGGTCACAATTTGAAAACTGACAGCATAATGTGTTTAAATGGGTGTTGATACTTTTTAATACGTAAAATTATGAATAAGCGAGATTCGGAGTAAAAAAGGTTTTCATTCAGATATTGTATTGAACTAATACAAAGCTGTAAGATTTTATTACAATAATTGAAATAAAAACTTCCTAATTTGAAATATATGGCATTTTTTTAGTTTTTGCAAAGCTTTGGAAGGTTGGTTGTACTTTATAATCCCAAAAGCACTTAAGGTTTCCAAAGTTAAACAACATTTGCAGGAAACTGCAAATGCGATTATTTAAAAAAAAATAGAAAAACTCGATACATATAGCACGTTTAAATCAATCATTAGAAGTCCACAAATGTTTTCTATAAACTTCAAAAGAGTTATTGAAATCTGAGGAACCGTAAGCATCCCTAAGCTCGCAAGAAATCTAATCCGTAAGTCTTCTTAAAGTTTATTTGATGATCATATGATTTCCTGATAGCTCACTATGAATCTCTGATAGTAATAATTGATTGAAACCATTGGAGATTTAAATAAATTCCTTCTGGAAGCTTGTAAATATATTCAAACATTGTAAGAATTTCAATATGTATGCCATGCTTCTTGGAAATCCTGAAAAAAAAACTTGAAAAAGCAACATTTACCATGAAAATCGAGAAAAATTTCATAAATTCTCTGTCCGCAAAATTGTTTTCAAGTTCTGATTATTTTCAGAACTGACAAGGATTTTATATTAATACGGAACAATTATGCCTGCAGCAGCAGTACCGGTAGAATGTGCTTCAAATTTCTCAGCACCAGAACTGTTGCCCAAATCGGCATTTCTCCTATTTGTCCTACGCACGGCTCTTCCAAACTTGCGATCTACAGCTACGACACTAGCTTTTCTCATCACTAGAAACTAGATATGTATTCGGTGGGTGGGTGGGAACGGTGGGTGCAGTTGTCCTCCACAAACGTCAAATCAAAGACCAACCCTCAGGCAAGCTGGCGGCCATTACCGCTCGCGGCAAGCTGAATATAGCTTTATAGTACCGAAAAGGCAAAATATAGTGCTAATTGTTACTTTGGGTTTCCTTTACTCAAATTTCCAATATATCGGAACCAACATTTCAAATTTCCTCAAAGTTATTATATGTATGTGATTAGGGGTAGTTCAATAATAACGTAAGCACATATGGGGGGACGGGACGTGGCACGGCAAATGCTGGGTATGTATTGGTACTTCGCGTACCTGAAGGAATAAAATAGACCCCATCTCGCGGTCCTTAGCCTCTTACCCAGCAACTCCTATCCCTACCTCCCCGCGGTGCTGGCCGGGATACGAGCAACCTTAAGGAAGATCGGGTAACCAACCCCGGTGGGAACTATGGTCGTATGCTGACAGGGAAGGGAGGGTTTGCTCCTCTCCGGAGGGGCAAATCTTATTGAGCGTCTGTTCTCCATGTCAGGATCGGCTCACAACAGCGTCTGTTCTCCATGTTAGGGGCAGCTGTTCATCGTCCGAGTGCCAGCGAGGAACTCTAAGTGAAACTGTGCACCATGGTCCACCGGAAATAAGGAGGAATGGTTCTCCGGAAATTTAGGGGGTTTGGTGTCAGGCCCTGCAAGCCAGCCAAAAAAAACTCACGCAACGAACAATCAACAAGAGAGTACGGACCGGAACCATCGGCGAAGACCACTGCGACGAAAGGGACTAGCGATTGGAAACTCGGTTCGTGGAACTGCAAATCTCTCAACTTCATCGGGAGCACACGCATACTCGCCGATGTGCTCAAGGACCGTGGATACGGCATGGTAGCGCTGCAGGAGGTTTGTTGGAAGGGATCAATGGTGCGAACGTTTAGAGGTAATCATACCATCTACCAGAGCTGCGGCAACACACACGAGCTGGGAACAGCTTTCATAGTGATGGGCGATATGCAAAGGCGCGTGATCGGGTGGAGGCCGATCAATGAAAGAATGTGCAGGTTAAGGATCAAAGGCCGGTTCTTCAACTTCAGCATAATCAACGTCCATAGCCCACACTCCGGAAGCACTGATGATGATAAGGACGCATTCTACGCCCAGCTGGAACGTGAGTACTATTGCTGCCCAAGCCACGACGTCAAAATCATCATAGGAGATTTGAACGCTCAGGTTGGCCAAGAGGAGGAGTTTAGACCGACTATTGGAAAGTTCAGCGCTCACCGGCTGACGATCGAAAACGGCCTACGACTAATTGATTTCGCCGCCTCCAAGAATATGGCCATTTGCAGCACCTACTTCCAACACAGCCTCCCGTATCGGTACACCTGAAGATCACCACTGTAGACAGAATCACAAATCGACCACGCTCTGATTGATGGACGGTACTTCTCCGACATTATCGACGTCAGGACATATCGTGGCGCTAGTATCGACTCTGACCACTATCTGGTGATGGTTAAACTGCGCCCAAAACTATCCGTCATCAACAATGTTCGGTACCGACGACCGCCGCGGTACGACCTAGAGCGACTGAAGCAACCTGATGTCGCCACTGCATACGCGCAGCATCTCGAGGCAGCGTTGCCGGAAGAGGGTGAGCTCGATTGGGCCCATCTTGAGGACTGCTGGAATACAGTCAAAGCAGCCATTAACGACGCAGCGGAGAACAACGTCGGGTATATGGGTCGAAGTCGACGGAACGATTGGTTCGACGAAGAGTGCAGACAGGTTCTGGAGGAGAAGGACGCAGCGCGGGCGGTCGCGTTGCAGCAAGGTTAGGCTGACCATACGTACCGTATTTAACGGGACAGTCCCGTTTTTTTGAGCTTATTGTGCTGTCCCGTCGTAATCTAATAAATCCTCAATTTGTCCCGTTTTTTCAATGATTCTTCCAAAGAGCTCCAAAATATTATTCAAACAAATTCAATATTTTAGGCAGGAATCTAAAACCAGATACAAGGAAAGTAAACGAAACCCATCATGCTATGTTATTAGTGTTGCTTTTCATAGAATGCTATTTATGCCGTTATGTATTTAGCATGGATCGACTTTTCTTAAGGTTTTTTACAGTTAATGACAACAGGTAACAACGGGAGATTTTTTCATACCATTTCAATGAATTTTTCAAAGGCCTGATTGATTCTTTTCGAAACATTGAGAATCATTCAAAGTCTTCTGAATAATTCAGTATTTTTCTAAATCATCCACTGTAAAAAAAACGACGATATTGAAAAAATATGTATACATCAGCTGAACAAGATCGAGTTTAAAGCAGTTTCAAATCGAGGGATTTCGGTTTTCATGTACTTTACGGCTAGTTTACAGATCAGCAGGTTGTCTGCGAATTTCACTTGCATATGTATGAGCGGGATTTATGGGATTCCGTTGAAGAAATTTCCTCCGATTCAAAATAAAATCCGACGAAAATCTCCGAGAGCTGGAAATCAGCCTATAAATTAGCCAAGATTTGTTTTACTTTCCGCGACAAAATTGCATGAGTCCCACCTTTTAGGAAGCACATGGAAACAAAATCAATGGACAAGATTCCCGAGGCGTGAGGCTACTCGTAGCGTCATTTAAATCAATTTCGATCAAAAATAACTGTGAATTGATAAGATTTGACATTTATTTACATGCACCAACCATGTTCACGGAAATAATTTAAATTACATTTTATTAATATTCTTTACTTGTTGAGATTCTTGATATTCTTATCCGTAGATTTTCTCTCACTTATGTTTATGAATAAGTGTTATGTGACAAATGTATATGTGACAAACTACTAAATGATCGAACGCAAATTACTGAATGATCGTTAACAGCCTTGAGCACGGGAAATCAATAATTCCGCCCTATTGCTCTTTTCGCTTTTATCTTTTGAGATTTTTTTAAAATGATTTTTGTTGAAATGAAAATAATTTTGGGGCTTTGATACTTTGACTATTTTTTGTCATTTTCAATTGCTCAGAATTGCAAAATTTTTGGATATTGGTCAGTAATAAAATCCATATATAAGAGCAGATTTAAAATTCAAACTTTCAAACTAAATTTCAAACTTTCAAATATTTTGAAAAAATGCGTAATTTATTGTTACTTTGTGTTTTTTGCGCCCCTAACTTAATGCAATAGAAAGTTATGGTGGTGAATAATTCACTCTAAAAATTTTCTCTAGCTTCGTACACGGCGAATGAAAATTAAGCTCATAAATTTTGAAAATTCCACCGCTATTGAATTTCGTCACAAGGTTTTTTGACATGTCCCGTTTTACAAGTGCGTTTGTCCCGTTTTTTCAACGAAATGATCTGGTCAGCCTAAGCAAGGTACCCGGCAGAACGTGGAACGTTATAGACGGAAGCGGAGACAGCAGACCCGCCTTTTTCAGCAGAAGAAACGCCGCCTGGAAGAAGCGAAGTGCGAGAAGATGGAACAGCTGTGCCGTTCTAAAGATACACGCAAGTTCTATCAGAAGCTCAACGCATCCCGCAAAGGCTTCGTGCCGCGAGCTGAAATGTTCCGGGATAAGGATGGGAGCATCTTGACGGACGAACATGTGGTGATCGAAAGGTGGAAGCAGCACTACGAGGAACATCTGAATGGCGCTGAGAGTACAGGCAGTGAAAGTCAAGGCTGCGGAGGAGATGACTACGTCAGTTCAGCGGACAGTTCAGTTGATTTCAAGGCGGCATACGTTAGTATAGACCGCGTAGAACTATGGAAAATTATGGACGAGAACAGCTTCCCTGGGAAGCTTACCAGACTGATCAAAGGAACGGTGGATGGTGTGCAAAACTGTGTGAAGATTTCGGGCGAACGAATCGTGCCGGGGACTAAAACAAGGTGATGGACTTTCGTGCCTGTTGTTCAACATTGCGCTAGAAGGTGTCATGCGGAGAGCCGGGTTTAACAGCCGGGGTACGATTTTCAACAGATCCAGTCAATTTATTTGCTTCGCGGATGACATGGACATTGTCGGCCGAACATTTGCAAAGGTGGCAGAACTGTACACCCGCCTGAAACGTGAAGCAATAAAACTTGGACTGATGGTGAATGCGTCAAAGACAAAGTACATACTTGTGGGCGGAACCGAGCGCGACAGGGCCCGCCTGGGAAGCAGTGTTACGATAGACGGGGATACCTTCGAGGTGGTCGAGGAATTCGTCTACCTCGGATCCTTGCTAACGGCTGACAACAACGTTAGTCGTGAAATACGAAGGCGCATCATCTGTGGAAGTCGGCCCTACTACGGGCTCCAGAAGAAACTGCGGTCGAAAAAGATTCGCCACCGCACCAAATGTGTCATGTACAAGACGCTTATAAGACCGGTTGTCCTCTACGGACATGAAACATGGACAATGCTCGAGGAGGACTTGCAAGCACTCGGAGTATTCGAGAGACGGGTGCTTAGGACCATCTTTGGCGGTGTGCAAGAAGACGGTGTGTGACGGCGAAGAATGAACCATGAGCTCGCCCAACTCTACGGCGAACCCAGTATCCAGAAGGTAGCTAAAGCCGGAAGGGTACGATGGGCAGGACATGTTGCAAGAATGCCGGACAGCAACCCTGCAAAGATGGTGTTCGCTTCCGATCCGGCAGGTACGAGACGGCGTGGAGCGCAGCGAGTGAGATGGGCAGACCAGGTGCAAAACGACTTGGCGAGCGTGGGGCGTATCCGAGGATGGAGAGATGCGGCCTCGAACCGTGTATTGTGGCGTCAAATTGTTGTTTCAGAGTTATCTGTTTAGATGTAAACTAAATAAATGAATGAACATATGGGGGGAGAGGGGTCTATCATTTTCTTGCTCTTCATATAAACAAAAAAATATTTGTATGGGAAATATCTTACAAAGTGAATTAGTGAATTATTACAGTTGAATATACCAGCACGAACATTTCAAAAGATTTTTTTGCAGCTTCAGAACTCAAATTCCAATCTCAAAGACAGTTTGGATTGTCCAGAATATCTCAAAACTATTTTACGATATCAGTAGACCTCCCGGGAGGTGTAATGGATATAATTGAATGGATATTGAAGCTTTGAGTACCAGAAAGAGCTTCTAAGCAGCTGTAGAGCTCAAGTCCCAAACTCAAGGACAATTTGGATTGCCCAAAATATCTCGTAACTATCTCACCATATCCGTTGAGGGATATACACCTCCCGGGAGGTGTAATGGGTATAATTGAAGGATTGGAGCTTTGAGTACCGAAAAAAGCTTCTAAGCAGCTGAAGATCTCAAGTCTCG
This sequence comes from Armigeres subalbatus, assembly GCF_024139115.2. Taxonomy (NCBI): domain Eukaryota; kingdom Metazoa; phylum Arthropoda; class Insecta; order Diptera; family Culicidae; genus Armigeres; species Armigeres subalbatus. The sequence goes on along the minus strand of NC_085140.1, from coordinate 369,653,724 downwards.
AACTCAAGGACAGTTGGATTGCCCAGAATATCTCAAACTATCTTACGATATTCTTTGTCCTCCCGGGAGGTGTAATGGATATAATTGAATACATATTGAAGTTTTCAGTACTGAAAAGGCATTTTCTTGCAGCTGTAGATTTGAAGTCCTAAACTCAAAGAATGTTTGGATGGCCTCTAGGACGTCCAAGGAACTTAAAAAATAGTTTAGTATACATCACAGTAACTCTACGGATACGTTTGAATAGAAATGTTATTTTAAAACAATACAATCCGCTGTCAATACACCTAAAATTTTCTCTTTTATAACTTCACCGTGTTCATGACGTTCTATGTTGTCGTGGGGCCTCATGCTGATATTTTTCCCTGATAGGGGAGCTAATTTCAAGCAATTTTTCTGAAGAGAGTGTTCACTTTTATCCATCGTGCATTTTTATACGTCCATTTTTCTGTTGGGGTCATATATGACCCCGTGGGCCTGAAAGAGTTAAACGATTCCTACACGCAGAAAAAACTCTTGTAAATACAATATTTGATATAAATTCAATAAAAATTTCACATTGTTTTGGCGGTAATAAGAAATATTATTGTTTCAATAATACATTATTGTTGTTTTTACAATAGCTTTGAAAGCTACGAAATTTTTAAAATGTATAGCCTGTATAGCCTTAAAAACAATAATAATATTGTTGTTGTAAAAAGAGTTTTCTTGTTGAAATTATCGATTGTATTATTGATATAAATAGATTCGTAACCATAATTTTAATCATAATTTTTATTAAATTTTTATGACGCCTCAAAGAAATTTAATTTGCACAATAATCATAATTTTATTTTACACTAGCAATTCCACTACCTAAAAAGACAACATCTTATTTCTATGCTCTCCTTTAATAAGGGCACTACGATCCCGAACGTTGAATGAGAATCTTCTGCTGGAATCTGGAACAAAATTTCATATTAGTAAATTTATTTTATGAGAATGAACGTACCTACCTACGTAATTGAAACAGATTATGCCAACGTCGAGCGGAACACGCACTGTTACGGGAAATCGTATTCACTTTCTTCTCGGATGTTGAGTTTGGTATCTAAGAAAATAAAAAGGATTAATGATTTGGTAGAGACCACCACGGTTAAGTTTGAACAACGTACCTTTAACATCGGGGCTCTACTCTTTGTTCTGCCTAGAATATTCAATCCACATAATAAATAATTTAGTTCGGGTGATTTCACTTTTACCCTTGCTTTTACCTTTACGTACATGACTTTATTTACAAAATTCAACTGTAATGTTCGAATGTGTCCGAATGATAATTGTTATCTAGCTTATATTTGTCATTGATAAAAACGATTTGATCCCATCCATACATCATAATTACAAATTGAAGACAATCTTATTTTTTTCTGTCTATGTTAAGATGTTGATCCATTGATAAATTATAATTAAACTTGTTTTCGCGTGTGACATGTTTGTTTATAAACATAAATAGGTAATTTTCAAGTGTTTGCTCTGAAGCAATGTTCGAAGCTTTTTTGGAAAGCTCAACCTCACGGGATTGTTGAAACAATAATATTCTATTATTGAAAACAACCTGTAAAATCTTATGGATATAATAATATTTTAAGTAAATTCAAAAATAAGTCATCATGTCAACATAACAAGCGATATTTTTGATTCAATACCATCAGTTTTCTGTCCGTGTACTGTGTTATACCTTTCACACTAACCATTTCAAAACCTCCGGTGACACATATGATTTGATTATTTATGTGTTTATTTAGGCTTGTACCACCAGGTAACACATACGAATATGTGCGAATCGCTTAGTCCTAATGTTAATGCTTAATAAATCAAAGATTATAACGAGCATGGCATGAGCATTTGAATACTGTACTAATAATTGTCATTCTTTTGCACACTCGTTGATTCTCGTTCGACCCCAATTCCACGAAGAACGACTAAAATATTCGAGGAGTGAACACTATTGCCATATAAATCAATAAGCTTCAAAAAAATCTCTAATTTAAATGTAGATATATCTACCCAAAACCCTTATGTGTCACATTTTCTCCATTAGACTATACCGTCAACAATATATTCCATTGCAGCCTGTAGCAGCAATCAGAACAATGTAGAAAGGATGACGACACCTCCGTTCCAAAAATAGACCTCCCAGAAAGCATAAAAATGTTCTATACGATAATGACCACTATGACTAGGTATGGGTTTCGGAATCACAATCTCTGTGCTTTTGTTACATGCACAGAACGCCATGTGGAGATATGTATGCAGTTCCACAGCAGCATCAACGATGGGAGGAAATCTGGAGCTGGAGAGAACCCCAAAAGGCTGCAGCAGCGATGACACAAAACTTTGGCGTAATAACATCATCATCTGTTCAGACTTGGTGGAGCCTTCGTTATAACGTATCTCAGCTCAGCATGCATGTGTCACCCGTCCGTTCCGCACTCTCGATCCTGGAGGAGCGCTGCTGAACCGATCTCAACCCAGTAAATAGTCGAAAAACTGCAACATTGTGAACGAAGCAGCATACCACTCCTCAACGTAAACTATTTTTATATGGAACGAGTGTTGCTTCAGTGCGATTGTTTTCTGCCATGAAAGGCCCCAGAAAAGGATGTGCCATTCCGATTCAGATTTTCTTTTCATGCATGTGTATAAGTATAACGTTTGTATAGTTAAACAACAATATGACGATGGCACAAGGATTTCTAGGATCATTTCCATTTTCATTCATAATGTGCAGAAGCCAGTTCATTGAGAAAGAATGCCAGAAAAACTCACATCAGATTTTTTTTTCAGAAGAAGTGAAGTTGTTAGCTCATATGAGCTGTTTAAGTTTTTTAACTAATTTAAATTACTAATGATCTAATATATGCATTCATCTCTTAGACTAGGTGTTCCGTGTTTGATTAATGCTATCATCCTTATTTGCTATGATAGGTACATTTTTAATTATTATTAATGCATTTCAATTGCCTTTGACAGTTAGTATTTTCCTCTGGTTAAATTGAACCATGTAGGAATCACAATGTTTTTAACTTAAACTAAACTTAACCTATTTCATTCTAAGGGTACAAGGAGCTGATCATTGCAATAGAAGATTGCAACGATTTTTTTTTCCAAAGTTGGAAATTATTTTATTGGACATTTGTTGCAGAGTCTCAATATTAGAAGTTCTATGAAGTTCATTGGTACTATACTGCCGAAGATCGCATATTTGTCCCATGTGAATAGGAAATCCAGCAAGGATGGGACTGATATGCGATCTTAGGCAGTATACCAGGGAGGCAATTTTAGAATCATTTTTAAAATTTTATTTTGAATCCTCTGAAGTGCCTTCCTTTTGGTACTGCAGCAACTAGTCCATATTGGCAAAGCATAGGGGGAAGGAGGGTCAATATGCCCTAGCTAAGCAAAGACTGCTTTAATGTCTTAGCTGTATCGATTTTCATGGGTATTTTACCTCATGCAACAGTAGAAAAATATACCTAGCTGGTGCAGTTTAACCATTCGGGACTCGCTTCATCCTGGAACGCTCACGCAATCTCGCCTGTGTTGTGAACGAGAAGCGTGCTTTTTTCGAGCCTGTTGTACTTTTTACAACGGCGCGAGTCCCCGAAGGTTAAAAATTGTAGAAAATCTCAATAATATTGATAATATTCAAATTAAAAAAAAAAGTGATATTTCGTTCCGGAAAACTCATGCATGAGGCGAAACTCCTTCTAGCTAGCAGCGGCAGCTCTTTAGGAACAACGCACCACGCGTCGACGAATCAGCATTCTAGTATAGACAGTGCGTGGAGACGCGTAGTACACTGTAGGTTAGTCTCCCTAGGGCGTTTTGCCTCGACGAAATGTTAGATGTTTCATTAAAATGTGGATAATTTCGGTTTTCCAACCTTGCTATCTTATATTTTGGAACTTTTTTCCCTAACCTACATATTTTTGGTCTACATATTTTATTAATTAGACTAAGTTTGGATTTTCTGTTCATAAGTTCTACACTTAATATATTTGTTAGATTTGGCTTGTTATTGTTTGATATATCAGAAGTCCTAAATATTTAGCTTTACTAGACCAATTAATTGGAACCCCATTCATAGTGAAAATATGTCTGCTAGAAGCTCTCGGCTTATGTGGAAAAATTATAACTATGAGCTGAATTTGAATATGTTTTAAGCATTCGGGGAAATTTTTCATTTTTGTAAGTAAGTGGAAAACATATCCAAACTTTTTTGCAATTTACTACAAATGACACAAAAGCTACAGTGATCACCACGTCACTATCCAAGCCGTTCCTGGGTGGACAACAATGCTTGTTCTCTCATATGGCCCTATGCTAATCTTTAGTTTCAATTGACGATTAAAGGTTGCATGAAGAAGAAGAAGTCGAAGGATGATCTTTGAAAAATATTGCATGGGGAAGCATACGGGAAGTTTTTTAAAACTCTTCTCAAAAATTCTAGGAGCAATTTAATTAAAAACGGTTAGCAGTACGGGGTTGGACTATCCTTCTACTGCATAATAAACGCAATTTTTCGATTTCAAATTTTATTTTATGATATCATACTTGATACACAGTATAAGAAAAGTCCAACCCCGTACTGCTTTCCGTTTTTAATTAAATCGCTTCTAGAATTTTTGAGAAGAGTTTTAAAAAATTTTCCGTATGCTTCCCCATGCAATATTTTTCTAATATCATCCTTCGACTTCTTCTTCTTCATGCTACCTTTAATCGCCAATTCATTTCACACTTGCCGCTCGCTTGCGGTGTCAATCGAATCTGTATCTTCATAACTTTCATCTACCTACTCCCTTTCGCTTTGAGTAGTATAATTATCACCGAAAAAAAGCCAATAAATTAATTTCGATAAAGTCACGCGGTGATCAAAGCTTTACTAATTATTTCTCTATATCAAGCAACTCCAGTCGTATACCCTTCAGATTTGTTAAGTCGTATAAAATTTGTAACACTTAACAACATCAGCAAAAATAGAATTGTCATGCGGTGGAATTGACTTTTGAGGTTTTTAAAGAATTTTAGTCAATTTCAAAAGGGTTTCAAACTGGGATCCAACTTTGATACATTATTCCCAAAGATGGTAATTCTCAGAAAAGCGAAAGGTTTTTTTAATTTTATTTTGCAAATTACTTCGCAAATTACTTTCAAATAACGGGATCGCGAGTTCTTTGGTATCGACTTCGCTTTACATTTTTGAGACGGATCAGTAGTTGAAGAGTAGTTGTGGGCTTCGTGGCAGTGCGGTTGGCGACGTCAATCGTCTAGACGCATGTGCTATGGAGTGTGGGTTCGATTCCCGCCCCGGTAAGGAGGAAACTTTTCGTGATCGAAAAATTCTCCACTGGTCCCCTGGGTGTTATGTGTCCGTTGTCTAATGCTAGGTGTTAAGTGTTCAGTCTGTACGACCTCTGGTCGCAGACGGTGTTCCTGTCTTTTTCAAGATCGTCGTCAATAATAATGAAGTTGAATTTAATTTCATAGTTAGGAATTGCAATGCCTTTGGCTTCAACAATTAGATTTACCAAAGATACGAAAACATTGTCAATATAACTTTCGGTACCCATATGAATATCAACATCAAACTCCCAGCGATATGTTCTATATAAATAAAAATCAGTTTGAATTCCCTTCCTGACGATTTAACTTAAGAACGGGTTGACAGATTTGCAAAATTTCCTCCCTAATCGGTTCGTCTTATGATCCGTGAGGTTTTTGTATATTATTCAGAAAGCTGGTGAATTTGACGGGGGAATGTAAAAAAATGGTGGAATACAACTTTGGGTCCGTGGTTGAGGAAAAAGAAGCAATAGCACGGAAATTTATCTAGGGTGAGTTCGATTATTATATGACATTTGCAACAAAAACGATAGGGCAAAGTTGGGTATTTTTCGCTAATAGAAATGTTATATATAAATCCCAATCAGCTCTATGATAATTAAACATAGTGCTGATTGGATTATAAATGGCTTCTTGTGAGATTTCAAACGTCACAGGGAGGTAACCGGAGTCAACGTCAGCATGAGTTACCAATTGGCCAATCACAGCTGAATTGAAACCGTTAAAACTAAATCTATTGTCGAAGAATTTCGACTGGATAAAAAACAACATTGGATAACAATATCCCGAAGAACAATCCTCAAACAAAATTTTACTATTGGAATTGCTTTGTTGAAAGTTCCAATTAGGAATTTTCAAAAAAATACTTGTATCCATTAAACGGTCCAATAACATTTTTTTTGTATAAACTTTATACCAACCTAAAACAGTTCAGTTTTGGTATTTGCTTTGAACACTGCATCAATCATGTGATGCAATTATTCATATAGAAAATCAAAATCGGAAGCAGACATGCTACCTGGATCGGCCACATGACCGTTATTTTCCGTTGGGGAATGGGTATAAACCTCATTATGAGAAGAGAAAGTGCCGCCTCGCAGCTTAGTGTTCATTAAGCACTTCCACAGTTATTAACTGCGAGGTTTCTAAGCCAAGCTACCATTTTTGCATTCGTATATCATGAAATTTCCAAACCGAAAATTGTCTAGACGGGCACGGGAATCGACCCACCCTCACCATGGTCTTTGCTTTTTTTTATATATATGGGGCGTAGAACCACTGCGTCCATTGAGTTAAACTTTTGTGGTATACCCCTGATTACTCTTAACTATGTATTCGCATCTTGTAGGTTGATCACCATTTGTCAAGTAAACAACCTAAGACGCGTCTTTTCCCAGTCCGGTATAATTGAGTTAATAAAACCCACTACCTTTCCAAGATTTGCAGTCCAAATATCTCGTGGTTGCATAAAGCCACTATTTAGAAATTTAGATCTACCCTTGTACAATGCATCGCAACTGCAAAGCAGATGTTCCGAGGTTTCACGTTCCATGTTACAGAAACGACAGATATCATTCTGAATCTGGACAATATTTTTCAAGTGATATCTGCTCGGGCAGTGTCCGGTTATTAGGCCAGTAAAGGTGCAAAGAGCTCTCTTCACGAAAAAAAAAATTTCATAACGAATGTATAAGAAAATCTTATATATTTTTGCCATTCAGCATTTCTAATGAAACTTATGCAACATCATATGTCAGCTATAAAGAACAAACCATAAAAAGTATAAATCTAGCTTATGAGCATCATTCATATTGAATAATGATGAGTATTAAGATTATTCATAGCATGTATAAGCTTATTCTAATGAATGAAATAGGTATGTATTTTGGTTGGTTTTCCCATAATTTTAAATCAAATTCAATTTCGAGGAATAATTAGAATTAAACAGCATAAGGTTTTCATTTAGTCATTAATAGCATTTTGATTGGCAGCTCATGAAATATGTTGGCATATCATCTTGGCTCAACTGAATAGGTATGCTGCGGTAGCGGGAGAACTTGAGATTCAAGTATTCAGAATGCTGAAATGAATGAGAAGAGGAATCAAGTTATAATTTGTTAATATATATTAATGCTAGTACGGTAATCGATAGCATATGTAAATCAATATCTTACATACCCATAGATTCATAGCCGTAGCTAATTCTTTTTCGATTAGATGTCCCCATTGTGCCTGTTCCGTGCGAGTTCCTCAGGGGTCTTTTTTGGTCGAAGTTCTTTTGTACGAAAGCCTGACTTAATGGAACGTACACACGGTCAAGCAGTTTGACCAACATTGACTCCACCTCTCGTTTATTCAAACATCCATCTAGTTTTAACAACAGCGGCACGAACAATCAATTTTTTCGACCAACACTATCACACACGAACGACCGAAGCGCCAACTTGAGCACCAACCATCAAAAAATATATGGGGGTTTGTGCAACTTCACTACAAATGCTCAAACATGTTCGGCGAACCTTGACTCCACCCCCGACAACTCAAACTAAAATCAAACCATTTTAATTTTTTCCAACCGAGCCGCCAACTGTCAAATGGTTGTTCAAACAACTTCACACACGTTCAAACAAAGCAGCAACCGAAGCGTTTTCTTGGGGGCGGAGTCAATGTTCGTCAAACTGCTTGACTGGTGTGTACGTTGCATAACTCGTAAATCTCTTCAACGGATACTGCTAAGCATAATCTGGAAAATCAATGTTTTATTATGTAGAAAGTTTCACTAGATAATGAAAATGAACCTACCTTTATGAACCATCGCGTGAGATGATTATCTTCACAAGTCCCGATCGCCATGTTTTTTTTTCACTCCAGGATTCAAATGAAAAAGTATAAGTTTAGCCTAATACATTTTTGCCATTAGGAAAACCTTATACTTTTCATTCCGGCATAAAATAGAAGACATGTACACGCTAAATACATGATATGCAAACACAAAATAATGATTATTGTTTGGCATAATGAAATATATATGTTTATACCCAATGAAATAATTAAATCATATTTAATGAATAAAATAATTACATTTTTTTACGTGTTGCTGAGCTCCAAGAGCTTTTTGGTTACTTTAACATTGGGAATTATAAATCTCTTTGATTGAGCACACTTTTCGGCAACCAACCAGTTGGTCATCAACCTTTGTGCTTCCCTGGATTTCAATTCCATTTTTATAGTACAGTATGATATACCGCAGAAAGGTTCTGGGCCAATAAACTGTGTGTTTGAACCTCGTTTTGCAAGCTCGTCTGCCTTTTCATTACCTTCAATGCCACAGTAGACCTGTGCGCCGCCGCGCCACGCCGCCGCCGCCGACGTTTATTGACGTACGCCGACGCCGGTCAAGGTGTCGGCGGCGCGCCATACGCCGATTGGCTCCACGCCGCCGAATTTCGTATTTCACGCCGATGATTGGCCAACACAAAAATCACAGTATGTAGTGCGTTTGCATCTACCGGACCAAGGCAACCTATCAGGCATTGATTAAATAGCTGTTATACCTTTAGCAGATTTGTTTTTATCTCTGTCACTTTTACCGGCATTGGCGTGTTAAATGCTAGGTCATCCAAGAACTTCTTGGAAACAGACCTACAAATCAATTAGCGTAGCGATGAACTTCTAATCTTATATGCAACTTCATGTGGAATAACCTCATTCTGGTCGCATTGGGTGGTTCATCATTTTTTTAAAGGTTTGAATGTTACATATCTTAATTGGTCTAGTGCTTATATTCGCGGCTACAAGTCAACACTATGAAAGTTGGATTTGGATTCCCAGTCTGGTAGGATTTTTTTAAACTTCCCTGAGCATGGAGTATTATTGTGATAGCCTCGTGATATGCGAATGCAAACATGGTAACTTGGCTTCTGGAGCTGGAGCACGATGGAACACGTGACCCATCAAATTGAACATTTCCTTCACTCCTCCTTGTACTTAGATAGCTAGAATTTTTCCAAGAAAACGGGTTTCATTTATTTTGATAAAAAAAAATTCCAAAGAAATTTCTTTGTTTTCCTGTAATAATGTCCGAAGGACATCCTGGAGGAAGTTCGGAAGGAATAATTGAAGAAAACTCTTAGAGTTTTGAGGAAGTAATAATTTCTGGATAATTTTCTGATGGATTCCCTGGAGAAAATTCTTGGAGGAATGTCCAACAAAATTCTTAAATAAATTTAAGAACGTCGGCAATTTCTTTAGGAGTTCTCTTGGAAATTGCTCTAGGAATTCGTACGGAGATACCCGAAATTTCGTCCTAGAATTTTGGAAGCAAATGGCGGAGAAAACTCCGAAGGAAATACTAGATGAATATCCGAGACAGAGTAGAGACTCTTACGCGAAGCCCGCGGGATAGAGAGATTCTCCTTTCAACAGTGTAATCTAACAGACTAATAAATAAATACGCAATACTTTACTTTGATAAACAATACCCAAATAAACTACTGGGTTTTCTTGAAATACTTTCCGAATGAAGCCCTGGAGAGAGTTCTGAAGGAATAAACTTGAAGATATTGCTTAGAGTCTTGAGTAATTTCTGGATCTATCTTCGTAGTATTTTTTGGAGGATTTTCTGAAGGAATCCCTGGAGAAAATTCTGAGAAATTCTTGTAGGAATGTCAAAAAAAATCTTGAGGGAATTTAAGAATGTCGGTAATGCCTTTGAAAATTATATTTGATATCTGAAAGTTCGTCCTAAAATTTTGGAAGGAAATGGCGGAGGAAATTCCGAAAGAATTACTAGATGAATTTCCGAGGGAATGGAATGCCTTATGGAATACCTAGATAAGTTTCAGAGGAATTGTTAAAATAATTTCCGAAGGAATTTTTCAAAAGTATGTGTATCCATCAGTACAGTAATCAGTAAAGTATGTACAGTTATCCACCATTCTGGCTTGAGTCTTGCTCTACATACGGCTCCACCCAATATTACAGTCGAATTTAAATACCATTCTGCTTTCAATGCACTGCTGTATGAATGGCAAAAAACGGAGGCGGTAGACCCGTAAGCAGAGACACTTACGCGAAGCTTGCGGAATCACGTTTCAACAGGGTAATCCAACAGACTAATAAATAGATTCGCAATCCTTTTTGAGCTTTTCGAGGGGTGGCTTCTTTGAGAAGGGCGCGTCAAAACTATCACAGCTGTGGGGAAGTGTACCCATCTACATGGGTAGAAATTTTTATTTCCAATTCTAAAAAGAATTTTTGAAGGAAATCCTGATGGAATTGTCAAAATCAATCTTAGAAGAATTTTTATAAGAATTTACAGAAGAACTCCGTAAGATATTTCCTAAGGTCCTAAGAGGTCCCGAAACAATTCCTAAGGGAAATTTCAAAGAAAAAGCTTGTTTCATTTGTAGACGTTTTTGAAGGAATTCATGAAGAAATTCCCGATGGAATTCCTGACAGAATTTTTGAAGATATATTAGAATGAGTTTCTTGATGTCTTACCGAATTAATTCCTGAATATATTTTCTAGGGAATTATTTAAGTTATTTACGAAAAAATCTGTAAAATTTTTTGAAGGAACTCCTGCAGTAAATTCTCAAAGAATTCTTGAGAATATCCGCAATCTCGATATTTTGAGAGTTTTTCTTGGCATGTAGTCTTGATTCTAGAGTCAAATTTGAGTTTGTTTCATTACTGTCCAGATTTTCGAAGAAATTCTTAGAGAAATATATTAATTTATATTAAAATTCCAATAGCTATCCACTTGGAACATCCACTAAAAAAATCCTTAATTTAAAATTCTGTTCGAAAACCTTTTCAGGTTCTCTTTTGGTAATTCCTTCTAATTCCTTCAAGAATAGAGTCGGAAGTTCCTCCAGGAATTTCTTCGAAAATCTCTTTAGAAAAGCTACAGAAACTAATTTAGACATTCATCCAGGGATTCCTTCAGAAAACCTTCCGGAAAGGCCTTTTATTTATTTTTCAAAATCTTCTTTGGAACTTTCTCCAGGAAGTCCTTAGAAAATTCCCTCAGAAAACTATACAAAATTTCTGCAGGAATAACTCCGGAACGAATCATAATATGGAGGAATTTTTAAAGGAATTTTCGAAGAAACTTTATTTTCAATTAAAAAAACACGATTTCGAACACGAACACGAGTGAATTTTCTAAGGAATACTTAAAGGAATTTTCAAAGGAACTACTTAAAAAAGTTTTCGAATGAATTTCTAAAGAAGTTCCCAAAAGACTCCGTAAAGGAATTTCCGAAGCAATCCCTAAAGTAATTTCTAAGGAAATTCCTGAAGGAACTTTTGAAGAAATTTCGGAACGAATTTCCGAAGAAATACCCAAATAAATTTTCAAGCGAATTCTTAGAGGAAGTTCTGAAGGAATTCATTAGGGAAATTCTTAATTAATTCTTAGAATTCCTTTTTCAAATTTTCTGAGGAATATCTTGAGGAATTTCCAAACGAATTTCAAGGTTTTATATCCAATTACGTTGCAATGAACTTATGTGCTGTTATGCGGCAATGTATAGTGGAGGATGTGATGTAAACTTTTGCTGAGGACATACATGCTACACCTATTAGGACACCAGACTGTAGCTAGTAATTGTACAAAAAATAACAATGGATGATATGGCTTGCAGCGTGAAACTTTTTTTCTCAGCTAAAAATTCTTCACGCCGATTCACGCCGCCACCGCCGCCGCTGAACATTTCTTACGGCGTGACGCCGACGCCGCCGCCGCTGGTGTAAAAATAGCCTTAAGCCGCCGCCGTTCACAAATACTTCGGCGCACAGGTCTATGCCACAGTGTCCTGGAACCCAGTAGTGATTTATGGATGGTCTTTGCTTTGTAGCCGCGCGTCTTACCGCACGGCTAAGGAGGCCCCAGCGATGTTTGCATACATTTGAGTTTTTTCTAGAGGCCTGAATAAGAGAAACGCGGATAGAAAATATGTCTCTGCCAACACTGCATTCAATCTTCTTCAGCAAAGAACAACACATGAAAAGGAAGAAATGGTTTATGTAGATAAAATCTCACAATCCGCTATTTTATGTGTCCACATCACATAACAATACAATCCAATAAACAATGGAATTTCATTTCATTATCTACACTGAGCTTAATTACCATCTAGATTGTATGTGCATTGCACATAGATTTTTGCAATCAAGCTTTGCAAATAACTTTTATTATTCATGCACATAAAAACTTGAAAATTTGGGGGCTCTTCAATTTTATGTGCAATGCACTCATAAAATAAATGCGCATCTAATCTAATTCAATTTTCTTTTCCAATATAATCTAAATGCAGCTGCAAATATTATTCATGTGGCCTGTTTCATAAACCAAATGTACGTAGTTTAGTTTTTTGTATTATTTATAAAATAGGTTAACAAAAACACAATGTAGGGTTGTAAATAAAGGTTTTTAAATATAATTTACTGTTGGAGGAATAAAAACACGATGTTTACAATCGATGGTACAATGAATTACTATGCAGCACAGTTTCTTTGGGTCGTACTCTAATTACGTAAGCACTTAGAAGGAAGGGGGTCTGTCATTTTCTTTTTGCATATAAACAAAGAATAATTTGTATAGGAAAAATCTTACAAGGGGAAGGAGGTTTCGAAAAACCCAGAAAAAAATGCTTACGTAATTAATGGTCGACCCCTATATAGATTGGTACTAGCGATGTTTTTCTTGGTGATCCGGAGAGTGGACAGTATAGTGCGGATGCGAGTAATTCTTCCAGGGTTGATCTGGCATCTTTTGCGAAGAAGGGGGTACCGTAGAGTTGTAGCAAACGCTGGCACGTTTCATCGGTGGCGATGATTTGCTTGATGGCAACTGCAGCATACTGGCTGGAAGTGGCTAGGGGATTTGTTGCAGGTAGAACAGCTCCGGCACCTGATGATAAATGTCTTCCAGAATTTTCATTTTTCATCAGCAATCGGCAGCATTCGCAGCAGCAGGACCGTAATTTATGGCTCCCACAGCAGCGAAACGGTTTTACTAGAAGAATCTTTCCAAATTATTCACCATCAGTACCATTACTGAAGCTTCGCGCTGTCGCCTGTCAAGCATTTTGCGTATTTACTTACCATGAACGAATGAGAATGGTCCATTTGCAGGTCAAAATTGATCATTTGTTAATATTTCCGCTTCAGGGTCTTCTTACTTGGGATCATCTTCAAAGGATGGAAACTTTTGATCTATCAGCTACCACGAAACCAAACAACACTGATTGTCACCGTGTTGTGGCCCAAGCTCAGAAGTGTTTCAACTTTCGGCTTTAATGATGAAACGAGCACACTGCAATCCATCTCGAAGCCGATTCCATCACTGATAGATGGCTTATTCCGGCACTGGTGCAGGTATAACTGAAGAAATTGAAAAATAAAAACTCACTAGAAGATATTCTGAATATTAAACTAAATTAGCTTACATTTTGCTGGCGGAACGGCGGAACCTTCCAACCACAAACATTCCACGACAAAAATGTCTATTAGAGTTCGCTATTGAGTTTTATGTGCAGGAATTGATAATTATCAACTATCAACCATTGCACATAAAATTCACTAGCAGTTCCAATGACATGTAAAAAGATTACCTTTGTATTATATATAGATAGCTATTAAATATCCTTGTTGATTAATTCATTTTAAATGCTGCACATGAAATCGTGATAACTCTTGTCGAATCTTTTTTATATGATTTGCGCACATAGAATATAACGGTGATTTAATTTCAGTGTATAAATGACTTGCATATATAATTGCAAACTAATGTAAAATACATTCAATTTTGTTTATTTAAAAATAGCATAAAATCGAATTTGGCCGTTTTCAGTATTTGAACCAACATTTTGGCTGCTTGACAGGTCTCCTGCTCGATTGGCTGCTGTTTTTTGACGGTTCGATTGGCGGCACATACCTATCCGCGTTTCTCTTATTCAGGCCTCTAGTTTTTTCCTGCGTAGGGGAGAGTGTTCCCAAACCGACCCCTCCAGTCAATCTCATAGATGGGGCTTTCGGTGAACATGCCTGTATTCTCAGTCAAATACTAATTTGGACGTAGGCAGTCACCTTCCAATGTTGCGTTTTTCGGAGTTTTCGAGCCATATTGTGTTTTGACCACGCCATATTGTGTTTGAATTGATTTTTTGGCTGCAGGAGATATCGGTAAAATATTTTTAGCTTGTATTGAGATATTGAACCAATATTGAACGGTTAGTTACATGGCGACGGCACGAGGAGTAGTTCCTGCGAAGTTTAAGTTTGCTTTTTAGACAAACTTCCAAAAAAAACAAATTATTTTGGCAAGGGATATGCAGTTGTGGAGCAAATACCTAAGTGTTTGTGACGAATAAGACGATGGACTCGAAGCTGTACGTACGAGGAGGAATGTCTCAGAAACCGCGGTCAACGTTCCATAAAGCCCATAAAGGTCCCGTGAAGTTTTGGCCAGATTTGGCAAGTTGCCACTACAGCCGGGAAGCATATCTATATTAAAATAATTTAGAAATTTTAATTTTAAAACAAAGCACAACATCCTTTCATGACTGCTTCTCGTGCGAAGTTGAACAAAGAACCCACGATGCTTTGTGCCATTTTTGTTGGTATTCTGAGTTCGAATCCCGTTGCGGTTATAACAACATTTAAAATGTGCACCGAAAATATACGCGAAAACTTAGTGAGGCGTTAGAATGATGAAACGAAAAAAGAATTTCATCAAGTAGGCGTACGATTTTCATTCATCTTTCAGGCTAGTTCTAGAGAAAAAAAGTAGTACCTAAGTGTAAGATGTTTCGCCTCAGACTTGGAAAACAGATTTTCTTTCGATCCGAAACTCGCTTGTTTTCGTCTCCCCGAAACGAAAAGTAGGTACGAACCCTACTTGCTACTTTTTTCTCTAAAACTAGCCTGAAAGATAAACGAAAATCGTGCCTACTTGATGAAATTTAGATTTTAAAATAATATAATTATTTTATTTAAATTATTTGAATTATTTTATTTAAAAAATAAATAATATATTTATAGCAGAAGTTACTAACAAATCTCAGGGATTCTCCCCTCTTGATTACAAGCCTTAATGTTTAGCGTAGCCGGTGATAGGATTGCCATCATGCCAACAATCCCCTTCTTCGTCGAGAGATGGCACTGGTGGTCGCTCGGGGATCAGCGTTACAATAAAGTTTTTTTATAAGCATAATTCAAGATGAGTGATTCATGTTTTATTGGTACCGTGTATTTATTCAGAACATATCCAATAATCATCGAATAACAACAAGTTGGATTAACATTAGCTTATCTGAAATTATTTCCCAATGGTAAGGGTAGAAAACACAATCAAATAAATTTATTAAATTTGCCACCACTCAATGTCATATTGTTTTGATAGGTATATGTACCTATTGAGAAACATGCATTTGACATGGGAAACTCATTACGGGTTTTAGAAAGCTTCGTTGAGAGGTTTTCTCTAATTGAGTTTTCACATTAAAAGCTTTTGTCAACACCATCGGACAGCTGAGTATTAGCTGATTCAATTAATTAGAGAACGACACAAATATGGATGGTTACGCAGGGTTTTCGAACAGGCATCACATAGCATGTAGTATATATCCTGTTGCAGCAATGCCGTTGTATGTTAGGTGGAAACGGGCGCCAATGATGAATTTTATTCAGAGAGGATCTGTTATCATATAGGTATGATCAGGGTTCTTATTCATCTTGGGTATGATAGGGTAAAGAACCCAAAGAGGAAGAACCTAGCTCCCACTGTGACTACTTTTTGATCGCTTTTACCCAATCAATACTGTAAGCCACCTACCACGAGTTTGTATCGGGGGTGACGAAATTCTTGTTTTGGGCTCACTGGTGACCGTCAAAAAGGATACCAGCAAAGAAATTCGAAGACACACTGTTGCGGGAAAACGTACGTACTTAGGACTCCGAATAGAGTTCACCGCCGTACCAAACTTACGATTTTTTTTTTTGCAAAATTTGTGTGTTTATTAACTGAGTAAAAAATTAATTACATAAAATAACTATTCATATACCAATTTTAATTTAAAAACCTAGTGCTACTACGTCGTTTATTACTTTCCAAAATAAAGCTGATATAATTTGACAACAATTTAAAGATTTGAATTTTTTTTCTTATGTCTATACCAAATTGCGGCCTTAGTAATTGTTCTACCGAAAGCCTGCGCCATCCGTTGTGAGAAGTGGATATCATCCGCTGCAGTAGTCTCCAAGACTACCGCTTCCACCCGTACACAAGCACTGAACTTATGCTCAAGCCACAGACAAACGTAACACTTCTCTTTTCAACATCGTTCACGTGTTCAACGGTTGATTTGAAATACATCTTTGCTACGCGATTGTGCCAAGAGAGGCGCTAGTGTTCAATCGCTTTGACATTCGATTAGTGTATATGCTGCTGAATGTTTTCTGTGTTGATGACGATGATGATGATGATTGATATAGATGTATGCGTTAGGAACAAACGTCAAATGGGAAATAATAATGGCCGACTGTGTTTCTCGCGATTCTGATAACAGATGGCAGTGGTGTTTTCAGAAATGCGACGGACGATATTTTTCCGAACAGTTTGTATGAAGAGTTACGTCTGTTTGTCTGTGCTCAAACGTTTCAGATGCTGCGTTGCAGTGTTGGCAATTTTGTCCATCGGCTCTGTTCATTCGAAACATCAGCCGATGCTCCACACAGATAAAAATATGTTGTGATTTTAAATGTATTTTCATGCACATATTTGGAGCATGCAAATAAACGTAACATTCAATCGATCTCACTATTCGTTTAAATCGAAATAAATTTAAACGGTGCTTGCTTGTAAAATTCAATCAAATTTAATTGAATATCGAATGTTAATTCGATTGATGGGGTAACCTGCAGTTTTACACGTCGTTGAATTTTCAAAATTATTTGCTGTGCAATCTACGATTTACGGCCAGGAATAGGGTGGTTCGTTGGCTTGGTCTCAGTTGCTTCCTTGAAATAATTTTCCAGGTTTTTCCCCCAAAGTTCTGTTGGATATTCTTGTGACACTTTGGGATCTTCCGTTTGGTCAATCTGAAAAGTGTGAATGGCTTCTGCAGATGGATTCTGTTGGGTTTGCGGGGGAAGCAAGGAACAACTTTAAGCATGGACAGTCAGCGGGTGGATTAGGATTTGTTTGAAGTATAAATGATCTATAGAAAGGAATAACATCGGTGTCCTGGGCATGACGGTTCGTCAGTAGAGAGCGGCATTTGAATATGGGCAATTGGACGCCAGATACCAAAGTTTAGTTGAGTTTAATACATTGACCAGGGTCACCCTTTGGTGTAAGCTGAGTGTGCGGAAGGAGTGAAGATACACTTGCTGTGTAAATTTGCCTACAAGAGCATCCCAGTTAAGTTTGTTCATGAGGCGTATGCAATTTGCAAACGTAACTTCCAAAATGTGCAGTGTGTTTTCGCACCTCAGCCAAGGTACGATGAGCGGCATGTCGTCGGTGTAACCCACGGATATGGAGGTAAATTTCTCCAAACTAAGCCGTGCTCCAGACACTCGTCCGAAGCGAAGCGTCTCTCGTATTTGCTCCATTCTGTTTCTGCACGTAATGATTACCGACACATCATCAGCGTACGCTACTACGAGATCGGGTCCACATATCTCCTCTAGTTTTTTGATCAGCGGTTGTAGATAGAGGACGAAGAGATGCATTGAGAGTGGGTCCCCTTGACGAACCGATCTCTCGATGGCCAAAGCTTCAGATAGATGCCCATTGACTAATAGGCGAGATGACGATAGTTCTCCAATTTTGTTGAGGAGACGAACGAAGTTCGTGTTGAAGCCGAGCGAGCACATGTTACGGAAGAGGAAATTCCGATCGACGAGATCAAAAGCATGCCGCATGGAATATTCGGAGTGCGTTTATTTTTGTCGTGTTTGTGATGGTGTTAATGTTGATCGTGGCAATATTATAGCTGCTAAGGGCCATTAGATGATGGTATTGCCCGTTTGATTCGTTTCGTCCTCGAAGTTGTGTCGTACTTTCTTTCCCGGTGGGCGACCGTTGCGACGTTTGCTGTTCGATGAAGCAGAAGAGACATCCGTTTCATTGCCATCGGTTTTTTGCCGAGTAACCATTCGTCCCGAAGCTTGCAATTTTTGTGGGATAGCCGGTTGGGACATAAAGCAATTCGGATCGACACTGATCGGATTTGTAAGCACGTTGACGGCCGATGGTAGGTCGGATGACATTAAAGAGGGCGGGTGCGGAGCAGCGAGCGTCGTTGCTAGTACCTCCGTCGGCTTGATCTGTGGTTTTGCTTTTTGCTGATTCCGTTCGCTAGGCTTGGGACCAAAGAGCTTCGCGAATGTTGGTCTTTGCTTCGGCGCTTGTTGTTTTGGGGGAGCAGGCTCGTTTCCTGCTTCCCTTGCAACATTTGCGTTTGTGTTTTGTACGAGTAGTTTCTTATTTGGTACGCAAGAAATACCATTATGTATGTATTCGCTACAGTAGCGACACGTTTGAAGTTAGCCAAAATAAGAAACGTTAGTCGTCTGACCATCACGTAGATTTCAATATTACGCTTTACCATCATTCGCACTATCCGTGTGCCATTCGGGAGACCACCGAAGTGATACTTGTTGTCCCATACCTGCTCGGTGATGGAGAGCACTTCACCGTATCCACTGAGAAACATGATGATTTTCTCGTTGGTGATATCTTCGGAGAGGTTGGTCAGCATCCCTTCTACCGCACCATCCTCGAGTGTGATCCGAAGCTTGTAGATTTTGGCATCTACTTCTGTTTCATGTTTGTTGTCGTGTTCTGCTACAATTCTCTGAGCTAGCTTAATGTCGGTGACCTCGACGAAATTGCAGCCGAGTGCTCTGCTTGGCTGGAGACGGACAACTTGATCATATTGGAGACACAATGTGGATGCTACAAAGTCATGAAGCTCCTCAAAGGTAGGCTTCTTCGGTACGTTCGCGTAGTCGATACGGAACGTGTTTTCACGACGAACGCTCATCGCGGCGCTATTTCCGACGGTTAGGAGGGAAAACGGAGCGAAGTGTCACAGAAAAACTCGGAAAAAAAATCAACAGCCTGCGCGTGGCTTCCACTGTGAAACACAACTGTTCTGCTAGGAAGTTGAGCGCTAACTGAAACGATCAACACAACGCTAATTAAGCCGGTAATTCTCTACGGACACGAGATCTGGACAACGCTCGTGAAGGACCAACAACGCGAGTCTTCGAAAGACTGCTCGTACCAACTATAGTGGGATACAGATGGAAGATGGAACATGGCATGGAGACGGCATGGACCACGAATTGCTTCAGCTGCTAGGGGGACCATACGGTGGGCCGGACTGGAAGCCAACATGTCGGACCATACCCCGGTGAAAATGATTCTCGACAGCGATCCAAAGGGCATAAGAAGACGTAGCGCGTAATGTGGATTGATTAAATGGTAGGCAATTGGCAACTGATGATAGGCAACTGCCCGGTTGACGGCGTGTAGCTAATGGACCAAGTATTTTTTCTACTGATGTTGGTCCATTTGGCGAAGGATGGTCATCATTACCTCTGAAAAATCACTTTTTTAATATGTTGTTTTTTATTTAAAGATTTTTCTCCATACGTCGAACCATACAACATTACCCTCAACTAAAAAACTTCGTAAGACAGTTATAAAGTGTATAAGTCAAGTAAACATTTTTTTGCTATGAACAGATTAAATTAGTTGCTTTCCAGTTCGTTCCCTGCTTATTCATTTTATTTTATTGATTTTTTTTCATTTAAGTTTCTCTTCTGTAGTTGACTTCACTCGGTATATCGTGGATAGACATTCTGCTGCAAACTCAGTTCCATTGTGTGTTCTTCGCATAAAGAAGAAATTTCCTTACTATTGTGCACTCTATTTAATGACAATATGTACTCGACGACATCTGCTGCCTTTGCTAGTTCAATTCACCACTATTACATCGTTATTCCAACATTAACTTCACTATTATACAATTTCTTTCTCACTTGAACAGAATACGCCCGACACCCGTTCTTCTGTTGCCCCTACGATCTTTCGCGATCATTTTGAGGTTCTTAATTTGAATTAAAAACGAATACTCTATCACACGCTAACACGTCTGCTGGTCATCTTCATCATTATTTAAATAATTATTCCCTTCTTCGTACTATAATTATCGCGATGCGCTTCGTGCTTATTTACTATAAATTTATAGATGAATGTGTGCCGCGCTAAGGATACCTTAGTTTTCTTTTCTCTATCTTATTGAACTGGGTCCGTCTAGGCGATGATGTCGGTCTTCTTTCGCATCTCCCCAAACAGGAACGAGCAAATGCGGTCCACCAGATAGGCGAGTAGCATATCCGCCACCAGGACGCCCACCAAAATCTTTCGGAACTATGACGAGAAGAGTGTAGATGAAGATGCATTAGAATAAAAAACATTTTTGAATGATTAAAACAGAATTAGGTATAGGGATTTCAAGTGAGATGCATCGATTCTATGGGTTTTTTTTTCATACTTATATTAGTTTGGATTCGAGCAATCGCACGTCACTCTACTAGTGGAATAAGCCCAGATATCTCACGATGTTTAGGTGGGGCGAAGATGGGGACACTAACAAAAGGCGGAAACACGAATGGCGGAATCACAAAAGGCAGAATCTCGAAACGCAGACGTTCTTATACTTGTAACAAAAGGCGGAATATATCATAAGGCGTAATTACAAAAGGCGGAAATACGAAAGGAGGAATTTTAAAAGGCAGAATTAAGTAATTTTTTTTTGTTTTACACAGGCGCCTGCTTGTCGTAAAGGAGGACATATTTTATTCTTTGAAGGCTCGCATATGCCCGGTCTAAGTTGAAGGAGGATATGATTCCTTCTTTAAAAGCACGCCCTCCGTATATTTTTCTACTTTCTACCGGGTACGCGGTTTGGCATAAAATAATTTGGCCTAATGGTCTTTGGCATAATTGATTAAAAATAATATATACTCAGAAAAATTACAATTCTTTCAGAATAGTTATTATTGGCATTTATATAAATTATAATTACAATATGGGAAGATCCATAAATTACGTTACGCTTTTTGTATGAAACATCTGAATATTTTGTATGGATCGTCACACTTCGCAAAACCTCTCCCCCTCTAAGCGTTACGTAATTTACACTACACTTCAATAATTGATATTCTTATCAACGATTTAGGTTCTTTTCCATTTCCCAGAAAACTGTCTGCCGAAAAACGTATTCCATTTGAATCTTTTTCCCAGAATATACCTAGGAGACAATTCCAAAAAACGTATTATTTCCGAAAAAGAGAAAGTAAAAGTATTTTTTTGTATTGAATTTTCGTTCGTATTACTTTTTCAAATCATTCGGTCGCTCAAGATAAGGCGAAACGCATGATGTGGACTTTCTTTTAAAGCACGCGTTTGCTCGGTGCAATGCAAAAGGGGAGACTATTCTTTCTTTCAAATTACGCAATAGCTCAGGATAATGTAAAAAAGTTGATGATGCCTTCTTTTATAGCACGGAGCAATGCAAAAGGGGAGATCTTTCCTTCTTTTAAATTACTTGATTGCTTAGGATAATGCAACAGAGTTGATGATGCCTCCTTTTATATTACGCTATTGCTCGGGATAATGCAAAAGAATTGATGCTGCCTTCTTTTAACGCAGGCATTTGTTCGGTGGAATGCAAAAAGGGAGGAGATCATTCCTTCTTTAAATATACGCGATAGCTCTGGATAATAGAAAAGAGTTGATGATGCCTTCTTTGAAAGCATGCATCTTGCCTTCTTCATTGTAAATGTCTATGTTGAAATCCAGTTTAAAGTTGCGTAAAGAAAATGATTATTAAAAATAAAATCATTTTCATTGCGTTATGCCAAATGACCATTTTGACAAACGGCTTAATATCAATGACTTTATGCCAAACGGGGTAGCCCCTTTCTATCTATTGAAATCTAATCTCACAACTGTAACACTAACAGTCTCTTAGCTTAGTATCTATTGAGCACATCCATCGTTATTAAGTGTACGATTTCCATGCTTCGGAAAGCCGAGAAAATTTGCAACCCAAAAACAGACCATATAGAGATTCGATTTCATTCACCTTCAGCATGATATGCTTCGTACAAAGCCATATGCCTTATCGCTGAGCTACGGAAGGTCTCCAAACTAAACAACAAGAAAACACGCATCTGGCCGATCAACGACCAAAGTATATATTTTTATAGCGAAAGGATCTGTTAGTTCAAAATGTCCGCAAAATGTTAGTTAAACATCCTAATGCAATTCTGCCTTTCGTGATTATGCCTTTTGTGATTTCGCCTCTCGTGTGGATACCGTGGATACCTGCCCCTCGTTCAACAGGACCATGTTCAGTCTCGCTACTGCATATAGTCATAGCAGCTGGCCCTCAACATTAGGGTCTACAAATGTCAGATCCGAAGCAGAATAAAGAAAAAGACTCTCTGACTCTAGCAGGATCAGTGATTGAATCCAAAAGAGAATGAGAAAGTCTCTTACTTATCATCTCTGTATGCATATAGTAGTATATAGTATTACGATATACTGCGAGAGACTTTTTTCGCAAGCTGTCATGATAAAGAACTGATTCGGGACGCTATAGGGTAAATCACTACTTGGGCCTATGGACCCGACTCCCGGCTCACTCTCAGAAAACTAATGATTTATACTGTTTGGAAGTCCTAGGTTTATGATTGATAATTTAAAAAAAAAGTCTTCTATTTATCTCGCTTCTTCTTCTTCTTCTTATTGGCATTACATCCCCACACTGGGACAGAGCCGCCTCGCAGCTTAGTGTTCATTAAGCACTTCCACAGTTATTAACTGCGAGGTTTCTTAGCCAGGTTACCATTTTTGCATTCGTATATCATGAGGCTAACACGATGATACTTTTATGCCCAGGGAAGTCGAGACAATTTCCAATCCGAAAATTGCCTAGACCGGCACCGGGAATCGAACCCAGCCACCCTCAGCATGGTCTTGCTTTGTAGCCGCGCGTCTTACCGCACGGCTAAGGAGGGCCCCGCACAGTCTCGCACATCAGTACTCAATATTCTTCAACCATTTATTTTACTCCTAATCGATCCAATTATATGTCGAATTCGTTTTTAAACCTGAGTCAGTGCCAACCCGAACCCTGATTAAAAAAACATTTTCAGTTCCATCTGTCATCGGCTTTGTTGGTGTGCGTAGCATCGTGTTTGTTTTGATTTGAAACATATGATCCAGAACATCCAGTGCAGTGGCAGTGCAGATCATCTAAGAACTATCTAAATATATTAAAATGAATTTCTGTTTGTCTAAACATTATAGACTCCGAAACTACCTACTACCTGGGACGGGACTTGCAAAGAGGAAAAAATGTAACTTCATCTGCAACCAGCAAGCGCTGTCACGAATTGTCAGATGCAACCAGCACCTTTTTGTGTAAAAGTGTTGGTATCCCTCAAAAAGTATTCCGAATGATTTTGTTTTACGAGTACTTTTTCACTTTGAAAAGTATTCTAGAAAAGCCGGACAGCTTAATATTGAACTGTTATGAATACGTGTTTTATTTCCGATAGGAAAATCTTTATAAAAATAAGTTTACAAATCCGTAAATCACAATCACTTTTAATGTGCTCAGAAGATTCTACCCGGGATTTAGGTGAAACACTCAAGGAAACAGTTGAGAATCGATGATCAACTATGATGAAAAGAAGAACAAGTGTCAAAACAAGGAAAAAGAAGACGTCTTTGCAGGTCTCGTCTCAGCCTACTACATCGGCTCGGGTGTGAAAATTTGTATGCAGAGGTTTTTGGGGCCGGGGAAGGTTCTTAAGATGGTTCGAGACCCCTCCCCTTTTTGGAAAGGGGGGCTCCCATACAAATGAAACAGAAATTTCTGCATAACGCGAGAAATAATCAGAGAAGAAATCAATTTTAGGCGAAACGAAGTTCGTCGGGTCTGCTTGTGATGAATAAAAAAGTTTAAGAGCGTGAACTGATTTTTGTGGATAGTGCAATTTACTTTTAGGGGGTGATTTGTATTTAATTATATTCTATAATGCTGTGCACATTTTTCTTTACCAAGAATTCGGTATAGAATTCATGTAAGGTACCCCGGGGCAAGTGAAAATACGGGGTAAGTGGGTACTATGACTGCAGATGAATCGATGAACGTTTTTCATGGTAACAATGTTCTGGGAAGATAAAGCAGAACTATAAACGAGTTCACCCGACACAAAAATATTTGGAATCAAAACCATTTGAGGCACCATACTAATGTTATTGCTTGATCATGACTTTAAACTACCAGGAAAATCTATTACTTTTATTTTAATTCAATGGATAGGGAACCTTGAGCCAACAACCTACTGTTCCCGAAACATCAATTTGTTCGAGAATCCGATAATGAAAGAATACGGACTGATTTTACGGCGATGACTCTTAGCGCGAAACAACAGACACGAATAGGAACATGGAACGTTTTAACCCTAGCCCAGCAGGGTAAATTGGCACAACTTGCCAATGAGGCACGCCGCATGAAGCTTGAGATCCTGGGACTGAGTGAAGTCCGTTGGCCAAACTTTGGAGAACACAGAACGCCGTCGGGACAAGTTCTGCTATACTCTGGTTTACGAGGTGAACACGCTCCCCGGCATCGCGGAGTTGGCTTTCTTCTAAGCGCTCAGGCACACTCTGTGCTTATGAAGTGGGAACCTATAAGTGAAAGGATAATCGTTGCCAGATTTAGAACACGGGTCCGAAACCTTACTACAATCCAATGTTATGCGCAAACCGATGCTGCCGATCTGCAAGACAAAGAGAACTTCTACAGTCAACTCAATGCCGTCGTAGATAGAATTCCGAAGGGTGATATCAAGATCTGTTTGGGCGACTTCAATGCGAAGATCGGATCCGACAACTCGAACCATGAGCGCATTATGGGACGCCATGGTATCGGAGAAATGAGCGAAAACGGAGAGCTGTTCGCAAAATTTTGTGATAATAACGACATGGTGATCGGGGGATCGCTCTTCCCTCATCGACCGGTTCACAAGGTCACGTGTGTCTCCCGTGACGGCTTTACAGAAAAACAAATCGACCACATCTGCATCAGCCGAAAATGGAAACGGAGCCTTCTTGATGTACGGAATAAACGTAGTGCCGATATCGCGTATGATCATCACCTCCTCATCGGCGGAATACGCCTGCGCATTGCGCGCATTCGTCGGCAGGAGGAAAGAGTTGGACGACGATTCAACACACGCCGACTGGAAGATGCCACGGTGAAACGGTCCTTCGTTGAAGAACTGGAGACGCGTGCTGCAGATATTCCGGAAGGTGTCAGCGTGGAAGACCAATGGACCGCCATCAAGAATGCCTTCATCGCCACCAGCGAGAACAATCTTGGCGAACTGCGCACCCAGAGAAAACAATGGATCACCGATGAGACCTGGAGGAAGATAGAGGAGCGAAGAGAAGCCGAAGCCGCGATAGAGGGATCGAAAACCAGAGGAGCCCGTCAACGATACGCGGCTCTTGAGAAGGAAGTAAAACGCTCATGTCGACGGGACAAGCTCTGGCTCTCTGGCCGACGAAGGAGAGAGAGCCGCCGCAACCGGGGACATTCGCCTCCTCTACGATATCTCACGACGCTTAAGTGGGGCGAAGATGAATGCAACGATGCCTGTGAAAGACGCGAATGATCAGTTATTGACCGACCCAACTGATCAGCTGAAACGCTGGTTCGAGCACTTCGAACAACTTTTCCAAGTGCCAGCCAGGCCATCACCACCTCGGCATGATCTGCCTAGGATCCGACGTATAACACGCGTCAATACCGAAGCTCCATCACAGCTAGAGATTCAAACAGCCATCCAAAGCATGAAATCGAATAAAGCCCCAGGGGTCGACCGCATATCAGCCGAGATGCTCAAAGCTGACCCCATGACATCCGCTCAACTACTGCATCGTTTATTTCGTAATACAGTGTTGACCCGATTTTGTCACTCCCCGATTTTGTCTACCCCCGATTTTGTTTACCCCCGATTTTGTTTACCCCCGATTTTATCACGGCCCGATTTTGTCACGTTTTCGACCCGATTTTGTCACCCCAAAAAGATGTGTAATTCTTTTTATTTTCGTAAATAATACCAAAAACAACATTTTCATGAAATAACTTTCACCGCCTGTAGTTTATTACGAACGACTTCAGAGTACCTGGGAAATATTCTGTAAGCAATTTCGACAAGAAATAATGGGTACCGTTCACGAATTTGGCCTTTCCAAGGCATAAAATGATTCATATTTGTGGAATGAATTAAAAAAAATTAAAATATTTTTTTTCCAATTTTGTCACATACCCTATTTTATCAACCCAAAATTCATCAGGGGGGGTGACAAAATCGGGATATTACTGTATCTGGGACACCGCAACTTTCCCGGTCGACTGGATGCAAGGAATCTTAGTGAAGGTGCCCAAAAAGGGTGACCTGACTGTATGCGATAACTGGCGAGGCATTATGTTGCTGTGTACCGTTCTCAAAGTTCTGTGCAAAATTATCCTATCCCGGATTCAGGAGAAGATCGATGCGACTCTCCGGCGGCAGCAGGCCGGATTCCGTGCCGGAAGATCATGTGTGGACCATATTGTCACGCTCCGCATAATTCTGGAGCAGGTCAACGAATTCCAAGAGTCCCTTCACTTGGTATTCATTGACTACGAAAAAGCTTTCGACCGTCTCAATCACGAGAATATGTGGGGCGCCCTGAGACGCAAGGGGGTTCCTGAGAAAATCATCGGCCTCATCGAAGCACAGTACGAGGCCTTTTCGTGTAGAGTGCTGCACAATGGGGTCCTGTCCGACCCTACCCGGGTCGTAGCTGGTGTGAGGCAAGGATGTATTCTATCACCGTTACTGTTCCTCATCGTAATCGATGAGATTCTGGTAGATGCGATTGACCGTGAACCAAACCGCGGGCTGTTATGGCAGCCTATAACCATGGAGCACCTAAACGACTTCGAATTGGCTGATGACGTTGCACTCCTCGCGCAACGGCGCTCTGATCCCGACTAGGAAGGCAAAACAAGATTATAACATGATTGTAACAACATTCGTTATTTATAACAACCTTTGATATAATCGAGTTATGATACATCATTATCACATTTTTTCTTAACAAAATTATAACAGAATTAGTTATGTTTCATTGTTCTGTTAAAAAATTTAGTTATTTTAACAACATCCTGAACCAAAATTATAACAGCCTATGCTAGAAAAACTGTTGAACTTAGTAGCATAATATGATATAAATTTGTTATTCTCTCCTGAATGGGATATGCAGAGTAAGCTCAACGACCTTGCCGAGCGCTCCTCCTCGGCAGGTTTAGTCATCAACGTCAACAAAACCAAATCGTTGGATGTAAATACGGTGACTCCTTCCAGTTTCACAGTAGCCGGGCAACCAGTGGAGAATGTTGAAAGCTTCCAATATCTTGGTAGCCAAATGGCGTCAGACGGCGGTACCAAGATCGACATAGGCGCACGGATCAAGAAAGCAAGGGCTGCCTTTGCGAGTTTAAGAAATATCTGCAAAAACAGGCAGATAAGTGAACGCACCAAAATACGAATTTTCAACTCTAACGTGAAATCTGTGCTGTTATACGCTAGCGAAACATGGTGTGTATCAGTGGAGAACACTCAACGGCTGCAGGTGTTCATTAACAGATGCCAGCGGTATATAATTCGGGCCTGGTGGCCTCACAACTGGATCTCAAACAACGAGCTCCATCGTCGTTGTCACCAGAGGCCGATAGCAACAGAAATTCGGGATCGGAAGTGGGGCTGGGTCGGCCACACTCTACGAAGGGGCGGAAACGAAATCTGTAAACAAGCATTAGACTGGAACCCAGCGGGACATCGCAGCAGAGGCAGACCCAGAGGCTCATGGCGGCGAAGCCTCTATAAAGAAATTGAAGAAGTCGACCGAAATCTAACCTGGCAACAGGTTAAAGCGATAGCCGGGCAACGCTCAGGATGGAGATCTTTCAAGCCGGCCCTTTGCACCACCGGAGGTGTACAGGATCCATAAGTAAGTAAGTAAAATGGATTTTCAACTAAATAGTCGTTTCTAAATTTATCATTGATGTGGAGAGTGAATGTTTTGAGCAATTAAATAATTGTGTGATATCGAAAACGTTTTAATTGTTTTCATTGAAGCCAAAATCTGCCATTTTTATTTTTAACTTTTAACATACATGGGGCAAGTGGGACATATTTGAACAACACTTTCAATAAACCGTCTAAGACGAATTAAGTACTGTCCATTTAATTCCACCAGTTAATTTTCGTTATCTTTGCAGATACGTATTTCGACCACAACTGTGTGGTCGTCTTCAGTGTCTTGTACTTGACTCAGCAAGACCATGCTGAGGGTGGCTGGGTTCAATTCCCGGTGCCAGTCTAGACAATTTTCGGATTGGAAATTGTCTCGACTTCCCTGGGCATAAAAGTATCATCGTGTTAGCCTCATGATATACGAATGCAAAAATGGTAACTTGGCTTAGAAACCTCGCAGTTAATAACTGTGGAAGTGCTTAATGAACACTAAGCTGCGAGGCGGCTCTGTCCCAGTGTGGGGATGTAATGCCAATAAGAAGAAGAAGAACTTGACTCTTGTACAAGACACTGAAGACGACCACACAGTTGTGGTCGAAATACGTATCTGCAAAGATAACGAAAATTAACTGGTGGAATTAAATGGACAGTTCTTAATTCGTCTTAGACGGTTTAATACATTCCACTAAAAGAGCTTAATATATTTTTCTGACTTTCAATAAAGCTGTTTTAATTGTTTTTAGATGGTTGTCTAGTTAAAAATAACTTCGTCTTCATATGGATCCTAATCAGATGCATTACATCAGATTTTCAGATAAATAAAGTACTTAACACATAAATTGACTATTTTGTTCTATTACAAATTAAAAACACTGCGCATCGCCTGAATAAAAGCGTTTCTTCTGAAGTTTTGATTTATGTAATAATTTGTGTTCTAAAAAGAAAAATATTTATTCATACGAAAAGTGAATAAAGATTTGCTTATCCTTGCCACCTAAAACATTTGGTACAAAAGTAAGCTAATGAAGAACAAGACAACAGCCAAATAAACAGTAAATCGGCTGTTATCTTGTTTTCATATCTGCTAACATTATAATCCCTTTCTTGTTGCAAAAATAAAGTCCGATATGCAACCAATCTCCATCCATGATCTGCAAATAATAATACTCAAAATTATATATTAACAGTATATCTAGATTCCTCAAATTAGTTTCGTTCAACAGTAGAAAATAGAATAGATCCCACTTGCCCCGTTTGAAGGGGTAAGTGGGTCCTGAAGGTAAATTTATTAATTGCTCTACCAATATTTTTGAAATTGAATAAATGGCCTCTAACACCTCTACACTTCAACAATGGAAGCATATAATGGTGCATCAGTGGTTATTGTTCTGACATAACCAGTTTTATAAGTATGCGTTAACAATTTTGCTGAACTAACGTTTTTTAGGTCCCACTTGCCCCGGGGTACCTTATAGGAGATTTTCTATTCTACAAGAATTCATTTTGTAAATCATGTTTAAATTCCAATTACTATTTCTGTAAAAGCTTTTTTCCGGAAAATCACTCAGAAGCATGTAATAAAAATTCTCCAGGATATCGCAGATGGCGGTAGTGAGCAAACGTCAAACTAGAGCAAATCCGATGTGCGCGCCACGAGTGATCGATTGGTCAACTAATGATTATTTGAATTGACCAGTAAATCAGTGAACGATGTGAATTTGACGAGTGTTATGTCTGTTTGTCTGTTTCATCCGTACATGTTCCTTGAGGAATTCCTCCAGAAGTTCCTTGAAGGATTCCTCCGAAGGTTTCTACATGATTTCCTCCGGAAGTTCCTCCAGGAATTCTTTCAGGAGTTTCTCAAGTAATTCCTCCTGAAGTTCCTCCAGAAATTGCTCCAAACGTTCCTGCAGGAATATCTCCGGAATATCCTCCAGGAACTCCTCCATTAATTCCTCCAGGAATTTCTTCGAAAAACTCCCTGCTTCTTGGAGAAACTCCCGTAGGAATTTCTGTGTTAGCTCTTCAATGGCTAACTACACTTCATCTACAGAGAACTGTATGACGGGAAGGTTGATGTTGTGCGAGGGAACATGGGCGAAGCAATCTTGACGAAGAACTGGAGAAACCTTGCTGAATACACTCTCGAAAAACATATTCGAAAGCGTAATGTTGTAGCTGACATTATAAGGAATTATGGCTGATGATTTCCGTTTCTTGACAAAATCCCAGAAACGTGATGGATTCTGTCTTACGTTGGACTCGACCGCGTATATATAGTTTTCATAGGTGGATTGCAGAGCAGACTTGTACATTACTTACACCTCGCGGAGAACATGACATTATCCAGAGCCTTCTTGACATCATCCAAGGGAGCTTGGAATGTGGCAACTTGCGTTTCCGCTCGACCCTTCTTTAACCGAATTACAGTGTCCTGGATTTCAATGCCACACTGATATCTCAGTGCAGCCACCCGATCTCCGTCTTCGGTTATTTTATCCAGGCCCTTACACTGGACTACTTCTACTGGGCATAGGGCCTTAACATGCACCCCATTACTCAGCACCTATTCTGTCACCTTTTCATACGCAGAACTTTTTTGCGCAGCATCCCGCTTCTCAACCTTCTACGTTCTGCGGTTCCAGTTGACATCCTCACCCATACCCAGGGCCGGATTTAGTAAGGGGGGGTCGTAGCCCCACAAATCTTATGTACCAAACCAAACCTTTTTTGTACATTTTGGGGCCCCCATACACTGTCGGCCCCGGGGCCCCCTTTTCGCTAAATCCGGCCATGCCCATACCAGTGAGTTTTTCATCGCTTCTCACGGCCCTCAGTATACAGGCGTAGCTTTTGCCCTCGACTTTGGTAATAATTGCCTCGCCTTTGTCCCTTCGACTACAGCCATTGGTAGATGCGTCCTTCCGTTTACGGGCATTACCCTTCTTTGCAACCGCTCCTTTTTTCTCTCTCAGCCGTTTTCTTTGCGGCTTAATTTTCCGCTCGTTTCGCTTTTTAGGGGTTCACGACCTCCCTCCATGCGAAATTCTACCCCGTTTTTTTGGTGGGGACTCTTGCCCCCGCCGTTCCTTAGGATCTGCGAGTTTCCTGACCTTCTCCTGATCGACGCTTGGCAGTATCCTTCCTCTCTGGTGATACTGGCTTGGCACTAGCTCTTTTCTGATAGGCTTTCAACCCGACCTTACTGAGCTTGGGATTGCACCGGTGATGGCCATGCGCCTTGGAGTTCTGCAGTCTGCAGTTCTGCCATTCGGCCTCCGTAGCCTGGCTCTCTGCCAACTCCGTCTCCTCAGTAAGTAGGCGGATCTTTCGTTCCGCTCCCTTACTGGCCTGCAGCAGGGACCTCCATTCCTGCTTTGCCTCTACAACGATGTTGCAGAGGGTCATCACAGACATCCCTGCTGTATTTCCCACGATTATCCATAAAGGACATGATCACGTCCGAGATGGTCGTCATCAGTTCCATTTTCTGGCCTCCGCCCTCTTGGTGGCTGAAAATTCAATACTACGGCGACGTTTTTATCAAGTTTCGCCGATCAATTAACACTGTCAAACGGTTCATTAACTAAGCGTTACCTACAATATACCAAAATAAAACAGAAAATACTTACATCTGACTCGAAGTCTATCACTTCAAAGGTGGTCAACAGATCCGGCACGATTCCCAACGCCAGAAAGAGCACAATCGTACTCGATGAGAAGATTGCATAATACAGCAACCGGTTCTCCCGCATACTTTCCATAAAGGGGTGACCCTTATAGTTGACGGCCACCGTCGCAATTTGCATCGTCATGCTTATGATGTAGACCGTACTATTGACAATATTTGGGACGAACTCTTCTTTCTCATCCGGTGCTAGGTCTAAATTAAGTTTCACTTTACCTTCCCTGAAATAAAATCAAAACCACATAAACCAGTGATCAAAAAAGGATGCAAAATTGCCTCGTACCTTGGAGGCAATCGTAGGTTGGCCTCATTCACCAGATAAATCAATGCCGTGAAATGTACCGCGAACTGGGCCAAAATAGTAGTGACCGAATACAGATTGAAAATGTTCGGCAGCGGCGCTTGTTTGGATAGAACCTTTAGAGGTTTCGAACGAGTTATGAAGAGGAAACATGCGGCAGTTAACAGCCCATGCAGCGTAAGCTGGGTATCGCTGTTCTTGACGCCGTCGATGTACAGCACCGATTGACAGTAGGCAGAAATCAACGCATTCAAAGCTAATATTTTGAACATCTGCAGTGTTGTGACCAGTGTGCAACGACCCTGTTTGATGATGTGACAAACTGTAAAGAGAAGAGTCGGAATTACAAAGACGTTCTATGTTAGGTATGGAAGTGATATTAACCGCAATTGATCGACGAAGACCGACTTGTAAACGGTGCCGCAATACTTGCATCGCCCAGCTTGACGATCTGCACCTGCTCATCGTCCATATCTTTTAAAACTTTCTGCAGTCTGTCCTGTGTCGAACTCAAATTTTCCCGATGCTTCATAATCGCCCGTTCTCGGGGCGTGAGCGCCTTCCGTTCTTCCTGTTTGTCTTTCTTTTTTTCCACTTCACCATCGGCGGCAGTCACAGCTCGCAATTGACGCTTCTCTGCTTTGGTCGGTTGATGGCTCAGCAAGGAAACTCCTACATTCGCGTGCTTTAGGGCTCCCACGTCGTTTGTTCCATCGCCGCACATCAACGTATGAAATCCCAACTGTTTCAGTGTAGTGATGACAGCTTCCTTCTGTTTCGGGGCGAATCTCGCAAACACCGTGACGTACGGCATCAGCTTCAGCAGATAGGAATGCTTCTCAGTGTCCAGATATTGGAGCCCTTCACCTGTGATGCAAAAGTCGTGATCTTTGTACAAATCTTTAACCGTACGATTTTCAGCCAGGGGGATCCTAACTTCCCGATTGATCGATTCCCAATACCAAGTGTTATCCAAATCGTCCCTTGTTAGAACAACAATGGTACGCTTGGTAAAGCGTAATTCTTTAGCTACATGGCACGCGGTCAGCGGGTTGTCACCGGTAATCATCATCACTTTATGAGATGCTTGAATAATTTCTTTGATAGCATACTTTGAATCTGGTTTTAGTGGGCATGAAATGATGATGAATCCGGCAAATTCAAGATCCTTCTCGACATCGGCACGTTTCAGTTCTCTAACCGTAGCGTTATCAAGTGTTCCGAATGATTTGTAGCCCAGAGCCAGTACGCGAGCCCCACGTCGAGAGTATTCCAAATAAGTTTCTTCGTAGTTCGGTGGAACCGTTTTCAACATTTTTACCACTACTTCGGGGGCTCCCTTGACAGTACCGATGTAACACGTCTCATTACTAAAAGGAACCAGATGACCAGCTAATACAGACATTCTCTTCAATGTGGATGAGAAATGGAATCGTTGATAAATTCGCAAAGCTTTGAACTTTCCTCGCTTTGGAACCACCGAGTCGCCCTTGGTCAGGTTCCAATCAATCGATGTTAACGTGGCTTTTTCAAGAGGATCTCCTACTAAACCATCATCCAGCTGCACTAACGAATGGCAAGACCCCAGTACGTGAGCAGTGGACTCAGGGATTTCGTTGATAGCTGTAATGCTGGTATCTTTCTTCAAACCTGCTACGCCTTCCACTACCAAATTATCACTAGTCAAAGTTCCAGTCTTATCAAAGCAGCAAATTTGTACCTTTCCAGCGAACGGTATCCGGAATGGTTCAGTACAGAATACGAACAGCTTAGAAAGCTGCAGCAACGAGGTGTTCACCGCCAGCGAAAGTTCGATCGGTAGATCCGGTGGAATGATCGATGTCAGAATTAAAGTGCACTCCAAGAAAAGCTTGTACCGGTTTCGTTCCGGGTCCTCAGAGCCCTTGATCCACACGTACACAGCAGCTGCAACCGCGAACACCAGCAGGAATAGGATAAATGCAAACGTTTCTAAATTGTTCTCAGTCACTCGTTTCACGCCGAATAAAATCGTCCGCAGCAATTTTCCTTGAGAGGTATTGAAACCAGTTCGCAGAACATACCCGATACAACCGCTGTCCGGTGACCGCATGGCGCCCTTGCTCGGAGAGGAATGCTGAACGACCTTTGTACCGCCAAACAAGACGTACAACTTTCCGTCCGCCTCTACATCTAGCTCCTTTTTATGCTCGTCGGTGTTTTCTAGCGACTCCTTCATCTGGGGAACGGATTCACCTGGAGAGGGAAAACAAAATAAGAATTTGAGCTTCAAAACTTGAAAAAACGATGTGCCACAATAAACAGAAGTTATAAGGGTCAGCCACACTGACAGCCTGGATTAAAAAATAAGGTATACCAAACTGCAGTCAGGAGAGTCAAAATCTGGATAGTTTCTGAACATTCTTGAGAAAGTTTTTCTAGAAACATGTATAGAATCGTTTGGTTTTGATTGCTCCAGTTGCTAGTAAGAACACCCCACTCGGAATCGACGACATCAAAAACTCACCTGTTAGCATGCTTTCATCTACGATGCACGTTCCCCGAATCAACAGCAGATCACAAGGTACCAAATTCTCGTCCTGAGATCGCGTCACCGACACCAAATCACCCGGAACCAGCATGTTTGACTTGATCGGTCGCCACTTTCTGTTGCGAAACACGTTGATCAGGTACGGTTTGTTTCCCATCTTCCTGATTTCTGACATATTTCTCAGCTGTTGTTGCACCAGAATGCACTCGAACGAAATCAACATTCCCAGCGTGAACAACGAATAGTACATGTACTCATCTAAGCACCACAACAGTACCGAAAAGATTTGAAACACGAAGAACGGAGCTGTGGCCCGTTCAACGAACAGTTCGAGAAACTCCGGGACCACCATCTCCATATTGTTGTTGCCGTAGGTCTTCTCCGCTAGCTGGACATCGGCGTCCTCCTGATGCCCTTTGGATTCGAAGTACTCCTCATATGTCTTGTGAATGGGAAATTCGACACTGCGGAACTGCTTCTTGTCCGCATCCCACACATATTTCGTTTTCTGGAACAAAAACCAATAGACCGATCCTTCGTTACCTGCGCCTCCGGTTCCATCTGCTTTTGCACAGTGCAGCTTGACCAGCTCGGACGACCCGTTATTTTCCGTTGGTACCACTTTTACAACTCTAGCTTTTTCCGGACATTTTGCCTGCAATGAGAATAGTCTCATAATTACAAATATTATTTGAGAAACAAAAAAAAATGAATGAAAAATGTAGGCTGTTTTAATTATTTTATAAACAAAAGTGAATCAGTAGGAAAAAAATATATTAAAAAATCAAAAAAGCATTCAAATTGTACGAAAGAAAAAGGATCACATAGTAATACTAACTTATTTACAAAAGAAATAGAACTAAGCAAAGTGGAATAGGAAACAATTTGAGAAGTTTCACTGAATGAAAAAATATATAGGTAAAGATAAGAAACATTGTCGAAACAAATTAACAAATAAACAGAAAAATGAAACAAATAAAGTAAAATGAAAAGTATGTATATTGAAACTAGGCGTAAATATTGTTGGCTTACCTTCCGACAGTTGAGGAAAGTCTGTACATGGACACTCCAGAAGCAACAGAGGCACACCAGAATCTGTATGAATCCTATTCCGGCCAGCGTTAGCAGTCCCGCTTCCCAGTATTCCTCTACGCCGTAGACGACCATCCATAGGTAGCACCAGAGACCGTACACCACCATGAAGGGCAGGATGCTTCCACTCAACAGAACATGGGTCGGAATGTGCAACGTAACATATTGGATCAGCTCATCCAGGGAGCCGCCTCGCCGTCGCTTACCGTCGTCTTTAGTCATCTTCCTCACTAGCCCCTAAAATGTTTGCACGCGGATATCGATACCCCGATGCAAACCGAGGATATCCAACGAAAGCAAACAAGCTCGATTTTTCCCCCTGTCCACCCAGGGAACACAACCCTATCAGATTGCCCGAAAAAACTCGATCGATTTCAACTAATTCCTAATGACTGCACACAGCTTCTTGCCGAAGCCCTTCCCGTATACACCGAACAACACTAGAACCGATGCATTTTGGGCGAAAATTGCATTTAATTTCGGTTTTCGATAGCTACTAACTGGATGGAATGAAAATTTTCCGCAGACCGAATTTTCTCCAGCCAGGCGACCCGAGCTGCGAAAATCACTTTGACAGATGTGCAGTATGACGTGTGAATTTTTGTACTAAACTCGAACACTGAAACAATACATCACGTGGTTTCTATCTAATTTTCCTATTGTGGATTTACTTGACCAATGGATTCGAAGGTCGGTTCACTTGCCTATTTCAAACGTTTCCTTCTCCAGCAAGGTTTGCTAAACTCAATAAATGTTTGGTAGATTACCTTGTTTTTTGCTCCTTGTCTATCAAAACAGATGTCAAAACATCGAAAAAAGAAAGAGAAGTCCGAGGGAAACAGCAAAAACACGTGGTACACTTGTCATTTTTGACAGATTTTACTATGAAGATGGGTGTGAAGGTGAAAACGGCGATTTCAACGACCGTTCAAGGAGCGACTATTTCGAACGGTCGGGTCCAATAGGGAAATCCACGTACAATACAAGTAGCTACAAATAAATTGTGGATTTCTTTGACCAATGGTCCAATGCACCGAGTTCATCATTGACGTTTGAGCGGTGCGCTGTTTACTTAGAATGAATACTTTTTCATTCATCGAGTTCATGCAAGTGTTCATTTTTAGTAAACAGCGCCCGTCTCAAACATTTCGGCACCAACATTTCAAAAGGGCGAAACTGCTCTTGTAAACAAGAGCTTCTCACGTCTCTTGTGGGCTTATTTGTGCTCACCCACGCAATCCAGCACCATTACATGAAAGAAGAGGATTCGATGCCAGGAACTAATAACCGGGACGTGAGTGTCCCGAAGAACCGATTAAAAATTCATGCAACCCAGAAGAGCTGACGAGACCAGCACCGCCAGAGGCGCTAGTGTATTTTACTCACATTTCGGTAAATTTATTTGAAAGTGTTTTGGTAAGTGTAGACTTTTTTGCTGTAAGTTTTGACAGATTTTTAACCTCATCCTTGAGGTTTTATTTATTTACGTTTTTTCTTCCAGAAAAAAATCCTTTTAGGATTCCGAATGGAATATTTCCAGAATTGCGAAGGAAATCCCTCCGGGATTCCGAAATAAAGCCTTCCGGGATTCCAAGGGGTATCCTTACGGGATTTCGTTATTTCGAGGAGATTCCGTGATTTCACAAGGAATAGTTCAGGGATTCTGAAAGGAACCATTGCAACATTCCGAAAGGAATCCTTCCGATATTCCGCAGATATTTCTTCCAATATCGCAGCGAATCCCTCCAAGTTTCAGAAGTAAATCTTTTCAGAATACAACAGGAAATCCTTCCGAGATTCCACGTGGAATTCATACGGGATTTCACAAGAAATCTTTCCGGGGTTTCGTAAAGAATCCGAGGAAATCATTCCGGGATTTCTCACGACGTCTCCGAGATTCCGCAACGAATCCGATCGGGATTCTGAAAATATTTCTTCCGGGGAATCCTTCCAGGATACCGGAAATTTTTCTTTTATGATTCCGAAGAGAATGCTTCCGATTCCGAAAAAAATCTTTCCGGGATTCCCGAGGAAATTCCTTCCGGGATTCCAAAAAGAATTTATCCGAAATTCCGAAAAAAAAAATACTTCCGGTGTTCAGAAGAAAATCCCTTCGATATTATGAAGGGATAGCTTCCGGGATTTCGAAGAAAATCCTTCCGATATTTCGCAAAGATTCCTTCCATAGGGAATCCATCCGGGATTCCGAAGGCAACCCTGTCGGGATTCTAAAGGTATTTCTTCCGGGATACTGAGGGGTATTTTTTCGGGATTCCGGGAATAGTCCTATAATTCCGAAGAAGATTCTTGCGCGATTCCGAAAAAAAAACTTCCAGGATAACAAAGGGTTCCTCCACAGAGAGTCTTTCCGGGATTCAAGGAATGTTTCCTATATACCGCCAAGAATCCTTCCAGGATACCGCGGGGAATTCTTTGGGGATTTCGAACTGAAAGTTCTTTATGGATTCCGCAGGTCTTCTTCCGGGATTCTGCAGAAAGTCCTAGCAGGATTTTACAGGGATTCCAGGATTTTGCAGAGAAACTTTCGGGGATTCCTAAGGAAATTCTTCCGTTGATGCCGAAGGTGGCCGAAGGTTGATCCTTCCGGGATGCCAAAGAAAATACTACTGAGATTACGGAAGAAGGGAACCCTTATGAAATTCTTCGAAATTCTGGAAGGATTTCTGCAGAATCTTGGAAGGGTAGGCTGCAAAATCTTGGAAGGATTTCCTGTAGAAACACGGAAGAATTCCCTGCAGAATCTCGGAAGGATTTCCTGCAGAATTTCGGAAGGATTTGCCGCAGGATCTCGGAAGGATTCCCTGCATAATCCAGGAAGGATAGGCTGCAAAATCTCGGAAGAATTCTCTGCAGAATCAAGTAAGGAATCCCTGCAGAATCCTGGAAGAATTCCCAGCAGGATAATTCCAGAAGGATTCATTTCAGAATCATGAAAGGATTTCCTACTGAATCTTGAAAGGATTCCCTGCAGAATCTCGGAAGGATTCTCCGCAAAATCGCAGAAAGATTCCCTGCAGAATCTCGGAAGGATGGGCTGCAAAATTTCGTAAGGATTTCCTGCCGAATCTCAGAAGGATTCACTGCAGGATCCCGGAAGAATTCCCTGAAGGATTCACTGCAGAATCCCGGAAAGATGCCCTGCAGAATCCTGGAAAGATACCCTGCAGAATCTCGGAAAGATTTCCTGCAGAATCCCGGAACGATTCCATGCAGAATCCCGGAAAGATTTCCTGCAGAGTTTTGGAAGAATTCCCATCAGAATCTCGGATGGATAGGCTGCAAAATCTTAGAAGGATTCGCTGCAGAAACCCGGAAGAATTCCCTGCAGAATCTCGGAAAAATAGGCTGCAAAATCTCGGAAGGATTCTCTGCAGCATCTCGGAAAGATTCCCTACAGAATCTCGGAAGGATGGGCTGCAAAATCTCGGAAGGATTTCCTTCCGAATCTCAGAAGGATTCACTGCAGAATCTCGGTAGGATTCCCTGCAAAATCACGGATGGATTCCCTAGAAAATCTCGGAAGGATTTCCTGCAGAATCTTGGAAGGATTTCCTGCAGAATCTCGAAAGAATTTCCAGCAGAACCTCGGAAGGATAGACTGCAGAATCTCGAAAGGATTTCCAGCATAATCTCAGAATGATTCACTGCAGAAACCCGGAAGGATTTACTGCAGAATCCCGGAAAGATTCACTGCAGAATCCCGTAAAAGATTACCTGCAGAGTTTTGGAAGAATTCCCATCAGAATCACGGACGGATAGGCTGCAAAATCTTGGAAGGATTCCCTGCAGAAACCCAGAAGGATTCCATGCAGAATCTCGGAAGGATTTCCTGCAGAATTTCGAAAGAATTTGCGGCAGGATCTCGGAAGGATTCCCTGGATAAGCCAGGAAGGATAGATAGGCAAACTAGGAAATATTCCCCGCAGAATCTCTGAAGGATTCCCTGTAGAATCTCGGAAGGATGGACTGCAGAATCTCCGCAGCATTTCCTCCCGAATCTCGGAAGTATTTTCAGCAGAATCTCGGAAGGTTTCCTTGCAGTTTTGGAAGGATTCCCTGAGAATCCCGGAAGGATACGCTGTAGAATTGTTGGTAGAATCTCGGAAGGACTCCCTGCGGAATCCCAGAATAATTCTTCGCGGAATCTCAGTAAGGCTCCCTGCGGAATTCCAAACGGATTTGCTGCGTGATTCCGGAATAATTCGCTGCGGGACTCCAGAAGGATTCCCTTCGGACTTCGAAAATAATTCCCGAAAGCATTCCCTTCGGAATCCCGAATAGAAATTGAAAATTATAAAGAAATAAGTCAGTTCAATTCTATAGACCAATTCAGATGGATTTCTACTTATATATGAATATTTATATGTTCATTCATACCTAGTACACTTTAGTTCTACTGGACTGATACATTTTCAAACCCATTGATCAATAAAACAATAATTTCGTCAGGCTTGATCGGTTGTCCACCGTGGTTCAGCGTCATAGTCAACCACCATCGATTCCAGCACATTCGCATTGCTCTTATGGTTGCTTGTGGTGTTGTTAGCGATGCCATCTTTGGTCTGAAGCTGGCTGGTTAGATTGCTCTTGGTGGTCTGATTTATGTTCGGCCCAGTGGCACTGATATCAGCGGTTGAACACGCCACTAGTGTCGCGACCACTGGTGATGCGGCGGCCACGACAGATTTTCAGCTTGAAGTGTAGGGCGATGCGGTGGCAAACTGCTTCCGTGCATTTCGGTGCAAACTGCTTCCGTTTGTCGTCTTTGGAGTTTTATCGAGTGAATTTGGTGATGTTGGAGGCGGGAGCGACAGATGTTTTTGCTATTGATGCTGAGCTAGGAGTCGGTTGCACATTAAAATCAATGTTGTAGGTATGTAGTTTCGATTAAAAGTTATAAGTTTCAAGTAAACTCTCATCTAATGGGAATTTCCAAGTCTGTCAAACCGTATTTGATCAATGACCAATAGATAAGGTTTCACATCTCACTACTCAGTACTAACTTCCATTTCTAAGTACTCACTGCTTACTACTCTGAACGTCTCATTGTTCACAATAAGTTAGAGCTTGTACTTTTAACTATTCAAAAAAATGTGTACCCATATTCACACACATACAGACATCACCTCAGTTCGTCGAGCTGAGTCGATTGTTGGTATATAACACTATGGGTCTCCGGGCCTTCTATCAAAAATTCGTTTTCTGGGTGATCATATAGCCTTTCGGTACAACTTTGTTGTACGATAAAGGCAAAAATGTCGTGGATATAGAAAAACGCATTATGTGCATTTTTTTATGTGATTTGTGTAATTTATTGTGGGAGAGAAAACATGAAGTAAAAGCCAGTACATGACTAAGTCCGATTCATTTTGTTTTGCTTAATGACTTCTATACTACGTACAGAAACAATTCGCTAACTGAGCGCTTCTTAACTGCTGCAGCCCAGTTAAAAAGCAGTTAACTGTCAAAAGTAGACGTCAATTGAAATTCCGACTCCTCCCCGCCATCACGAGATGTTTCACGTGGAGGACCAACGCGCAATTGGAGTTTTCGAAAGGAAAGTGCTGCGTACCATCTATGGTGGGGTGCAGATGGCGGACGGTACGTGGAGGAGGCGAATGAACCACGAGTTGCATCAGCTGTTGGGAGAACCATTCATCGTTCAAACCGCGAAAATCGGACGACTGCGGTGGGCCGGGCACGTAGCCAGAATGTCGGACAGTAACCCGGTGAAAATGGTTCTCGACAACGATCCGACGGGCACAAGAAGGCGAGGTGCGCAGCGGACAAGGTGGATCGATCAGGTGGAAGATGACTTGCGGACCCTCCGTATACTGCGTGGTTGGCGACATGTAGCCATGGTCCGAGCCGAATGGAGAAGACTCTTATATACCGCACAGGCCACTTCGGCCTTAGCCTGAATAAATGAAAATGAAGGTTTCACGTTTAACTAACTATCAATTTTGCGGTATTTGCCGTCGCAAACCCGAAATCAACACAGAAGGACAATTGAACGCATAGAGAATCAGCGATCACGATAATCGTGTATAGGTTAACATTCGAACAATGTGGATTACGGAATAGTGATTCCGCTTGTCATGCCAAAACTTGAACGCGGTGCAGAAAATAAATCACGGACAGCTGAACAGTGTCTTTCTTTCGAGAAGCTTCTTGTAACATATGTAGGATTTAGTTTACTTCTTTCTATAATTATTGTGTGATTCGATACATCAAACTGCGTGGGCGATAACCGCAGACGAAGCTGTACTCTGTTTGTATTTGGTATCTCCAGTCTCCGTCTGTTGCTACTACTATGAATTCTATAACACTCCAAGCTATTCCAGATCGTCGTTCATTTCTTGCAATCTGGCCCTCTCGCT
This sequence comes from Armigeres subalbatus, assembly GCF_024139115.2. Classification (NCBI taxonomy): domain Eukaryota; kingdom Metazoa; phylum Arthropoda; class Insecta; order Diptera; family Culicidae; genus Armigeres; species Armigeres subalbatus. The sequence goes on along the minus strand of NC_085140.1, from coordinate 369,611,134 downwards.
ATCGCTTCCGCCCTGTCCGCCGCCTTACTGCCGCATACGATTGATCAGTAGTGTGAACACTTGGGCTGGCAAGGTCTGTTGGAGGACTTGGAGAAGCTGTGCCGGTTGGCCGCAGACGATCACTGCGTTAGCCAGATGCTCGACACCGTTCTCGATGTCACCGGAAGAGATGAGGGCCTCGCCCATCTGAATTTCCTGGAGGAAAATTCTTGCACTTCTTCATGGTCTGCCATGTTGGGCATCGTCGTCCGTGGTCCTCCAGCAGCCGAAGCAGCCTTCTTCACTTTCCTCTTTGCGGCGCTTGTGATCGAAGTAGATGCAGTAGCCCAGGAACAGCGTTCCGGCCACGCCGGCTGCAATCCCGATGGTAGTTTTACTAATCTCCATCTCAACGATTCCGGACCCGAGTTTCACGGTGGCACTACCCGAATAAAAATGTACTATTGGTTCAATAGTGTAAACAATTGAATTACCATACAATGTACGGTATACAATAGGATACATTGTTTCTTGGTGGTTGCACAGATTGTATCAAAATTGAGGATACAATACATCAACATATTTCTCTAATGTAACAATACTTGCAATTGTTTTTGGAACGTTTTCGTACGTAAGATTCATACATTGATAACATTTGAAACGTTTCTTTACATTGCATATAAACTATAGAACAATTTTTGCCTCATAGCGCCAAATATGCATTTTTTCCCTTTAAATTGCATTGTTGAACAGTAAAGCTGTCACAAATGAAAAATCAAAAATCGTATTGTTTTACTATACAAATACAATACAATCCATTGTATTTTGAACAGTTTTGTTCGGATATTTCAACAATATATTAAACATACACTCTATTGTGTGACGAAAAAAATGTATGGAAAAATCTCAGATTTTGTATAGTTACGATACTTAACAACCCGTACATTCTATTGCGAAAACTTCATTTACATTTGAGTAAATGGTTCATAACAATGCTTTCTAATGTATTTCTATGGTTTCATTTCCAATATAATCTATTGCCAATTTAATGTTATTAATAGTAGTGTTACAATACATTGTATTGTAATTCTACTGTATTTTTTATTCGGGTAGCACGTTAATTCGGAACGAGAGAGAGGTCGAAAAGCGAAGAAATTTTCCTTCTTTTCTCCACGAATTTCTCTCTCTAACCTCCTCACTCGCAGCTTCTTTTTGAAGTCCGGATCTTTGCGGGGCTTGTGATCGAAGTAGATGCAGTAGCCCAGGAACAGTGTTCCGGTCACGCCGGCTGCAATCCCGATGGTAGTTTTACCATTGACGTATTCGTCAATGGTTTTACTAATCTTCATCTCAACGATTAGCTTCACGGTGGCACTAGCAGGAACTAAGAACCATCAAGTTCATCTCACTTTATAATTTTAACAGAACTTTATTTATGATCAGAGCAGACAAAAAAACAAAAACAAAACATCGATGCTGTCAGTTATGCGTGCACGGAAAAATAATCATGCGGAAAATGATGACTGACAGCATCTGGTTAGTGTCTTTTCAGTTGTATACCTAGGACTCCTACACACCGATTGAAACTTGAACGCAACACGGGAAAATCCCGAGTGTCTGGTCCCGGTTATTAGTTCCTGTCGATGCTTCCATCAGAGGTATTGGATTGCGTGGGTGGGCTCAAATTAACCCACCAGCGACGTGAGAAGCTTTTGTTTACAAAAGCAGTTACGCCCTTTTGAAATGTTGGTGCCGATTTGTGTCATTGTGTTCATTCGGTGCATTGGACCATGGACTCGAAGGTCAGTTCACTTGCCTACACGTAAAAAAATAACCTTATATGTTATGGCAAAAAACCATTCGAAAATACTCATACTCTTCATTATGCCACCTAATGAATGATCCCATACCAAAAAGCTAATAACATTCATAAGTTAATGAAAAGTATAAGTTTCGGAATGTATGTGACTAATGCGATGTATAAGTTTTTTCTTATACATATCATTAAGCGCCTGCTTTGGCAAAAAAGTATTAGAAATATTAATAATAAATAACATTAAATTTTTTTACGTGTAGGGTAAAATGCCCAATAGTGGACCCCTAGTAGAGGAATTTTGCTCTTCCTCCCGCATAGAAAAAAACCATTTCGCTTATTATACAGATTATAAACTCATTTTAATACACACAGTTAATATTCACGTTGATGTTCATTTACATTAAGACCATAAATGCTTTTCAGTATTGGATTATGAACTACATCATTTGCACAACAATACATATGGTTAAAGTTCAGAGAACAGTTGATAAATGATTGTATATAATCCGTCTATCAATTTTTTTTTTGACATTTCCATTCCGTGCACCGTATTTTTTTTTGTTTAAAAAAAGTTCAGTTCAAATTCAAAACCCGTGTGTAGTGTTTCCAAGTCGCAGCAGAGTCTCAGCCAAGCCGGCAGCAGCAGTTCTAGCTCTATTTCCTGTCTCGATGGCACTTCCTCCCAGCTGCTGAAGACCACCAAACTGCTGGCCAATTTGGACTGGTGCACGGATGGGATAGGTAAACATCAGGAGGATGCTGGCGGTGGGAGCAGTGGAAGCGGAAGCAGCACCACCGTGATCGGGGATGGCAATGGAAATTTCGCCAGTGCCGTTCGGGGTATCAGTAGCGTGGAGAATGTGTCGATCAAGGAATTCGTGCCGGACACATTTAGCTACACACCCCCGCAGGGTAGCAATAAATCCATTGCGAATAGCAGCAGTGCCGGCGCCGCGACCAACCACTCCAGCAAACACCATCACCTGATTGCATCTTCTAGTCAAGCCTCTGATGGGCTTCTGGGAAGCAGTGCTAATGGCGGCAGTTTGAACATGAACGGTGGCGGCGGTCTCGGTGGCCACACCGTGGTGCACTCGGATCTGGACTCGAGCGACGATAATCATCTGAGCTTCAGCAAAAATGGAACCGAAATATTCGACTACGATTGTGATTACGACAATGAAGAGGAGTTTAACTAACTGGCCCGCGTTGCAGCTGCCGTAGCAGCATCGACCAGTGTCACAAGCTCTTGCACTCTCGGTGGGACAAATGCGGCTGGTTCCGCTGCAGTTCCGTCGTCTGGTTTAAACGTGCCGTCCAATACTAGCAGCAATAGCAGCAGCAAAAATCGCGTTTCGTTCGATGCCAACATAAGTGATTTCCTGCGAGTTCCTCCTATTGGAGACTTCGATATGGATGGAAACGGCCTGCTGAAAACCCGAAGGTCCAACAGTCTTACCATGACGGCGAGCAGTGCATGCGGACTTTCGGTTGGCGAGCTGCATCAGCAAAAGCATAACAACGAATATTTATCAGAGGAAAATCTAACTAACCTGCAGCTTCTGCAGAATAAACCGAGGAGTTTCTCCTAAACCATGGACAGTCCTCGTCCTCGTCGTTGACATCCATCGGGTCGGAAACAAGGCTCGACGATTTTAAGCAACATCAGATGATAAAAATGAACGGATCTCCGTACGAGCAGATGATGGAGATGACGGAAGAATATTTGGCAGATTTGAACGTTACGAAGAGGGGTAAGCAATAGGCTGGTGCTGTGCATTCATAAGCTTAAGGAAAGGTACAGTGTGCTACTGCGAATGAAATGATTAATGGTAAGTTTGATTAAATGGCATATATTATTCTCTTACTGATTATTCATTGATTGTTTTCTAGGCTGGCTAGCAGGGCCTGAAACAAACCCCCTAAATTTCTGAAGGGCCATTCCACCTGAAATTCCGGTGAACTATGCTGCGCAATTTTGCTTACAGTCGCTCGCTGGCACTCGGACGATGATCAGCTGCCCCTAACATAGGGAAAAGATGCTGTTGTGAGCCGTTTCTAACATGGAGAACAGACGCTCGTTCAGATTTGCACCCAAGACATGAACAAACTCCCAAACTCTTCCACGTTCCCTGTCACCGTACAACCATAGTTCCCACCGGGGTTGGTTACCCGATGCTCCCTAAGGATGCTCGTTCCCGGCCAGCACCACGGGGAGGTAGGGATAGGCGTTGTTGGCAAAAAGGCTGAGAACCGCGAGATGGAGTCTATTTTATTCCTTCAGGTACGTTAAGTACCAATGGTACAATGGTTTTAATTTATTATTATATTGTAAATATACAGGATTGGAAATAATCTTTATAAAGATGTCATATATTATTAAATTGAAAGAAATTGAAAATAATTATCTTAAGCAATAATTAAACGCAAGGGGTACCGTTGCACAAATTCTCCTGATATGCTCCCATTATAACTTCAAAATAAGACTTATTGTTCGAATCTCCTAAAGTGGATGATATCTCAACATTATGTTTTATAATATGTGGAAAATTTTGTTCGAGAAAATTATCGATTTTTTATAGTAACATAACTTAACCGCCCTTTCCACATATTGTAAATTGGTGAAATACCATTTATCATACTGTTGAAACAATCTGGGGTAGTGTAGACGTATTGTTGCGATAGATTATTCGTACTGTTGTACAAGTATTGTTTGGAATGGTTTTGAATTATATAGGAGACAGTCATGTAATAGTCCAGAATTATGCGGGCTGTCATAAGGAATAGATGTTTTCAACATATTAAGTCTGCTTGATATCTAATAACAAGTTCTGCATCTCCTCTTCACGATACATACAGTATACCCCCGCTGATCCGACAAATGTATGGCCGGACTATCGGGGTTTCTCTCGTTAATCCGACTGTCAAATCCATACAAACGAACCAAAACAAAATCGCAGCACAAAATTGAAAACTGACAGCATAATGTGTTTAAATGTGTGTTGATACTTTTTAATCCGGGAAATTCCGAATTAGTGAGATCCGGACTAACGAGTCATCGGACTAGCGAGGTCCGGATAAGCGGGGGGATACTGTACATAAAACGCTTAAATACACGACGTTATTCGTTGAAATTTAAATGTTAAAGTCTGACTGAATTCGCCCTATAGTATACCCCCTGGAGGTCTATAATAGGAAATTGCTTCCCTATAGTCGACACTTCATTTGATTTTCATGTTCCATTTCGTGACGTTCTTCTTCCCTATTATGCACACCCCAAACAATTCCTACAATGGACACTCTCGTGTTTATTTTTTAAAGAATTGCAAAAAATCATCTAATTTTACTTTCCATAGCATTTCCAATACATGTAATCAAATCATAGGTCTGTATGGTAGGTTCTCCCGATGGAATTCCATAGAAAAATGTTTACATTGTGCTGTAATAATGCAAAAATGGCTGAAGGGTCCACTATTGGGCACTTTACCCTAGTTCCTATTATTTCACTTGCCTAATTCCTGGAGGAACTTCCGGAGGAACTCTTGGAGGAACTTCTAGGGGAATTTCTGGAGCAACTTCCGGATGAATTCCTGGGGGTACTTCCGGAGGAATTCCTGGAGGAACTTCCGAAGGAATTCCTGGAGAAACTTCCGAAGGAATTCCTAGAGGAACTTCCGAAGGAATTCCTAGAGGAACTTCCGAAGGAATTCCTGGAGGAACTTCCGAAGGAATTCCTGGAGGAACTTCCGAAGGAATTCCTGGAGGAACTTCCGAAGGAATTCCTGGAGGAACTTCAAAGGAATTCCTGGAGGAACTTCCGAAGGAATTCCTGGAGGAACTTCCGAAGGAATTCCTGGAGGAACTTCCGAAGGAATTCCTGGAGGAACTTTCGAAGGAATTCCTGGAGGAACTTCCGAAGGAATTCCTGGAGGAACTTCCGAAGGAATTCCTGGATGAACTTCCGAAGGAATTCCTGGAGGAGCTTCCGAAGGAATTCCTGGAGGAGCTTCCGAAGGAATTCCTGGAGGAACTTCCGAAGGAATTCCTGGAGGAACTTCCGAAGGAATTCCTGGAGGAACTTCCGAAGGAATTCCTGGAGGAACTTCCGAAGGAATTCCTGGAGGAACTTCCGAAGGAATTCCTGGAGGAACTTCCGCAGGAATTCCTGGAGGAACTTCCGAAGGAATTCCTGGAGAAACTTCCGAAGGAATTCCTGGAGGAACTTCCGAAGGAATTCCTGGAGGAACTTCCGAAGGAATTCCTGGAGGAACTTCCGAAGGAATTCCTGGAGGAACTTCCGAAGGAATTCCTGGAGGAACTTCCGAAGGAATTCCTGGAGGAACTTCCGAAGGAATTCCTGGAGGAACTTCCGAAGGAATTCCTGGAGGAACTTCCGAAGGAATTCCTGGAGGAACTTCCGAAGGAATTCCTGGAGGAACTTCCGAAGGAATTCCTGGAGGAACTCCCGAAGGAATTCTTGGAGGAACTTCCCAAGGAATTCCTGGAGAAACTTACGAAGGAATTCCTGGAGGAAGTTCTGAAGGAATTCCTGGAGGAAGTTCTGAAGGAATTCCTGGAGGAAGTTCTGAAGGAATTCCTCGAGGAAGTTCTGAAGGAATTCCTGGAGGAACTTCCGAAGCAATTCTTGGAAGAACATTCAAAGGAATCCCTTATGGAACTTCCGAAGAAATTTCTGGAGGAACCTCCGGAGCAATCTAGGGAGCTTCTGAAGGAATTCCTGGATTATTTTTCGAAGGAATCCCTGGAGAAAGTTCCAAAGGAATCTCTAGAGGAACTTTAGATAGAATTGCTGGAACAATTTTCGAAGGGATTCCTGTAGGATTTTTCGAAGGAATTTCTGGAGGAATTTCCAAAGGAATTCCTGGAGGAGCTCTCTAATAAAGTGGGATTAATTTATTCAATAATTTATTAGAAACTATTTTTTTGGAAATATTTTTTTTTAAATTTTGGATTTTCATTTCCATTCAGGGAACGTCCACAAATTGCGTAACTGTTATAGGGGGGTTCCGTGAAGTGTGACAACCCATACAAAAATTTCAGATGCTTCATACAAAAAGTGTGACATAGGGGGGAGGGGGGTCGGAGTTTCAGGAGGTTTTCTCTTGATATTTGAGAAAAGTTCTCTTGGTATTTGGTTCGGAATTTCATAGGAATTTTTCATTTAAAATCAGAGGAATTCCCTTGCAAATTCAAAATAATTATCCAACAAAACTCAGAGAAAATTTTACATGGAATTTTTCTCGGAAATACAAGGAATCTGGAAACTCAATGTTTTTTTTTGTATTTTGGAAATTCAGATGAATTTCCCTTTCAAATTCTTGGAAATGTGCTTTGAAAATTCAGTCGATTTTCCCTTGGACATTCAAGAAATTTTACTTCAAAATTCCAGGGATTTAATTTGGATGAATAGTGGATGTTCTCTTAAAATTAAATTTACTTGTTGGACAAAGACAAGTAGAACAACGATTTTATGATTAATAATATAATCATTAATGTTTCTTCGAGGTTTTCTCGCTTCCCATAAATAATTTTATTCATTTTCAGCAACCCAGTTTAATCATAATGTGTTTAAATGTGTTTTGATACTTTTTAATCCGGGAAATTCCGAATTAGTGAGATCCGGACTAACGAGTCATCGGACTAGCGAGGTCCGGATAAGCGGGGGGATACTGTACATAAAACGCTTAAATACACGACGTTATTCGTTGAAATTTAAATGTTAAAGTCTGACTGAATTCGCCCTATAGTATACCCCCTGGAGGTCCATAATAGGAAATTGCTTCCCTATAGTCGACACTTCATTTGATTTTCATGTTCCATTTCGTGACGTTCTTCTTCCCTATTATGCACACCCCAAACAATTCCTACAATGGACACTCTCGTGTTTATTTTTTAAAGAATTGCAAAAAATCATCTAATTTTACTTTCCATAGCATTTCCAATACATGTAATCAAATCATAGGTCTGTAAGGTAGGTTCTCCCGATGGAATTCCATAGAAAAATGTTTACATTGTGCTGTAATAATGCAAAAATGGCTGGAGGGTCCACTATTGGACACTTTACCCTATTTCCTATTATTTCACTTGCCTAATTCCTGGAGGAACTTCCGGAGGAACTCTTGGAGGAACTTCTAGGGGAATTTCTGGAGCAACTTCCGGATGAATTCCTGGGGGTACTTCCGGAGGAATTCCTGGAGGAACTTCCGAAGGAATTCCTGGAGAAACTTCCGAAGGAATTCCTGGAGAAACTTCCGAAGGAATTCCTAGAGGAACTTCCGAAGGAATTCCTAGAGGAACTTCCGAAGGAATTCCTAGAGGAACTTCCGAAGGAATTCCTGGAGGAACTTCCGAAGGAATTCCTGGATTAACTTCCGAAGGAATTCCTGGAGGAACTTCCGAAGGAATTCCTGGAGGAACTTCCGAAGGAATTCCTGGAGGAACTTCCGAAGGAATTCCTGGAGGAACTTCCGAAGGAATTCCTGGAGGAACTTCCGAAGGAATTCCTGGAGGAACTTCCGCAGGAATTCCTGGAGGAACTTCCGAAGGAATTCCTGGATGAACTTCCGAAGGAATTCCTGGAGGAACTTCCGAAGGAATTCCTGGAGGAACTTCCGAAGGAATTCCTGGAGGAACTTTCGAAGGAATTCCTGGAGGAACTTCCGAAGGAATTCCTGGAGAAACTTCCGAAGGAATTCCTGGAGGAACTTCCGAAGGAATTCCTGGAGGAACTTCCGAAGGAATTCCTGGAGGAACTTCCGAAGGAATTCCTGGATGAACTTCCGAAGGAATTCCTGGAGGAACTCCCGAAGGAATTCTTGGAGGAACTTCCCAAGGAATTCCTGGAGAAACTTACGAAGGAATTCCTAGAGGAAGTTCTGAAGGAATTCCTGGAGGAAGTTCTGAAGGAATTCCTCGAGGAAGTTCTGAAGGAATTCCTGGAGGAACTTCCGAAAGAATTCCTGGAGGAACTTCCGAAGCAATTCTTGGAAGAACATTCAAAGGAATCCCTTATGGAACTTCCGAAGAAATTTCTGGAGGAACCTCCGGAGCAATCTAGGGAGCTTCTGAAGGAATTCCTGGATTATTTTTCGAAGGAATCCCTGGAGAAAGTTCCAAAGGAATCTCTAGAGGAACTTTAGATAGAATTGCTGGAACAATTTTCGAAGGGATTCCTGTAGGATTTTTCGAAGGAATTTCTGGAGGAATTTCCAAAGGAATTCCTGGAGGAGCTCTCTAATAAAGTGGGATTAATTTATTCAATAATTTATTAGAAACTATTTTTTTGGAAATATTTTTTTTTTAAATTTTGGATTTTCATTTCCATTCAGGGAACGTCCACAAATTGCGTAACTGTTATAGGGGGTTCCGTGAAGTGTGACAACCCATACAAAAATTTCAGATGCTTCATACAAAAAGTGTGACATAGGGGGGAGGGGGGTCGGAGTTTCAGGAGGTTTTTTCTTGATATTTGAGAAAAATTCTCTTGGTATTTGGTTCGGAATTTCATAGGAATTTTTCATTTAAAATCAGAGGAATTCCCTTGCAAATTCAAAATAATTATCCAACAAAACTTAGAGAAAATTTTACATGGAATTTTTCTCGGAAATACAAGGAATCTGGGAACTCAATGTTTTTTTTGTATTTTGGAAATTCAGATGAATTTCCCTTTCAAATTCTTGGAAATGTGCTTTGAAAATTCAGTCGATTTTCCCTTGGACATTCAAGAAATTTTACTTCAAAATTCCAGGGATTTAATTTGGATGCATAGTGGATGTTCTCTTAAAATTAAATTTACTTGTTGGACAAAGACAAGTAGAACAACGATTTTATGATTAATAATATAATCATTAATTTTTCTTCGAGGTTTTCTCGCTTCCCATAAATAATTTTATTCATTTTCAGCAACCCAGTTTAATCAAGTGATCCTGATTATGCTTTCTTTTTGTTTTCTCTGCAGTTCTCTGCTACTAAAAATAATATAAATTTAAATAAAATCACTTCATGCTAAACGTGCGGCCATTACTAAACGGCGGCCATTACCGCTCGCGGAAAACTGGATACCGCTGCCGCATTTTTTGAAAATTTTCAAAAAATATGTGGTTTTAGTACATTCCGGATTTTTTCGTTCCGCATCATTCGCGAAGTCGAAGCAAATTCTGCTCTCCTATGGGAAATCCCATTGCTATCTGTCAGAGTTTGAGTGAAACATGGCCGCCATCCCGAATAAAACATATTATAGAAAAACAATACAATTTATTGTAACATCACTATGAAACACAATAAATTTACAATAGATTTTATTGTTGATGAAATAATAGAAATACATTAGAATGTATTGTTATGAACCATTCATTAAATTGTAAATGAAGTTTTCGCATTAGAACGTACGGGTTGTTAAGTATCGTAACTATACAAAATCTGAGATTTTTCCATACATTTTTTTTAGTCAAACAATAGAGTGTATCGTAAATATATTGTAGAAATATCCGAAGAAAACCGTTTAAATTGCATTAGATTGAATTGTATTTTTATAGTAAAACAATACGATATTGGATTTCTTAATTATGACGGCTTTACCGTTAAACAATGAAATTTAAAAAAAAATAATGCATATTTGCGGCAATTGGATAAATATTGTTATATTGCTTATAAGGGTTGCTGACGTTTGATCATCTTTCTCTTTCAAGCGCGTGGCAAGGATAGGATTTGTTTTCATCGGGAAACGTTTCCCGATGAAAACAAATCCTAATTGGACCTTTTCCTTAAAGTAATTCAAGCCGGCAACATGTGGCAACACTGCCAGACGCCCTCTCTCTCTCTCTCTCTCTCTCTCTCTCTTTTTCTGACAGTTCACAAACAACATTCGCGTAGTCGCGCATTTTTCCAAGCCAGAAATTCAAAAATATCTCAGTGAAAATGGATATTAAGCCGACGGATAATTCGCTCAAAACAATGGTGTCCAATCCACCCCCGAAGACCGCATCATCCACAGGTTCTAATTCTATTACAATACTTCAACATCCAAAGGTAACGATCTGAAAAAATGGCTAGTTCCTTCCTTCCTACCTATATATGTAACCACTTTTAGCTACCGCCACATAGCAGCATGGTAATACAGATGCCAATGCCCACCGGCCCACAGGAAGCAATAAATTCTATACTAGTCAGGTACGGTACAATTCTACGCATTTCTGTCAAGAATATAATCTTATTTCCGCTTTCCAGGAATTGCGTTGCCACCGTTAGCTTGGGCTGTGAGTTAAATCTGCAGGCAATTAACTTCCGTCTGCGAAACTCAGAATACAACCCGGCTCGCTTCCATGGGGTGGTGATGCGAATACGGGAGCCCCGCTGTACGGCGCTGGTTTTCCGCTCGGGAAAAATCGTCTGTACGGGGGCCCGCAACGAAGCGGGAGCCTTTCTGGCGGCCCGAAAATTCGCCCGAATCATACAGAAATTGGGCTATAACGTGCGATTTCTGGAGTTCAAAGTGCAGAACCTGGTGGCCACCGTAGATTTGCGGTTTCCGATTCGATTGGAGAATTTGAACCAAGTGCACGGTCAGTTCAGTTCGTACGAACCAGAGCTGTTTCCAGGGTTGATCTATCGGATGGTGAAGCCTCGGGTGGTGCTTCTGATTTTCGTCAATGGAAAAATTGTTTTTACTGGTGCCAAATCAGAGCAGGAGGTGAGCGATAGCTTGGAGAACATTTATCCTATTTTGCAAAGTTTTAGGAAAAATTAGGCATTTTTATTGTTAAGGCGGCATTGATATTGTGTCACATTGTATATAAATTAGGTTTAATCTCAAAGTAATACCTGGCTAGAATAATAAATTTATCAATTTCATATATTTTGTGTTGTAAATTCCTTATGCTGCATTTCTTTCTATACCATCGTTGTTGCAAGCCTAACTTTGAAATCTGCTCGTATTGAAAGGACTTTCTTTCTAAAAAACCGCACCTTTAAGAATGCTTCCTTTAAGATTCGATTTATTTTAAAATAATTTGTAATCACTTCCCGCGGACTATTTAAGCACAATCATATTACGCAACTAACATCCTATAGTACTCACAGTTTCGAATTCCACGACTCACGATCAGTCGATGGCCATTCACCGGCCAATCGACAATGAAATGTTTCCTATTTTCTTACCTAAACAATGATAGTCGCCGATTACCGGGCAATCGTCCTTCGCCGGCTAGAGCCGTTTGGATGTCTTTTACATCGGGAATGCCCTTGATCTCGCCGCGTGCTGCTAAAGCAGGTGGCGACGCAAGGAATCTTCGGGCCACGTTCTGAATATCCTCTGCAGTTATCTTGCCTACAAAAACAAAAATAATGAATAAACAATGACATTGCAAATTTGGGAGGCGCTTACCGATTTCTTGTATGAAATGTTCTGGCCGTCTGCGCTCTCCAGTGGCCAGAACCTGTCGTCCTATATCCTCGAAGACGACCGGACGGGCCTCCAGATTCATCAGTAGCATGCTTTGCAGTTGAGTTTTGGCGCGTTGCAATTCTTGATCGCCCGGTTTGGCTTGCATAGTATACAGTTCACGAGTTATTACTTCCACAAGACTTCGAATGTGCGTGGGAGGAGCAGTAGCGTGAATGCAGAACAATCCGGAATCACCGTACGCGTGGTTATAAGCAGTGGCGCTGTACATCCAATGGTAACGATTCAGGACATTCGTGTAGAGGCGAGTGTACATGCCTTTCCCTGGGCCTCCAGCCGAAAATGAACCGCCTCCACCCATCATGATGTTCAGCACGCAAGCGGCAATGAAATCTTTGTCTTGATGGGAGCATCCTTTGAGGCCAATTACAACATGAGCTAACTCTGGAAGTCCAACCGCTGCGTATACCGGGATAGCACATTCTTCCAACTTTGAACCACCGGTGTACTGCGCAATTGAACCGTCCACACCAGCCGGATCTTTAGCAACGATCTTCTCCATATCCCATGTGGTGGATCCTTCCACAAAATATTTTTCAGCTAAACGAACCAAATCGTCATGGGGAACGCCAACTCCAGCTAACACCATCCGATCCGGACTGTGGTGGTGTTTGAGGTAGTTCAGCAACAAGGTCCTATCGATTTGATCGGCATTCTGCGGCGGGCAGAGCTTCGGCAGTCCTAGCGTGTTGTCTCTGAAGGCAGCCGCATGAATCATATCCATCAGAATGGGTTCCTGCTCTGGGCGCATTCCCAGCGTTTCAAGCTCGAATTTTACCGCCTGTCTCGCCATGTCGACTTCTTCAGTGGCCAACCTATAGAAATATAATTTTATCAATGTTTGGTCAAAATCCGCTGTTTTATAATGCTTTACTGGCAATACCACGTTATAAATAATTTAGAGTAGGTAAAAGTTTTCTTCAATAAAGAAGTGAAAAGGGAAAAATGGGAGATATATTGGAGAGTAGAATCAAAGACAAAACCCAGTTGATTGCACCTAGTAGTGATACTGTATCCAGTTTTCCGCGAGCGGTAATGGCCGCCCGCTTGCTTGCGGTTCAGTCTCTGATTTGACGTTTCTGGAGGTCAACTGCACCCACCATTCGAGCATTTTGATCAATGTGGTATATAAGAAGGCTTGAATTCACTGCATCAGCACCTGAACAGCACGTGAAACACATAAAGAACGATTAACGATCCACGATTAACGACATCCTGCTTATAGGCAGTAGCGGTTGCCACAAGATCACTGAGTTTGTCTCCGAAATTGATGCACATTTTAGCAATATTGGCGCTAAAAGCATAACATTTACTGTCCTATGTCCATCCATATCATATGAGACAGATATGCTCGCGAGCAGCAACTTAATCAGTTCTAAAAATATTCAAGACTTGAAAAGATCTTTACAGACAGAATACTTACATAATTTGTCAGGACAAATATTGTTTTTCCAAGATTGTATAAGGATTGCTAAGAAGCATGACATACATCTTTGAATTCTTACGATTATCGAACATTTTTACCAGTTTCCAGCAGAAGTCATGCATCACAGAAATTTATATAAATAATCAATGGGTTCCATTAATTTATTTGATTTATTATTTACATTCAGATATGGTAATGGATGTATCGATTCAAAGCGAACATCCAAGAAATCGTATGATTGTCTGCTTTATGAAAGCTTAGAATTCATGATCAGTTTCAATGAATCTTCTGAGGTTTGTAGAAAACTTTTTTTTTCGTGGGAATCCCCACTGCCAGGTAGCAAGATCCTGTGATGTGAGATCGGCGGAGCAAGATCCTGTTAGAAGAAGCAAAGGGTGCTGCTTAGACATTCAACTGTCAGGTACTGGAGTGTAAAGCCTGACCATCTGAAAGTCAACGGCACACCACCCGTAAGCTTACAATTGTGATTTGGCCGTCCGAACCGCGTAGCTGCGTGGATTTTGGTCCCCAAATTAACATGAACTGTGTGCGATGAACACTGGCTACTACAAACCTTTTTGGTTTCACTTCCATCATTTCGCTTTGCCCGTCGCCGCTTGTGCGTCACCTCATTGTTGTTGGTACATAGATGGAGCTCGATATATTGTCGTACACGTCGATCCATTCGACCTTGCCTCCGTTCTTCAACAGTAGATTCGTTCGTTTCGATTGTTGATGGTGTTTGCAATTCGCTATTGATCGGAAAGAAATCAGCTTGAGTGAACAATTCATCGCTTGGTTTCGAGTTTCATTCTCGGTTGCGGCGGATGACTCATGACACTTCTTCCCCCAATTTGACCGGACGGCCACATTGCCGACAGGATTTGGGCTGATTCAAGTATGTCACCATTGTAGTCTCTTGTTTGATAGTGATGAACGACGGAAATTGCTGTAGTAAATAAAATTCGTACGATGTTTGGTATTCCGGGAAAGTAGTGTTTCCACATTTCGCTTCTTATCGAAATAACCTCCGAACTCCAACATGAAGTCGGCTATGGTGGAATGGATTCTATGACGCTGTCCCGAATGTCACTAACCAGAACGCCAGTAGCCCGAAAGGCTATTGCCCCGAATAACCCGTTACCCCGAATGGTCACTATCCAGAATTATCATTACCCCGAATGACCATAACCCCGAATTTGTCAAAAATAAAAAAATGTTGGGGTTGTATACACGATACGACCGCTCGACGTAAACTACGTAAAACCAAATATAATACACTGAACCAATTATTCTGCTCTATATAGAAGAGAAGAAACCATCCCACAACACTACTACCCAGCTTTACCTGACCACCTCCCACTCTATGAGGGAGTAGGGACTCCACTGTCTAGCGGCTGGGCCACCCCCCATTCATACAACCCAGTTCAATAATAGATAATACCCTAAAAGTAGGCAATTACCAAGGAGTGGAACGCGCTGTATAGGGGTTGCATGATGCATGAAAGAAATCAAATTTTCAATAGTTTAGCGTTGAAAATCAATAGTTTCAATACTACTGGCAAATTGGTGGAGAGTTTGCGAATCGATTGATATATAAATCTTTGAAATCCATCGAAAGATAAAGGACCTATTAATGTTACAAATCTTACATGATTTCGTGACGGTCCCCAATTTTGACATTTTCTTTTTACACCCTGTATCCGAGTCTTCCCCTTAGACGTAGTTTACGTCAAAATTATGTACTCACTTTCTTGCTCACTTTATTACTTCATTAGATTGCGTTTCAATAATGAAGTTGAAAATAGGAACTAATCAGTCGAAAATAATATATTCAAAATAATTAAAGTAGAAGTCATTTACTCACCCGTCTTGTTCCGGGCTACCGCGTTGTTTAAGGTTCAAATGTCATAGGGTAAAGTGTCCAATAGTGGACCCCCAACCAATAGTGGTCCCTCCAGCCATTTTTGCAATATTACAGCACAATGTCAACATGTTGCTATGAAATTCTATCGAGAGAACCTACCTTACAGTCCTATGATTTGATTACATGGATTAGAAATGCTATGGAAAGTAAAAATAAATGATTTTTTACAATTCTATAAAACATAAACACCAGAGTGTCCATTATAGGAATATTTTGGGGGGTCCATAATAGGGAAGAAGAACGTCCCGAAACGGGACATGAAAATCAAATGGAGTGTCGACTATAGGGAAGCAATTTCCTATTATGGACCCCCAGGGGGTCTACTATAGGGCGAATTCAGTAAGACTTTAATATTTTAATTTCAACGAATAACGTCGTGTATTTGGGTGTTTTATGTATGTATCGTGAAGAGGGGATGCAGAGCTTGTTGTTAGATATCAAGCAGAATTAATATGTTGAAAATTTCTACTCCTTATGACAGGAAGAGCAAAATTTCGCTACTAGGGGGTCCACTATTGGGCATTTTACCCTACATCAAATCGACTTCTTTTTATTGCTGTTCGCTTCTTTTTTTTTTGCGGAGAGCCTACTCATTCGCTCAGATCTGATTTTGTACAAAGTACACAAACATTTCAAAGGTATCAAACTCTATATATTTCCACAAAATATTAACGTCCTTTTCAATACCTGTACATCGCACAGATTATAGTAATACGCATAAACAAACTCAAACATGCGTCTGAGATTGATTTGTTGTGCATCCTTCTCCTAATTACACGATTTCCTACATGCATTTTACATGAATGTAAAATTATGATGCAGTTGACTACCTTCTCAAATGTTCGTCCAGATTCAATGGATTGTTTATAGGGATCCTATATTCAGAGATATGCGAAAGCGGCCATCTTGAGCCAATCGAGCATTGAGAACTGTCAAAGTCTGAGCCAAATGAACATCGTTATTGTTGCAGATCGAAAGGTATTGCGATTTTGGTGAAATAGATTTTATGAAAAGTTTTATCGAATAAACAATTTGTTTTGCTTTCGTAAGTAAAAGTGGTCTAGTTGATGCCTTATATCGTGTTCATCCGTATTGCTCTTTAATTTTAGCGAAAATGCACTGCTAGAGGATAGACAAAATAATCAAAAAGTGTCTTCGAATGTAAAGTCATGTGCAAGCCTAAACATTTTTCACTGCGGCAAGTGCTGGCAGCATTTGTTTACGAAAATAACAGCGTTGCTAAATCGTCTGGAAAAGTATTCGCACATCTCTTAATATAGGATCCCTAATTGTTTACATGGCCATATGATCGGTCTTCTCTCTGTGTACATGAAAAGTGATGCCGTTTTAGCATTACATTATTATTTTAGCATTACATTACATTATCAACACTTGAATAATGAAAAAATAAATAACCTGCGTTGCTTATGAATACTTGCGTTTTTATAGTTCTAGCTCACATCTAATATTTAGTGTCAATATATAGCATGAAAAGCATCATTTTCATAGATTATTGCTTGATGTTTACGTACATATTCGAGAAAACAAGCATAACATATAGAACAAATCAACACGCAACACTGAACGATGATTTTCGAGCATCTGCAAAGTATAAGAGAGCGTGAGAGTAAATCGACGGTTTCCCCTCCTGGAAAAATATTTTTTCAACTTTGCAATATTTTCTGCAAAAAACAGTTTTTTCAAATAATATTACGAAATTCATCCAAATGAAGCATCCCACATGTATTTAAGTCACCACTATATGTTGATGTAGTTTTAAAACAAGAGTGCTTCCCCGATTCAGCTGGGGAATGCATTTTCTCCTCAGTGGGCGGATTTTTGCCTGGGGTGGTACAAGCACGTGGCTGTTTTCTTGTCAATGACTGGATTACGGTAATTTGGGCCTTAAAAGAAGGAAAACATTTACTTTTTCGTCTCATCCCGGCCAAATGCGTGCTATTAAAGAAGGAGACATTCACTCTCTCGCATTATTCCGGGCAAGTGCGTGCTTTAAAAGAAGGTGTCTTTTACTCCCTCACTTTATTCCGGGCAGAAGCGTGCTTTTAAAGAAGGAAGGATTAGTTTTAAAGAAGGATGCATTATTCCGGAGAACCGGATGCTTTAAAAGAAGGTTTCATTTACTCTTTCGCATTTGTTTTGGCAAATGTGCGCTTTAAAAGGAGGAGGCGTTCACTGTTTCGCATTAAGAGTCCCGCACATAAGATTCGTTTCCGTTGCGTTTGACAGTTTTGCCATGGGAAATGTGCCAAAACGCAACGCAAACGCGTGCTTTCAAAGAAGGTGTAAATCATTCTCCCTCCTTTTTTCGGGCAGATGCGTGCTTTAAAACAAGGAGGCATTTAAAGAGGCTGCACTCATAACAAAGAAATGAAGTGTCAAAATTGGAACAGCGCATTTGCTGTCAAATCGGTTGCTCCAATCGAGCACAAGGTTGTTGAGTCGGTTCAAGTACGAGACACTGAAGACGACCTTACTGTTGACGTCGAAATACGTATCTGTCAAGGTACAATTAAGTGGTGGAATTCAATGGGATTTTCCAAACTCGTCTTACGACAAGTGATTAGGATAACTGTTAGCATATGCAAAAGAAATAATTAAACATATTGCGTAATATATTTATATGATTTTCGGGGTAATGGCCTTTCTGGGTAGTGGGGTATTCGGGGTAGTGGTCATTCGGGGTAGTGACCTATCGGGGCACTGGCGTTCGGGGTAGTGACATTCGGGTTAGTGTCATAGGGTGGAATGACTTACCGATTAAGGTAGATCGTACACCCGAACGGTCACAATAAGTGCGGACAACGCGTCCAACTAGAATGGTGTCTGCGTGCCAATTACTATTTTGAGTGACCGTTTCATGAACCGTTTGCACCAAAGTGGTTTTTAAGTCCTTTCCCAGTCAACACAAAATCGTATATGATGCAACATAAGATGCTAAAGTGAAGACAATATACGCACATATTGTATGGGGAAGTACCTATATCGCTTCCAATTTAGCATCTTATACGGCATCATATACGATCTTGTGTTTACTGGGTTGTTCGGCACCCTTAACTACCAGTTGCAGTGTTCCGCTTGGTTTTCGGGGCGTTCATTTTGAACTGCTCTGACTAACAAAGCTAAACAAATTCAATAATTTTGATGGCATTGATCGAAAGGATTAAAAACCAGACGTGCCGCCGGCACTGGGAGTAAACGGCGCGATTTTTGTTTCTGCTGAAATTTTGTAGATTTTGAATAGTTTTCCAATTATTCATAATTTGCTGTTTTAACATAACCATTAACGTGTAGCATCGAAATGTGTTTGGTCATAAAATAAGATTATAAGTCAATCAATAAATTAATCTAAACATAGAAAACTTGAAGTTTCGTTAAGGTGCTTGGAACTGAATGTGATCCAAAAGTGAAGTGAACCAATTTGTTGTTAACTTCTGGTTGCTTGGGAGAGGTCGTAGAGTTCTCTGCATCTTTCTTAAGTTGGTGTTCAACTAACCATCCTTCCCCTTCCTCAGCATTCGCAAGGACGTGGGCAGAAATGATCTCGAGTACATTGCTTCCATATAAGAGATACTGATTAGTCCCAATCCCGAATCAATATATGTGATAACGGATGCTTCTCTCATACAATAGCCTTGCCTTGTACACCACCTACGAATTTACGCGAATTGCTCGATGCTAAAATATATACTTTACTGGTCGTTTTGAAGCTGTTATGGTGATGTTTGTGTCGATAGTTAGATGATCTGAAAATGACTTTCGATTCCCAATACCTTCCATTAAATGTTCGTGAATAGGCTTCAATGAGTTCTGAACTTATTGTGACATCTACAGAAGTTGCTGTTTGGTATATCCTGCCTGATTGGAACGTACGTTGGTGAACCATCAGTTTCCTGTACGAAATTGATATCATCCGTCAGCTGCATTAAAGTCTCTTCTCGCTTCTCCATGTGAGCATTACTACACAGATGGTGATGGGCGTGCACATCGCCTTCTATTACTCTTCTATTCTCTCTACTAACATGCAGTTGGACTAATACAGATAGACACTAGTATTAGCTCCAGTGGCAGCACTTTGATAACAATAATTGCTTGAGTGAAATCCAATATTCTCATATTCTCCAGCATTTGATACTCGTTGTAGTTCTGTATTGTTCTTATACAATATTCTGAACGAACTATTTGTTTTTGGTGTGAAAACAATTACAATATGGTTTTAGCATGTTTTAGCAAAATCAAAGCACTGTTTCGAGATAGCTTTGGACTTCTCTTGTATGCCTTCTGGCATGTCCTCGTCGATGACAATCGGAAACAATTTCATCACATTTTTTTAACCGATGTTAGCCGTCTGCAATGCCTTTTGCCTCTCTTCGGTGATCATCTTGTTCGTCTTCTATTTTTTGGTAGCCCAATATGGGTTGTTGAGTCCTGCTCCATCTTCTCTTTCTCTTTTGTTGATCATTTTTGCGTGCTTGCTTCTCCACATTTCTAGACCAACATCGTCTTGTATATTTTGAACGCCGGTTGGATCGGCAGTTAAGGTAGATTTACCTTCTCCCATTGTTGTTTCACCGTTCCCGTGTTATCAGTGACCACCTTTTTTTAAGATCTCTTGCAGATTAGAGTAATCATGAAAGTTGGCCAGCAGATCAAAAGATTTTGACTGCTGAATACTGAACACATTTTTCGGAATTCTGCATAGGTTAGATTTTGCATGGCAAACACTGCATTAAGGTCGGACTGCTTCTTCGGACAGATATGGGGTCAGTCGTATTGTGATCCATCCTGCAACTATCACACTTTACGGGCTTTTCTTATGCTTCGTCGTGATTCTCCTCTTTGTGGTGTTCTCCACAGTTCTTACATCGCCTGGTTCCTTTGCAGTTGAACGTTCGACGGCCATACCGTAAGCATTTTTCACACAGCTCCACTTTCCTGATGAACGGCAGGAATTTAGCTACGCAGCTAAACAGCTAGTCATTGCCGGGCAGCTTTGATGCCCGGAAAGAGACACTAACTCTGTTCAGGGGAATTTGATCATTAATAAATCGGAACACGAACTTTTCTTTGTTGGCCTTGATAGCCGCAATACTATGTCAAAAGCTGCATCTTGCCACAGACGGGCCTATTTATCGCCTCATGGTAGCAGGCTAAACTCGAAGAACACAATGTCTCAACAAACGACACTAAGGTACGTAAAAGATAACCCAGGCTTGAGCGGTCGAATGAAGGATACAGACGTTCATGGGAATATATTGTAAGTCACCGAATTAAGACGTTAGGTGTCTCATTTTTTTTTAATTGGACATACATTTCAATAGGAACGCCACTGGAAGGCTAATATTTGAGAAGGATATGAATGAAGAGCAAAAAAAACCAACATCAGCCCTAAAAATTCTATAATTCTATTGAGGACTCCAAAACCAATAAGAATCATTCACACCTAGAAGATACCCAGATTTTATCATCTGAGTGCCTAAAAAAGAGATGTTACTAACACAGCATGTCAGGGTTTGAAATACGGACACCATAGCATGCCTGGTAGCATTAAAAGCTATTAGGGTAGATCTTGAGTAAACCTATCTTTGTCTAATGACTAATCGAGAACGACATTAACGTAACCCTACCAAGAAAGTATTGAAGTAAGCATACATATTTGCTAAAAGTACCGATGAGCTTAATGCTTCTTCTGTTTAATATTGAAATGAAATAATTGGAAAGCGTAAGGACTATTCCCACCATATTAATAATCGCACAAATGCATTGAACCCATTGAACTTACTTTGGTCTCAGCACGACGTCGGCCAAAATCCGCGAAACTGAATCCAATCCGCGACTATCAGCGCTAGCCGCGTACACAAACGTATCCCTCGAGCTCTGACAATCGCAAATGCCGCCGTGCTGTTCGAGTTCCTTGAAAATGACATCCTTCTCTCCGAAAGATTGTGTCGACTGGAATGCCAACTTCTCGAGAAAATGGGACACTCCGCTTGGGTATGCGAGCTCGTATCGTGGTCCGGAATCGATCACCACACCAACGGTGCAAAACTGACCGAACCGATTCTCCGAGGCCACCCGCAACCCGTTTGAAAGTCGAGTGACCTGCGTGACGTTGCTCTGGTCTCCGGGCCGAGCATACTGAACGGGAGGCAAATCTGGAATCGGCTGCGAAAGTGGGGGTAGCGGGGTGACGATTTCTTTTGATGGTACGTTGATAGTAGATCCATCCAGGTTGCTGGCACGGCCTCCTTCTATGTTCGCACCACCGGTGCTGACGTAAGGTCGCCAAATAGTTCGGCAACTATCAAACGAAATTACAAGACCACAAAATGTCAGATTTCGAGGTTAAACAAAAAGGGTGGAATAATGCTAGCTTACCATTTGTTCAGAAACACCCGACTAGTGAGGGTTTTAGTATTGAATGGCAAAGCCATTTTAAAAGTGATTTTTCACGCAATTAAACTACACAAACTGGATATTTTGCACAACTTTTTGATAGTCCGCAGCAGAAGGACTCGAATCAGAAAGCAGGGAGCCGAACAAGAATCAATCTTTTGAGTTTTGACAACTAAATGAACATCTGATAAATGACCTGCTGGCTGTACAGCCCTCTAGAATGAACATTCTTGCACGCACTACACTCGAAAAAAGTATATGGTGAATATACAGTGTTTATTTATAACATTTTTATACCAACTTTTCAAAACGACTTATTTATCTAAACCTGATGGGAGCTGCGGACCAGCTGCGGACTAAATCGAATCTAATTTTTAAGATGTTTTGTTTGAAACCCACAAACTTCCTCTCAGTGTTTAATGTACACATAACGATTTTCTCACATTAAATTATCATTATGGTTACCTTTGATTGAATTAATTACAAAGTTTTAGTAGTCGATTTACTGCATTGTATAAATTAACGTGCCGAATGTAAAATGAAAGCTATGTACTACATGTTAACGTATTATTCAATAAATACAAATACAAATACAAATTAATCCATGCCGTTCACTTATATTGAATTCGTCGATATATTTAAAATGACGTCAGAAAACCGACATTTTTGTTTGAATGGATCTATATAATTAATATGAGTGGATTTGTACGTGTACTCTCTTGTCTATCGCTCAAAATGCTCAAAGCACCAAACTCATTTTGCTCCTAAAAACTATCAATATGTCAAAACTCAAATGGTTCCTTCTTCGGAGTAAAATTTTAACCACGATGGGAAAATATAACCACCAAACTTTAACAATTTTTTTAACAAATCGGTGCAATGATTCACATCCTGAAGGATTTAAAAAAACCCAAATTAATCCACCTAGCGGCGATGATGCCTTTTCTCGTGCATCGTAAATGTACTGAAAAAATCTCATAAGAAAGGTCAAAAAAGCACTTTAGGGGAATAGATTGCATATCGTCTATCATTTTGCATTAATTACTATGCATTGCCAGCATTCCAGAAAAAAAAATTTTTTACGGTTTTGAAAAAAAAATTCCAAGGGAAAAAAACAATGATTTTTCAATAATTCCGAAATGCAATGTCTGATCGGGCCAATTTTCAATAGCAAACAATGGGACCGCATTCCCCGTCGAATGCAACTTGTTAATCGGGTAATGCTAAGTTCCAAAAAGTGTGTCTACAAAATTTGTACACATAGTGGACAAGTGGACACATACACACATACACACACAAAAAATGGGTAAATTTTTCTGCAGAGAGTATTTATTTTTTGCGTGGGAGTCGAACACGGCGCAAAATTTGCAATAAGAGATAACAAACAAAAATTCCCATTAATGGGTAAATCGAGTTTCTCCGTGTATGCCGTTTTCATCCGTCATAAATTCAATGCTTACACGGAAGAAAAAAAGTACCCAAAATTGAGTACTTTTAAACTTACTTTTGAGTTATTTTTTCTCTTCGCTTTCATCCACTCTTTCTTTTGTTGTCAAAAACAAAAGAGCCAAACAATCCAACGACGCCAGTTCAATACGGGAAGCCAATTTTAAGTTTTATTACCTGAGGTCGAAATTGAGTGAATTAAACTTAAATTTGGGTCAATAAATTTTCCGTTGGGTACATTTTTAACATGGGAGTAAAGGCAAACTACTTCGACCCTACTTACTCAATTTTGGCTTCCCGTACGGATGTTCGAGGTTGGGTGAATTAAACTCACTATTGGGTAGTTTATTTCTTCCGTGTAGGGTCTGTCTCAATTGGATAATTAAACTGAAATTAAACTTAAAAGTGACATTTCAATAATTATCGAATAACCCTGCTCGCAGAGCAAGATTACTTTTGACAGATATCGAATCATTTTCCATCGATGTCCTATTGGAATTGCTGGGTAGCACCAGCCATTCTTATAACGGGGTGATTTTTTAATTTTCGAACTGTCACTTTTAAGTTTAATTCTCCAAATGAGACAGACCTTAAAATACCCCACACTTCGGTAAGTATTCATTCGTTTGTAAACAAAATGTTTATCGCACCAGCACGACTTCGTGACTTCGTGAGTGTTATGCAAGTCTGACAAACAGTAACAGAACGTACAGAAGACGTGAATGCCGCATTCTTCATATTAATCTTTGGGTAATATTTTAGCAATATTTGCTGGGTAGCCACTTTAAATCAGTCTTCACATTATTTATATTTTGCTTTCCACAGAAGCAATGCGATACGGGCGTTCCAGACTACCGGAATTCATCCTAGTAACAGTGTTCGGAATAGGAGGTGGATTCTACGCGTTCTTACCGGCGATCAAACAGTATCAGCAAGAACAGGCATCTTCGTCCTCGTCTGGGATAGTAGTCGATACAAGCCAAGCTACAGCCTCGTCGGACAAGTAGAATTAGGGCACTTAGAATAACCAGGAAATAAAAATGTCTACATTGGGTAACATGTACCGGATGCTACGGGGTTCTCCCGTTATGTTCCTCGGAGGTGCCATACTTATAACCGGTTCCAGTGTATTTTTCATGAAGAATGTGTATGGCCCATACAGGGCTCGAAATCGGCGTTCCGAGGCGGAATACGTTGCGGACTATCTGTTCCAAAGGGAACAAGGGTCACGAGGCGTGGATTTTCAAAATGACAAGGAATTTTAAATTTGTAGATTGCTGTACGAATAACATCATACATAAGTAGTACCCCGATTATGATCATGAATTACGGCAATAAAACTTCTAACTGAATCTGAGAATCATTATCTGTATCATCTTTGAAACCCTTCATAAATCATGGTTACTTAGACAAGGTGGGAGTTTCTGACTGGCATCCGAACGGCCAATCACGCTCATACTCATGTTCTCCCTCTCAAGAGGGACATTACCCGGGCATAAACTAATAACTAATTTTAGCGGTTGAATTTTGAAATGTTAACATCCCTGAAGTCATCATGAATAATGAAAAAATCTCGGACATGTACTATGAATCAGATAGGGCAACTGTGCGACACTTCATCTCATAGCTCCCATGTTCATCCCATCAAAAACTAAGCAAAGAGAAGAGACGAGACTGGTGCTGTATTTCTTTGTTCTGCGATGAGATGAATATATTTATGTTTAGTGAGATGGAAAACGAAACAGTTCCCCTATATAAATTCAAACATAAATAGTGAAGGTATAGTATAGTTTACATCTATATTATTAAAACATTTCCACGAGATAATAAAAAACCGAAATGCACACAAACTGAGTACATCATCTTCGTAGAACTTAAATTTATGCGACATGTGAAGTAAAGACTACCTTCCAAATAGCACTCTTATCAGAACCGGCGGACATCCTTCAGTACGCGAACCGAAATGTCACCAGATGCGAGCGATAAATCGGCCAAGCTGTCGTCCACGACGCTGTCTTCCGTTAGCTGAGTTTCTCGTTGGTACTTTAGTCTTCCTTCGTGGCGGACCACCAAGGTGGGCGAGTTATTGAGCAGTTTGTGCATTTTCTCGCCGCCCGGAATCCGAACCGGATTGCGTTCGTCTAGAACATGAGCACCCCGTGAACTCACAACCCCTTTGCGAGGTAACGACGAGCTGTAGCCTTCTGAGTCCACTTCCTGGTGCAGGTTCTCTTTCGAACTCTTGACACTGTCTCGATTGTCGTTTTTATTGTGAAGCACGTCGATTAAGTTGCGATTGGGACAGAAAATTTTGGCCTGAAGAAGTGTTTGGGGGGTTTTCTTGATGTATTCACCGATCGGGGAAACGACGTGGTTGAATTTTTTAGCCGACTTGGGAAGCGGGAAACGACTCACAGGTTTCTTGAATGTACCACAACTGCTCGATCCGGTAGATGGCGCGGAAGAAGGCTTCTGGGCGGACTTGGGTTTATTGCTTGTGCTATGTGAAAATAGATTCTGTTTTGCATTGGAATTTGTGAACTGTTTTGGTTTTAAATACCGATTTGGGCTAATGGGGGTCACCGGGGTGGTGTGCGAACTTACAGTCAAAGCATTCTTAACATTGACTGGAGTTTGTTTAGGTTTCTCTGCTGCTAATTGTTGTTGAGCTTTCTGCTGTTGGAGGATTTTCATCCCCTGGCGCATCATAAATTCCATTTCCTCCATTGTATCGTTGAAATCCGGTATGGCATCTAAAATCGGAGATCCCGGCATTTCTTCTTCAATGCTCTCTTCCTGGCACAACGAGTTTTCCTGCAAGCTGTCGCTATTGTTGAACATGCTTCCGGTTTCTAACTTCCGGCTGTCTGCTTTGCCACTATCAATCGAACTTTGCTCCTCCTCTAATTCACTGTCACTCGAGCTTAAAACAATAACCTCTTCGGCATCTTCATCTTCATCGATATGTATCGGTACGTATTTTGTCTCCAGTCTAGTTTGTTCAGTTGTTGTTGCATCAAACCCAACAGCAGAATCCGCTGTACTATTAATGGGTGACATTTTTGTGAGATCATCGTTGCCTTCATCTGCCGTACCATATACTTCGCTTTCTGTGATTATAGAGCAATCATCACTTCCGTTCAAATTCTGCTTCGCTGTGATGTAACTTTCCAGAGAAGTATTTTTCGAAACCATATCAGCAACGGTTGTCTCGTTGATAGTAGCTTCTTCCAAAATCGTAGACGGTCGAAGCATGTGCATTCGTTTCACAGGGGATAGAGCCTTGCTCATCGGACCAGCCTGGTGGATTGTGTTCTCCCAAAGACATGAAGGTTCTTCTACATCATCCAGCTGAGTAACTTCTGCGAATTCCGTTGAGTCGTTTTGGAAACCTGAAAAAATGGAACAATTCATAATTACAAACTAACGTTGCTTGAATTTGCAAAACTTTATCTGTTCAGACGATAATTGTTAATGTGTTTCCCTGGATTTCCGACGAATCGTAAATTAGTTTAATAATATCCCTATCCTATAATAGAAAATATTTCGAAATAGGTACCTGAACTATTTTTTTCCGTGGTTTCATCCCCTCCTCCTTTTTGTTTGTTCTTAGAACTCTCCAAAATTTTCCGAATAGCCTCTTCCTCCTCATCGTTTTGCTGTATTCCAAACTTACTCATATTCATCGAGCATAGCCTTTCCATCTGTTCGAAGCTTTCATCGGTTGTTTTATGCATGGAATCGTGCTCGATAAAGGTCGAATCATTTCCACGAAATTTACTGCTATTTCTGCTGGCATCTACGCCTCTTGATTCCGCTGATAAATGCAGCGAGCTCGAGGAGGTAACCTCGCCCGACGATGTGATGTCGTCTTTGCTGAGCTTCGAAACCATCATCTGTAGTCGTTTGCGTTCGATCATCGCCTGGAAACTGTCGTCCATATCGAACGAATCGTCCGTCTCCGAAGTTATGTCCATTTGTTGGTCAATGGGCATTCTCCTGTTGGTAAATTGAAAGATAAAGTTTAAATGATTGCATGTTAAATCTTGTTAAATTTAAATACTTGATCATTTTCCTCCCTATGAGTCGAAACAATTTAGTAAAGGCCATTGTTAGTAAATCCTCCATGGAAATGGATCGATGTTTGTGAACTTGTCAAAATATTTTTAAAGCCCAAAAGGAATCGCTTACTTGGATTACTTATTCATCATTAGGCTATCATAAGCTATCATATAGGTACTTACTGTAATCGTCGGAGATATTCTTTCACTTCTCCGATTGTAGGCGTCCCGACATATATGGGGCACTCCTCCCCTTCGGACGACTGACTGTCGTTGGACATTGTGTGAGCACTTTAGTTCACTTTCACGTTTACTTTGATATGTAACGAATAAAACACTTTTTCTACCAAACAAATATTAGGCAATGCAGATTTTCTTCAAACAGAATAATATTTTTAGAAAATGTACCTGCGAGACCGGTAACTAATCGGATCAACCCGAGCTACTCGATTGGGACAAAACGGTTACAAATTTGAATCAACATAATCGAACCACTGATGTCGCGAACGTCATTTTTTGTTTATTTGCTGTTGCTCGAAAATTGAGCAAAAAATGGCAAAAACTCCGAAAAACTACACGAAAACATTTTGGCAGGGTGCCCAGTAAACATAATATGATTTGGAATTTGCGGTAACCCGCTCGGAAAGATCTTCTAGACTTCTACCGTGATATCTCTGAGACAAAAAAATGAGTTTCCTAGATATTTGTCTTCGATGTCTAGCACCTGTCAGACCTCAAATCCGCCTCAAATGCAACAACCGTTTAAACCGGTGTCTACCTCAATTTTTAGACGAGTAGACCGTTTGAACCGGAAGGGATTTGACAGTTATGGTCTCTTAGATAGCGAATAGGTATCTCTTAGATATGGGTACTACACCTCTACTAGATTTTTACTAGATATGATTGTGGAATGGGTACCTCGATTCTTCTTCTTAGCATTTTTCAAAATTTCATTCTTTGTTTTCGGTTTGATTACAAAATATTATTTTAGTTTTATTCTTAATTTTTATTTCTACGTTATATTTGTACATTTCTAATGTATAAATAATAAATTGGACTCTTGATTATCTGCTGTTCGGTTCGATGAGCATTGAAACCCGCTGCATTGTGGACAGTGAGCGAGGGATACTTCGACAAAATTTCCCTATAAAGCAGCTTCTTGTTTCTGGCCCTGCTGCGAAGGAAGCCTATGCCGATTTCTTTGGACATATTGGATAGATTCCTTCGGGGAATTCAGGCAGATTCGTTTGTGAATTCAGTGCAGAGTCCATCGAAGTTTGGCTTTAAGGAAATTCAGGCAGTTTTCTCAGAAAATTCTGAGCGGATTCCTGAGAGAACGCTTCCTTCGGAAATCCTTAGCAGATTCCTTTTGAAATATAAGGCAGTCGATAATAATACGACAGTCGATCCTCACCATCTTCTCCGATCATTGCCAACGATGGCACCCGCAGCAATACAAACAATAAATCTCCGTGTAGTTGCGGACAGATTGACATGGGTAGTGGCGACAAATTGCACAGGTGCAGTGGCGACGGACTTAGTTGCAATGGTGCAGGTCGAGAGAAACTGTGATTGGGACTAGCCGAAATGCATCTCCTTGTTTGGCCGACTGTAATCCACTAGCGTGTGATTAGACAGCAGTCTTCGCGAAAACATTTAGATAGGGGAACGCCGCCAATCGCTTAGCACCACACGAGGTGCCCATTTAGAAAAATCCTAAAAACAAACAAAGTGGTCTCTATATGGAATTTCTTGCGAACGCAGTACACACTTACGTTGGTTCTGATTGTTATGGCAAAATGCCACAGGTCAGGTAAAATCTACTCCAAATATTCACGAATGAGAAGAACAATGAATGTGATCGTTCAAGTATGCTATACCGGACGCTGCAAATTTTACTATTTTTTTCAATTTCAAGAGGTTACGTTATTCTGAATGGCCGACACATGAAACTTGCACCGAATAATTTTAGATAACACACAGACCGGGTATTCACAACAGATATTTAATCTGTATTAAATTATTTCCAGATGATTAGCCTCAAATTTCACCTCGAATGAAAGCGATGGAGGTGCACCGCGAACCGCTTCAACATGAAACAGGCGAAATATTTTTTTCCAGGCAAAATGACTTCTGTCTGATGGCGAGGGGATAGGCGAAAGGGCACTCATATTTGTTAACGGTTCAAAACAAAATGGTGGTTCTGTTTAAATGTGCAGTTGATGAGTTGAAACCCATGACACATTCATATATATGTATAAAGGTTGGCGTCCTGATGAGGTAGATTCCTGTTCGCTTTTAGATATTCTTCAATGCGGGAAGCACAGGGACATCTCCAGGCAGGGACAATCTCGAGGACAATCTGCACTACACTGCAGTTAATTTTTTTCATTAAAGAACAACACATGAAAAGGAAGAAATCTAGATGAACATTTCTAAAGGTCCTAAGTAACATTTGTAAATAAATCGAGATTTTAGCGCATACACTCAACTGTGTTGTCAATCTTAACGGTCAACTCAAATTCACATTTATTTTTTTTATATTTCACTTATTTTTTTTACCAGTGCAAAACGTCCAATCTGCATTATCGACAATATCTCACAGATCTGTCGTTTGGACCATTTGCAGTTTGACCAGAGGACCGACATCCAATTTTTTCACTATGGATTTTGGCAGGTTTGCCTGTTCGTTATTTTTTGGGGGATAAATTTATCCCCCAGTGTCAAATTACCCCAATACTTATTTATTTTGCATTAGCATGTGCGCGAATTTCAAATGTTTACGTTTTTACAGGAGAATATGAGGCAAAACGCCCATACCACTCAATAATCCAACATGATACAGTCATGAGAAAATAGAAAGAAAAATTAACGAACTATAAATTAAAACTATTTTACACTCGATTCCATGCTTTAAACATAAGAATATTCAACTTATTTGCTCTATTCTTCAGTATACTACTTGCACAAGTTGCTGTCTATGCCTTTTGTTCGTGTTATATCATTTTCACCCTCGGAATTGTTTATGTTGCATTCGCAGTGCACTCGTATTGGTGGCTCAGAAAAGATGTGGCAAAGATGGCGTAACTTGTCATCCCCGTGAGTTTGACGGTCCCATCTGAAATCTGTCAAAACAAAACAAAATTTCAGATGGGACCTTTGGTCAAAATAGTGAAATCTAGAGTGCTTTGAGAATAGGTCGTATGTGCAAAAGAGAGCCTCTCTTCGGTTACATTCTCTTTCGATTATTACAAAGCTATACACAAATTTATGTTGGATTTTTTGGCAGATATCTAAAGATAATAACTTTGTCTAGCGTGCTAAAGTGAAAATGTAGCAGAAAATGCTAAACTTGCCGATCTATTGGCGAAAGAGAGCGTGAACAAAGAGAATCTCTCTTTTGCACATACGACCTATTCTCAAAGCAATCTAGAAATATTGACTTTTTTAAATTTTAAAGGTATTTCTAGTGCAAATATCATAAATCTCGAATGATATTATCGTAGCAACAAGTTCCACGTTACTGTTTAGGTAAGCAATATTTGAATTTTGTTGATCTGGTAGCTGTAATCATAAGATTTATTTGCCGCTTTAGTTTCAATACTTCAGGAGACCAGAACATAGACAGCTGGGTATTCAGGAAGAACATCCCGACTGAAATGATACCCGTTTGGTTGGATACACATTTGGTAAGACTCCCACATTCCACGGTTCTAATTTTTCGCACTTCAATTAAATAATAATAAATTATTGCACTCTTCTGTAGAACGAGCAACCTGGGAAGAATAGTTATGCTCCGCTTTGTAGAGGCCGACAACAACCTTCAGTTCCGCGGTCAAACTTTGGAAAAGGACAGGATTGCGCCAATGCCCTCATTATGTTCTAGTCTCGGTACGACCTCCGAACCGAACCAATCCAATGCATGGATCCAAGACGATGCTGCCTAAACATATCGATAAGAGATCGCAACAGTTAAAGCTCTATATGTTGCTGATACCGTAGAACCCCCCCCATTTAATACGACACTTTTTAATCCGTACCCCGCTCGTTCGACAATTGTGGAATTAAAAATGGTTTTATAGTCACTTTGATTTGATATTAATAATGTCATCACAATCATCCCAAAACATTATTAACGCTAAATTCTGTGAACAGTTGTAGATACCTTCCAACTTTTCGAAGTAATGGATAGCTGTTCATATTCACTCGAATAATGAAATAAAAGTGAAATATTCTGTTTTACAGCTTAGTGTTATAGTTAACTTACTACTAACATCCATCGAAATTGAAGGAATGTAGAGAAAAGCATAAGTGTATGGAAGGCTTGCTCAGCTCTTATCCTCTTGATGATTTTGTCGAGAGGAATAAGCAATGCTCTAGATGGGACAACGACTGGTATTTTCTGCAGAAGTCACATTCCCGACACAGGTTTAACATATTAAATAGAACGGGTAGCGTGATAGTCACACTTCTTCTTCTTCTTTGTTGGCATTACATCCCGACACTGGGACAGAGCCGCCTCGCAGCTTAGTGTTCATTAAGCACTTCCACAGTTATTAACCGCGAGGTTTCTAAGCCAAGTTACCATTTCTGCATTCGTATATTGCTTTTCTCACCGAAGAATAGACCACCGTGCAAATTTTTCGAAGTACCAAAACAAATGCTCACACGTCCAATTGTATAGAAATCAGCGAAAGCACAAGCCAAAACATCATTCTTGCACATATTTTCTTAAACCCCAAAAAGCTCGTTCTTGCAGTGGAGACGTCATCCATATATGGAGAAACTGGCGGGAACATATTTTGATGGGACAATATTTTTTGCGTGGGAGTCGAACACGGCGCAAAATTTGCAATATCATGAGGCTAACACGATGATACTTTTATGCCCAGGGAAGTCGAGACAATTTCCAATCCGAAAATTGTCTAGACCGTCACCGGGAATCGAACCCTCAGCATGGTCTTGCTTTGTAGCCGAGCATCTTGCCGCACGGCTAAGGAGGGCCCCAGATAGTCACACCCTCGGTCCCAATATTATAGATACCTTTTGTTGGATAAAAAAACGACTAGATTTGTGCTTAATCAAAATACAGATTAGAAACAATGAAGGTAATTGTATTGAAACTTTTGTTGTACAAATTATTACATTGAAAAGTATGAATCAATCCAACCTTAACGTTGACGACGTTGCCACTCCGATTCAATTAGCTTGCTCCGCAATTTCCGCAGTTGAATAGATTCCGCTGCATCTCGTCTGTGATCCATTAAATCGATCAGGAAATCAACGCAATCTATTGATTTTTGGTGGTTCTCATATGCCTCTTCGTATGGTTCAATAACAAGCAACGGCTCACTAGACGAATTTTCTAACCACTCCTCATCGGGTTCCGCTTTGTTCTCATGTAGAACGCTGTCCAAAATTTCGTTGTCAGTGTACACATCACAATCACCGATGATTTTGTTCCCTTTGCTGTCACATACTGAGTCATTCAACCAGTCTTTTATGTCATCATTACTGGGATTCTCCTGGTAGAAATGTGCTGTAGCTTTCACAAGAGACAATACGTCATTATCTAACGACCCACTTTCAGCTTCTTCTAGATCGAAGAGCGGATATTCATCTAGAAGGTTCTTCCATGAACCCTCAATTGTCTTATGTGAGATTTCATCCCATGATTGATGTAACCAGTCAATGACTTGGCGCAGACTGATTTTCTTAAGCCTTTCTTCAAAGATATTGCAGTCGGTGTCATCAAGAAGCAAATGAAGCATGAGTTTTTTCTTGTACCGTTTCTTCACCGCATGGAGTACTCCTTGATCCATTGGCTGACCGAGTGAGGTGACATTTGGTGGAAGGAAAATCACTTTTATTTTCCCGTCATTGCTTTCGAGAATGTTGCCACCATCGTGGTGCGCCGAACAATTATCTAGGAGTAACAACGCTCTAGGTTCTCGTCCGTTCTGCTGTGCAAAATTCTGTACCGATGGAATGAACTGTTCGAAGAACCACTGTTTAAACAAATCTCGGTTCATCCAAGCCTTCTTCGAGCTTTTGTAATATACTGAAGGTCAGACTTGTCCTTGGGCAGGTCACGTGGATTCTGAGACGTACCCAGGAACATCAGAGGAAGTTTATTCGAGCCGTCAATGTTGCAGCAAGGCATAAATGTAATTCTTGATTTAATCACCTTCCTACCTTCGGCAATGTCTTCGTCGTTCAAGACCAATGTGCGAGAAGGAAGTAGCTTGACGAACAATGCCGATTCATCAGCATTATAAATTTCCCATTTCTCGTAACGATTCTCCTGAATTTGTTGAATGAAATTAACTTTAAACTGTTCGAAAGCATTAACGTTCGCAGAAGCACGTTCGCCTTCAACACCAATCATCTTCAATCCGTACCGCTTCCTAAATCTGTCGTACCATCCGTTGCTCGACGAAAATTGAACATCCAAATCATAAACATTCCGAGTCTGCAACATCGAAAACAATTGTTCCGCTTTTGCTCGCACTATCTCCGGGATTAATATATGCTTCTTCCTACGCTCCTGTAAGATCCAAAGATACAGAGCTTCCTCTAGTGCAACCAGCTTTGCTGTTTTCATCGTGCGCCGTTCCGTCACGCCGGTCTCCTGGTATTTATAGGCGGTGTTCTCAATGGTCTCCCGGTTCTTGATGAAACCCAGAAGCGTTGTTCTTCCGATGTTATACTCCCGAGAAACTTTGGTTACTGTTGATCCGTTCTTGACGCTCCGAATCGCTTGCAGCTTCTGTTGAAGCGTTAGCACTACGTGCTTTTTCTTTGGTGGCTCTGATACATTACTAAAATTTGATAATTTATTATACAAATTCAGTTTAAACATATATTCAATATTTACCTGCTGTTTAGAGTTGCTAGGGGTTTCCTATTTCCGTCCATGGAACTTCCTACACAGCACTCTGTTGGGTTTGGATACCGGATCCCACGCAATTTAAAAACTTTATAAATCCGCAGAAGCTGCAGCAACGGTAACGGGGACCATCTGGCACTTTCCGCGATAATGAATATTGAAGAGTTGAGGAACCAAGATGATTTTAAATAGTACGATTGCGATATTCACTTCAAATATTTTTCATAACTTGCGATGCAAAACAAAAACAAACTTAGGGTTGCCATATTTTTTCAAAAAATTATAATAGGGTTACCAGTTTGTCGGATTAAAACGTTACCCCGTTAACTCGACAGGAATCATTGTCGAATGAGCGGGGTTCTACGGTAATCAAGCGTTCCGATGAGCTAAATGAGACAGAATGGTACCACGAATAAAAGCGAAATAAACCAACGGTCGAGGAAATATTTACTGTTGAAGGTCAACGATGTTTACTGCTCGCGATTCACCCAATTAGCTTCGGATATGAAATACTTGCAGTACTCGCGGAAGGAAGTTGCATCCGCTACCAATGAATATTAGGTGATATTAGTGTCTGTTGGAAACAAAAGAATTGAACAAAGCTAGTTTATAGAAACGCATTTCTGATCTGTGTACCTTGGTGCTAATTGTTTGATTGAGCATGAATAAAAATGTTACTAATTATGTTATAAATTGTTCATATAACTATCTTTCATCGCATTCTGAAACCGAAGCTATTATAATATTAAGTCTTCTTCTTCTCTTCTTATTGGCATTACATCCCCTCACTGGGACAGAGCCGCCTCGCAGCTTAGTGTTCATTAAGCACTTCCACAGTTATTAACTGCAAGGTTTCTAAGCCAAGTTACCATTTTTGCATTCGTATATCATGAGGCTAACACGATGATACTTTTATGCCCATGGAAGTCGAGACAATTTCCAATCTGAAAATTGTCTAGACCGGCACCGGGAATCGAACCCAGCCACCCTCAGCATGGTCTTGCTTTGTAGCCGCGCGTCTTACCGCACGGCTAAGGAGGGCCCTTGATAATATTAAGTATTTATAATGATTTTGCCATAGGGAAAAGACACTTCGGGGCAGCACCCAATGTTTATTACTAGAACTAGAATGAATGCAACCGAATTCTATGATTTATAGTACATAACTGGTATCTGTACAGGTGTCAGTACTGCTTGCTATTGCATATTTGCCCCATATGGATAGAAAAGCATAGATGAGAATGCATTCAATTATAGGCACTGTGGTAGATGTACACAAAATCGAGGTGCTGCCCAAATGATCCAACACCTCTCCCTATTCATCTTAGTATTTCTAATACTATACTCATCGTATTTGATTTCTTCGTATTCATTTCAAGCAAAAAACGGGTAGTGTTGGAATGGACTAGAACAGGTATTCATAGTAGTGTGTATCTGAGAGTGTATTATTGAAATGAATTTCAATCAGAAATCGAATAATGAGTAGCATTTATTGTACAGAAGTTATACCACGTTATACTGTGTTGTTCGAACTTTATATCGTGAAGAGCAAAACTTTCCTATAAGATTCAGGATTTGTCATGCATTCTGCTTTTTGCATAGTACATATAGAACTTTTTGATGGTTAACTAATGTCCCCAAGAATGCAAAATTAAAACCAATAAATGTTGTAGTTTTGTCTGTCAATCGACTAGGTCATATTTATCTAAAATATTGTTCACTATATTTAACTTTGACACTTGTTTTATGTTGCATATGGATTTCACATAAACTAATGACATCCGCTAACTGAAATGCATATACATTATGTTATTTTCAACTATAAATACTAACTCTGGAACGATAAGCTTTCAAATTCTACGAGGCAACTGCGTTTCCTGCCAATCTGGGCTTCATTATGCTGTTCGAATCAGTTTCCCGGACGAACAAGAAATGAAAAAGCCATTTCTTCATATATATTTGATTGAAAACTGGATATAAATCTCAAATCAAATGCGGCAGTTTATACAACTGCTGAAATTCTCTGAGAATAGTACCTAAAATTTGCTTATTGCATGTAAAAATCAAAATTTCATCAAATTATGCAAAGGTCCAAAGTAACCGTTATCTTGGAATAATGTCCTATTTGACAGGTCCCAACTAAAAAATCAAAAGCAATAGGTCCTAAGTAACAAAACTGCTCACAAACCATGTGTACTTAATGAAAAATGCATAACAAACATGTTATTCGAACTCTACGACTGTTTTTACGTATAGAAACCTTTTAGAAACTGGAATATTGTTTTTATGTTAAAATTGGGATTAATTTTTTTCATTCGAATTTTCCTCACGAGATTGCTCAGTTCGAGGTCAAAGTTACATCGGCCCATTTGAAATGTTCGTCTAGAAATGGTTTATCCAAAAGATATTTTAGTTACTAGATAAAGATTGTCGCTGTCGTCGCTGTCCGGAACATCTTTTGCTGGCGGAGGATAGGGGAGCTAAATGTCAAAGAAGGAAAATCCATATACGATTTGACAGCTTGGTACCCAAACCCAACATGTTCCGGACAGCAGAACAAAAGGAAAAGAAGCGACAATCCTTATCTAGTACCTAAAATATCTTTTGTTTATCCTGGTAAAATTTCACATTACCGCTATTTAATGTGTTCACATCACATGAAAATATAATCCAATAGACGAATCCAAGTTAAAATAAGAAGAAGACACATGACGGTGTTTACTTTGACAGATCCTACAGCACAGCATACACGTAAAAAAATTTAATGTTATTTATTATTAATATTTCTAATACTTTTTTGCCGAAGCAGGCGCTTAATGATATGTATAAGAAAAAACTTATACATCGCATTAGTCACATACATTCCGAAACTTATACTTTTCATTAACTTATGAATGTTATTAGCGTTTTGGTATGGGATCATTCATTAGGTGGCATAATGAAGAGTATAAGTATTTTCGAATGGTTTTTTGCCAAAACATATAAGGTTATTTTTTTACGTGTAGGATGATCATTTTAACCCTTTATCCAGTTTTCCGCGAGCGGTAATGGCCGCCAGCTTGCTTGCGGGTTAGTCTCTGATTTGACATCTGTGGAGGTCAACTGTACCCACCGCTCCGAGCATTCTGACCAATGTTGCATATAAGAAGGTGCTGATTCAGTGAATTCAAGCCTTCTTATATACAACATTGATCAAAATGCTCGAATTGTGGGTGCAGTTGACCTCCAGAAACGTCAAACCAGAGACTAACCCGCAGGCATGCTGGCGGCCATTACCGCTCGCGGAAAACTGGATAAGGCAGACGAATTTAAACAATAAATTAACAAAAACAACAATAAGACACAATTTTGACATGGTATTAAACTCAAATGTATGTTTGTTATACATTAAACAGTTCAGAAACATTGAAAAATTGGTGGCAATATAGTTGCCACTGCCCGCCAAGCGGTAAAACATTGGTGGCAATATAGTTGCCACTGCCCGGCAAGCGGGAAAACAGGCAACAACAAAAATATAAAAAGATTTTTAAAAATTTGGTTTTACGTAGAACCAGTCAAATCAAGGTACGTTACATTTTTTGGTGAAGAGTCCTAGTAAGAAAACGCATTATAAGTGTAAAAAAAAATTTGCGAAAAAAACACAATTTCGTCAAAAATCCAAAAACCAAATATACAGAAAGGCAAAGCTTTTTTCACGCTAATCACGTAGTAATCTAACACAGGAGATTCAAAATAATTGATACCAACGGGAAAAAAATATATCTTTGTCGTTTTTTTAACGAATTATAACTGAAAATCCTTCTTCCACTCGAAACTTACGATCTGTTCGTGAAAAAACTGTTCTCAAATTGACATTTCAATTTTTTTATGGCTCAAATTCATCTGGGGTGTTACTAGGAAGCAAATAAAGTCACTACATGTGAAATAATAAGTAGAGCTCTTGTTAATAAATAGAAAAACATATTATTTGTTGGTGGCAATATAGTTGTCACTGCCTTATAAAGGGTTAAAATGCTTATAATAAATTCTAGACAAAACGTAATTAGAATCTGATTGAAGTATGATACGAAAAAAGGTTTGGACAAGGGTAATAAACTATAGAGGACGATTGTCGCTGCGGTTCCCTTTGTTATCGTTCCCAAACATGTTAGGTACCTATCTGTCAAAACGTACTGATTTTTCCTTCGTTGACATTTAGTGCCCTATCTTCGCCAGCAAAAGATGTTTCGCCAGTGACGACAGCGACAATCTTCCTCTATAGTATATGTATTACCTCTATTCAGGAAATCCGCATCATAAAAAATATTCGTATTTATTGATACGCAAAACAACTTGTGCAAAAGATAAACATGGCTTAATAAACTTTTAACTCTCGCATATTGAAATGGTTCATTATTTCATGTTTCACTTACTCAATACAATGATTTGAATGGCCTTGTATGATTGTGAAATGAAATTGAATAATTCTGTGCTTCATTATAGTGAAGTATTTGCGTTTTTTTTTTCACTTACCCCATTTACCCACTTACCTCACTGTACAGCACTGTACCATTTACCCTATTTCGCATACGTGTGTAGAAAGCAAGCTGGCAGCCCTCCATCAAAAATCAAAAAAAGATGACTGATCCAGAGTCTATTATATAGAGTTGCGCAAAGAGGATCTTCTTACACTTATTCTGAATGATCTTCTTGTTATTCTGTTTGCAACTTTCATTTTTGTTCAACCCTTAAAGTGACTTCACGGGAGTGTTCACTGCTAAAGCTTTTTAATTCGATAACCAAAGTCACCCACAGAGTGCAAACACGTGAGTTTCTTGTTGCAACTTTATTGTGGGGTGTATTGAAGTTTTTTGAAGCTGTTTCAAGAACAAATCTAATATATTTCAATTCATGCGTTTTAATTCGCCATAATAATCATTAGGCGATAACAATACTTCCGCCTTACCAACAAGCATTATTGTTTACTTTGCTCGATAGGTAGACGGTTTGACAGTTCAATAGGTAGATTTGGCTTCACTCTTTGCGTAACTCTATATATAATAGACTCTGGACTGATCCATAAATGATAAGAACATTGTTTTGTTTATGCAACTGATAACGAGTGCACAAAAGTCTTCCAAAAATAATAACTATATCTATTCCACGGTTGATTGTTGCATTATTTAACTTATTTTTTAATAATCAAGGTAATTATTATACATCAAACATGTATGCAACACTTCGACGCATAAGCCCACTTTTTGCAAGATCTTACACGACGGTAAGTAATTTTAATCTTCTATAGAATAGCTATAGCATTCATTCCGAGCCATCTCATTCACGTTCATTATTACAATTATTATCACCATTTCTTAGAACTTTGCCCAGCCTACCGGCGTCCGGATCGTGGAGGTTGGCCCCCGTGATGGCCTTCAGAATGAGCTCACCATCTTGCCAGCCGCTACCAAGATTAAATTGATCAACGATCTCTCGGATACAGGGCTACGTACGATCGAAGTCACCAGCTTCGTTAGTGCCAAGTGGGTGCCCCAGATGGGCGATAATGTGGAAGTGCTTAAGGGCATCAACAAGTTACCTGGCATCAGCTATCCAGTGCTGACACCGAATTTGAAAGGATTTGAGGCGGCGGTGAGTGGTTTTGTTTGTGGTATTGTTTGATAAGAAACAATACGTTTTAAAATTGATAGTTGAAGATGCAAATTAAGAAGAACATGTACATAATTCCAAAGCCATTATTAGAACATTCTAGCGGTATTTTGTGCTTTGTATTAAATACGCAGAATTCAATTGAAATCCGAAAACAGCTGATTAATAATAATGTAATAATGCAAAAGCAATATAATAGGTGGATATGTATATCGGTTCCATTCGTTTTATAATG
The DNA here is from genome assembly GCF_024139115.2 of Armigeres subalbatus. NCBI lineage: Eukaryota > Metazoa > Arthropoda > Insecta > Diptera > Culicidae > Armigeres > Armigeres subalbatus. The sequence continues at coordinate 369,570,815 of NC_085140.1, read as the reverse complement.
CGTTATACATTATTTGCGCAGCATCTGCCTACATCAATATCACATAGTAGGAATAGCAAATTAGCGTAGACAGATCACGCGGTATTCATTTTTATTGAGTGTTAATTATAAAATCTGATAATTTACGTTGTGATGGATGTTAATTTTTCTTTGAAACTCAAAATTTGAAATACTGCATTATAACCACCTATAGGTACCTTATAGGGGTATTGAACGTATCGATTCATTTGTCGATAGTAATAAACACACAATTGACACAAAAAGACGATTATAAGTGTAGAAGGAATTGCAGGAACAGGGAACAGCCAGTTAGTGTGTTAGGTATTAATAATTATTAAGCCTATGCACAAAGATAGAGAAAAATATTCAGTGACAGATATATGGAATTTACCGATATACATCTTTTACAGTTGGCAGCTGGAGCAGAAGAGGTTGCCGTTTTTGGAGCAGCCTCTGAAAGTTTCACCAAGAAGAACGTAAACTGTTCAATCGCAGAAAGCTTGAGTCGTTTCCAGGACGTTATGAATGCCGCCAAAAAAGCCCAAGTTAAAGTGCGGGGGTACGTCTCCACTGTAGTCGGTGAGTAGGATTTGTTGATTTGAGATGTTCAACGGGTGGAACGAACGAAGATCGTTACATTATATTATTTCAACTTTTAATTACAGGCTGTCCATACGAAGGTAAGATAAAGCCATCCGCCGTTGTTCGCGTTGTGGACAAACTTATGGAGATGGGTTGCTACGAAGTCTCGCTTGGTGATACCATCGGTGTGGGAACGCCAGGATCATTTTCGGCGATGCTTCGGGAAGTTACCAAGATTGCGCCGGTCAACATGTTGGCCGTCCACTGCCACGATACGTACGGCCAAGCTTTGCCAAACATTTTGACATCGTTGGACTTCGGTATCGCTGTGGTAGATTCGTCTGTATCCGGCCTGGGTGGGTGCCCGTACGCCAGAGGTGCCTCGGGAAATGCTGCCACCGAAGATGTGGTGTATATGTTGCATGGATTGGGAATAGAAACCGGAATCGATTTACTGAAGCTGGTAAATGTTGGCAAGTTTATATGCGAACAACTGGGAAGGCAATCCGAGTCGAAGGTTAATAGAGCCATGAGGAAAACAAATCCCAATGCTGCATGCTAGAAATCGGCTGATATTACAATATACTAATGCGTTACGGAAGAAACCACTGACGGGTACAGTCTGAAACTTGTGCATTTATTTAGATAAATAAGGAAAAACTGTGCCAGATATATTTTTTGACAATTCTTAAAATGAAATAAAAATACGTAGCATTTTTACATATCTTTTAGCATTTATTTTTCATTCAACAGTTTATCAAATCACTTGCTTAATCTAATAGGGGAATATGAAGCAAGATGATCAATGATGATTGATGATTGCTCCACAGTGCTCATCTGATTCTTTACCATGTTCTGAGTGTCCTCTGAAAATTTGAGCTCATTTGGATTAAAACTGATTTAGCACAAGTCGTTTCAAGTTTGCATGCAAATTAGTATGGGGAATTTTATTTTTTCATTATACTGTTAATGACGTTTCCCCATTAAGCGCAGGTTAAAAGAAAACCTACATGGCTAAAAGGGATACTCAACAGCTTTCACCCAACGAAAACCGCATGTTGATTAATCGTCCCAGTAATTAGTCATCGATTTTAAGACAGGTTGCGAATCTTTAGTCATGATCGTTAAACTTCTTTGAGGGCATCACTGAAAAGTGCAGTGCAACATAGTAGCCTGAATTTGTGTTTGCTATCTTTCGCGCCACGAGCAGCAATGTTGCCTGTTGATGAGTTATGCAATTAGCTCCAGGAAACCACGGTATAGATTAAATTCGATTACTAATTATTGGAACGATTAATTGAGATGCGGTTTTCACTGAGTGAAAGCTGTTGAGTATTCGTTTTAGCTATGTATGTTTTCTTTTAACATGCGCTTGATGGGGATGCGTCATTAACAGTATAATGAAAAAATAAATTTCTCCATACTAATTTGCATGCAAACTTGAAACGGCTTGTGCTAAATCAGTTTTAATCCAAATGAGCTCAAATTCTCAGAGGACACTCAGAACATGGTAAAGAATCAGATGAGTACTGTGGAGCAAAATCGATTTTTTGAACCACCCTAATGATCATATTGGACCTTATTACGGATTTCACATTTACTTTTATTATTACGTATGGATTTAATGTTTTAAGAGAGAATGTATTTACGCACTACCGTGTCCTGTGCTTAGTAGTTGCCAAGCTACCACACATGGGAGTGTCGGATTCCACCAGTCGGATGGCAGGATATACCGAATAAACTCACCTTGGGCTCCGTCATGTTTTTTTCCCAGGAACTGCCTTCCAGACAGGGATTGAATCCAAAAGAGAATGAAAAAGTCTCTCACTTATCACCTCTGTATAGGTTCATATACGATATGTAGCATACCTTGAGATACTGTCATGATAAAGAATTAATTCGGGAGGCTACACTGCTCTTATACGCATATTTGTCCCCTGTTTGCAAGGATTTCCTATGTACATGGGACAGTACACTGCCGCATAACGGCAGTATACCTCATGATAATTTTCTTTTAAAATGCTTCGAACGCGAAAGCACTGGTTCTGATGATGCATTTCAACTTGTTCTACACAGCTGTGCGATCCCCCACACAAAATCAGCGAGAACAAAGCGAGTATCATCACTTCTCTGTGGGGGCTGGCTATCCGATTCTGTTTTCTCGCACTTTTATACTGCCCACAACTTCAAAATAGTACCATGTTTGCTTGATTTCCTATCTACATGGGACTATTATGCATTAATAGACAGTATACAGGTTTGATAAATTTGTTATCATGGCTTGTTATTATACGGAACAGTTTTTGATTTTCTATGTTATTGGAAACGACTGGAAATAGTTTTTATGTAGAAATTTTGGCTATCTAAGTTTTAAAAACCCAGATTAATCCACCTAGCAGTGATTGTGCCTTTCTCGTACATAATTAATCAATCCAATCCAACCCGGAATATTAGTTGAAATGCTGAGTAAGGTATTATTAGCGTGTGCGTTTTATTCGATCTTTTTTATTATGCTTTAAAGCTGCAGAGGCGTTATGGCGTTATGAACGTAACTTGCATGTTATGAAAACTTGCACGCTAAAAATGAACTACTCAAAATTGAGTCGAATCCGACTCATTTTCATTAAAAACGGGACAACTCAAAATTTGAGTAAAAGATACTACAGTATACCCCCGCTGATCCGATAAATGTATGGCCGGACTATCGGGATTTCTCTCGTTAATCCGACTGTCAAATCCATACAAATGAACCAAAACAAAATCACAGCACAAATTTGAAAACTGACAGCATAATGTGTTTAAATGGGTGTTGATACTTTTTAATCCGGAAAATTCCGAATTAGCGAGATCCGGACTAACGAGTCGTCGGATTAGCGAGGTCCAGATAAGCGGGGGGATACTGTACTTCAATAAAATGATGATTTCGCGAAAGTTAAGCTTGGCCTTCCATCAATTTTTAATACGACAGATGCGAATCAAGTTTATCTATCTATCTAAGTGCATTTTACGACAAACAGACTCCTAGTTTAAGTGCAATCATCATTTTATTGAAGTAGTATCTTTTACTCAAATTTTGAGTTGTCCCGTTTTTAATGAAAATGAGTCGGATTCGACTCAATTTTGAGTAGTTCATTTTTAGCGTGTGTGTTGCATTTGTTGTACTCAAGTCTTGTACTAAAGCGAGTAGAAGAGCTTGCATGGGTTGATTCTACAAGGCATTTTATAGCATGTTATGACTTTTTCACGACATATCATAACCATTTGAATATTTAGAATTTTTTGGAATGTGCAATCGTTATGAAATTCAATAGTGATCAACTACGCTTTATTCTTTGTCGATTGCAACTTGTTGCTAGAGAATCGGTTAAGAATTCCCAACTAACAATTTTGGTGCTAAAAGCTTCAACTTCTAGCCTTTGGCTGTATAATATTTGAATAAAAGCAGCCAATGCTGAATAAAAGAAAAGCCTCCGCAAACAATCCCTTAAACTTCAACTCGACTATTACCCAAATATCTATCAGCTAAACAGTGTGCCGAATATATTTAATCTTTTATCGTTTATGCAGCTTTCATATAGTCATAAAACAGCTCTGTCTGAATTAGCAACAAAGCTTATCGGTTAAGAGCTCATGTATGTAACTGAGTTGCTTGTTAGCAACTTCCCATATTCCGGTGAGTAGCATTCACAATGAAAACGTTTTTGCTGTTGTTATAGCACTAACAATATAGCGTAATGGCGCTATAAATAAACTAACGAAGCTTTTAGGCAACTTCTGTATCTTTGAAGATTACACAACGTATAAGTAAACCTTATACTGCTTCTTTTAATAGCATATCAGTATGGAACGTCAAAACCGCTATGTTTACATTTGATTTTCGTTGCCGGAGCTGTGTGTGAGCTATTGATTTCTGTAATGCAGCTACAAAGGTATTCACCTGCTCTTATAGCAACTGACAAAGCGCTGTCATTAATGCTAGCAGATAGTGTAAGAAAACAAGCCATGTAGAAGCGATATTTCTGTTGACGGCTACTGTTAAACGATTAGCAGCAGAGTAGCATCTATACAGATCGAGAAAATGTTGCCCAAAAACAATTTCAGCGATTGATGATGGATAAAAGTTAGCCAACAGAACATGCTGATAGATGTTTGAATAATTGTTGAAATAATGTTGAAAGCATAATTTTTAAGCTTATGTGCTGAAAGCAGCATGTAGGCCTCTTTCTAACGTTTATACAGCATGAATCTGAAAATAACGTTAGTAAAACAACCTATAGGGTATGCGAAGAAGCACATCCATAATTTTCTTTGTTATTTACATATGTCAAAGTGACGGTGATGACAGAGCAGCGGCCATTGAATCAGGAGATCAGCAGTTCGAATCTAGGTAGCAACAAAATTGATATTTGAGTTTTCACAAAAAAAAACATTGAATAAACTCCCGAAATTTGCTCTCCTCTCAAATAACATTTAATCAAATTGAATTCAGTGGCTGTATAAAACTTATTTGACAGATTTAAAAAATCTGAATAAGCGCCATTGAAGCGAAATTATATTACTAAATGGTTTAGTAAAGATTGAGAAAAAAATGTGTAACATGGTGTAAAGTAGTTGTGCAGACATGTCAAAAACAGCTGAATAGCTTCGCCAGATTTGCTGGAAAAAGCATTGAATAGAAGTTCTTGATCATATGTATAGCACACATATTCAGCTTGAAGCCGTATAGACGAGTTGAAATAACATTTACATTGACAATAAATGTTAGTTGGGTTACTATGTGAAAAATTGGCTAATGTTTTTTATGGCACATGTGCACACACACACACACATACACACGGACAGACAGACATTTGCTCAGTTCGTCAAGCTGAGTCGATTGATATATAACACTATGGGTCTCTGAGCCTTCTATAAAAAGTTCGATTTTGGAGTGAAATGATAGCCTTTCGGTACAACTTTGTTGTACGAGAAAGGCAAAAACCATTAAACGATTAGCGTTTTACTCTGCCCGACGTTTCGGCCATTGGATGTGGCCCTTTTCAAGGAAAAAAAACTATATTTTTTGAGAAAATGTTTTGTTACAATGTTGCACAGTTTCAGTTACTTAATCTAATCTTACTTGGCCAATCGTTTTCGTCCTCATTTACATGCCGTTTTGGGTGTCGTATGATCATAGTTTTGGCTAGGCTAAATGTGTCAAATATTAGTATTAAGTTAATGTGCATTGTTTTATGAGTAAATTCTTACTTTTGCGGTGCACACTTAATTTTTTTTACCGGGATCTCAGCAAAATTATCAACTTTTACCGAGATCCGCACAGCCGTGCCCCAGCAATCATGTTTTTTGCCGAGATTTCTGTCAAAATTGCAAAAAATCAGCAAATATTTTGCCGAAAATCAGCTAACAAACGTCATTTCTGCTGAAATATCAGTTTTTTATTTTGCTGGCGCACGGCTGTGCGGATTTTTGCCGAGCTGCAGAAATAAAAACTTAGTGTGTGGTTTTGTTTTACAATTTGATATTTTATCAAAGGTCACAGTGCTCGACATAACAACGACTATTTTGAAAATGGTGAATTTATATTCATTACTTTTTTCCTGGATTCAAACTCTGTGTGTTGCTATTCTCATCTACTATGGATAGATAAGGCAGCTCCTGCCAGTAGCCCACGTCTACTGGCGCACACCTTGGAACTGTTGGGCGTCATCCTCGATAATGCACCAACAGTAGTCGAATCCCTCTTGCACGCATAGTCGACATGGCTACCGAAGGTCAGCTTGTCGTCTATTGTGACCCTAAGGAGCTTCAAACTCTGCTTTGATGTGATCACCGATGTTGTACCGATTTGCGGTTATTGAAGATAAACACCTTTGTCTTATGTTAAGCGAGCTCTAGCCCTGTAGCACTCATGCAATCCACCGTCGTGCTGATCACGTGTGCTGAGGTCAGTTCTACCTCAGAAATCTTGACACCAGGAGGAAACTTTAATTTCAGAACCCTGTCGTACATGGGATCCAAAATGCCGGGATCAGTAATGAACCATGCGGAACTCCGTCGGTCGGTCGGCATCGCTTTTTTAAAATCTGGCACAGGCCCACAGACAGATAAAGCTGGTGTAACGAGAGCGCAATGACATTTCAGCTTGCGCTGTTAAATGCACTTTTCATATCAGTGTTCGGAGCTTCACCAGGCCCTGAAGCTTTGTTTGTTGCCAGGGAATTAGCACCCGCGACCCGATCAGGAATGCATAACAAAATTATAACTCAATTCTATCAATTGTTGTTATTTAAAACCACGTGTGTTATAATTAGATAATTCGATAAAAATGTGTCTTCGTCCAGTTTTATTTCATATCAAAATTATAACAACATTAGTTATGAATATTTTCACAAAATAATTGCCTACATTTTTTGTAGACATTGGAAAAAAATCGGAGGTAATCACCTTCAGTATAACTTGAACCCGCTCAATATTGTGGGGTTTGAGTAAGTTACCATCAGCGTGTGATTATACATTAACACCTCAGCGTGTCGATCAGTGCGCAGCAAGCCATGAATCGGCCTCTTCTGGTCAGACCTCCGTGGTAAGCACACGCACCCACGGAGAGCTGCTGTCATATCAGTTCGCTCCGGCAATTTGGGGCCACACATTTTGGCGATCCTGCCCGGTTATTTGTTGGATCCTGATGCTGATTTCAAAAGGTGAGTTGAGTTCAATTTGTTAATGTGCTAATTAGACCTGTGCGCCGAAGTATTTGAGAACGGCGGCGGCGTAAGGCTATTTTTACACCGGCGGCGGCGGCGTCACGCCGTAAGCAATATTCGGCGGCGGCGGCGGCGGCGTGAATCGGCGTGAAGAATTTCGGGCCCAGAAAAAAAAAATTACGGGCAAGGCATATTACGAATTTTAAGGTTTTTTGAATAATTGCTAGCTACCATCAAACATCCTAATAGCTATAGTTTGTATCTGTACAGCAAAAGTTTACATAACATCCTCCACTAGGACATTGCCGCATCACAGCACAGCACGTCTCCAGAAGTTTATTCAGGAATTTCCTTGGAAATTACTTTAGGGATTGCTCTGGAAATTCATTTATGGAATCTTTTGGGAATTTCTTCAGAAATTCATTCGAAAACTTTTCCAGGAATTCCTTTGAAAATTCCTTTGGACATTTCAACATGGACAACCATGGACATTTTCTATGGGAATACTCCCTTTAGGAGAAATCATTTGGAATTTGATTTATTATTGTTTTGAAAAATTCTTCAGGAATTTCTTTTAGGAATTTCTAATAGAAATTCAACTGGCACCGTTGCTGATGAAGCAAGTGTGTAGGAGCCGAACAATACTAAATACTCATCCTCCTTGGTTGGCATGTGTACAAAAATACATATGCGAGAGTTAGTTCTGAAAATGTATTGCGAGAGTTCGGCTGGTGCCCGATGCTATGAATTTGGCTTCATCAGTACCCGCTAAGCTGCGGATGAGGACGGAGGTCCTTCGTAGCTTAGTAGGGAAAGCACTTATCTAGCGCACTGGGGTCGTGGGATCCAATACCTTTCCCGAACTAAATCTATCACATGTTGTACATATGCATAATCGAGTTTCAAACATAGCAGAAACTCCTGTAGACCTTAAAAAAATTCTTTAAAAATAGCTTTAAGAAAAAATAGGTTTAACACTTAAATACCTTTGGAAATTTCTTCGAAAATACCTTTAGAAATTCCTCCAAATTGAAATTTTCCCGGAATTATTCCTGCCAAGAATTTTGCATGGTTTACTGAAGGAATTTCTTCCTGGACTTCCTGGAGGAAATTCCAAAGGAATTTCTGAAAAAATACAAAGGCCTTTTCGGATGGTTTTCTAAAGGAATCTCTGAATAAATATCCAAAAAATTCTTGAATTTCTGAAGGAATTCTGAAAGGAATTTACGAAGGAATTTTTAATGGATTTTCCGAACAAATAGCTATTGGAATTTACATAGAAATTCCTATATTTCTCCAGGAATTTCTTCGAAAATCCGGACAACTCAACTCAGTTTTAACTCTAGAATCAAGACTACATTCCAAAAAAAATTCCCAAAATATCGAGATTGCGGATATTCGGATATTCTCAAGAATTCTTTGGGAATTTACTGCAGGAGAATTTCTACAGTTTTTTTTCGTAGATACCTTAAATAATTCCCTAGGACATACATTCAGAAATTAATTCGGTAAATCATCAAGAAACTCATTCTAGTATGTCTTAAAAAATCCCTCAAGATTTGATCGGTAATATCTCCAGGAATTCCTTTAAAAACCTTCACAAATGAAACCAGATTTTTCTTTGGAATTTCCCCTCAGGAATAGCTTCGGAACTTCTTAGGACCTTAGGAAATTTCTTAAGGAATTCTTCTGGAAATTCCTTCAAAATCTCTTCGAATATTGATTCTATAAGGAATTCCTTCCGAAATTATTTTTGGAATACTTTTAAAAATGTCTATCCATGTATATGGATACACTTCCCCACAGTTGTACTGGATTTGAGTTGTAATGATTTGATTGATTCCTCAAAGAAACCATCCCTCGGAAAGCTCAAAAAGGAAATCTATTTATTAGTCTGTTGGATTACACTGTTGAAAGGGGATTCTCTCTATCCCGCGGGCTTCTCGTAACTGCCTCTGCTTACGGGTCCGCCATCTACGTTTTTTGCCCTCCATACAGCAGTGCATTGAAAGCAGAATGGTAATTAAATTCGACTGTACTATTGTGTGGAGCCGACTACAGAGCAAGACTCAAGCGAGAATGGCCTTTAACTGCATACATTCATACTATTAATTTTTTTATACAAAATTCCTTCGGAAATTATTTCAATAACAAGTTCCATTGGATGGGGAATCCTATCCCATTATTTGCTGTCCAAAATTTGCCAAATCGTACAATAGGAGCAGTAGTTATGGCCAAAATACTTTCTTTATGCGCAAAACACGCAAAAACACTCATTCATATTTTATAGTATTTTTTTTACACGACAATGGAATAATCAGGATTTTTTTCAGTACAATTCTGGGAATTCAAGTATAAGGAAGAGTGAAGGAAATGTTCAATTTGGTGGGTCACGTGTCCCATCGTGCTCCAGCTCCAGGAGCCAAATTACCATTTTTGCATTACCATAGCACGAGGCTAACACAATGATACTCCATGCCCAAGAAAGTTAGAAAAATCCTACCAGACTGGGAATGTAAATACAACATTCATTATAGTGCTGACTTGTAGTCGCGTATATAAGCACTAGACCAGAGCTTCCCAAACTTTTGAGTATGCGACCCTCCTAGCAAAATTCTATATGTCTCGCGACCCACCTATGAAAAAAATGCATTTTACCAAGTAGTATTAAGCATTAATTGAATCAGAATGTCATCTGTTTCGGCTTCTTCCACATAAAAAATATTCACGTTACCTTACATGTACAAATGCAAAAAATGACGAACATGATATTGTTTGTCAAAATGTTAGCGTTTTTACTTTACTTCAGGGACAGTTTTTAGGCATAAATGTTTTCTAAAATAGCGTGGTTGCGGATATTTAAAATAAAATGCGGTTTGAACTTGAAATTATGTGTCTGAAAAAAAAATGATCAGAAGGTTTGGCTTTCGAGCTGCAATTAATATTTGTTCTACGCGACCAACAATCCGCTCGCGACCTCCCTGGGGGTCGGGACCCACAGTTTGGGAAACCATGCACTAGACCAATCAAGATATGTAACATTCAAACCTTTAAAAAGATGATGAATCACTCAAGGCGACCAGAATGAGGTTATTCCAGTTACATATGAGATTAGAGCTTCATCGCTACTCTCGTTAATATTAGGTCTGTAGCCAAGAAGTTCTTGGATAACCCAACATTTAATACGCCGATGCGGTGAAAAGTCACAGAGATTAAAGCAAACAAATCTGCTAAAGGTATGATAGCTATTTGATTAATGCCTGATAGGTTGCCTTGGTTCGGCAGATGCAAACGCACTGCTTACTGTGATTTTTGTGTTATCCAATCATCGGCGTGAAATACGAAATTCGGCGGCGTGGGTCCAACCGGCGTATGGCACGCCGCCGACACCTTGACCGGCGTCGGCGTACGTCAATAAAGCCCCAAACGCAATACAACGGAACGGCGACGGAAACGGAAAATTTGACAGTTAGCCCATATATTTTATGTCAAATTTGCCGTTTCCGTCGCCGTTCCGTTGTATTGCGTTTGGGGCTTAAGTGCCGGCGGCGGCGGCGCACAGGTCTTGTGCTAATGTGTAAAAAATTTGATGATTAAAAAAATACAAGGCAATGGGTTTGTATTGCTACAACGCGCGTCAGGAAGAACGCTGCGAAATGGATTGTGGTTTGGAAAATCACAAAGCGCGTCTAGAAGACCGCTGGAAAATGGATTGTGGTTTGGAAAATCATAAAGCGCGTCTGGAAGACCGCTGGAAAATGGATTGTGGTTTGGAAAATCACAAAGCGCGTCTGGAAGACCGCTGGAAAATGGATTGTGATTTGAAAATCACAAAGCGCGTCTGGAAGACCGCTGGAAAATGGATTGTGGTTTGAAAATCACAAAGCGCGTCTGGAAGACCGTTGGAAAATGGATTGTGGTTTGAAAATCACAAAGCGCGTCTGAAGACCGCTGGAAAATGGATTGTGGTTTGGAAAATCACAAAGCGCATCTGGAAGACCGTTGGAAAATAGATTGTGGTTTGGAAAATCCCAAAGCGCGTCTGAAAGACCGCTGGAAAGCGCGTCTGGAAGACCGCTGGAAAATGATTTGTGGTTTGTAATGCCACAAGGCGCGTCTGGGAGACTGCCGAGAAAAGGATTGACAATCTAGAAAATCCCAAGGGGGGTCATGGAAGCATTGATTTTGATTAAAATAAATTTATTTTGAAATGAATAGTTTGACGACTTTAGTGTGCCTGAGACTACCAGTTAAGCTAGTTCTAACGAAATCTGAGAGATATGGAGATCTATCGTATGCTACAAAGTTGTTTGGAAGGCTTAATATATATTATCTTGAAGTTTATTTTGGAATTTACAGACTTAGTAGTCGTAGCAGAATTACCCGTTGGATGAGATATCCAACATTCACGAAGCTCAAAAACGTTGCCAGCATTCACAAAGTCATAAGTTTGGAGTTATTGGCTAATTGTACTGGTTAACATAAGTCTTAAATGTAGGTATATACTTATGCTATTTCATTTAAGCATGATATCTCTGCGAAATTTTAGATAAATATCATCCAAGGCCAGATGTTCCCAAACTACTTGCACATGCGACTCACCTATAACAGAATCGCATATTGCTTGCGACCCTCCCACATTGGCTTTTAGAATTTGGATAAAAATGAGTTTGCGTTAGATTGAACAAACCATTATGAATTGCTTCATATCCCATCATTATATTACTTTGAATGGAATGGAAATGATTTGGAATTCTAACGATTGGATTTGAATTAGATATGGATTAGGATTGCATTTGATTGGATTTGGAACGAATTTAGATAGGGTTTGGATCGGATTTGGATTAGATTTTGATTTGATTGGATTTGGAATGGATGTGGAACGGATTCGGAACGAGTTTGGATTGAATGTGGAATGGATTTGGATTGGATTTAGATTGGATGTTGATTGGAATTGGGTTGAATGTGGTTTGGATTTTTATTGGAATTGGATTTGAATTGTTTGGATTTTATTGTATTTGACAAAAACTCAAAATTTATTGTTCCCCATTCCCTACATAGTTCCAAATCTAATGGCTGTGATAAATTTGTGGGCCAAAAATGGGGACAAATGTATGAATCAAGATTCGTCTTTCGCAACCCATCATTGATTAGCCCACGACCTCCCTGCAGGGAGTCGCGGCCCAAAGTTTGGGAACACATGTTCTAACCAGTTGTTGGCAAGTTCAACATCGATATGTCGAAGGTCAGCTTGCTGGTATTAGTATATATGTAGCTGATAGTTAGATTTAATGGACGGTATAAGATATTTAGATTATTGCTACAATATAAAATGTTTCTTGTGAGATCAATACCATAACACTAGGTACCAGTTAAGTTTAACATTTAAACGATACAACCTATTGACTTGCATTTCGTTGTTCTGCGATTGAAAACCACGATGATCAGGCAAATTTATTTTGTAGTTCAGTTTTCAAAGAAAATTATTGGTTTCTCAAGGTATATGTTCATCTTCGTCTAGCGTAAATAACTAAAAAATTTGTTGTGTTCTATGCTAGAGGATTTTTTTGCCTTTTTTAATGAGAGAAGAAGGGAAATGTGGGGTTTGAGTAAGTTACCATTAGCGTGTGGTTATACATTAACACCTCAGCGTGTCGATCAGTGCGCAGCAAGCCATGAATCGGCCTCTTCTGGTCAGACCTCCGTGGTGAGCACACGCACCCACGGAGAGCTGCTGTCATATCAGTTCGCTCCGGCAATTTGGGGCCACACAAATATTAATACATAGCTGGAACAAAGTTAATTGCCTACATTATGGATGGAAATCTGGCGTGGTAACGTACCAGATTTCTATCCGTGATGTAGGCAATTACCTTGAAAGTAGATTTTTGAACAGAAAATTTTTATCAACGTTTGTTATAATGTTGCTATGAAGGTATCAACCTCTGTTTTAATTATGTTACGGCTAGAAGTATTTTTGATATAATTTTTGTTATTTTACCAACTAACCAGCAAAATTTATAACACATTTTGTTACAATATTTTTCTGAAATAAATAACACCCCTTGTTATAATTTTGTTATGCATTCTTGATCGGGGAGTAACTTTTCGTTCGTCATCGGAACCTCTATTTCGTCCGCACTTAAAACGCCGTACGGTGCATGAGCCCATGACGTGTCAGGGTTCTATGACACTAACCCGAATATCACTGCCCTCAATGTCACTACCCCGAACGCCAGTACCCCGAAAGGTCACTACCCCGAATATTCCACTACCCACAAAGGCCATTACACCGAAAATTATATAAATATATTACGCAATAATTTTAATTATTACTTTTGTATATGCTAACAATTATCCTAATATTTGAGCCGGGAATGCTCGGGATAATGCGAAAGAGCGAATGCCAGAGACCAACAAAGAGAATGAAAGCACGACCTTGGCTTCACGACCTTCACGAGAAATTTGTGAAAACGTGATGTGACTTTCAGTATAAGCAATTTTTTCTTTTTCTTTAACACATGTCCTGTCTATGGAACGGATATTGATACATAGCTGGAACAAAGTTAATTGCCTATAATATGGATGGAAATCCGGCGTGGTAGCGTACCAGATTTCTATCCGTGATGTAGGCAATTACCTTGAAAGTAGATTTTTGTACAAAGAAATCATATCAACGTTTGCTATAATGTTGATATGAAGGTATCAACCTCTGTTTTAATTATGTTACGGCTAGAGGTATTTTTGATATAATTTACGCCAGAATTTGATTGCATTTAATTACTGAAGAATTTGTCCCATACTAGCGGAAAACACAGGAATTTTCAAAGCTCAACGCTGAGAGGGTCTTACGAGGCGATACATACCTATAAAGTCGTTATAAGAAAGACCTACTAATCCGCTTTGAGAAAAGCCCGAGGTTTTGGAAATCGGTCAGCGCATTATGCTACGTTTAGACAAGGCAAGTGAAAGTTCAGAAAGTTCAACATGTTCAACTTTTGGCAAGTCAATTGAATTCAACTGAGTTGTTCAATTCACTTGCCCTGTCAAAACGTAGCATTATTGAAAACGAGCAATTTGAACAAGGTGAGTGACGTCCCGGCCTTTTAAAAGTTAATCGAAACGTCATTTTTGCATGACCATAAGAAGAATTAAAATTGTAATTAAAAGTGCAAGACATGTATTACCCGCTCTAAATAAATTCAGTACATTTTTCTAAAATTTTGGCTCTTGTTCTACTTGCCCCAAAGAAGTGGCCATATAGTAAATATAAGCATTATAAAAACTCTTCTATTTCTAAAAAAGACTTAGATACTGAAACATAATCAGTTTTTATTGATACTTATTACTTATATAAAAGACAAGGCAACATAAAGGTGTTTCAGGAGCAAATCCATAGAAGTCGAATGAGTTTTACTATTTCACAAGGGTAATAGCTTAGTGTACATCTTGCCCCAATTTTTCCTTGTTTTCAAGCAAAATTGAAATAAATTATTTGATTGTTTGAATCTTCATGAAAAATTCGAGGTTGTGATTGTCCCGGGTTTTCCGGGATTGTAAAAAAATAGTCCTGGTATTCGGGATATCCAGAAATATTGTGAATTCCTGGATTTTCGTCCCGGGATGGACTCTACACATATGACCAAAATTCGAAACATGTATCCCATAAATGAGGTTTCCATTGATCACGAAATTAACAGCCCACTGTGCAGTTTTCCCGTAAAGTCCCCTCGATGTCTCACGGATTTTCACGATTTGCCATTTTTTTCACATGTTCGTTCTGTCAGCGAATACCAACGTTATACTTACTGAAGTCGATCGCATAAATTTAGTCGAGTTTTGTTCGGTGCCGGATTAGGATCGCATTTCCACCGCGTGCGCGCGATCAACCGTCGTCGGTGCGGGAACCCCGGGGCAGTAAAGTTATATCTCGCTCTTACATACTAACGGAAACAACACGTGCGAAACAGAGAAACCATTCACAGGAGATCCGCCGAAAGAAGAGCGCATCGCCGTGAAAATTGGTGAAAATTGTGCACAGTACTGCGAATTCGAAGAAACTTTCCTTCGAAGTACTATCTCGGTTAATTTTGTTCCTCTCCATGATTCCTTGTAGTTGAAAACGAGCTAAATTCATCGAAAGTGTTAAGAAATGTACAAGTACGATCAGATAGGTCTATCGGTAGATCGTTTGAATGTAGTTTTAGGCCAAAATCGAAACCGAAGAAATGCTTTGAATGCCTAAAAACGTAGATAAAAAGGTCTAGAAAATTCCCACAAGTAGATAATATTTCAGCTTTGGCAACCGGAGCAGCAAAAATAGCTTAAGCTAACACGAGAGTACTCTATAGTGATTCATTGTGCGAAAATATTCGTCGTTAAAAGCAATGCGAGGTGAGGAATCGCTTTGTCCTAATTGAGAAAAATGGGACCCTTATGCATACCAATGCCAATACAGGAAGAAATTTGTCGAGCACGGTTAAATATAATCCTCCGTGACGAATAAAGGTGTTTCACGGTCAAAATATGTCTAGTGCAGAGGCAAATACCAAACAGTGCGACACATCGGCTCATCAAAGTTCGAGAGGATCGAAGTATTGTGGCACTGGTCGAAATAATCGTTAAAAGAAAATTTCCTTCTTTTTCGCAACGATTTTTTACCTTCGAGGGTGCTATTTTTAAATTGAAGCATAGCATCTCTATACGGGATCAGCGGCCGCCGACCAGTGGCAGAATAGTACTCTCCTACTCTATATTATTGTTACGCAATTCTCGGCGAGTGGTTCATAACTAGACTGGCCCAACATAAAACCGATTAACATTAAATGTTGATGTTTACTGTTCATCTGCATTTGCAGTATGATTTGAAGAACTATTTGAGGATATACACCATACACATTCTGCTAGATATCAAACACTTTTCTTAGTGGATGTATTATTTTAAAATTACAGTAAATTTTGTAAAAATAAAAATATTCTCGTTAAAACAACGGAAATCAAATTTTCGGTCTTTGTTTAAATATACATCCATCTGTTTTAATACCATCGTTGGGTCAGTCTATACCGAAATCTGTAGCAGATTCGACGATTTTCGCGGTCATCATCCACCACGCAGCGTCGCGAGTTGCTCCCGTTGCGTTTTGGGGTTCTGCCCGGTGCGAAGGAGATAGTAGTGTGCACGAAAGCAGTTAAGAACAGTGAAAAATTGTGTTATTGTTGTTTCTGGAACCAAGAATGGATGTTGTAACCTGTGCGTAAATATAGTTAGTGAGTGGTCGACGTTAAAAAAGTTATGAATAATGTACCACATGGAATATGCCAAAGCCATGTGGAGAATGTAGCAAAAGTGGAAGCGACTTAACAAAATATGTGCTGTGAATGAATGTATCGCGGAGTAACACAACAGAGTTATAAAGAATGAGTTATTGATACAAGTTTTAATCGATAGCAAGTTAAGTAATTAATGTAAGTATAATTCACTGTAAGCAAACGTGAAATCAGAATGTGACATTCCAATTTATAGGAATTTACAATATAAATATTGACAGAAGGCTGACTGTTAAATTATAGAAACGAATCTATATCCGATTTGAAGTGTTATTAACATATGACTATTTTTTAGATTTCCCACTTGGCACAAATAATAGTAATTCGATTTTTTCAGCACTAATAGAATTTATCCAACTCGGCAAGAGCGTTGGATAAACGTACAACTCGTGCTAAAAAATCATCTTTTTGCAACGAGTTGCACACGCTTTTTGCAATGACGAAAAATGGGCTTCAGTATGTTAAATATGTACCAAATTTTACAGTCTAATTTGCTCCACATGATCATTCTTGCGAATAAATCATGTTGCTGCAGAGAACTATAAGATTTCATATAATTAAGGTGACCAGACGTCCCGCGTTTCGCGGGACAGTCCCACTTTTTCGTCATTTGTCCCGCGCTGAAAAGAGTCCCGCGAAATGTCCCGCGTTTCACTTATTTCAAGATAATGTCCCGCGAAATAAAGAAATATTTAATAAATAGCAGTAATTTAGTAAACGTTCTTCAAGAACTAATAAGATTTTGAAAATTTATTATATTGATTAATGGTTTTCGATTTTCGTCACATACGAAGCATCGCTCCGGAGGCATGTGGTTCAAACCTCTTTTCTGTGTCCAAATTATATTTCTTACATCTTAAATAAAATTATCATCAGTAACAAATAGAGTAAGAAAGAGCTAAACAAATTTGTTTAGCTCTCTCCTACTCTGTTCGTTACTGATGATAATTTTATTTAAGATGTAAGAAATATAATTTGGACGCAGAAAAGAGGTTTCTCGAAGGGTTTCTCATATTATCATCAACATCAACGTCATTTGTATCTTTCATTCTCCCACAAAATTATAACTGTGGTAGTGCAACGCCGAGCGGCAGCACAAGCGCTCACTCAAAACACGTGTTTGTCGGTTTCCAATTTTATTTCGTCCAAAAATCTCGCGAGGAATTTTGACAAGCCTGCTTTGGTGTATTTTAGGAATCCTAGTCAAATCCTCATGGACACGAGAACGAGGAAAGATTCAATTGGATATCTACTAAAAGAGCTGTAATAAGTGAAATGGAAGGTTTGAACGTGCTATTGAGGAATATTTTACTCAATCTGCAACAATAACAATGCTTTTAAAGTGAAGAACTCAAATCATTTCAAAATTCACAGAAATAAGAAATTTTCGAGATTTTTCGACTATACAGTCTGATTTATTAGAACAAATTTTTAAAATTTGTCCAACGTTTCGACATCGGGTTCGATGTCTTCTTCAGGGAAAAAAATGGTTTGCTCTTTGTTACGGAACGCCTATCATACTTAACAAAAAGCGATCAATTTTTTTCTCCTGGAAGAAGACATCGAACCCGATGACGAAACGCTGGACAAAATTTAAAAATATGTTGTAATAAATCAGACTGCAATCTCGAAAATCAACACTACAGTAGAAGTCAACAACTAGAAATAAAAAAAATAACAATGGTCCTTTGGCCCAGATTCTGACAGTTCTGAAAGGATAGTTGGCTAAAGATCTATGAATGTAGGATCCCTAGCTCAGCAATTTCAACTCACATCGTGTTCGTATGTTGTTAATATTTCAGTAAAAACTTGAAATCTGAGCAAGTTCGACGAATTTTAAGTAACTCGTATCTTTTTTTGTTTCAAGCTTATGGAAAAATTTATGATAAATCGTCTGTCAGTTTGCGGGGAATAATAAAAAACCTGAGTAAGATGTAAGCATTTTAAGCAAATTTGAGCGCTCTGCCTAATTGCATAAAACGAATAATACGATCACTTTGAATGTTAGCTAAAAGAATCATGCAACCAATACAAATAAGTTTAACCATCAGGAACTCGCACCGTTGTAAAAAGTTGAACATATTCATTCACAAAAGAGGTGAGATTGTGTGATTGATCCAGGGCCAAGCGAGTCCCAGTGGGGTTTATCAAATTTTAAAATTTTGACTTAAGGTGATTATACAATCAAGCCATGTGGTGAATTTCAAATTCACCACAAGGTTTTCTACTCCTATTATCAAAAGTTCAAATCTAGCGTAATAATTTTCGTACAATGCTGAAATTAAAGTCGATTGTTAAGCATAAGTAAGCAAACTATCTACGGATGTTTCATCCCCATGGGCGTTGTGGTTCTTTCAATTCGTGCTCTTGAAAAAATCACTAGAAAAAGCACGTGATTTCCAAGATGGCCGATTTGTGGCTTTGTTGTATAACCACCTTAAGCACATCTATCTTCTATCTATATAATAAAAATGAAATGGTCTGTGTTCGTATCCGCATAACTCGAAAACGGCTGGATGGATTTCCTTAATTTTTTCAGCAGATATGTTTGTTACCGTTTCCGACGGGTTTATATATTTCCTTATGTGAAAATTACGAGTAAGGTTGTGCAAATCGTGATATACTAAAATTAAGATTCGTGTGGAAATTCCACAGATGAGCTTTTTCGTCTACTATGCAGAACAACGTCTGCCGGGTCGACTAGTTTGAATAAAAACAAGGATTTAACAAATTTTGTCCCGCGCTGGCACAAAATATATCTGGTCACATTATATAATCGTACCACATTGCACATTGCTCTGTAAACCATTAGGCGATAGATGAACTTGCATTTTGAAAATTATGATGTCATGTCCATCAAACTACTTAATTTATTACGCGTCGCAGAGAATACACTATTTGAGCACTCACCCAAGCTAATTCAGCAAAATTTAGTCATGCAACTACTGTTCTTAAGTTGGTTTTTCATAATAGCACCCAAAAAAGTGCTATAATAATTTTTTTGCAATTCCTGATCATAATATTTGGTTTACAGTAGCAACCCTATAACCAGAGACCGGCGGAGTGAAAAACTGTCGAAATGGCAACGTATGAAAATGCATGAAATCGTGAAAATAATCCTGGCAGCACTTGAACTTTTTGCTTGCTTCTTATGGATGCAAAAAGTAAACAAGTCGAAATGGAACCGCTTTTGACGGTTCGATTGGAAACAAGATGGCGTCTTCGCCGATCTCTTATTCTAGTATTTCTAGTTTACAGTTCATCTTTGAGTGATAAAACGGCCTACTTTTCCATACCAACAAAATGGGTGCTTTAATGAACATTATACAACTCAAATGGGTTGCATAATATTCATTACAACACTCATTTGGATGCTATAATGAAAAACCAACATCTAAACAGTAGTTACATGACTACATTTTGCTGAATTAGCTTCGGTAAGTGCTCAAATAGTGTATTCTATGCACCCCGTAATAAATTAAATAGTTTGGGGGACACGACATCAAAAATTTCAAGTACATCTATCGCTACACGGCTTATCGAACTAGGCAATGTGGTACGGTAACATGAAATCTGATTTTTCTCAGTAGCAACATAATTTGTTGGCAAGAATGATCATGTCAGGGTGTCTACTCATCTGTAAAAACAAAATTCCCTGATTTTTCCAGGTTTTTTTCAGGTGTTTTACATTAATTTCCAGGCAAAAACAAACGTGCCATATATAGATTCAAAAGATCAATTCAATTCAAAAAAGTAAATATTACGAAAAGAATTATTTTAAAGAATATTTTGGTGGCTTCACAAAACAATGTTGTAAATTACTTAAGAAATTCCTCCAGGAATTCCTTCGCAAGTTCACCCAGAAATTGTTTAAGCCATTCAATCAAAATTCCTTCAGGAATCGCATAGGAAATTCCTCCAGGTATTCCATTAAAAATTTCTCCATCAATTCCATCGGAAAATCCTCCGGATTTAATTTGAAAATTTCTTTGCTAAAACTTTAGAAAACATCTAAAAGAATTGTTTTGGAAATTCCTTTAGAGATGCATTTGGCGATTCTCTTACGATTTTTTTAAGTTCCTTTAGGTGTTTGTTCGAAAATGTCTTGTGAAAATCCCTCGGAAATACCTTTATAAAATACTTTGAAGATTTCTTCAGAAATTGGTTAAGTTTTCTATCGGAAATCTCTTTGAATTTTATTTCATTTGTTTTTTTTTAAAGAAACTTAAGAAAACTTCTTAAGGAAATGTTCCGGAAATATGTTTGGGAATTTCTTCAGGAAATCCTTCAGAGCTTCTTAGGAAAACTCCTTAAGAAAATGTGTGTTGATGCAAAATTATGAGATACCTTTTTTATGTCGTTAACGCTGTGTTTGTGGCATTTTATGCTTAACATCCTTTATGCCTAACATACTCATGCCTAACGTCCTTATACCTGTTCGCGTGACCAACATCTAGTTTGTTCTAGTTTTTGACCAAAATCTAGTTTGCTTGGACCTAGCAGCCAAGGTACCGGTACTACAAGTTTTAAACGGCCAAGTTATAGCCTATTCAGATTACGCCATTTATGAACATAAATATCATGATAAGCAATAGCCTGATATGCCATCTCCATACATTTGATTTTCCGCTTTAACACGATATTTATTACGATAAATAATCTAATCGTAATCTGAATAGGCTATTAAGCTTATTAAAGCAAACTTTGGCAGAATAATTTCAATGGTTACAGCGCCACTAGCGTTCTATTACTGTTTTACTGTAAAAACCTTCGGAAAATGCTTCGGTTATTTTTTTGAAATTCCTTGGGGTTTTTTAGGAACTCATTCAAAAGTATCTTAAGGAAAACTTTAGAAAACACTTGGAGGAGTTTTTCTGGATATTTCGCTTTTTAGAATTTTTTGGAAATACTTCGAGAATACCTTTAGAAACTCCTTTGAAAAATCCATTCGGGAATCCCTCGGCCATTGTTTCAAGAATTCCTTTAGCAAAAATCCTTCACAAATGACTACAAACTTTTTTTTAAACCCCTTCAGGTTACGCACAATTCGGAAATTTCTTAAAGAAACCATACGAAAAATCGTCCGGAAATTCGTTTTGAAATTCCTCCAGGAATTCTTTTCGATTTTTATCTTGGAAATTCCTCTAGAAATAATTTAGAAAATTGCTAATCATTCTCTTTTAGGACACTCTTTTAGTGATTTCTTTGAAAAATTCCTGGCAAATGGCAAAACGTTTTTTGCGGGAACAACAATCCATTAACGTTCACTACATTTTCAGTAGATTTGATTGGTATATTTATTCAAATATTTTTAAGCATCTTTTGAGAGAGTTTCACCCATGATCACCGCTATTGAAATTTCCCTGATGATATCAGGAATTCCCTGATAATTCCAGGTTTTTTCCAGGTGGGGAGAAATTCCCTGATAATTCCAGGTTTTCCAGGTTTTTCCAGGTAGTAGACACCCTGTGTGGAGTTAATTAGACTGTACAATTTTGGTACAAATTTATCAAATTAAAGTCCATTTTTGATTGTACGACAATTCCCCGAAAACCAATTCCCCGAATGCAATTTCCTGAATGTAATTTCCTGAATGTAACAATTCCCCGAATGCAATTTCCCCGAATGTAACAATTCCCCGAATGTAACATTTCCCCGAATGGAACAATTCCCCGAAAACAAAATACCTCTTGCAATCGACTGTAAACATCCGAAAAAAGCAGCGTTCAAAGATAAATTCAAGAGTGTCTTATTTGAGATTATCAGCCTTTGGTAGTATTTGTAGTTCTTGATCCTCCAAGATGTGTTGTTGAATTATAAAGATATCAGAGTACAGTGTTTTCTAAGGAAGCAATGGTGGATGTGAATCCTTGTAAACAAAAATAATACGTTTGTACGGAAAGAGACAATGGTGAATGTGATTCCTTCTTTAAAAAGAATGCATCTGCTCGGAATAATGCAACGGTACATGTGTCCCTTGTTCAGTGGATGTTTCACCAAATTTTAAATGTTATTATTCGTTCTTCAATAACATGTATCTGCCCTGAATATGAAAATGGGTGATGTGATGCATTCTTTAAAAGAAGTCATTTTTACAAAGTAAGAAAATGGTAGATGTGGCCCTTCAAAAATAGGCGTTAGCTCGAAATAATGCAAAGATTTTTTTTTATAATTCTTTATTACCGAGACTTTCAGCACGAGGCTGGCTCGTCTCGAAATGCAAAGATAAATGAATTGAGAATGAGAATAAGAACTAATCTGATCTCTTATTTTGATGCAGGTGAATTTGGCCAGCATAAGGAAAAAAATATATAAGCAATATGTATTGAATGTATTATATTTAACCGAAAAACATTTTCTCGAATTCATTTTCTCAATATAGCATTAGGTGGTCTGTAACTTTCGCAGTGTGACTTTTGATGGATTCTACCTTTTTCAGAATGACCTTTGGAAGAATGTCGTTTTTCATATTAAACAAATTAGCATTTTCTCAGATAAGTGTGGTGTAATGTAACAGCAGTTTTGAACCATATAATTGCTTCATATCAATCATTTATTATACCTGGCAAGCGTGCTACTTGCTTAGTAAACGAATTATCTCCCCTTTTTGCTTTATTGCGGACAGAATTTCTGTCTCGAGAGGCCTTAATTTGAAGAAGGCATTATCTCCTCCATTCTCATTACACCTGACAGACGCGGTCATTTAAAGAATGCGTTGTTTCATTTTTTCACTTTATTCCAGACAAACGAGTTCATTTAAAGAAGAGGCTATCTATCTTCTTTGCTTTATACCGGGCAAATGTGTTCATTTGAGGAGGACATTATCACTTCCTTTCCCCTAATACCAGGCGATGCTATCATCTAAAGACGGAATTATCTCCTACCATCGTCTTATACCGGACATTCCCTTGGTTTTAAACCGGGCAGATGCGTTCATCATACCGAGCAAGCTTATTAATTTAAAGAAAGCATTACCTCCTAACTTCGACTTATACAGATCAAATGCGTTCATTCAAAGAAATCATTGCCTCCTTTCAGCGCATTGTCTTCATATTCAATAGCTTCACATTCTATCTGAAACATGGGCTGTTTTTCTACTGAGTGTTCTATTATTATTTCCACAGTTATCGAAAGCTTTCCGGTACCCGCCAGTTGCATGAATGTCTTGTGTAGCAAGTACACTAGTTACACTGTACACAAGGCGCCGAAAATGCTTCCCACCCTGAAGCATCTTAGGCTGCACCGAGAATCGAATTCGCAAGTTCCGGATCGGCAATCATAGGCCTTTGCTCGCATGACTTACTTAATACCCATCGCCTCGTGCCGCACAAAAAAAGAAGGGAGATGCATTCGGGGAATTGTTACATTCGGGGAAATGTTACATTCGGGGAATTGTTACATTCGGGGAATTGTTAATCGGGGAAATTGCATTCGGGGAAATTGCATTCGGGGAATTGTTATTCGGGGAATTGTCGTACAATCCCATTTTTCGTCATTGCAAAAAATTGAGTTTGCAACTCGTTGCAAAACTCGATTTTTTCAGCACTCGTAGTATTTATCCAACTCGGCAAGCCTCGTTGGATAAACGTACAACTCGTGCTGGAAAAATCATCTTTTTACAACTTGTTGCACAAACTACTATTATGCAACCCATTTGAGTTGCATAATGGTCATTAAAGTACCCATTTTGTTGGTATGGAAATGTAGGCCCGTAGGCCGTTTTATCACTCAAAGACGAACTGTCATAGGCGTAACTAGAGTCTCGGTCTAGGGGGGGGTCATGGCACCAGCTGGTGGGATGTAATTTTCAAAGGCGATTTAAAGCACTGTGCGCATGGATTGCAATAGAAATTGTTTGACTAAGTTTATCGCTCATTCGTCCTAGAACTAACATAAAAAAATCGCGAATAATACAATTGATTTCCAATGATGCTGTGATTTCTTCAAAACGCTGAGTCTGTGTCAACTTGTCTTCTCCATGTTACTAAATGTGGATAAGTGTGTAATCTAAGATTCAAGAATCTTCTTCGAATTATCTATAAATGAAATTCGATGTGAGTATATTTCTGAAAGTTTTCAAGCATTTCCATGATTACTTAATGCATAAAGATCGCGATTTTTTTGAAACTTGAAATTTTTGAAACTCTTTAGATGTGGAATAAATTCCACGAAATTTTGTCATAATCAATATAAGTATTCATGCAATTCCAAAATGTATGCTATGTGCTGAAATAGTTAAGTACCGATGAACACAAATTTGGAATCCTAAAGTGTTTTTATGAGTCATAAATTCCATGAGTCATAAAATTATGAGTCATAAATCAAATTCCAGAATAATGATCCTTAAAGATGATCCTTATGAAATCGCCAAAAAAATTAAATGGAACAAGATCTTTTGAGGATTATAAAAATATTTCTTTAATGCAATCTCTGTTGTGAGTGCGAAGGTTGCCTAAGTTTTGTCCTAATACTTTCAATGGAATGCGTTGTTGATTTTTCTGTCATTGTAACAAAGATTCTTAAGTTTTATAATTTTATATCTTTCTGTGCCAGAATTATATAGCGAGAGCAAAAAGCTCCATAGGAATTTGATCAACTGTTTTGCGGCATACCTTGCGATTAACTCGAAGATTTTCGAAAGAATGGTCGTTCGAAATTTCATTGACCGGATTTGTGTACATGTGCTCATTTTGATGTAGTTGCTTCAGTCTTTTTGAAGCGGATGGTAGTTTAATAGAACAGAAATATTTATATCTTAATACAATTATGTTTTTATGTTTCTGCGACCAGGATACTAGTCAAACAAATGCAGAACAAATTTATTATTTTAAGCTAGCAACTGAATTAGAAGCGGCATTGATTTTAGCTTAAAAATCGAGAAAATGTTCCCGGGGGTCCAACTTAAATATTTCGATGCTTTGCTGAACAAATGGTCATAGATGTAATAAATATGTTTATAGAATTCATAATCAAAATAAAGAAATATGTAGGAAATATGTAAATGAAATAAAAACTGACTAAGTTGGAATTACTTTTCAAAATTTTCTGGGGAGGGGGGCACAAGTAGGTCTGGAGGGGGCCAGGCCCCCCCCTTATTTACGCCAATGCGAACTGTAAACCAGGTATCATGATCAGAAATTGCAAAAAAGCTTTTTCCAACGATGTGTTGCAAGAATAGCTATTTTAAGCAGAAGTGAACCCCATTGCAGTACACGGCCCACAAAATTCAGGAAAGTTGCTTCCTGTCATAAATGTCAATTAAACAATGCAATCGTACCACCGTACGCATGTTAGACCGGAAATGAGGTAAGAAACCCTATATTGTAATTTTACGTCAAATCAAGATTGCATTTTTTTTAAATTTTATTGAGCATTTCCTTAAAAATATGCTCTAATTTCTTAATATGTAGGTATTAGAAATTGTGTGAAGTGAAGTATATCACAGCAACTAAACCATATATCAGGGTGTCTACTAGATTCGGGGGAAAATTCCCTGAGTTTTCCAGGTTTTTCCAGGTTCTTAAATCATATGAATAAATCGGACTGTATATGTATTACTTCCATCTTCATAATACTTTTTTTGCAATTCCTGATCATAATATCTGGTTTACAGTTCGTCTTTGATTGATAAAACGGCCTACTTTTCCATACCAACGAAATGGGTGCTGTAATGAACATTATGCAACTCAAATGGGTTGCATAATATTCATTATAGCACTCATTTGGGTGCTATAATGAAAAACCAACTTCAGAACAGTAGTTACATGACTACATTTTGCTGAATTAACTTCGGTAAGTGCTCAAATAGTGTATTCTATGCGCCCCGTAATAAATTAAATAGCTTGGTGGACATGACATCAAAAATTTCCAAAGTCAAGTACATCTATCGCTTCACGGCGTATCGAACTACAGTGAACGTTCGCTAATTGGGGTTTTTCTAGTTGGGGCGCTTTTTAGTTGGGGGTTCGCTAATTGGGGCGAAACCCAATTAAAAAGCAGCTTAACGTCAGAATGTGACGTCAAAAATGCGTTGACGTTTTATTTCCGTGTTTGGCGGGATCGATATTTTCTGGCGCGTAAAATTTTCCTTTGTTCAATGCAAAAAGTAAACAACATTGACGCTTGTCAAAACGTCCCAATTAGCGAACGGCATTCGCTAGTTGGGGTGAGGTCGTGCCCCAATTAGCGAACGATCACTGTATGCAATGTGGCACGGTAACATGGAATCTGATTGTTCTGCGCAGCAACATAATTTATTGGCGAGAATGATCATGTGGAGTAAATTAGACTGTACAATTTTGGTACAGATTTATCAAATTTAAGTCCATTTTTTGTCATTGCAAAAAATAGCGTGTGCAACTCGTTGCAAAACTCGATTTTTTCAGCACTCGTAGTATTTATCCAACTCGGCAAGCCTCGTTGGATAAACGTACAACTCGTGCTGAAAAATCATCTTTTTGCAACTTGTTGCACAAACTACTATTTGAATACAGTAAACTTGAAGAATTCTAATTATTTTTGACTCTGACTCGAAGGGATTATTTCAACTACTTTAAGTTCTTGCTTGATTCACTTAACATCTGAACACAAAATATCAGGTTTATCTCCGGATGAGCAAATGTCAACAAGAATATTGATTTGGGATATACGCCATTATAAAAGGCTCCATTGTGGGGGCACTAGTGCTGATGTTGCATTTTGACTTGTTTTACACAGGCTTTACGAAAAAATCATTGTCTCCAACAAATAAGCAAATGAGGTTGTCTATGTCGACTACTACTCCGGTTTTTTGACGTAGTATTACGTCTTTCGGTAAGATAGGGGGGTCATTCCAAAGTTTCAAATTTGGGACCGTCACGATTAGAGGTCAGGAAATAAGAGTCAAAAACTCAGCCGTTTTCAACGGATTCTGGAGATTTTGGTATGAATCGTTCAATCAACTCTCTAAGATTTCATACAACTATAGTAATTAATTATTTACATTTACATGCATTTAACTATTGAAAATCTGATTTCGACAGGTAGTGTGTAAATTTCACTTTTACTGTAAATTGCCTACATTTCGGTTATATACTTCCGCAATGAACATGCAAAAAAATAATGAATTTCGCATCCTCTATCGAACTATACGTAATTCTACGTTCAATTTACGGTTGTGTCTTTAATAGAACTTTCTACTTTTTTCATCTCACTTGAATCAGGTCGCAATGAGCTTGTTTTCGTGACTTGCAACGATTGTCAGGGCCTTATAAATAAAAGACTCTCTTTATCGTCTTTATCGTTTTCAATTGAAATTAAAACTAACTTCAAACTCCGCGTTTACTTCTTTGATTTGATGAGATGAAGAACTTTTCTTGCAATACCTACTTAAGCGGCCATTTCAATCCACCATTGACCTCTACAGCACCCGAGTCACTTTTCAAGACAAATTGACCAAAATGTCTCGAAAAGAGGACGATATGGTATATAGAGGTCCTTTTTAATTTTTTTTTCGACGAACTGCTCGTTACCCGGTGAGAGGTAGGAGCAAAATTTGTTCGTTGATTTTGGTGGCTATGAATTGCTCGACCGACAAATGATTGCGGATTTTGAGCGTTTGAAATATGTTTACCTGGGATCCTATTGGAATTTCCCGTCATCAATTTTGCACGGGAAGTCAAAACTTTTTTGCGTGAAGGGCATTCCCAGAAATTGGATTTATGATTGCCCCCGCAATTAGCACATTTCAATTTATTGGAATCTTCTGTCACAGGACAGGCGTCCTTGGCGTGAGAGGTTCCACCACAAATCATGCATTTAGCATCCATGTGGCAATGCACTATGGTCCAGGATACAGATTTACGCGGAAAGATGAATTTGACGCCAAAACTATATTTTTTAGAAAAAACTGTTGTTCTACAAAATTGTTCGAAATAGTAAGGCCATCATTATGGTGCAACCAAAAAATAGGGTAGCCCATCATATAAAAAAAAATTAGAAAATATTTTTTTTTTTGAATATTGACATGTTATGTTCTGCAAAGTTGTAGCGTAGCTTATTCCAATCAATTTTGCTAAAAAAACTTTTTCTGTAGCTGTTAAGTTGGCTGATTTAGAGCAATTTTACTTAATTGGATTAGGGTGTACCTCGAAAAAACAGTATTTTTAATCTACTTTTTTTGTTTTGGATTTCTCGAAAAAGTCGTCTTCAGATGACTTTTAGAGCTTAAAAAATGCAACTTTTGATGGGTAAATATGCTCAATATCTTCTACCGATCAAAAGTTATAATCGTTTTTCTGTCAAAATTACATTTTTTTCATAAGTTGATATCTCCGGTTATGGCAGACCAAAAAAATATGTTTACACAGCATTTGAAAGAGAAATTCATATTCTTTATTGTGTCAAAAAATTGGAGATATGTTATTTTTGTATCTCAAGTTTTACTAATTTTACTAAAATCATGTTTTTTCAAATAAATTGATATAACTTGACAATGGAAGAAGATACAGACGATATTATTATAGCAAAACACGCGTTTTGGAAAGTCCCAAAAGTCTTCAAAAGGTGACATTAGTGAAAAACAAAAAATGAAATGAGCAGATCATAAATATTGTTTTTTGAGGGACACCCTAATTCTGGTAGGTAAAATTACTCTAAACAAGTGAGCTTAAGAGCTACATAGAAAGTTTATATAGCAAAGTTGATTGGAAAAAGCTGCGCTACAACTTTGTAGAACATTTTATGTCCATATTCCATAAGTACAAAAATAAAATTTCACATTTTTATAAAATGGCCCACCCTATTTTTCGGTAACTCTATAATAAGGGCCCGAGTATCTAGAACAACTTTGAAGAAACGGAGGTGAACTAGCCTTGGGCTAAAAACCTCTTTAATAAAGATTATAATAATAATAATAACTTTGAAGAACAATTTTTTTTCTCAAAAGTATGCTTAAGGCCGAAAATGCATTCTTTCTCGTAAATCTTGCAATACGATGATAATGATAAAACTTAAAAAAAGTGTTAAAGCTGTCGATTTTTTATTTTTCATTTCTCACAAATGTCACCTTCTGAAGACTGAAGACTGAAGCTTTCCAAAACGCGTGTTTTGCTATAAGAATATCGTCTGTATCTTCTTCCATTGTCGAGTTATATAATTTTTTTTGAAAAAACTTGATTTTAGTAAAATTGGTAAAACTTGAGATAAAAAATAACATATCTCCAATTTTTTGACACAATAAAGAATATGAATTTCTCTTTCAAATGCCGTGTAAACATATTTTTTTGGTCTGCCCTAACCGGAGATATCAACTTATGAAAAAAAATGTAATTTTGACAGAAAAACGATTATAACTTTTGATCGGTAGAAGATATTTAGCATATTTACCCATCAAAAATTGCATTTTTTTGAGCTCTAAAAGTCACCTGAAGACGACTTTTTCGAGAAATCTAAAACATAAAAAGTAGATCAAAAATACTGTTTTTGTGAGGTACACCCTAATCCAATTAGGTAAAATTGCTCTAAATCAGCCAATTTAAGAGCTACAGAAAAATTTTTTTTAGCAAAATTGATTGGAATAAGCTGCGCTACAACTTTGTAGAACATATCATGTCAATATTCCGAGAAATAAAAAAAATATTTCCTATTTTTTTATATGATGGGCCACCCTATTTCTTGGTTGCACCATAATGATGGCCTTACTATTTAGAACAATTTTGTAGAACAACAGTTTTTTCTAAAAAATATAGTTTTGGCGTAAAATGCATCTTTCCGCGTAAATCTGTATCCTGGACCATAGTGCTTTTTGTTAAAGTGAACTAAATAAAATTCTTGAGAAATACCCCTCTGGGAAGTACCAGAGCGAGATTTCTTTTCCATCTTAATTACTTGGACTGGTGAAAATCCAAGTAATTCAGAAATTTCAATTTTAATCTCATCCAGTGATTTGTCATCACTGGGGAGACCTTTCAAGACAACTTTGAACAATCGCTCAGTTTTGTCGTCGTATGTGAAGAATTTATGCCGCTTCTCAGTTAAATACTGAAGAAGACGTTTGCGATCGTCAGAGGATCCCGGTAAAACGCGGCAGTCACCCTTCCTGGCAATCTGAAATGAAACCTTGATCCCCTGAAGGTTACTCAAAATCTCATTCCTAAAGCCAGAAAACTCGGCAACAGATACCACCATTAGCGGAAACTGATTGCTCAGTTCGATTGGAGAAGAATTAGTTTGAATGTAAGAGTTAGAAGGAATATCTGAAGTCTCCAGCTTCCTTCTATTTTTTCCGCGCTTTGGCAGGACGGTCATGAAACCTTGTTTCTTAGAAGGAAGTGGAGAATTCAGAGATTCCCCCTTCCTCTTGTTTTAACAATGCTCATTGCTGAGCGTGGAGACGTGACCTTCTAAGAGGTTTTTTTTTCCAGAACGGTGTCCCTGCAGGATTATCACCGCTAGTCGGAGTTGTACTTCCGCAAACGGGTCCAACGTAAAACGAAGGCACGGGTCCTTGCAAAGATCGTAACGGGATCAGTGGGTACAAATAGCGCTGAGAAGCACTGTTGAAATTAAAATAGCTGCGGGTAGTATTAAAAACTTCCTTCAGCAAAGAGAGAAAATAGAACCGCACAGCACGAAAGCACGATGCGGTCTGTCCTTTTTAATTAAATTCACCCAGTTGTCAAGGTACCACTGAAGTGACTCGATTTTAGGGGCGACTAGCCAAATTTAGTCGAAGCTTTACAGAACCTATATCTATGATAAATGATAGTTGCCTTTTTTATGCTTTCTTGAGGAGCTTGGATCTTATAGACTTATTTGTTAAGAAAATTTGAGTTTATAGTCCGCAACTACAGATCACTTTTAAAATTTGTTTTCAAATCAGTTTCACACTACAATATACACTACAAGATACACTTTCTCGATATTTTGTTTCTAGGTAATCTGAAGGCCTGTTTTAATTGGTTGCATTATTATAAATTAGCACTCAATTTTGCCACTCAAAATTATTTACACTATGTCTGGTAATACGATCGAATCTAATCTAGCTGTGTACCTGCTGGGTTGAATAATAGATATTTTACTGAACAAACGACGGTGGCTCACTTGGCCCTATGGCACACTTACCCCAAACTCGGTTGTATACTATTTCACCGAAATACAATCAGCGAAATTTTTTTTTTCGCGGTACGACATTCCGCGGAATGTACTAAATCTCCGAATCACATTTCGCGGAATGCACCTTTTTCCCGAAAGACACTTCGCGGAATGTCATTCCGCGGAATGCCATTTGGCGGAATTCTGTTAGAATAATTATCATTGAAATATTTACTGATTTCTGCTTAATTACATGCACTCCGGTCTAAATTCTTTTGGATTGTGATTTAAAGCAATAAAAGAAGTTAATGATTTCCTTGAATGACCGCATCCGGTCGACATCTTTTAATGGATGCATATGCCTGGTATAAGGCGAAAGAAGTTGATAATGCCTTCTTCAAAAGAACGCGTCTGCCCGGTGTAAGGCAAAAGGAGAGGTAACGCCTTCTTTGAATGGATGCATCTCCCCAGCATAAGGCGGAAGGAGTTGATAATGCCTTTTTTAAAGAACGCGTCTGCTCGGTATAAGGCGAAAGGAGGGTAACGCCTTCTGTAAATGGATGCATCTGTCCGGTATAAGACGAAAGGAGTTGATAATGCCTTCTTTAAAAGAACGCGTTTACCCGGTATAAGCCGAAGGGTGAGATAATGAATTTTTTGAATGAAGGCGAAGGAAGAAGTAATGCCTTCTTTAAATGGCTGCCTCTGTCCGGTACAAAGGGAGGACATTACGCCATATTAAAATGAATACGTTTTCTCGGCATAAGGCAAAAGGAAGAAATAAAGGATTAATCACAAAAACGTCTATCCGTAACAAAGTAAAGTGAGACAATCCCTTCATTATATCTGGCCCGTCTGTCAGATATAATAAAGGATTTGTAAGGGGCAATTGAAATTTCAAAAACCACTTCTACATATTCTGGGAGGCCTTTCTTGGTCGTGCGGGAAGATGAGTTGCTGCCAAGCAAGACTATGCTATGATATGGAAATGCAAAATCCGCCAAATGTCGTACCGCGAAAAGTTACAAACCGCCAAATGTTATTCCGCGAAATGTTCATGAATTCCGTGAAATGGTGTTCGGTGAAATTTTATACAATCCCCAAACTTCACTACCTGGATACCTGGTTGGCTACATCGTCGATACACCTATGTCTGGCAGAGCTCCATAATCGTCGATCTTGGGCGATGTACCTCCAGTATCCCCGAACGTTTAGGGTCACCAAGTCTGACTCTACCCCGTGTAGCCAGTGTGTTCTAGGCTTCCATGAAGTCGCCGGCCTCTACCCGGTTCTCTGTTGAATATTGTGTTCGCTATACTTTCTTCCGACATTCGTACTAAGTAACCAGTTCACTGAAATCTGCCTTTTTTATACCAGTCTTTAAGAAAACATGAACCGCGTTGAACCATGTGTAGAGATGTCATAAAATCCCGATTAATCGATTAGTTACTAATCGATTACTCTTGATTCTTGTCGATTATTGAATCGATTAATCATTGTATAGTAATCGATTCAAAATTAATCGATTATCACAACGATGAATCGATTAATTGAAATAATCAATTAATTTTCGACATCCTTATGATGTCGTAAAATTCTGATTAATCGATTAGTAACTAATCGATTACTCACGATTCATCTCGATTATTGAATCGATTAATCGTTGGGTAATAATCGATTCAAAATTAATCGATTATCACAACGATGAATCGATTAATTTGCGACATCTCTAACCATGTGTAGTTTTCCGTGTGCATTTTCGTACTCACAGTGTAACTAGATACAAAACGAGTTCATCATAAACCGACCCAAATTTGCGCCCAGTTTGAACACGCCCAAGTTCAAACACACGGGTTTTAACATGGACGTTTAACCATCAGTTTACACATTGCATTCGGTTCATCTGTTCATGTTGGTCAAGTAGTTTCACTTCTTGAGTAGTAGTGATGGCTTAGTGACAGGGCTGGTAGCGATCAATGCTGCTCAAAATAGTGACTTTAGTGACCAACGTTGACGAAAAAAGAGACCCAATAGTGACCTTCATTCGCAGAAAAAATAGTGACTTTCAGTTCGTGACAAGAGAAACTCAAGGTCACAATGTACGATTTAAATCAAGGCAAAATCTTGCATGATTCGAATTATCCAAATGACTCACCTTAGGATTTTTTGTATTTTCGCCTTGATTGATTTTTCGATAAATGAGTGAAATGAAACAATTTTGCATGACAGACTTAAGCTCTTTTAAAATGAGATATTGAATAATTTAACCAGTAACACTTGTTGATATAGAAAAAGTTTTCAAAAAATACTTGTTTATGAAGTTAATAACTAGGCAGTGAGTAAAAAGTTGTAAGACAGAACTATGTTTTTAATTTAAACAATAATTTTCCAGCAAGTTCTACACTATCGTAGGGAACAATGTTTTTCCGAGTCGAGTCAAGTACAAGACACTGAAGACGACCACACAGTTGTGGTCGAAATACGTATCTGCAAAGATAACGAAAATTAACTGGTGGAATTAAATGGACAGTACTTAATTCGTCTTAGACGGTTTAATACATTCCACTAAACGAGCTTAATATATTTTTCTGAATGTTTTTCCAACAACCTCTGTGTGTGAAAATGCTTTTTCACGACTGAAAATCATGTAAATAATTGATAAGTATCGAATTCTTTCGACTCACAAAGCTTATAAATCTAAAATAGATCTAATTTCTGGTTTGAAAAACTTTTAAAAATTGAAAAAATATTGATGTCCAGAAAATAAGACTGTTTATAACAATTCTGTATGAGAACTTACCAAAACCTATATGAGAACTGGGAATATCGAATATGTGAAATTAATAGGCTCTTATACAAAAAATGTAAGTTCACAAACAAATATTGTAAGAAAAGCTTGCAAAATTGTAAGGTCTCATACAATATTTGTTTAAGAATCTAGCATTTTCGCATATACTAGCTCTTATACAGGTTTTGGTAGGTTTGGTAGGCCAAAGAATCATTTTTAAACCTAAATAATTTGATTAGGCTTTCAAAATTCTTTAAACATAAGTTTCTTAGGAATATCGAACGATTGTTTAAATGTAAAATTAAAAAATATTCAAAACTTCACAGTTATTTCATTGAAAATTTCAAAGTTTAGGCAATTTTAAATGTAAAAACTATCTTCAGTATATATTTTGCGAAATCCTCAAGTACTGATAGTTTGATCATTTCAGCAGTTCCTCGCTCACCATTTGTTTTATTTGAAACACCAGGAAGTTCATGTAGAATTAAAAAGATTCTATCTGAATAGTTTAATTGATTATGGAGATTATAGATTGGAAAATCATTTTACACATATGTTAGAAAATCAGAAAGGTCTGCAGTTAGGCTCTCGAATATGTTTGGATTCTCGATCGCATTCTGCTTACCCCACAGTATAAACATTCATAAATAGTGACATAGAATCCGTCCATTAAATTATTATTGACATAACCGAGTTAACAGGCTAGCCAAGTTTTTTTTTTAAAGACTGGAGCACCGTCTTCAAACAGTGTTCGTACATACTGAACACATAAAATCTAGAAAACGAACAGGACACATAACACCCAGTGGACCGGTGGAGATCACGTCCTTTCGGGGTGGGAATCGAACCCACGCTCTATAGACCATGCGTCTAGACCATGCGTTAGCGACGTCAACCGCCGTGGGAATTTGAAGGCACGAAGAAGTTATGAGCGACTTTCGGGCTAACAAGCTGTAGGAGTTATTTTTTCATACATCGATCAGTTTATTGTAAAGCAAGTTTATCAATAAGTACACAAAGTGGTACAATATTTGAAATTTCTTTCCCATGCTAGTTGGAGTACCTCACAAAACTTGGATTTAGAACCCCAACTTTTAATTTTGATCAAAATAGTTGAAAATAGTGACTTTTTACGAGAAAAGTGACTTTAGTGACTTGAGCTCGAAAAAAGAGACTTTTTAGTGACCTACCCGAAAAAAGTGACCAAGTCACTAAAAAGTGACCCGTTACCAGGCCTGTAGTGGTTACTCGTTTGACGCTCACTCTGAAGACTAGTGTTTGAATCCTTTTCTTCTGTATTTTTTTTTCTAGAAATGACGCATGAATGGGTTTTATAAATGTCACTTTTTAAACATTTGCCGGGTAATGGAATAGCTGAATAAGTTTCTTAACCACCTGCCCACAGATTGCTCTTGATCCGATATTTTAATATCACAACATTTTTTTATTT
Organism: Armigeres subalbatus; assembly: GCF_024139115.2. Classification (NCBI taxonomy): domain Eukaryota; kingdom Metazoa; phylum Arthropoda; class Insecta; order Diptera; family Culicidae; genus Armigeres; species Armigeres subalbatus. The sequence goes on along the minus strand of NC_085140.1, from coordinate 369,534,892 downwards.
CATATTTTGCATACAATTTTCAGATATTATTCTTGATGTTCATAACAAATGAAAATTATGTCCATTTGATGTGAATTATTTGTGTCAACGTACCGGTATGAATATGAATAAACTTGGCAGCCTCCAACGCAATGGAAACTTAAAGCACGTATTCAAAAGTATTCATGCGGTATCCTTGAGTTTGTGTTCTAAATAAGCTGTTAAAATAATTCTCTATTGTTAGTTTTTTTCAGACGATACATATTCCCTTCCATGAGTCTAAAATTTAGGCCCCTAATTATGTTATACACGTTAGGGGAAGTGGGGCAATATGCCCTAGCTAAGCATAGACTGCTTTAATGTTAAAGAATGGTTTGGGGTAAAGGATGGACACAATTGAAAAGCAGGTCAAGGTCAAGTTGGAATGTAGTGCCATAGGAGAAGATGAAGTTCGTTTTTGTTCAAAGATAAGATTTCATTGCTTTTGGCATTTCACCTAGAGTTCAAATCAATCAAGGTTATTAGCAGGTCAAATCAAATTGATATCTATACTTAATTCTTATTTAAGGTGGTTATACAACAAAGCTACAAATCGGCCATCTTGGAAACCACGTGGTTTTTTCAGTCAATTTTCAAGAGCACGGGTTGAGAAAACCATAACACGCATAGTGGTGATACAATCGTAGAACTTGCTTACTTCTGCTATACAATCGACTTCAGTTTCAGCACTGTATGAAAAGTATTATGTCCTATTTTATCTATTGAAGATGGGTGTGGAAAATCATGCGGTGAACTTGAAATTCACCACATGACTGATTGTATAATCACCTTAATGAGCGCTCTAAAACACAAAGATTCACCAGCCTAAGATTGATTAAATAGCATTTTTTATAATTTACTTCATTCACCTCCTCTATAAGAAATGAGGTAAAGTCATCTGAAAGCCAATTATAATCATTCCATAATCTTCCAACTATCACTGATAAGTATGAACAAAAATAGTTAGAATCGAGTAAATACAGTGTGTGTGGTAGATCTGCTAAAACATCACAAATTAAGAAACTTTTTTTTTCTTTGTGAACATCGTGTTTTTTTTTTCTTTTTTAGTAACGGAACAGTTCCCCTATATAAATATGTTATCCACAGTAATTTTCTGAATTTCATTTTTATTACGATATTTAGTGTAAGTATGAGAGATCACCTAATAGCTATACATAATAATTAATAAGTACTGGACCTGTGTGATCAACCTCATGTAAATAATCACAATGAACCATCAGTGCTTATGATCAAGCACGAAGTACACAATTTTCAGCATTCATTACCGAGCAGAAACTAACAAAAATGCCAATCTAAGATGAGATTAAAAACACGAGAAAAGCTAAAAATGCAAATAACTTGTTTCATTCGCACAACATACACCCATTTCACTCCAATGACTAAATGATCTGTCTCGTTCCTACCGATGTTTGATGCGATCATGCGCAGTACACTAAACCTAACCTTGTTCACTAAGAATAACCACAAACAGATCATCACGTTTCGTTGATCGGGAAAGCCGGCGTCTCCGCGAACTGTTGTCATGCTGTTTATATACAAAGTACGTCACCCACATGTTGTCGAACATCCAACATTGTTGTGGTTGGTGTTGTTTTGATTACATTTTTGCTACTCACTTGTTTATTCTCACGCAAGTAGGAGTCAACAAGCGTGGTGTGGTGTAGTTGGTGTTAATGTTGGAAGCAGAAAGATAAATCCATCTAGCTAGCTATCAAATTATGAACAGAGCTTCGACTTTTCGTTTCAATCAATGAAATTGTGCGATTTTCAAGACAAATATGAATTGGGAAAAGGTTTTTTTGTGACGAATAATCAAATCTTCTCCCTCGAGCAAGCATGAAGGATGGATAAAAGCTAAATATAAGGATAACATCCAAGAAATAAGCAAACTTCGTTTCGTTTTTTTAGTTTGTCATAGAATGAATATGGGAGCTATGAGATGAAGAACCAAAACAAGTACTCTACTTTATTTAATGTGGCCAGATGTCCCGCATTTCGCAGAACGCTGTATTTTTCAACTTCATATTAAAAAATTGAATCAATTTATGCAGCGTTACAAACATTTTTATAAACTGTCTAATACGAGTTTAGTACTTTCCATTTAATTCCACTACGTTTTGGTATCTTTACAGATATGTAATTCTACCTCAACTGTGAGGCCGTCTTCAGTGCCTCGTACTTGACGAAGACGCGACGATTTTTCTGAACAATTTTATATTTTTTTCCTGCCCACTTTTGTTGTACACTGGATTTTGTTTTTACGCGATTTACATTTTCTCAATTTTTCACTCATCCTAAATGTTTAACGTATATTGATTATCATGTGATTTTTGTTTGATTTATTCTGGATTTTTTGAAACATGTTGCGAAGAGTTTGGTGGCAAATTGAAGTCACGCGATCAAAAATACAAGCGAAAAAAAATCGTGTAAAAACAAAATCCTGTGTATTCATTTCTAAGTCAGTGGTGTAATCCATATAGGCGTCCCGCGTTTCACAGGATGCATACTGGTCACATTAACTTTATTCATAGAGAAAGTTAGATGTGTGATTATTGACATCAAGATACTCTTTATCGAGTGATAAAATTTGTACTCCAAATAGACTATAACTCAATTCAAAACTTTTGCACCTAGCGGTTCTCTGTGGTCTAAAGGGACCTAGGGACCTCATTTCTAAACATATTCATTAGAGTGGGGCGCAGTTGTATGGAAAAACGCAAGCTTCGTCCGATCAAGTGAGATCAAGGTTTTTCTGAATCGTTTTGGGACCCCAATCAACTGTGCAAAATATGGGCTCGATTGGTTGCAACCTCGCATGCCGCATCGCGTTTTAAATTTACATGGAGATTAGTATGGGAAAACGTACATTTTTACATTTTTGCACTTAGCGGCTTCAATTTATCATCAATCACGTGAGTCAATATGTTAGCATATAGTTTGGAAGATGCCGGAACACTTTGCCGAAGAAGGTACGTAGCTGGAAGGTCTACAAAAAATGTTATTACGTTTTGAAAATTGATTGCTCAAACCATATGCAAGAAATCAATGTTTCTGCCAGCACTACCGGACAACCTATGGTTATCGAAAGGCAAAACCCATCTTCCTTCTTATCGGATTTTTTTCTTTGTGAAATAATTCCGGATAGCTCCCATTAGCTCTAAAGCCCAATTATTTTATTTATTTTGAAATAACACTCAGTTAAATTATTCGTCTACGTAGTACGGCAGTGCTGGCAGAATAAACGATTTTTTGCATATGGTTTGAACACTCAATGTTCGAAACGTTATAACTTTTTTCGTGGACGTTCCAGCAACGTGCCTTCTTCAGCAAAGTTTTTCGGCATCCTTTGGGTTATACTTTAACGCAATGTGCTACTTGGTTTACGATAAACTGAAACCTCTAGTAATAGAAATGCAAAAATATACGTTCTCCCATACTAATTTCCATACAAACTTCAAACGCGATGCGGAAAGCGAGGGAGCAACCAATCGGTCCCAAATTCTGCACAGTTGTTCAGGACCCAGAATGGCTTCGAAAAACCATTGATTTGAAAAAAATACCATGACGCCCCACTCTAATATTCATATTCGGCTCTGTACTTTCAATTTTTGAATGAATATCAGCCCACATAGATCTGATCCCGAAATTCAATTCATAGGCACTTTTTGCAGCAAGCTTTAACGCAATCAAGGCTAATTATCTTGCTAATTATGCTTTTTTTTCGTACGTAGTAACCATGTTCAATACTTCAATAGTAATGGAATGAGTAAAGAGCCCCACAAACAGAAGGAGAAACATGGTGAATATCCGGCCACCCAAAGAAAATAATTAAATTAATAAAACGGTGATTTCGCCCGAAACATGTATTTTCGAAGAGTTTTGTCAATAATCTAACATATCAGATATCAGTCATTGCATGGTCTAATATAATGTGACCAGACCAGCCATATTTTTCAATTTTTTTTGGGCCAAAATGAGATGCACTTTGGGAAGATCCATTTTCAAGCCAGTGACGAAATCCAGATAGGCGTCCCGCGTTTCGCAGGACGCTTGCTGGTTACATTAGTCAAATCTAAACATTTTCATGAAAACCCAAGCATATTGCAAGCAAACGATTTTATTCCAAAACTGTGTATTTCCATTCAAAACTAACGATGCTGGGCAATATGCGCCATCCAAAAATGATAACCGAATTATTCCAATATTTTTAACTAAAATTGCCACACTCTTCTTCACAAGATTAGTGTCAGTCAGTCAGTTAAGGTAGTATGTCTCAGACTGATGGTAAAAATATTTTTTTAAACTCAACAGTAAGCTTTGAAGATGTATTGCATCAGCATTGAATTGCATCAGAAGAAGTCAAAAAAAATATGTTTTAATTATTAATACATACATCAATACACCATCATCAATACGAATAAATTGCGAATGCAATATAAACAATTCTGAGGAGGAAATGATGTAAAACGAACAAATGCTTAGACAGTACCTTGTGCAAGTAGAACAGAGAAAAGTTGAGAAATCTTATGTTTGAAACAAAGAATCAGGTGCAAAATTGGTTTAATTTATAGTTCATATCATTTTGATATTTTTTTTTAGATTTGGAGTTATTTGATACTGGACGAAATAAGAACGAACAGGTAAACCTGTCAAACTCCATAGTGAAAACATGGCTCCTTTCAAGTCAAATAATAGTACATTGTGTACAAATCCGACAATAATTATGGCAGGATGGCCACTGAAAATCGATTCTCAACGATTTTCAACTTCTTGTTTTTTCCCGTTTTGGGTTCTTTCATAAATTACGTAACGCTTATGGTTTTGGACCCCCACCCCTCGTAACGCTTTTTCTATGGAAGGTTTAATTTTGAGTATGGATCGTAACGCCCGCCCTGACTCCCTCCCTCCCCCATGAGCTTTACGTAATTTGTTGATTGATCTTATGATATTTCAAAGAATACCTTAGAATAACTTTCAAATTACATAATTTAAATTATTATGTGAGGGAAAGACACAACTCTCTCTAATAAATCAATTCAAATTAAATCAATTTTTTTAACTTAGAGAACTTAGCAATGGAGTAAGTAAAGTAGTGTACAGCCTCATTATAGTTATTGGTAATGGTTTTCTTCTTTTCTTTCCAGATTTAACTCGAAGACCTAAATCTTTGTTTTCGATTAGGGATCCTATAATGAGAGATACGCAAATACTTTTTCAGACGATTTAGCAACGCTGTTACTTTTGTTAGCAAACGCTTCCAGCACTTGCCGCAGCGCAAAATGTTGAAGCTTGTATATGACTTTGCATTTGAAAACAATTTGGAATATGTTTGTCTGTCCACTAACAGTGTTTAAATAAGCATTATCACTAAAATAAAAGTGGTATTCAAATAGACGAAACACGATACATGAACTAGATTAATTCTACTCGCGAAAGCAAAACAAATTGTTTATTCGATGAAGCTTTTCTTAAAATTTATCTCAATACCTCTCAATCTACAACAATAACAACGTTCATTTGGCTCACGTTTTGACAGTTCTCAATGCTCGATTGGCTTACAATGGCTGCTTTCCCATATCTCTCATTAAAGGATCCCTATTTTCGATCAAAATCATTATTTTGTTTTCTAAAATAGCTTTAAGCACATTTTAGACAAGCAAACAAAACACTCGATTCGTAATTTAATCAGTTTTACATGCTGCATTTCCAGATTTTTTTTCACGTTTCTCCATTAATATTAAATTTTGAATTTATTATCGAGCAATTCTCTGTGAAATCATGATTTTTTTTTTGAGATTTAAATTTTGTATTTTTTTATTTCTCTGAAATTTTGGATAAACATTCTTTTTGATCAAAAAACATAATCTGCATTAGAAATACTACAATAAGAGATCGGCGAAGACGCCATCTTGTTTCCAATCGAACCGTCAGAAGCGGTTCCAATTCGACTTGTTTACTTTTTGCATCCATAAGAAGCAAGCAAAAAGTTCAAGTGATGCCAGTATTATTTTCACTATTTCATGCATTTTCATACGTTGCCATTTCGACAGTTTTTCACTCCGCCGGTCTCTGGGTATAGGGTGGCTAATCTGCATCATTGGTTTGCCATTATGACTCTAGCCAAACTTTTGACAAGGGCCTAAGTGAAAAAAATCACTTGAAAACGGCTTGACCGATTGTTTTGATGTCTTCGGCAAAGTTTTAGGTAATCCATGGAGCTAAAAACGAATTTCTCAATATTTTTTATATTTTGATATGTAGTAGCAGATAATATATGTATTTTTTTGCACTATGACTCAGACATGATGGACAAAAAACATGCCATAAATTTTTAAAAAATTGGCGAAATATTTTGTTTACTTTTTAATCGACCCGATTTTATGAAAGTACGTTAAATTTCCAACGGAAAAGGTGCACGTTAATTTTATTCTAAGTGCTACCGTTTCTGAGATACAGCAGTTATAAGATAAATTATACCGATTTTTTAAATTTTCGGTCGTTTTCGAATGTTTTTCGATTCTATTCAACCTAGAATCAAATTTTACGGAGTCATTGATATTTATGGACAAATGCTAGTATTGGTTGGTTATTTTCATGGTATGAAGTTGTTAAAAAAATACTTTACGTAGAAAAAAAATATGTTTTTCGTAATTCAACCTTAAAGTGAACCATCTTGGGAAAGAATCTTTTAACTATACTAATTTTTGATATATGTTATAGCAAAAAACTGTTGCACAGTAGTAGAAGGGTTATCCCCGAAACGTATATATATCATTTAATGATATATGATATTTCAATCTAACACTCTCCTGTTATAGTAGGCAAGTATGTATAACAGAAATAGCATTTTATTCAGTTGACAACGACAAGCAGATAACAATCTTAAGATAGTTTAGAAAATAATAATGCATTTGAAGATGGACAAACTATCCAATCTAGTGGTAATGATTTATTGTGTAATGGGGAGGAAGAGAGGAGATCCGCCCTCACGAAATCCTGTTTGGTATTCGCCGACGAAGGACTCTTCAAGCGGTCACAATTTGTTGAACAGAATACGGGACATAATTTTGTACGCCGCATTAAGGAGGGTTATTCCTCGGTAATTGGCGCACTCCAGTCTGTTCCCTTCCTTAAAGAGAGGGCAAATGACGAGGAAATGCCAGCTAGCAGGCATTTCCTCGTCTTACATATTTTCGACATAATAGGGTAAATCACTACTTGGCCCTATGGACCCGGTTCCCGGCTTACTGCACAGAAAACTAATGATGTATACTGTTTGGAAGCCGTATGTTTATGATTGATAATTTTTAAAAAGTCTTCCATTTATTTTTCACAATACTCAATAATTTTCAATCACTTATTTTACTCCTAATTGATCCAATTGTAGAAAACAAAAATGTAGATTTCAAAATTTCGCTCTTCGATGCCACACCACTGAGCCGGAGTGATTCTTTCCACTTTTACAAAACGGTATCATCGAATAAACACCTACCTGAAAATCGTCACAGTGCTCGATACAACCATTGCTTGAAGCTGTTAATCACCACACCATAATTCTAAACACACGCACTTCAATTATTCCTATTTGTTCGTTTCACTAGAACTTATTTAAACAAATTAGAATACATTTTAAAATGTATTCTCAAACCGAACAAAAATTCACCTCGGCCCAAGAACTTCTAGCCGCACCGTGCTGCCAAAAGGTCAGGATTATGAAAATGATCCTTCATCGTTAATAGGAAAATTGTCTAATACGTTGACGCTATCATGTTATTTATAATTCTCTCGATTTCAAAGGTGAAAAAAATATTGTTTTTAAGTATTTGGAAGAAATTTGGGTGAGTAAATATATCTTCTCAACCGAATAAAAATGATTATGAATAATACCATCTGGCATCTTGTTGTCGTGGAACGTGCATATTTTTGTTTACGTCGCATTTTCTACCGTCCCGAGAGAGAATGAGAGTAAAGTGTTGAGAGATTGAGTGAAATTTTGCTTAGGCCGGGAACTGGTTTTTATGTATGCCGGAATGGCAATCGCTATGACTGAAATGAGTACTGCATCTCGTTAATTTAAATCAAATAAAAGCCTGTTTGAACGAAATTTAGCACGAATAGCTATTTTTTAAGCAAAAGTGAACCCCAATGCAGTATTATACATCCCATAAAATTCAGGAAAAGTTGCTTCCTGTCATAGATATCAATTAAATAATGCAGTCGTACGCATGTTAGGCCGGGAATGGGGTAAGAAACCCTATGGTGCAGAACTTCATAAAGCTTAAATATCTTGGCTATCTTGGTAAGCGGTCGCGTGTACTCAGACGACTAATGACGGTGAAAGACCGACACTTGATTACAATTAATTGCATATTATTCGGCAACTCGGCCGTACGAAAACCAATCGGCCGTACGAAAACCAAACCGTAAGGCAATCCAACTCATCAAATGCTTTAGCCAAGCAAGGCTTTGGCACAGCAGAGTGCGATTGTATTCGCATTCTATACCGTCCCGCCCAGCCAGTTACTGGGGGGCATGGAGTGCGATCTTCTCGTTTAATAAACAATGTGCACTCGCTTGACTGTGGATATATAACAGTAAAGCACATGTGGAGATTGGGCAAATCAAGCATCCGAAAGATATTCAATTTGCAAAAAAGAGAGCTAACCGCGGTGGAGGTTGGTACTCGGATTCTGATGGCTTTTCCGCAAACGTGACCTTTAAGTGGTCTTGTTGTGTAGGGGTTATCACGCCTATCTAGAGAGTAGGAGGTTGAGAGTTCGAGTCCCTCCAAGACACGTGGAATCTTTTTCGCAAATTTCATATCAATTTGTCCATTTCGAAACATATGCTGTGCATATGCACAGCCAAGATATTTAACAAAAAAATGGTTTTCGTACGGCCGAGTTGCCGAATAATATGCAATTAATTGTTCATAAAGCTGCTCACTGCCATGTTTGAGAAGTTCAGCCGGGAGCTGGTCCTTCCCCGCAGCCTTATTGTTTTTCAGCTCTTTAACAGCTTTTTTAACCTCATCTAGTGTAGGTGACTCCACAGCTTGTCCAGATATCTCACTTTTTAAAATATCACAGACAAAATCAAAGTATCAAAAAATTACTATTTTCAATGATTTGTATTTATTTTTAAATATAATTCTATAATATTTTCTAATTCTAATTTTTAAATATAACAGCTTTTGAACATGTGTAACACTACACTTGTAACTCAAAGCTAGTGTGGGAATGCATTCTGGCTTTGAAAAACTTATCCATACGCAATCGAGTCTACCTATATTGGATCCCAGGACATACGGGTCTAGAGGGAAACGAGATTGCTGATGAGCTAGCCAGGAATGGATCTAATGAAAGGTTCATTGGCCCTGAGCCCTTCTGCGGGATCTCAGACTGCTCTGTAAAAATGGAACTGAACAAATATATGGTCAGTCAAATCACATCAAACTGAATGCACTTCCCCATACGAGCCAATCCAAAAGGCTCGTAACGATTAACCCCAAGAAAACCCAACAACTATTAGGTCTCAACAAAGGGATCTCAACATCTACACCGGTCTAATAACTGGACACTGCCCCTGCAGATACCATCTACAAAAGATCGGAGCAATCCAAACCTCAAATTGCCGCTTCTGTGACGAGGAGAGAGAAACATCAGAACACATCCTCTGCTATTGCAGTGCTCTCACCCAACGTAGGTTCAAAGTTCTCAGCAAGCCCTTTTTAGGGCCTGCTGACATATGGATCTTATCCCCCAAGGACGTGGTTGGCTTCATAAAGCTAGTCTCGCCAGAATGGGGGAGTCACATACTGTAACTCAGGATCTCTATTCATCAATAATATATGGTCTTGAGTTCAGTCGATACCAAGGTATCTCAGTGACAAACATGTTACTGAGATAACTTGCGTATTTCACAGTAAAAGGGTATATCACAATAGTCCTAAAATCTGGACGCAGTGATCTTCACCCGACAAACGAGGAGGAACATGTGTTAAAATATATGTTACTATCTGTTTGTACCCGGTCTTGCTCGGACTTGCCAGTTTGATTCGCATTTTTTCTACTATAGGAAAATGAATAAAACAATTGGTCAACAGGATAATTGTTTTTTTTTTATTACAATGTTGTGAAAATTCATATGTGAATATGTACATTATGTGGAAGAGGGCCCTTCTTAGCCGTGCGGTAAGACGCGCGGCTACAAAGCAAGACCATGCTGAGGGTGGCTGGGTTCGATTCCCGGTGCCGGTCTAGGTAATTTTCGGATTGGAAATTGTCTCGACTTACCTGGGCATTAGGTATCATCATCGTGTTAGTCTCATGTTTTACGAATGCAAAATGGTAACTTGGCTAAGAAACCTCGCAGTTAATAACAGTGGAAGTGCTTAATGAACACAAAGCTTCGAGGCGGCTCTGTCCCAGTGTGGGGATGTAATGCCATTAAGAAGAAGAAGAAGAAGATGTGGAAGATTTTGTTTTTTAAAATGAATTGGAGTTGTTAACCACTTTCCCTTCGATGGGACTCGAAGCCATAACCCTACAGTACGCTAGACTGGTGCTTTAACCAACTAAGCTACGAAGGACCTCCGTCGGCCTTCGCAACCTAGCGGTTACTAAACGAGCTCGAGATTTCCAAATTAGACGCATAGTCAAATCACTCGCAATCCATTTCTCAAGACAACATTTCCACATGTGTGTAGTACACTTTCACATTAGAATTCTGTGTAATTGAAAAAAAACCTGATCAATCCACCTAGGGGCGTTAGTGCCTTTTTCTTAAATACTAAAAAATATGAGTGAGCGCTTTTTAGCGTGTTTTGCGCAAAGAAAATAGTATTTTGGCCATAACTTCTGATCCCATAGTCAATTTCTAGCCAATTTTCAATAGCAAACAATGGGACAGGATTCTCAGTCGAATGGAACTTGTTGCGAGTAATTCTGCCAATGCTAAGTTCCAAAAAGTGTGTCTACAAAATTTTGTACACATACACACATACACACACACACAAACAGACATCACCTCAATTAGTCGAGCTGAGTCGATTGGTATATAACACTATGGGTCTCCGAGCCTTCTATCAACAGTTTGGTTTTGGAGTGATCATATAGCCTTTACGTATACTTAGTATACGAGAAAGGCAAAAATGAATAATAGAAGTACATCTGTTCGCGCCGTCGCGGATTTCTTTCGGACACTTCAAAAAACTATTCGTTTCCAGTAGAACAGAAACACTTTTATTCGCGAACACTACTTAATTTTATTAAGACACGAAAGAGCGATGATGTTTACTCCGCGACGGTTTTTTCCAACTAACTATTTTTGTTTATATATCCTACTTTCTATATACTATTTACATACAATATATGCCTACAAAACTCAGATGATCGGAGATACATAAGTGAGCAAAGAGAGAAGAGAAAATCATAATAACAGAGGGATGCTCAAGCAAAAAAAGACTTTCGATCAAATGTTTCTGTCTTACTTCAACATATGCCGGCCACCTTGAAATTTGGTTTCAACAATTGTCTCACTCTAGTCCTCCTGCTTCTTCTTATTACCTACGAATGCAAACTGTGTTTGTTTTGATCGGTAAATCTTGTTCCATACTACATATCCGGATGCTGTGTTGACATGTCGTTGGTCGGTTGCGGCGATAGGGTTTTCTGTGATGCTGCTATTTAGAGCTGGTTGAAAAAGGACTTTACAGCTGCTGGTATTCAGGTAACAACGATGCTCATGATAGCCCTCGATAGCAGTGGACTTTGCGACTTCCATAAAACCACAAATTTCACGATTGACTCCTGCTGAGTTAATTACTCCCGAAAACGATGCTGGTACAGAATGATATGCTGAAACAGATGAGCAGGTGCTTTTTTACCTTAATAATCATAAAAACAAACGACTTGCCTGAATCGCAGGCCTCCATGGCCTGCGCGGATGCCGGTTGGCATCTGTTCCTGGTATAGGTCATCACAAGACACATCATCTTCTTGCAGTTGATAATATCGCATGTTTCGAGTCTCCGATATACCTTCTCCGTAATATATGCTGGACCGACAATAGGATGCCGATTATGTCGCTGGAAAATATGAGAGGGTGCTTTTTTACCTTTTTAACCATATAATGAAATGACTTGCCTGGATCGCAGGCCTGCTTGGCCTGCGAGGATGCCGGATAGCATCGTTGACCCTCTCATAGTTGCTTTGGCGATGCTGCGATGAATTTAAGGACCTTGGCTTCTCTACAAAGTTGCAGCGCAGTACGGAAGAAGTTCGCTCTTACTCGATGATGTAGCATTGTCCATATTAATCAAAAGGTGCGGGAATGTTGGCATAAAATGCCGCAGAACGTTCATTATCGAATGGTTTGACACTTCATGCAACCTCGAATAACCACCGTAACCGTACAGACCTCGAATGACATTAAAGGGAATGGCTAGCCAGCCAACAATTTAGACAACTCCGGGACATTTGGACACAGTTGCTGGGGGAAAGATGAACGGGTTACTTTTTACAAAAAACATAAAATGCAAATGACTTAACTGGCGTGCGGAGGCCTTTCAACCTCCGCCGTTGGAGGAGTCCTAGTTCTCCCCGTTAGATAGAATAACATTATCTCGGATTGGTAGCACGCAGACCTTCGAGATAGCTCTACGATAGGTACCATCACGTGTTTTGACGGTTACGACACGAATGTTTCCGTCTTTACCAGCATAAGTCTCGGTTACCCGCCCAAGCAGCCATGATAGAGGTGGAAGTTTTTCATCCTTCAAAACTACCATCGTCCCTACAGCTATATTCTCTCGTCGCACTGTCCACTTCGTCCTATTATGCAAATCTGACAAGTAGAGCTGCGACCATTTTTTCCATAATAATTGCGTATATCGTTGAGCCTTTTGGTACGCCGCTAATCTATTCTCTGGGTTTCCATCCAAATCAGGCTCTGGAATTGCTGTCAGAGGTCGCTGAATTAAAAAATGTCCGGGGGTCAAAGCTTCATAATCGTCCGGGTCATTACTAAGCGGTGTAAGGGGCCGAGAATTCATTACTGCTTCCATTTGCGTTAGGACTGTTAGCATCTCATCGTATAGTAGGGTGTGCGAGCCAATCGTTCTCTTGAAAAGTAGTTTAAACGACTTGACTGCAGATTCCCAAAGTCCACCGAAATTTGGCGAACGAGCTGGGATAAATCTAAACTGGATCTCTTCATCTGCAGAATGCCTGATTACGTATTGTTGAAACTGCTGGTTGTTGAACAAGTGACGCAAATGTTCTAACTGTCGTCTTGCACCGACAAAGTTAGTTCCATTGTCACACATGATAATTTCCGGCTTGCCGCGCCGAGAAGAGAAGCGTTTCAAGGTGGCAATAAAAGCTTGTGCGGAAAGGTCAGACGCTAGTTCTAGGTGCACTGCTTTGGTCACTAGACATACGTAAACGGCTATAAAGATTTTTACAGGACGACTACGACGTTGTGGATAGGCGATCTGGAATGAGCCGCAATAATCAACGCCTACCCTTTGAAATGGAGAACAGGGGTTCACTCTCTCGGGAGGCAGGTCTGCCATTAGCTGATCTTGAACTTTTGGTTTCGCCCTGAAGCAAGGTATACATCTGTGAATGACTTTCCGTACCAGATTCCGGATACTAGTAGGCCAGAAACGTTCTCGAATGGCCGAAATCATCAGCTGTTATCCACCATGTAATAGCTTCCGGTGGTAGTGTGCAATAATGAGGAGCGTAAACGGATGCTGGTGATCAAGGATGTACGGGTGCTTACGACGAGTTGCAATTTGAGCGTGACGAAGCCGGCCGCCAACGCAAATTATGCCTTTCCTAAGCTCCGGGTGCAAGGGCGACAGTTTCGATGATTCTCGAATTTCTTTACCCATTGATAGGTCGGCTACCTCTTGTTGGAAACATTCAAGCTGGGAGACGCGTACTAGAGAATCCAGTGCTTCATCTAATTCATGCACGGTAAGTTGACCTTTACGACGGTTGTTACGATTCAACGTTTTAGAGTTGTAGCAAAACCTTTGAATCCAAGCGGTGAGTCGTAGAAGCTCCGTATACGACGATTTTAAACTGAAGATTTCATTGGGAGGAAGTGTTGGTAAAGCAGCTGTTATGCTCTTGGTTTCAAGAACTGAAGGATCAAAGTCTTCTTCGTCAATCTGTGGAGCTGAAGGCCAGTTATGTTCATCTGAACTTAACCAGTGCGGACCGTTGAACCATAGTGATTCATATTGTAATTGTGCTGGAATCATACCACGAGAAATAATATCCGCAGGATTTTCTAGACCAGCTACATGATTCCAGACACCACACTTGGTAATGTGTTGGATCTCCGAAACTCTATTTGCGATGAATTGCTTCCATCTTGATGGCGATGATGCCAACCAACATTTTACGATCGTGGAGTCCGTCCAAAAGAAGCACTTCGTTTCTATGCCAATACTGTTTGTGATTTTCTCGAATAGATGGGCCAGCAACACAGCAGATGAAAGCTCTAGTCTCGGAGTGGAAAGTCGCTTGTTTCCTTTTTTCGGATTGTCCAGAGGAGCAACACGTGACTTCGCTGTCAATAACCTCACACACACCTCCCCCGTTTCGGAGATCGTTCGAATGTAGAAGCAGGCTCCATATGCTTTGTTTGAAGCATCGCAGAATCCATGGAGCTCCGTCTTGGTATTACCACCGGTTCCCACCCACCGAGGAACTGTAAGGTTTTCTAGTCCTGTAAGATTTCTCCGAAACTCCTGCCATTGTGCTTGATGCTCAGGGTTGAGTGGTTCATCCCAGTCGCTGTTATCCTTCCACAGATCCTGAATAAAAATCTTGGCTTGAATGATGACAGGACCAACTAGACCAAGTGGGTCGAAGAGACGAGACACATCCGAGACGACCACGCGCTTCGTGATTGACGTTGCCCAATTGAATGACGGATATGTGAAACGAAAGACATCTGAGCTGGGCTCCCATGCTAATCCTAAAGTTTTGACGGTTGTTTCGGACCCTTTTAACTCCAGCACCGAGCGATCGTCTCTCAAGTTTTTCGGTACGACTTCAAGAAGTTCTTTACTGTTAGAGTTCCACTTTCGAAGCAAGAATCCTGCTGATTCAGAAAGTTCAATGATATCACGAACCATCCTCTGACCTAATGCTAACGTATCTACGCCGGAAAGCATGTCGTCGACATAAAAGTCTTTCCTGATCACTCTGGATGCTATTGGGTGTGGATTCCCATCATCTGCAAGGCGTTGCAAGCATTTTGTGGCTAAGTACGGAGCTGATGATGTTCCGTAAGTAACAGTTGACAGCTCAAACGTACGAATTGGTTCAGAAATATCGTTTCGCCATTTAATACTCTGCAATGGATGATCTTCTCTTTGAACTCCGATCATTCTGTACATCTTGGCGATATCAGCATTCACAGCAATACGATGGGTGCGAAAGCGAAGAGTAATGCTAACCAGATCATTCTGCACGATAAGACCCACCATAAGAGCATCATTCAATGAAATTCCTGTTGAATTCTGACATGGAGCTTCGAAAACTACTCGTAGCTTCGTGGTTGTGATTTCCAGTTTGAGATCAACGTGACGCGGAAGGTAATATCTTGTGACAGCGTCTTTTGCTTCCTCCGCAGCTTCCTTCATATGTCCAAGCTCAAGATACTCTTGGATAAACTCGGTATACATCTTCTTTAGCTCTGATTTACGCAGAAACGACGTTCCATGCCTATCAGTCGTTTAATCGCAGTGGTTTCTGAATGGCCCAACTGGCCAAGTATCATGTTTTTCTTTGGCAGCGTAACGATGAATCTCCCTGTCTCGTCTCTGATCGTTGTCCGATCAAAATGCTCCTCACAGGTTGACTCCTCAACAGAGAGTGTACTCTGGCTACGACATGTTTCGAGCTCTCAGAACTTCGCAAGCTGATCTTGAAGGTTGGAAGTGGAGCAGACGATGGTCAGCGATTGTGATTCACTAAGAGTACGATTCGGAACCTTTCCGGAGACGATCCATTCTAATTCAGTGTTTTGAAGCGTGGGACCCCTACAGTTGCCTTGCGTTGCTCGTTCACCAAGAGATCCATGTAGAATTCCGCACCGATAATGATATCTACCGGACCTGGCTCATAAAACCGAGGATCAGCCCAGAGTGATGACTCTGGAAGCTTCCATTCCCCAGGATCTCACCTTGCCGTCGGTAGTGAAACCGTTAATCGTGGAAGGACATGAAAATGCATCTCTTGTGCGAATGATGAAATGCGATCATTTCTTGAACTAACTACCGCACTGACTAATCTGGTAGAAGTACTTGCAGATAGTCCGATACCTTGAACGGATAGATATGATGGAACTTCGTGGAATCTTAGTCGGCTAGAAAATTCCTTCGTCATCAAGCAGTGCTGAGAACATGAATCCAGCAGAGCTCGTGCCAGCATGGTATTACCATACCGATCTTTAACATTGACGAGGGCGGTTGAAAGTAGGATGTTGTGTGTGGGTGTGATTGGGAGTGCAACGTGTGTCTGACTTGTGGCTGTATTTGTGGCTGGGTCTAAAGTGCTTTGTTCTTGCAAATTGGTGTGCATAGAGGTGCTTTCGATTTGTGTCGGTTGGTTCGGGTTTGGTGAATTGGATTGTGGCTGTCGACTGTTTTGAATCGGAGGATTTGTTTGCGATTGTGAAACGGAGGATCTGGTAGGAGCGCTATGTAGCAGGGTGTGGTGCTTTTGTTCACAGTGACGGCAAACACCTCTTTCACAGTTCCTGGCCAAATGGCCAGGGCTCAGGCAATTTCGGCACAATTTTGCTTTGAAAACCGCCTCATTACGTTCTGGAACCATCAAACGTTGAAATGTGCTACACACAAAAGCAGAATGCCACGCTTCGTTGCAGAATGGGCACTTGTGCGATGATTTGACAACAGTGTGACATACAGACGGCTTCAGTGCACGTTGATCAGAATAGTTAGATTTCGTTGGAGCAACGGATTGCAGGACTGAACAGTAGCTGCGCAAGTAGGTGATAAGACTGTTGTAGGTAGGTACCTCTTTTTAGTTGTGGTGCGTTTCCCACTGCCGTAATGTGGCAGGATCCAGCCGGGAAGACACCATGTGGGCCAGAATCGTACTCCATCCACTAGTTTGTTCGCCGATCTTTTGAAGCATTTGCAGATTTTTTTCGTATACTTCAACTAGATTGTTCAGCCCTTGGTAGCTTTCTTGTTTCAAACCTTCAACCGCGAAGAGGGAATCCAAGTGTGCCTTCACAATTAACTTTTTGTTTTCGTAGCGGGACTCCAGCGCTTCCCATGCTACGCTATAATTAACAGCAGAAAACTCCACAGACTCTATTTCCTGTATAGCTTCTCCCGACAAAGCTGACTTCAAGTAGCTAAATCGATCCACGTCGGTGAGCTGCTTGTTCTCGTGAATTAGGCTACGAAAACTGTCGCGGAATGTAACCCACTCCTTGATCTTCCCATCGAATGATGGAAGACGAATCTCTGGCAGCTTCACTTTTGAGTAGGATACGCCGGAATGATCGCCAAGTTGATCCATTTTCGACGTGGTAGAAATGGTTGCAGATTGTACTGATAACAGACTAGCTTTTGCTAAGCAATACCTATCCTCAAAACTGGTCAACGCTTGATTGTTCTCTTCTTCTTGCTTCACCTTGGCGGATTCGTCATCGTCCGATTTACTACTCGTCGTTTCAAGAAGCAGCTCAATTTTCTCCCTCACTTCGTAGAATTCTTTGCATGCTGATTCCAACATCTGCAAACGAACGACGATTTGCGCTTCGTCTCGGGAGTTTCATAATTGGTGACGAATTTCTCTACACCGCTCAATGTTGAAAGCAAACGTCGTTCGCGTTTGGACAACTCCCGCAAATCTGGCATTGCGTAAACACCTACCAAACTGATCACAGCACTGGATTAACTACGGTATCGTAATTAATTATTTCAATCACTGTACACTGCACACTTTTTAACAAAAACACTCCCGATCGACTCGACGTTTCACAAATCGCGATCTTATGAGACAGAATGACAGCTCAAAACAAGACTGCAGCGAAGGGAAAGCAACCAGAGAAGAGCAACCAGCCAACAATCCAGCGAATTACCGAGACCAACTTATACTAGTGGAGGACACCACAGGGCAATGCACCAAATGAGGACACAACTCGCATGCACTTTATCATCAATTTATTAGCCACAAGCCGATGACACCATTCATACATGCACTACTTCCCTTCAATCAATCCAAAATGTCCTTTGTGGGGCGATCCCGTATAATGGCGCTGGATGGTTCTTGGGTTCGTCGAACAAAATGACCGTTGTACTGCTGCTCAAGAATTGCGTCGTAGTCTGCGATGGCGACGATATCTCCTTTCGACGGCGTGGAACAGAATCGAGTTCACTTCACTTTTTTTCGTCTTCCGAGCCGTGCGAATTATTCACCGATGGCTTTCGCGCACTTATTGTCTAATTTTTCAGTCTAGCATTACACAGAACTTTCTTCTGCAGGGCCTTCTTATGGATCCTAAGTGTCCGATGCAGATACACAGATCCGGTTCGAAGGACCAAATGTTCGCGCCGTCGCGGATTTCTTTCGGACACTTCAAAAAACTATTCGTTTCCAGTAGAACAGAAACACTTTTATTCGCGAACACTACTTAATTTTATTAAGACACGAAAGAGCGATGATGTTTACTCCGCGACGGTTTTTTCCAACTAACTATTTTTGTTTATTTATCCTACTTTCTATATACTATTTACATACAATATATGCCTACAAAACTCAGATGATCGGAGATACATAAGTGAGCAAAGAGAGAAGAGAAAATCATAATAACAGAGGGATGCTCAAGCAAAAAAAGACTTTCGATCAAATGTTTCTGTCTTACTTCAACAACATCATTAAAGGCTAGCTTGGACAATAGGGTGGCTCAAATCAGTGTGGAAAAGACCTTTTTTGAAATTTTTCGATGAGCCGCCCTCCTATTCGGTTCTATTTGATGCGCTGATGCTCTGGACAAAATCTCAGCCAAATCGGTCAACGTTTGGGCGGTGCTAAACTCGTTGGAAGTTTATATGCAAAAAAATATGCAGAAACATCCAAAAACAAGGATTTGCAGTTAGACGGTACAATTTACAATGGAGAACTATGATACTCATTCAGATTCTGAAGAATTTGATACAGAATGTTATGCTGAAAACCGCGAAAAGATTAGTGTTTGTCCGGCGAAGTTATTAGCATTTCTCTGCAGTGGGGTTCGAGCAAATTTCGTTTCTTTTACCTTTTAAAAGAAATAAAGTCACCCGTACAACACTCCAGTAAAATGCTAATATCTTTGCCTAATAAACTATAATCTTCTCGCGGTTTTCAGCATAACATTCATTTTATTTCATTTATTTAGTTAACATCTAAACAGATAACACTGAATCAACAATTTGACGCCACAATGCACGGTTCGAGGCCGCATCTCTCCATCCTCGGATACGCCCCACGCTCGCCAAGTCGTTCTGCACCTGGTCTGCCCATCTCGCTCGCTGCGCTCCACGCCGTCTCGTACCTGCCGGATCGGAAGCGAACACCATCTTTGCAGGGTTGCTGTCCGGCATTCTTGCAACATGTCTTGCCCATCGTGCCCTTCCGGCTTTAGCTACCTTCTGGATACTGGGTTCGCCGTAGAGCTGGGCGAGCTCATGGTTCATTCTTCGCCGCCACACACCGTCTTCTTGCACACCGCCAAATATGGTCCTAAGCACCCGTCTCTCGAATACTCCGAGTGCTTGCAAGTCCTCCTCGAGCATTGTCCATGTTTCATGTCCGTAGAGGACTACCGGCCTTATTAACGTCTTGTACATGACACATTTGGTGCGGTGGCGAATCTTTTTCGCCACCAGTCCAACTTTTGTTGCTTCACGTTTCAGGCGGGTGTACAGTTCTGCCACCTTTGCAAATGTTCGGCCGACAATGTCCATGTCATCCGCGAAGCAAATAAATTGACTGGATCTGTTGAAAATCGTACCCGGCTGTTAAATCCGGCTCTCCGCATGACACCTTCTAGCGCAATGTTGAACAACAGGCACGAAAGTCCATCACCTTGTCTTAGTCCTCGGCGCGATTCGAACGAACTGGAGTGTTCGCCCGAAATCTTCACACAGTTTTGCACACCATCCACCGTTGCTTTGATCAGTCTGGTAAGCTTCCCAGGGAAGCTGTTCTCGTCCATAATTTTCCATAGCTCTACGCGGTCTATACTGTCGTATGCCGCCTAGAAATCTATGAATAGATGGTGCGTGGTATTCACGGCATTTTTGAATTATTTGCCGTACAGTAAAGATCTGGTCCAATTTCGGGCGACGTCAACGAAGCCGGCTTGATAACTTCCCACGACCTCATTCACTAATAGTGACAGACGACGGAAGATGATCTGGGATATCACTTTGTAGGCGGCATTAAGGATGGTGATCACTGAAAGTTCTCACACTCCAGTTCGTCGCCTTTCTTGTAGATGGGGCATATAACCCCTTCCTTCCACTCCTCCGGTAGCTGTTCGGTTTCCCAGATTCTGACTATCAGTTTGTGCAGGCAAGTGGCCAGCTTTTCCGGGCCCATCTTGATGAGCTTCAGCCCGATACCATCCTTACCAGCTGCTTTGTTGGTCTTTAGCTGTTGAATGGCATCCTTAACTTCCCTCAAGGTGGGGGCTGGTTGGCTTCCATCGTCCGCTGAACTGACGTAGTCATCTCCTCCGCTGCCTTGACTTTCACTGCCTGTACTCTCAGCGCCATTCAGATGTTCCTCGTAGTGCTTCTTCCACCTTTCGATCACCACACGTTCGTCCGTCAAGATGCTCCCATCCTTATCCCGGCACATTTCAGCTCGCGGCACGAAGCCTTTGCGGGATGCGTTGAGCTTCTGGTAGAACTTGCGTGTTTCTTGAGAACGGCACAGCTGTTCCATCTCCTCGCACTCCGCTTCTTCCAGGCGGCGTTTCTTCTCCTGAAAAAGGCGGGTCTGCTGTCTCCGCTTCCGTCTATAACGTTCCACGTTCTGCCGGGTACCTTGCTGCAGCGCGACCGCCCGCGCTGCGTCCTTCTCCTCCAGAATCTGTCTGCACTCTTCGTCGAACCAATCGTTCCGTCGACTTCGACCCATATACCCGACATTGTTCTCCGCTGCGTCGTTAATGGCTGCTTTAACTGTACTCCAGCAGTCCTCAAGAGGGGCCCCATCGAGCTCCCCTCTTCCGGCAACGCTGCCTCGAGATGCTGCGCGTATGCAGTGGCGACATCAGGTTGCTTCAGTCGCTCTAGGTCGTACCGCGGCGGTCGTCGGTACCGAACATTGTTGATGACGGATAGTTTTGGGCGCAGTTTAACCATCACCAGATAGTGGTCAGAGTCGATGTTAGCGCCACGATATGTCCTGACGTCGATAATGTCGGAGAAGTGCCGTCCATCAATCAGAACGTGGTCGATTTGTGATTCTGTCTGCAGTGGTGATCTCCAGGTGTACCGATACGGGAGGCTGTGTTGGAAGTAGGTGCTACGAAAGGCCATATTCTTGGAGGCGGCGAAATCAATTAGTCGTAGGCCGTTTTCGTTCGTCAGCCGGTGAGCGCTGAACTTTCCAATAGTCGGTCTAAACTCCTCCTCTTGGCCAACCTGAGCGTTCAAATCTCCTATGATGATTTTAACGTCGTGTCTTGGGCAGCTATCGTACTCACGTTCCAGCTGCGCGTAGAATGCGTCCTTATCATCATCAGTGCTTCCGGAGTGTGGGCTATGGACGTTGATTATGCTGAAGTTGAAGAACCGGCCTTTGATCCTCAACCTGCACATTCTTTCATTGATCGGCCACCACCCGATCACGCGCCTTTGCATATCGCCCATCACTATGAAAGCTGTTCCCAGCTCGTGTGTGTTGCCGCAGCTCTGGTAGATGGTATGATTACCTCTAAACGTTCGCACCATTGATCCCTTCCAACAAACCTCCTGCAGCGCTACGATGCCGAATCCACGGTCCTTGAGCACATCGGCGAGTATTCGTGTGCTCCTGATCAAGTTGAGAGATTTGCAATTCCACGAACCGAGTTTCCAATCGCTAGTCCCTTTTCGTTGCAGTGGTCTTCGCCGATGGTTCCGGTCCGTACTCTCTTGTTGATTGTTCGTTGCTTATGATTTTTAAAGGCTGGCTTGCAGGGCCTGACACCAAACCCCCTAAATTTCCGGAGGACAATTCCTCCTTACTTATTTTCGCTGGACCATGGTGCACAGTTTCACTGCACAGAGTCCCTCGCTGGCACTCGGACGATGATCAGCCGCCCCTAACATGGAGAACAGACGCTGTTGTGAGCCGATCCTGACATGGAGAACAGACGCTCAATAAGATTTGCACCTCCGGAGAGGAGCAAACCCCCCCTTCCCTGTCAGCATACGACCATAGTTCCCACCGGGGTTGGTTACCCGATCTTCCCTAAGGTTGCTCGTATCCCGGCCAGCACCGCGGGGAGGTAGGGATAGGAGTTGCTGGGTAAGAGGCTAAGGACCGCGAGATGGGGTCTATTTTATTCCTTCAGGTACGCGAAGTACCAATGGTACGCTTTACCCAGCATTTGCCGTGCATAACATTCTGTATTTAATTCTACGAGAACTGAATGAGTATCATAGTTCTTCATCGTAAATTGTACCGTACAACTGCAAATCACTGATTTTTTATGTTTCTGCATACATTTTTCCATATAAACTTCCAACGAGTTTAGCACCGCCCAAACGATGACCGATTTGGCTGAAATTTTGTCCAGAGCATCAGGGCATCAAATAGAACCGAATAAGAAGGCGGCCCATCAAGAAATTTGAAAAAGTGTTTTTGAGCCACCCTATTGGACAATGGAAGAATAACTAAAATTTGAGTGTACATTCAAAATAATGAGTATTTAGTATACTGCCCCATTCGATAACGTATACTGTCCCCACTCGCATATCGGTCTCATATCGTTTTTTCGCATATTGAGATAACAGCCATTGAATTTTGAAATCGCATCTTCCATATAAAACTTCAAATAAATCTAATAAATTGAAACATCATCCAATCTTGGTGAAATTTTGCCGAGTTGTTATTTTTCAATATATTACTATGAAACGATTAAGTTCGTTTGAAACATTCTTTCGTTATGTGCAATCAGGTCATGAAAATTCTTGATTTGGCTGTTATGCGGGTACTTTTCATATGACTTGGTATTTTATTCACTCATGGGCATCCAAAATCGCAATTTTGGTTATGATTTTTGGAGGTACATTAGAAATGAACAGTATTCACTGGGTTAACTCAAAAGTGATGAAAAAATCGGACTGTTATGCGAGTGGGAGCAGATATGTCGTTCGAAATTGATATCAAAATGATCTAATGACAACACGAACTAGATTTGGGCTTTTTCCCGGCTCGGTTCCCTTCAATGTCCCGGTTCGGTGGCCACCCTGGATTCTTTTAACAATTCTTTTTCTTCGGTAAACCCAACAAATTTTACCCCGAAATCGACCCATTTGAGAGATTGTTAGTTATTTGGAACAAAATGGATTTAGTGCCAATTTTCTCGCTCTAGATCAGGGTTATCTTTAACCAGAGAACTGTCAAACTTTAACCAAAAATTTCGGTGGAATGGTTCACAGCCTCAGTCGAGTAGAAACCGAGTATAAACTACATTGTTAACTATGCTAGCCTAAGCAACTCATTTATGTTCATAATATGTATATTTAATGAATTATTAATGTGATACAAAAGCTTTATAGTGGGATGCATATTCAAAATTGTCTGGACATTCATTTTCAAAATTACTCAGTAATTTTATCTTATTGCCTTTTTCGTACAACAAAGTTGTACCAAAAAGCTATCATTTCACTCCGAAAATGATTTTTTTCAAATTTAGAAGGCACGTCAGGGGGTCCCATAGCGTACTTGGCTACACGTTCGCCTTACAAGCGAATGGTTATGGGTTCAATTCCCAGCTCCTCCACCAAACCCTCGTCAGTCGCCGGATGCGCAGCCTATGCGGTGGCGTATTGAGGAGTGCCCTTACCGTTACGACTGCCTTATGATGACTGACAAATTGTTTTGAGGCTTTCCACCAACGTACCCGGATAAATGGCAATCGAACAAAGCAAAGATCATTGCATTCACGACACGGACAAATGTACTCAACGGACTCACGTTGAGATGGACCAGCAACAACGATAACAATGAATAAAGGAAAAATCTAATACATAGATTCTGTGTGGATTCTGGCTGCAGAATATCACAGTAGATCTCGGTACAGTAGCGGTTAAGTAACACGGAATGCCTACCAAATAGGAATAAAAAATAAAAAGAAGGCTCGTAGACCCATAGTGTTCGTAGACTGCTCAGTGTGCACAAATTATTTAAAAATGTAACTAACTTTTCATACAGTAATCTTCAACCTTAGAGAACACTAAGCTGTGAGCCGGCAATGTCCCAGTGGGGGATGTAGGGGGAAATCCCCCAGCGCCGGACACCTCCCAAAACTGGACAATCGAATATCTTTCGGATGCTTGATTTATCTCATGTGCATGTGCTTTACTGTTGTATTAGGGGTCTAGCACCATTCCGAATAGCGACACACGCACGAGCGACATTTTTTGTAACATTTGTACAGGATGTTTATGACAACGTAAACATTTTCAGAAAAGATTTCGAATATTTTTATCAAACAATAGACAAGTATTTTAGAGGTTTTTATTATTCTTGGATGATATATGTAATAAAGCAATGAAGTTTGCTCAATATTTGTCGAGCTGTACTGTAATGTGACATAAAAATCAATTTGGTTTCCATTTCGATGAAAAGATAAAAAACCCAGATTAATCCACCTAGCGTTGGTGATGCCTTTCTCGCATTTATTTAAGACATCAACCTTATATGGGGTTTATATGGTCCGATGTACCATTTGCTTCATAACTTCGAAACGCAATGTACGATCATTATAAAATTCAATAGTGATCAACAAGGCTTTGTCCCCTGTCGAATGAAACTTGTTGCGAGATAATCGGTTAAGGATTACTATACGAAAAGTTGTCTAATGTTTTTTATAGCTTTTGTGCACACACATACACACACACATACACACACACATACACACGGACAGACAGACATGTGCTCAGTTCGTCGAGCTGAGTCGATTGGTATATAATACTATGGGTCTCAGAAGCTTCTATAAAAAGTTCGTATTCGGAGTGAAATGATAGCCTTTCGGTACAACTTAGTTGTACGAGAAAGGCAAAAAAGAACCGTGCACGGTAAAAAATCAACACGGTCAATTTAACTGTTCCATCTATTGAATGTTCAACTTTACAATCACTATTATTGAAAGTGATATTCCTTTAATCAAAGTGACGTCACACCTTTCACAAGTGTTTTGAATGCAGACGATTCCATAACATCAATACTGTTGATCAAAGTGCTACTCACTGAATGTTGAAATGATTTGCACTTCGATCAATAATGTTTCCACTAGTATTGGAAGTGCTATGCTATTGAATACACAGGTTCAAGGCTATTGATTTAAGAGTGGAGCGATATTGATGTAGTTCTAAAAATAGATGACAGTTCGTATCATATGTTCTGCTTAATTCAGGGTGTATTTCGAAGTGTGAGATGAAGTCATGATAAGACGAAGGGCTTCCAAGCGCAGGCATGTTATTCAAATCTGAGCTGAGGTAATTCTATTTTTTTATTTTGTTGTTTTATAATCAAAGTATTGTGCACGTCAAATGGAAGTGGTGGTCTTTGAATTCGACGAGCTCAGCTATTGCTATTGATTAGAGGGTCTTGTTCGGGAAATCCCGGGACAAAAATCCCGGGATATCCCGGGATGTAATGCATGATTTTTCATGCAAATCCCGGGATTTCCCGAAAATAAAAAATTCATGATAACAAAAATATTTAAGATAAATTAATGAATGTATGTTCTGCATAATTGCACTGATTCTAGTTTGTTAGCCCATCGGCTTTTATTTTCCCGCATGTCTTATGCACACCCATACATACAAACATACACAAACAAGCAATCACAGATATCTTCTCAATTTGTCGAGAGAGTGATGAGTAACAATATAGGTCTCCTAGCCTTCTGACTATTTTGTTTTTGGAGCGAACATACAGCTGATGAAAATAAGGAATCAGCTTTCCAGATTTCACAATAATCGAAGCGCCATCCGATGTGCGATCAACTGGGGCTACGAAATTGTGTTCAATGTCACAACTCGTTAACAGCTGTTCCACGGATTGCTTTATCTTCTGCGAGACATCAAGAAATGAGATGGCTTCAAAGTAAAGAAAGGTAATTTTCGAATTCTGCTGAGCTTTCGATCGCTTCCCGTCACCAGCTGATTAAGTTTGTTTAAGTTCCGATCCACACATCATTTTCTGAATCTGACGGGAACAAGGCTTCATCTCCATAGAAGAGTTATAAGCTATGGACCAAAAACAGATAAATGCGTCGTAGCTTGAATAATTTCATCAATAAGGAGCATGCTCTGTTTGAAGTAACTGATGAACTAGTATCGAGTCTGGAGAAGGTTTTCATGGCATTGAAGTCCATTAAAACCACTTCGATTGATATACCCAACCAGCGACTGTTAGATTCTCATACACTTCTGTATAGAACTTACCAAAACCTGTATAAGAACTGGGCATATGCAACATTGTTAGATTCTTTTATAATATAAGATTACAAACAAAAACTGTAAGAAAAGCTTGCGAAATTGTAAGGTTCATATAATATTTATAAAAGAATCTAGCGTTTTCGCATATGCCCAGTTCTCATACAGGTTTTGGTAGGATCTTATACAGAATTGTTTGAAAATCTACCAATCACCGGTTGAGCGAGCGGGTGTTCTCTGATTTTAATTCTGAAATAACTAGGGTAAAAGACCCAATAGTAGAGGAACTAAGCACGTTCCGCCACTGTTTCTTCGCTTAAATCACATCTATATTTCATGTCGCTTACCTTAAGTATTTATCCAACAGCTCATCAATTATATTTTAAATGAAAAGTATTCCAAACGCTGCAGAAACCATTATTGTAACCAAAAATGATACCTCCAATTATTGGTGCAGTGTTCCATTAGTTGCGGTATTTTTTAATTTGTGTTCCTATAGTTACGAATTCCATTGTTTTCTTATGGGACTTGCAACTATTGGAGCACTACCGCAACTATTGGTGCAAAGCCGAGAAAAATATATGGTAATTTAGTAATACTTTACCGATTTGGAGGGATTTTCTTATCTGTTTTCTTTTATTTCGAGTAATCAGGTCAACAAATTGATAGACAATATGGGTTGCTGCGTTAAATACGTAGATTTTGTTAAAATACCACTACCGCAACTATAGGAACACCCACGACTATCGAATCTTTTGGCCTAATAAGAATTATTTATTGTCGGATTCAAGCATCAACGCCTTAACATTTATTAAACCGTAGTACAAGCAGCCCGGTGGTATCCCTATCTCACACAGTAGGTTTGTTTTACAGCCAACATTGCGCGACCGTATCCCACCGACAGTTTTATATCCTAAAGAGAATCATATGTGATGTTAGTAAACAAAACACATATTATCATGAATTTTACACTGAGATGTTGCAAATATGCAAAAACAAAAAAAAACATGGCTGCAAAAACATGGCGTCGTGCCACCCACCGGATTGCAAGCGAGTAGACAAGGGCGAATCCTTAGTAAATTGACCTGATACATATTTCACCATTCTTAAAAATGTAATAAATATATGAAATTGAAATTTGCAAGTATTTTTATTTTTATCCCGGGATCCCGGGATATCCCGGGATAACGAAAAATTTAATCCCGGATCCCGGGATTTTTTATAGTCCGGGAAACAAGACCCTCTACTATTGATATGATTCTAAAGTAGTGCATATTCAAATGCAGAACAGTTCGCATGGACGTGTATATTTTTTACCGTTTGCAGAACGGTTGCCGAGAAAAAAATATTTCAACTGTCGGATGTAAAAAGTGCTGCTAGTTTAACAGCGCTGGTTTTTTAATTTGTGCTGAAAGAATAATATATGCATAGCCAAGTGAGTACACATTGTAAGTACAATTCTAGACCAAAATTTGAAAATGGCGTAAAGCCAAAATTTATTCCTTCTGATTCTTTGTCTACATATATAGCTATAATTGATAATTGATAAGCTATACTTGAATAGCTATAATTGATAATATATAATTGATAATTCAATTATAGATTGGATATATGAAATGTTACAAGGTAGAGAAATCTCTTGTGATCATGGATCTACAACAGTGATGGTTAAAACTGTTAAGGGTTGTCCTCAAAGAGGAGTTCTCTCTCCTCTGTTATGGTCGCTAATAATTGATGAATTAATATCGAATCTCGAAGCGAAGGGCTTTGAAATTATTGGTTTTGCAGATGACATAGTAATTATAGTTCGAGGAAAATATGAGCATATAATTAGAGACAGACTTCAATCTGCTCTCAACCTAACTGTACGATGGTATGAGAATGAAGGGCTTAGCATAAACGCTCAAAAAACTACTATAATTCCATTTACACACGTAGAAGAAGTATTAGAGTTCCAGATATATATTTAAAGGGCATCAGGTTAGAACTTTCTCTAAAAGTGAAATATCTGGGAGTACTTTTAGATAGCAAACTAAATTGGAACTCTCACATAGATCTTATAATCAGTAAAGCTACAAATGCTTTATGGATAAGTAAAAGAACCATTGGCAACAAATGGGGACTCAAGCCTAAAATGATTCACTGGATCTACACATCTATAGTAATAAGACCTCGAATAATATATGCTTCACTAGTCTGGTGGCCAAAAACAAAAGTGAAATATATTCAGAAGAAATTAGGAAAACTTCAGAGAATTGCTACTATGTCCATCACAGGAGCTAGGCGTAGTACGCCTTCTAATGCACTTGATGCAGTATTGAATCTATTACCTTTACATTCGTTCATACAATTAGAAGCTGAGAAAAGTGCACTAAGATTAAAGAGAACAATAACGTTCTTCGAGGGAGATCTTAGGGGTCATCTCAGTATACTTAAGGAAATTAAAATAAATTCATTATTTAATCATAAAGACTGGATGAATACGAAATACAACTTTGAACGACTATTCAATGTGACGGAGCCTAGTCGCACTGAGTGGGAATCAGAGGGACCTTTTCAAATGTAAATTACTATTGAAAAGTTCTACAATAAAATTCTTCCGGGAGATCCTCCAAGAGTTTATCTAAGAGCTTTTCCAGGAATTCTTTCAGTAGTTTCTTAAGTGTTCAAATTTCTTACTCCAGGAGTTCTTCAAGAATTTTCTCCAGGAATTTCTGAGCAATTTCTTCCCGGAATACTTTCAGGGGCTGCTCTAGCAATTCATCCACCTGGAGCACCTGAAGGAAATCATGAACAAATTCCAAGACAAAATTATTGGAATTCCCGAAGAAATTTCTGGAAGAGCTCTTGAAGGGTATCCTAGTAGAACTATTGGCGTTATTCATGGAAAAACTTCTTAGATGCATGTGCAAATAAAGGGTTTCCGCAGTATTCCATAAAACTTATACTTATATTTATAATGATTGCAATATTTCATCTCTCAATTCGCAGATTCGGGTTAAATCAAGGTTGAGAAAATGTCGCACCTGTTTCCAAGTGCAAAGGGTGACCAGCTATGCCCGCTCGGGTTTCACCCTCAAGTTCGCTGGCCAACGCGTTGCAAGCGGTGCTTCCGTGACTACAAAGAGCACGGAAACAAACGAAATGGAGAAGATATCACAGCTTCAACTCCAGTCCTAATGGGCTCATCCCAATCGCGGTAGGGTATTACGTAGTATCTCATTGTTTCGAAAAAATGATTAAGTATCATTTACTTATACAGTAGTCGTGATGGTGGTAGTAGTTCGAGTTTGGACAAACCCGTGCGAAGCTGGACATCTACTCAGAACTTATTCGTATCCAACAACAACAGTGGAAACAGTAGTGATAGACCACCGGGACTTCCACAACGGCCTGCATCCTGGGCATCGACGCCCGATCTAGACAACATTCTACAGCAAGTAAAGGCAGATTTCACAGTAAATTTAACGCTTCCACGGAGGAGGCATACTACCACATTCGATAATGTAAGTCGTTTGGATGTAGAACATGGTTTCCCAAATTAGTGGGTCGCGATCCACAGCTTGTGTAAAATGTTATGGAAGGGTGTCACGACCCACCAACTTTGGGAAGCTATGATGTAGAACAATATTTAAAGATTACTACAATTGAAATGATTTTAGTTGGAAGAGACAGAGACGACGGTAACTTTGAAAAGACCTCCGTTACCGCCAATATTGAAGGTTGAACCAAAAAAAGATGAAACCAAAAAGGAATTGGAAAAGGCAGAAGATCAGGGAGTTGTTATAGAGAAGGGAGACTCACTCGCCGAAAGAGTGCGCAAGATGAATCTCATCAGGCGTCAGGGTAGTGTTGAACGTGATAGCCGAGAACGGTCTGTGCCGAGAAAAGAGTAAGTTTTAGATTTAGTAATCAGTTAAGTTCTTCATTTCATCCATTCAGTTGTCCTTTCTCTTGTATACGAAACGAGCCAGTGATATGCCTTCAAATTCTACTACTCAATTCTTAAATGTCACTTTGTATATGACTCGTACTCGACTCGTACATTAAGAACGAACTACGTATCCGTAGTGTGAACTACGATCAAGTAGTGCAATTAAATTGAATGGTACTTATTGATCCTATATACAGATGAAGACATTTCATTCAACAATCTCAAACTTTTTTTTGGATCTTTGCTTTTTTTTATAGAGAGGAAGAGCCAAAACCAGTTCTGAAGCCAATTAAAACCATTGAACCGGAAAAAGTAGAACGTAAACGTCGTGTTAGACCCATTCCAGAATCTACAGTTGAAGAACCTATAAGTAAACCACAGCTAACGCTTAGTAAGACAACTATTACTTCAACTAAACCTCTTGTGAGCAGCACTTTAGCACCAGTGAAAGAAAAAGTCAAAAAGCCCAGCATAAGTACTGAACCAGCGAAGGATTCCACAAAAATAGTTCGCCGTCGGCGTGTAGATACGAGCTCATTTGAATCGCCATCCAAACCAACGGCGACTGCAGTTCCGAAACCAATAATAGCCCCGACACCAAAACCTGATCCTATTGTGAATAACAGCAGTGATGATGTTAAGTTTCTAATTTCTATCAAGGACAGCAAATCGAAGCTGGACGAAGACCTTCATTCGATTACTACGGAGACCACCGAAACAACAATAGTAGATCACACCGATAATCATGAGTTGCAGGAAGAGATCGAGAGCCTAAAACGAGAATTGGATACTTTGAAAGCCAGATGCGACCGTGCAGAAAGAGAGAAGAGTGACATTCTGCTTCGTAGATTGGCGTCTATTGACACTGGGTCGAACAAAACTGCAGCCTCGGAGGCCCTCAAATTGCAACAGAAAGTCAATGAACAGAAACAAATGCTCGAGGATCTACAGGACGAAAAGAAATTTTTGGGTGCCAAAGTAAAAGAGCTTGAATCAGACATCAAAATTCGTGGGGCTAAAAATGTAGAAGAACAACTCAGGCAGAAGCTGGAACAAGCGGAAACGTTGTGCGAAGAGCTAATGGATGAAAATGAAGAAATCAAGCGTGAACTCCGAACAATGGAAACGGAGATCGAAGAAATGCATGACAATTTCCGAGAGGAGCAGGCAGATGAATACGCATCTCTCAAAAAAGAGCTTGACCAGACAACGAAGAATTGTCGTATTCTATCGTTCAAACTGAAGAAATCAGATCGTAAAATCGAGCAATTGGAATCAGAAAAGGCTGCGCTCGGTACCAGCACAGATCTAGCGACGAAGGTGAAACAACTGGAAGACGAATTGAAGGTTGCCAACGAGGTAGCACGTCGTCTACAAGGTGAGCTGGAACAACTTGAATCGAATCCTTCTACGCCGACGAAAAAGACTCCCAGTCTGGGCAAGATTGGAAAATCGACATCTGCTGACAATAAGTTTTCACGAGCTTCGTTGACACGCGGCGGCTCACAGGAAGATCCAGTGCAACTGCTTCGTGATCTGCAGGACTCTCTGGAACGGGAGGCTGACCTTCGCGAACAGTTGAAGTACGCCGAGGAGGAAGCTGAAAACCTTCGCCGAAAATCTGGACGCATCGAAGATGACAACGAATCTCTTATGATGCAACTGAAGAAGATGGCGACGAAGGCGAGAAGTACTAAATGTTTCCAATACAAGTGTTTGAATAAAATAAATTTACTAATACCTACTAATTTGAGATGTAATTAGTTATTCATCAAGTATAACAACCTAACTATTAATTGAAGCATAAAATCGATGGAATCGACTCGTCTTTCTCTGGAAATGACTTGGACAAGAACTTGTTCTACATTGCTTGATCGTTATTCTATCGCTTTCTGTGCCAGTAGAATAGTAACCAAGATCTGGTTTTGTTTTCTCAATTGCCCTACAACATCTGCAGCGAAAGGTATTTTTAATACAGGTCGAAAGCTTAGTCCTAGTCCTCCAAACCGACGTCTAACGGCGGAAGGTCCAATGGAAAAAGATGAAGGTATTTCCGACGAAGACGACCCCGCAGAACTTCGGCTGCAGCTGGAACTTAACGAGCAGGAAACGTCCGTTCTGCGACGGAAAATTGAAGAGTTGGAAATCGAAAACAAACGAAGTCGTGAGCATGTGAAAGAACTACAAGAAAGCTTGATATCCAAAACGAAGGAAATAGATAAACAGAATAAGCTTCCGTCGTTGTTAGGATCCAAAAACACTGGAGCGAAGGATCCTCTGGATGAGAAGAAGATAAAGGTGATGGAGGAGCAGATCAGTGAACTGCGGATGAAATTGATTGAGAAGGATAGAGAGGTAGAACGCGTCCAGGCCGAGTTGAGCATCAGCAAAACGAAGGGTGGTAAATCATTGGTGAAGTCAAAGTAAGTTTCATCAGTACACACAACAAACGGACTAAAAATTACGTATATTACAGATCATTGGATGCAGATCAACAGATTTTGGACCTAAAGCGTCAGTTGCAGGTTATCGAACAAGAAGCAAATGTGCTACGGCAGAAAACTCAAACGCTAGAACAAGAGAATGAAAAGTACACTGTGGAAATCAAGCAACTGCAGCAAACCAGGGCGAGCGATTTTGAAACAGAAACTAAAAAGCTGAACAGCACTATTCAAGAACTGCAAAAGACGAAAAGTGACTTGGAAAGCAGATTGAAACGAATAACGGCGGAGTCTTCTGCGAATCTACCATCGAGGACCCCGAAAGCGCCTAACGATATGCATACCAAGTTGCAATTAAAGGTAATTTTAGAGAACGCAAAAATTTCTCAATTTTAGATTAACATAAAAAAAATTGTCGGTTAGCATTCCTTTTAATTCGTCTAAAAAAATGTTTCACTCGCATCGTATACCGTGACATGCCCTAATACCGTAAGGTTAAGGACGTATCAACCATAAATTTGCTACATAAAATGTAATTTACGACAATCACCCTTGAAAACAATGTTGCTTTAATTTAATGTATTTGAAGTAAAAATAAGTTAAATTTGAGAAAGATAGTGTTCGACATTTGACTTGTTAATATGCCTAATACTGTGTACATTTAGAAGACAAACACCGCGCAGAAAAATTCCTTATACTGTGCCCTATCAAACAAGCTCAAATGATTAACTTAAAAGCATATTTACAATAAAACATGTGAATGATTGAATAATCTACGTATTTTAATCGAATTATGAAGTCATACTTAAAAAATACGTGATATAAAATAATTATTTTACACAGATACACTTCACATTCATCGTCACATTCGATCTAAGATGCTAATATGCAGTATCTGAATAAGTTTGAAAATTATTAGAGAATTTGTATTCACCTAAAGAATATTCTATGGTATATGGTATCGCTTAATTTAGTTTTCTTGCTCTCAGATTCAGAACAATCGAAGTTAATTGCCGATATTCCGGATATTAGCCACCTGGAGTGGAAATTAATTACTATGTCTGAAACTCGATTTGTGCAATTGCACAACATGTGAAAGATTTAGTTCGAAAAATGTATTGGAGGGTAACCACTTCCTTCGGTGGGGTTTGATCCCACGAAACCAGTACGCTAGACAGGTGCTTTCCCTACTACTACGAAGAACCTCCATCGTCCTCCGCAGCTTAGAAGGCTACTGATGTGATCAAATTTCCAACACCAGGCACACGGCTGAACTCTCGCAATCTATTTTTAAAACCAACTCTTGGGATCGTTCAAAAATTACGTCCATCGTTTTTCGGCATTTTCAACCCCCTCTCCCCCTCCTGTCACAATCTGTCACAAATCAGTGACCCCCCCCCCTGTACGTTCAACTGTAAAATATAAAATGGTTCGTCTTCTCTGTACACTACTTTTACAAGAAATTTAGTGGGAATTAGCTGGCTCCCTTAACAGCAAATTGGACGTAACACAACACGAGACCCCCCCCCCTGTTACAAACTGTCACAAATTCTAGAACCTCCTCCCCCCTCAAACCTAGGATGTAATTTTTGAACGATCCCCTTTTAAACGCAATGTTTTGTGCAATGCCAACCGAGTAGGATCAGTCAGACCTCTTCCAGTGTAAGACTTGTTGATGATGTCGTACGAGTCAATATAATAAGCTTTACCGGAAAGCCATGTTATAGCATTATATGCCACAGTTTGTTTTGGTTCATTTACTCGTACGTCTGGTCCGTTGTTGATCGTCCCCCTCGGAAACCGTTTTGGAATTTTCTGAGGATCTCTGTAAACGGGCGTAGTCTGTTAAACATAATTTGAAAGAGTAGGGTTAGGCGGGGCAAGATGGGTCACGGGGTAAGATGGGTCAGGGCCGTTTTTAAGCATCGTATACATTTTAATGTAGAGATTATGACTTTGTAGGGGGAATAATTTGGTTCTACTTTATTGTCACTCGATTTGATGATAAAATTTCATTTTGGTAGAGTATGACAAGGTAAATTATTTTTCAGCATTATTTCTTATACGAAACACATTTTCTATAAAACGTGTAATCTCGTCGAGCAATCTGAATTTAAAACATTTTTAGTAATATAGTGAAAGTGTTATAAGTAATGTAGGCGATGCACGCCGTGTTCGAAGCGGCATATTATGTAACTTGAATGCACCTCGGATTTTTTTTCATGAAAAGTTAGGATACAGTCCAAACAATCGAACGACGTTTGTTTCAAAATATTCTATTGGGGAAAAATTGAATAAAGTTATTTTGAATTTTTTCAATCACCAATGGAGACGCTAGGTAATACATATATGGTAACGGAATAAACAATGGTTTGAAAAATAGATGAGAGAGAGGGGGGGGCTTGCGCTTGGTTTAAAAAGGGTTTCAAAAAGGGTTGAAAATGAAACAAATAAATTTAGTAACACATTATTTATTAACTTGAATATCATGATACAGATAAATGCAATGATAAGATAAACAATATGATAGTTAAAAATAATGATCATGAGAATGCATTTTCATTGTGGTTTCATATGTGGCTGCTATTATAAGTGACGACTGCCTTGAGAATATTCTGCTGATAATGTTTATGCGTCTCAGGAACTTTATGATTCATCCATGTTTTAGCAAAATCATGGTGAATAGCTTCAATGGTCTGTTCGGAATACTGTCCCAGTCCTTCATTTACTACAAAGCAAAATTGCCAGCCACATGAAATTTCATAATATGAAACTTCGGAGTCTCTGGGAGTTTTAAAGCTGACCAGCTTTCGCAAAAATCATCGATGGATTGACGGTACCCATCAATGAGCTCCATCCCAAAGCATTTTCCAACCACTGAATCTAGGTATTGCATCATGAGGGAGTACTCCTTTGGTATTGCATCATGAGGGAGAACCCAGCTTCATGTAGAATGAGATGTTTTGATAACAATACTCGGCAATGCCTTCCTGCAAAGCCGAATTGAGCATGCCGAGTAGAATTTGCTGCCTTGGCCCATGATTCGGCAACACTAGGATTCTTCTTGGCAATGTTGTCGTAGATGCAGTTCATTAAACCTAAAAACAAATGTATCGATGGTGGTGGACATACATCCAAAACTTTTGTATTGTCATCACCGGACAAAAGAGGTATATTAACGCAGTTGAAAAATTCTTTAGCATGCTTATCCTTGCCACCAGATGCCAACCACTTATGGGCTAGCTGCCTAATTGAACCAAGTGTTCGCGACTCCCCTGCAGAAGTGCTCAGATCTTTCTTATTCACCGTGCAATATGCACATGGATGAGTGGAGCTGTTTCCAGGAGATAATTCCAGCAATTATGTTTATTGCGTTTAGATCACCTGAAAAGATTGATAATTGCTCTTAATCATATAAAAATCTGACTGCTAACATTGATCAACCATAAAAAATAATTACACGCACTTACCTGCGACAAAACATTTAATCGAAGCCAAACTTAGGTGGTTCCAAAATTTGGATATGTTTTCATAATTCTCCTGTATCCCTGGAGCAAGAGCAAGAATAAGGGCTTGACGAACTCCTGAGTCCTTGAATCCTTGTTTGTTTTGCTGCCTTTGTTTATCTTCAATGGACAATACTATTTTTATGGATCCTTGTCCTCCATCAATTCCAACCTTTAAGATACATTCTTCCACATTTCTTCTAGCCTTAATATACCCCACAAGACCTTCAACACTATCACACATAACAATAGGACGTTTTTCAACAAGGCAAGACTTTCCTTTAGTGTAAGATACATCAAGACTAGCTACATCAAACAAATCTTCAAGCTCTTTTAGTCTAGATTTTAGTCCAGATTGTATTGCCTTACGAGTCCTGAGACGCATGTTACGAGCCAGTTTTAAGGTCTGTGGATGAAATATTGTTAAGATTACAAGGGGATGTTGAGAACTTTCTGGTTTTATTCAAAATATAACCTTCCTTTCGCGTGCTAAGATCCAGGTCTGTTTTCATGTTGAATATTTCCTCGTGCGAAATTGGCTTCGTGTTCTCCTTTCCCTTAGCGGTCATAACCATGATACTGGTAGGTTTTCCCCTTAAATTAGAAAAACTTACCATCCTATTATCATTGGTAGACTTTTCACGAATGACCTTCGAAACCAAATGGTCTTGAGAATTTCCAGCTAGCATCGAAAGGTTCTGTAGCTTCGTGCTTGCGTTGCATTTATGTGCTTTTCCAGGTCCAACTTTGGTCAAACAATCATTGCAAGTTTTGACAAACATGCGCCTGTTTTTCGGAGCTTTCCTAGCAACTTTTATTTGCAGCGTTTGTTGAGCCACGCAACAAATATCACAGTCCAAGTGCTTGGTTGCTTCTCTCGTTGTTCTGCGGTTGAGGTATTCGTGAACCAAAATCTTGGAAAACTTTTCGCTTTTTTTACACCTGTACACCGCACGGTAGCAGCCGCCACACAACACTTTTGGATATATTTCATTTTGTTCGTCATAATCCGGCAAAAAGCTCTCTTTAATGATTTTCTTTAAGGGATTGTTGATAAGTTTTGCTGATTTCACTTTATGGAAACAAAGGGCACATATTTTCAGACAGATAGAAGCACGTTAAGATAAAACTAATCATTCGAGAATTAAATGCTACATTATATTATGCATCGTGAAAAATATTAATGCAAAAACGGCCAAAAAATTAAAAAAAAAATCAAATTGACTTTATTTTATTTTTCCCCGATAGAATATTTTGGAACAACCGTTATTCGATAGTTTGGAATGTATCCTAACTTTTGGTGAAGAAAAATCCGAGGTGCACTCAAGTTACATAATATGTCGCTTCGCACACGGCGTGCGATGTTGTACTAACTGCTTGGAAATAAATAAATTTGATCGAAAATTAGACATTCTAATATGAACTTGCAAATGGGGCAAGATGGGTCAGCACACACTAAAGGACATAGTTCGTATTCAAAACATATTTTTCATTGCTGATGTAATCATTTTAAGGTTACCTTTGAGCATAATGATGTTGATTTGTTAATTAAAAATGTATATTTTTTGTCTTTAAAAAAGCAATACTCGGACGGCTTGTTTTCATAAGAAATTACAGACATTTTTAAATGAAGTGCCATTTTTTAATCCGAGGCTTTAAAATCCTTTTTTATTCAATAACATCATTTACATTTAACTCATCTATCTGTGTGTAATTTAATATTGTGAATAAAAACAATATTAATTGCAGAATTTAAAAATGACCCATCTTGCCCCGCTGTTTGACCCATCTTGCCCCGGCATTTTTTGATTGACGGAAAAATAGACTTCTACTTTAATGACTCAAAATGAAATAAAAAGTAGAATTATTTCATACCGCTGGCTTACAGATTATGAGCTATTCTTATAGATCCACGTTGAAAAGCTACATTAAAATGTTTCTATTTTGAGGCATTGAATGTTCGTCTTAGGTGACCCATCTTGCCCCATCCTACCCTACATTGTAGGCGGTAATGAGGAGTGTTATACACGCAATAGACTCTTGTAGAAAGGCTATATGATGTCAAGTTTCAAGCCAGTTTGAAGGCATTTCTTTTCTCTCCCAGATTTTTTTCGATCACTAAGTGGATTTTCTTCCAACTTTTAGAAGCTCGGGTGGAATTCCGTCCTTCTTCAAAAAATTACACAAAATGCTTCATCTACCTAGCAGACACTCCTGCTCGATTGGTCAACAGCTTTAAGGAGCTGTCATTCATCATAACTGGAGCCCGTGCGTTTTTCTTCCGCATGTTGTTGATCGTTTTGCAGAACTCCGGCGCGTCGTTTCTCGCAAAGTTCCCTTCTGCTTTCGAGAGTACGTTGGCATGTTCACGATACTAGCATGCGGCCTTTGGCCTGGATTTTCTCCTCTGTCGATCTTTGGGACTCCACATCAAACCAGATTTTCTGCTGCTTTCCTTGTCTAGTACCAAGTACCTCTGCGGGTTTTGTATTGACCACCTCGTGGAATTGCTAACACAACGCGTTCAAATTCCCTCAATTTGGGTGACCTTCAATTCGTTCGTCGAGTTTATGAGCGAATGGCTCCGTAACGTCCTGGCCCGAACGCTTCCGTAGGGCCTACTTGAGGGTATGTGTAGCTTTGTATATAAGCTCAACAGAACCTACTATTATAAAGCCACATTACATCCTAGGCAGCTCCCCTCCCCCTTAATCTTCTTCTTTCATTGCTCTACATCCCAACTGGAACTTAGCCTGATTTCAATTCGCCTTTCCTCAGTTATTTATTGAAAGCTTTTGCATGAGTATGTATCTTTCTTGTGTGGCAAGAATAATGGATACACTAAGCCCAGAGTCGAGAATGTTTCCCACTCTTGACCGGACCGAGAATCGCACTCGCCTTCTCCGGATTGGCAATCCGACGCCTTTGCTCGCAAGGCTGCAGACCCGTGGAAGCGTGAGAATTGGAACATGTGACATGACTCAAGACATTTCCGCAATTAAACACTTTATGAAACTTAAATTACTAATTTCTTTCTTATCAAAATGAAAAAAAATGCACCACCTTCTTTCTTTTGTTTTGGATATGATGCATATGAGAGCTACGAGATTAAGAA
This sequence comes from Armigeres subalbatus, assembly GCF_024139115.2. Taxonomy (NCBI): domain Eukaryota; kingdom Metazoa; phylum Arthropoda; class Insecta; order Diptera; family Culicidae; genus Armigeres; species Armigeres subalbatus. The sequence goes on along the minus strand of NC_085140.1, from coordinate 369,495,150 downwards.
GGGTGATGTTTTGGCGTTGTTAATAAGAATACGTTTGGTTTTTACCCTATTAATGATACAACTTACAACATTTCAGAGAATGGTTGATGAATGTGAGAATGAAATCATCGAACTGCGTGCCATTGTGGGACGATCCGGCGCCATGAACATGACTACTTTGGAGAACGAAAAGAAAAAGCTTAAAGCCGACCTGGAAGAGTCCAAGGAACAACGAACGAAACTGGAAGCCGAAATAAGTGCGTAGCATTGCAATTTATTGTTTTCTTGGCAGTCATTTTTTTATTAATCAAACAAATTTGATATTTCAACAAACATATTCTTAAATTTAGGAAAATTATCTGCCCCAAAAGTGTCCTCAGAGCTCCAGGCAATCAAATTAAGCGAGGCCCAACGTACGGTTCAGAAGTTGGAGGATGAAAACAAAAAGCAAAATGATAAAATCAAAGTTCTGGAAGAAAAAATTAACAAAATTACTACCAACGTAAGTATATTCATGTAGTTTGTGAGGACTTGCCTTTTCATGGGTTGTCTGAGGGTTGAAATGATGAGTCGAAAGTTTACGCATCGGTCTCTTCGCTGGTACTTGTAGAAACCGTTTCATTGGAAGGACAATCTCCGGAATCATCGAGATGTTTGTGTGCTTGGGAGCTTTTAGATAAATCGTATTTCGGGCTTGATTGAATGGATAGTGCTTTTGTGCGTTTCTCCATTTCTTCAGTACCATCCCCAACGGAGTCTACCCGGTCAACGCTTTTTTTAGACATTTGGCTGGCACGAGACGTTGGTCGTCGCCCTCCACGTTTAGCCACAAAAGGACTTCCCTTGACGGCTTTGAATCCTGGCCCGGTAACTTTCGAGGCAATGAGTCCGAATTCCACAATTTCACCGTCGCCTACCGATTTGGTAAAGTGAGTTCGGTTCGGTTTCAGAATCGAACTCTTGTGAATGAATACATCTTCACCAGTGTCGTGACGTGTAATGAAGCCGAATCCGTCCTTCGCATTAAACCATTTTACCGTGCCAGTTATTCGCTTAGTGCTTCTGACATTATCTTGACTTTTCGCGGGTGCTGTTTGTTTTATTTTCTCATTTTCAAATGCATTGGCATTTTCAGGCGCCTCGATATTTTGAGAAGCCATTTTTCTTCGCGCTGTAGAAGTTGGGAAAATGTTGGTTATGCTATTTATTTCAGATGAAGACAGCAGAATCGACCAAGTCCCAATTAGAAACGCAGTTGAAAACAGAGAAAGATAAACTAGATGAGGCAACGAAGGACTTAGAAAATCTCCGGAGAGAGAAATCTAAGGTTGATGGGAACTTATCGAGCTTAGAAAAAGAGTTAACGGCTGAACGACAGAAGGCAGTCGATATCAAGGAAGACTTAGAGAAAGAAATTGCCAATTTGAAGAGAAAGTCACTGTCGAACGACCCCTCCACTCATAAGATCCAGGAACTGAGTAAGAAGAACGATGGTATGTTAATTCATTAAATTCATGATGATTATGACCCAGCGAGATTTTTTTGCTAAACAGATTTGATGTCAAAACTTGAAGATGAAACCAAAAAATACCAGCAGCTTATAACCAAGCATGAAACGCTAGAAGAAGACCACGTTATGTTGAAAGCCCAGCTCGAAACCGAACAACAGAAGCTTCAGGAACTTAACATACTTCGAAACAAGCTGACACAAGCAGACAATATCGAGGCACGGCTCGTGAAAGAGAATACAAACCTGAGCCGCAAGTGCGTGGAAATGCAGAAAGAAATTGCAATCTTGGAGAGTTCCGCCGACAGTCGCACTGCAAGCTTGGAGTTGGAAAAGAATCGTCTGAAGAGTTCATTAGAGGATAAACAGCGCGAGTACGATCACTTGTCTGAGGAGAACGAAATGAATGTCTACCAAGTAACACAGTTAAGAAAAGATGTGAGTAAGTTGACACGAGGGGTAGGTCAGAAATAATATTTTTTTAAATTTATTCTTCCAGAACGACGACCTCAGAGGGAAATTAGACGATTATGAAAGAATAAATAAAGCACAGCGAACTTTGAGTGACCATAATTCGCAACTGGAACAAGAGCTCAAGAAACTACACGTTCAGTAAGTTCTTTGGCAAGGTCTGAGAAATGATTTTGGAATTTACGCGAATTTTTCACATAGGGTGAAAACCGAAAAAAAAGATTTTCGTTGAAGTTATTTTACGCAGTTTTTTTTTCATGTGGATTTCAAGATCTACACGTTTTACGATGTTATTGGGATCTATTCGATTTATTGAAATTCTATCTAAAATTCTATCCTAAAATGATTTAGTTCAATGGAAAATTTAAATCAATCAGCATATGTTAATTCATAATGGAACTTGTATTGGTTTCGAATATTTTTTTCAAAATCCACCCGTTTTTTTTTTTTTTGTTATTTGGAAATATATACATAAATCATAAGTGATGAAACCCAGATGGAACTGATATACGTGTACCGAAAATAGATATTATATGTATAGCAATTTTGAATAACCATATTATTTGCACGCTTCCAGACTGGCAACAGCAGAAATGAATGTAAAATCAGAAGTAGCCGCTACCCGTTTGCGCTACGAACAGCAAGTAGCAAACCTGCACAACGAATTAACCGGACTTCAGGGGCAATGCGAACGTTTCAAGCGGGATCGCGATACGTACAAGCAACTGGTAGAAGCCGCACAGAAACAGATCGGTGATATGAAAGCCAATCGGCGAAGCATGGCATCGGTGACAAGCAGTAGCGGTGACGACGATGACAAGTCAAAAATAATCGCATTGGAGCAGCAAATCGGTTGCTTAGAGGACGAACTCAGTGAAGCTCGACTGGAGGCCAGCAAGGTACGAACGGAGCTGATTTCCGAGCTAAGTGCTTCCGAGATCAAAATCTCCGAAATGCAATCCAAAATCAACGAACTCGAAGAGGAAAAAATTATCAGCGGAGGTAAGAGCAAGGTGCCTGGAACAAAGACAAGGTTGGAGCTTTCGTGGCAGAAAGAAAGAGAGGATCTACAGAGATTGGTACAGGAGACATCAACACTGGCTAGAGATCTCCGACAGACACTGTTTGAAGTGGAAAGGGAGCGAGATAAGGAAAAACTGGAATCTAAACGAAAGATTGATCAGATCAAAAAGACAACTGAGGAGGAGATTGAAGAGGGTAGAAGAAAGGTGACCGAATTGCAGAGCGATTTGCTTGAGCTACGGGATGCGCATGCTAAACTGAGGACAGCCAATGAGAAGTTAAGGCGTGATCGTGAACGTTTTGAACGGGAACGCGAGAGTGCGACACGACGCAAACTGGAAGTTGAAGGCGAGCGTAGAATTGGAGCGCTACTACAGACGGTGGACGAATTGGTGAAACTTGCTCCAGAACTGCAGAGAGTTTCTACTAGGCAAGAATCTACAACAACTATTACAAGCACAGGAAAGGTATGAAACATTGGATTTAATTAGGTTTCATAAATCTAAAAGAAAAACTGTTATCTACACATAGACCATCACTGCAAACGCACCCATTCCAACACCTCCGATGCGTCATAAGAGTCCCTCGCCAGGTCCAGGTGGGGCACCACAGCAAGCACCGACAGTAACAGCAGTATTAACGAGACTAGCCGAAGCATCAGATGAATTGAGACGATATCAACGCATGTGTGACGAGGAAAAAGACAGGGAACGTATGAGACGTGGTGGAATGCGACGGTAAGTTGGTTTATATATTGGAGGCATCTAAGCTGCATGGCCTTGATTATTTAAGATTGTTAGCCCACTTTCCCTTCCAATACTTTTCAAAACGGTTTGAAAAGAAAAACAAGTTTTGGCCAATCAAGTGGCCAACGTGAAACGTTGTCTGTGGAAAACAAAAATTGGAAGATGGATGCCTTATCTGATTTTTAAAATTAACTATTTTCTCAGAGCTGCTTCTCAGGAGAATGACTCTATAGAAGGTCACACAGGAAGACCGGTAATGAGAATCAATCGCAATGGAGGAAGTTTATACAAGAAGAGCCTATCGTTGGATCAATCGTTGCAGATCGAACAACAAGGGGTAAGCTATGAAAATAATCTTCACATTTACAATTGATCTTATACTGATCAACCGATTCTAGCAACTCATCTGGAAGGAAGGTGACGATAGCATGTCTTCGCTGCAATCGTTGGACTCGGAATACGGAGGAAGATACCAAAGAGACTCCAGCATGGATTCACGTCTGTCGGGTGGTTCAACGCAAAGCGATATGCCTAGACTGAGGAAGAAGAAACGTGGCCTAATGGGCAAGTTGCGTAGTTTGAGTCTAACTAGAGGTAGCAAAGGTAGTGATAGTGACTTTTCGGTGAGCGATTTGGACTGCAATTAGATAAGATTTCATGAACTCAACTTACTTCAATCTCTACAGATTCAAGGGTCCGATTCCGATCTAAGCATGGCAGGTGATATTCGATCAAGTAAGAGTAATCTCAAGGGAAAGCTGTCCGGAATGTTCCGAAGGGCGGGATCCTCATCTAGAGCTAATAGTAGCGAGGCGCTCGATAGGGAACTTCAAAGACCAGTCGCAATTCAAACTTTAGGGAACGGCCCAACTGCTGTAGGGCTGGCGGTGTCAGCGCAAGGACCGCCTTCCCGACCGGTGTCCGCCAGTACACCGCATTTGGCAAGAGTAAGAAAAATAGGATAAAACATGTTTTAGCTCTTGACTAATAATATAATTATTACAGCAGGCCGGAAAGCCTCCAACTCCATCGATGGCCACCACTCAACGGAGAAGAGTGGTTCCATCATCCCAGCCGAATCCCTCTTCTTCCGGGACGCTTCCAAAATAACAATATTTTAAAAGTCACTTTTAGTTAATATATTATAAACGGAGATACATTTCAGACATAAACCTAATCATTATGTCCTAGATTATTTTGGAAACCACTTGTCCACCTTAGCTATTTTGGAATCTAGAGGTACAGATGGGTACCAAAATTATTGTTTTTAGTTCTAGTTGTTGCATAATATAACAGATTCAGTTGTTGAAATACGAGAAAATAAATTAATGGAATGGAAAACTACTTACATTTGAATACAAAAGCACTTCTGGATGATTATTCGGATTGTGTTCCCGAAACCGCTGGACACTCCTCACTAATTTGGCCTTTCACTCAAGTATCAATTTTATTTTTCGATCGCAGCAAGTTATGACTAAACAAAAGCAGCATGTTATGCAATTTTATAAGGGCGTAAGACGTCTATGGACTAATCCACGATGACGTCACGCGCCGATTTTCAGTAAGAAGAAAACCTCCGCTGTGGGTAATGTTTACCGAAGCTCGACATGAACATCCGGTGAACTAAAATGCTCCGAGTTCACTGAAATATTGATCGGCCCGCAGCAGATGTCAAGAAAAAGAAGGCGCTCGTCCATATAGACTAACGCAAAATGAACTCCCCCAAGAAATTATGACATAATGAACGCAAAATGAACTTTTGTTCGAGAAGACGACCCGCTCAAATGTCAAAATCCGTCGGGTGAGTGAATTTGATGAACTCCTGCACAGGTCTATTAGAACGCTCAAAAATGAGTTTATGGGGACGTACAGCACATGTGTTCATGACGTTTGAGCGGTGCGCTGCTTACTGAAAATGAAAATTTGTTCATACATCGAGTTCATTCAAAATGAATTCCGGTACCGCTCAAACGTCAAATAATAAACTCGTTGTATGGGGCAGTGCATAGGTTCATTATTTGACTTTTGAGCAGTGCCGAAATTAATTTAGAATGAATTCGATGTATGAAAAGGTGTTCATTTTTATAGTAAACAGCGCACCGCTCAAACGTCAAAGAGCTCATTCGGCGCACTGCCCTATGGTCCAATACACCAAATGAACACAATGACGTTTGAGCGGTGTGCTGTTTACTAAAAATGAACACTTGAATGAACTCAATGAATGAAAATGTATTCATTTTTAGTAAACAGCGCATCGCTCAAACGTCAATGATGAACTCGGTGCATTGGACCATATGAAAAAGTGTTCATTTTTAGTAAACAGCGCATAGACTAACGCAAAATGAACTCCCCCAAGAAATTATGACGTTTGAGCGGGTCGCATAATGAACGCAAAATGAACTTTTGTTCGAGAAGACGACCCGCTCAAATGTCAAAATCCGTCGGGTGAGTGAATTCGATGAACCCCTGCATAAGTCTATCGCGCATTGTGTTCATTCATTGAATAGGCCTTTTCATGTGACACTGCCGAGACTGCACTTGTTTACAACCGCTGAACAGGCCTGCAAGTCCGAAGCTGTCACTTTCATGGGCCTTTTCACGAGACGTTCAAAAACAGCTGATTTTATCGTCAATTGACAGTTCTTCTATGAAAGTGACAGCTTCGGACTTGCAGGCCTGTTCAGCAGTTGTAAACAAGTGCAGTCTTGGCAGTGTCACATGAAAAGGCCTATAGAAGAACAGTCAATTGACGGTAAAATCAGCTGATTTTAAACGTCTCGTGAAAAGGCCCATAAACAAAATAAACCGTATAAAACAAAAATCTCCGCGCTGTGAATAAATCTAGTACTGCACAAAATGTTGTGGCACATCCCTGCTGTGAACATTTGACAGTTCTTTTTTATTATTCGTATATTGAGATTCTCACGTCCGAATGTGTGAGTGGCGATAAAAGGAAAACAAACACTCCTGAATGGTGCAACTCAGCAAAGATTGGATAAAAATGAGTATATTTCCATATATTTTTTAACTCTTTTGAAATCATTGTGATGACCTGATCATTTTTGAGGTTATGAGCAGAAGGAAAACAAACATGTTTTTACACATGCCGAAGTGCACATTAGTGTGCGAGCGCTAAACGTCACTCATCTCTATTGAGATTCTCACGTCCGAATGTGTGAGTGGCGATAAAAGCGATAAAAGGAAAACAAACACTCCTAGATGGTGCAACTCAGCAAAGATTGGGTAAAAATGAGTATATTTCCATATATTTTTTGACTCTTTTGAAATCATTGTGATGACCCGATAATTTTTGAGGTTATGAGCAGAAGGAAAACAAACATGTTTTTACACATGACGAATTGCACATTAGTGTGCGAGCGCTAAACGTCACTCATCTCTATGCGCGCTTGCATGTCAATTTTGACTTTGATGTGAATGGCAGAGAAAAACAAACAACGCTAAACAGCAAAAAATAGAATTTTCATCACCGCCAGATTTCTTTCCGTGATTTTTTTTATCTGAAAAAGTAGTTACAGTAGATAATCAGCAGCTTATCAGTGCAATAGTTGTGACGTGAATGCGTTCGCAATCGCGAATCGCACTGTTCCGAAGAAAGGGGGAAGAATCAACGCCATGAAGACTGTGGTTTCGTCGCGAGTGAAATCTTTCCGGAGAAGCCGTCCGGAGCTTAGCGTTTATTTTGTGATAGCATGTTCGGTGGCAATTATTTTGCTGGGGCTGGGTCAGAGCTGCCATGGCGAATCCACTGACATTGAGCTGGACGCTAAGGCCAACAAATTGCACCAGATCGACAGCCTAAATCTGTTGCTGTACACGTTCCTGCTGACATTGACGGTCCTGACAATATGGCTTTTCAAACATCGGAGGGTATCCTGGCTGCATGAAACCGGATTAGCCGTCATTTACGGTGAGTCACAAGGTTATTACATGGTGTACTTTGCCGTGGTTGCTGATAATGGTAGCTTGTTTACTTCACAAGATTTACAAATCATTTTACGCTCATTTTGTTTATACAAAAATTTGATTGCCAAATCAAATCGTATCAAGCAATAATTTATACAGAGCTGGTCATGTTACAACACGTAACAGATTCGCGTAGACGTTATCATATCTTCCTCGAATTACATTATCGGTCCAGATTAGACAACATATGGTAAAAAGCTTCAAGCGGAACCATGACATGATAACATTGAGAATTGAGTTTCTTCTAGTTACTCGAAGATGTATATTAGTCATCCTTTACCGATTGCTATTTGTGTTTGATTTCGTGCAATCAATTTATACTTTAATAAGCAACGTAGCATTGTCGATAGCATGAGCTCATACAGAGCGTATTCACAAATCGGTCATAACTTTTGAATAATAGATTTCAGCGTGCAATTTTTTCAACGCTTTCATTTATTTGAAAGGCTCAGTTTTTTTACAACATTATGCCGATCCATTTAAACGGGCACAAAAATATTGTTTTTGATTGTTCATTTGTTTTAATTATTTTGAACAATATAAATCTTATTTTATGGGGGCCCTCGAGGGCTAAAGATCTTTAGCCGTGCGGTAAGATGCGCAGCTACATATGTAACAAGACGATGCTGAGGGTGGCTGGGTTTGATTCCCGCTGCCGGTTTAGACAACTTTCGGATTGGAAATTGACTTCCCTGGGCATAGAAGTAGCATCGTGTCAGTGTGGTGTCAGCCTTATGCTATACAAATGCAGAAGTGGTAAGTTGGTTTAGAAACCTCGCAGTTAAGGGGATACGGGAAGCACGAATAGTCATCAAATCTTCATCATTTTCATCATTGAATGCTTAATTTTTTTTCTACAACAAATATGATTTTGATAAAGTATCAGCGGTGCAAGCCTACTCGCAATCTACATGCTGATACATTTACAGTTACATCAAACAACTGAAAACCGAGATACGCTGCTCCAATGTTACGAGGTGATAATGGTAGAAAGAGACGAAAGATAGATAAAATAACACAGTTTGTAGTGCTTCCCCGAGCCACCTTAATAACTATGGAAGTGCCTAATGAACACTAAGCGGTGAGGCGACAATGTCCCAGTGGGGGATGTAATACCAATTAAGAAGAAGAAGATGAATCTTATCTCGACAAAAAATGTATGATTTCTAGACCACGTTTATAAATTTCACACCTAATGATTAAAGTCTTCGACTTCGGGTACAATTCGTTACATAATGTTCTATGATTGAGTTATGGAGTTCCTTTCAGCAATGATATCTAAGTGTTGTCAAATTGCAAAAAAAAACCTTCGCACAAAAAGTCCACAAACAACATTTTAGAATTTAGCCTAATGAATGACTTATTGAAAAACTGCTAAATGATCGGACCCAGTCTACTAAATGATTGAAAGCCTCCTTTGCCTAAAGTTTTTCCAAAGGTAAAATAGAAGTTGTTGAAATTTGCAAATGTGATTGATTAAAATTTTTAGAAGTAGTGATAAATAAAGCACATTTAAACGGAGAAGCTTACGGAATACAAACCTAAAAAGATTGAAATCTGAAAAACTACTAACATACCAAGTCCCGTTTGAAATCTGCTCGATAAGGGATTCTGAGATTATTTGACAATCATGCGATTCCTTGGTAGTTTGAATCACTACATCCACAACCATTGCTGAAAGTTTATATAAAATCCTAGCATTTAGCAATAATTTATTGAAACCATTGATGATTTGTACAAATTTCTGTGATCCGTGATTTCTGCTGGATGCTTGTGAAGATAATCAACGGCTACCCCGTTTGGTATAAAGTCATTTGGCATAAAGCCGTTTGGCAGAAAGTCGTTTGGCATAATGGTCATTTGGCATAATGGTCGTTTGGCGTACCCCCATGTCAAGCTTCTTGGAAAAGCAATGTTTGTCCTGAAAATTTACCCGTAATGCTGGGTAGACACCTTTACGTGGTGTGTTACGGGGTAAGATTTACCACGGTTACATTGCCAGCTACAGGCAAATCCTGACCCAACGAATACCTTCCCTCATTATCCAACTCCGTGGGTACTTATGAGGGTGTCGCTAAGTCGGTGGCCTCTCGTTAAGTAAGTACTACATCAACACTTCCTTCCTCTCCCTAGTTGCGGTGAAGATGGGCGTGGCCAGGAGTAGTAATCATCATGCTTTTGTTATTTTTGTTTAAGACTGGAATCAAGGACCACTTCCCCTTCTTGATTTCTGATAGCATTCTAGATAAGGATCTCAAAAGTAAGTAAAACATGAGTATCACTAGTGTCCAATCTACGAATTACACCGTAACAATGCTAATGCTAATGCTAATGCTAAGCAATGTTTGTCCTGAAAATTGAAAAGATATTATCGAATTATGTGTGTATTCTGCCCGCAAGAACTTTTCAAATCCTGATTAAATATTTTTAGAATTGATTAAATTGTCACCGCAAGCATAACTGTCCCATATTGAAATGTTTTCAATATCAACATGGGACGGTTATGGTTTCAGCGGCAGTATAGGTAAAATGTGCATCGATTTCTCAACACTAGAACGGTTGCCCAACTTGGAGACAAGCTCGGTGGTCTAGTGGTTACCGCATCTGCCTTTAAGCAGAAGGTCGTGCGCTCGATTGCAGGCTCGACTCTTTCATGTTCTGTACGTTTTATTTCTTTCTGTTTTTCATATTCTACTAAAACGATTGCTACTGTTATCTCTTCTACACTAACAGTTGCAAAACCTCCTGTAGGCTGTGGCACCTATGAGACCTATGCACCTTTTTCAAATAGGTGTCCACCCTTTCCCCCAAACCATTCGAAAGCACGTAGCCAGGACAGATCTCGACTGTTGGAGAGTGCCTCTGTGGTAACGGATTCCAGCGGAGATGCTAATCTCATACAACAGTCTAAGCTTGTAACATCTACGAATTTTCGCGAATCGCTAATTACTAATGTTAATACCAGGACTGTTGTCCAAATTGACATTTCCTATTCGTCCTACCAACGACTCGGAACGTGCATGCGCCTTCTAGCAGCAGATGACAAGCATCCAAATGAGTCATCTAATAACGGAATGAACTAGCACTATAAACATGGATGAATTATCCAACGATTTTGTTTGATACTATTATAAACTAGTTGACCCAGCAGATGTTGTCCTGCGTAGTACATATACGGCAAGGTGATAATCATTCATGTTCGCTTCATGTCAACATCGCTTCTTGTCCGTCTTGTTATTTGTCGCCGACGACATAGATGTTATGGCACGTAACTTTGAGAAGATGGAGGAATTACATCAGACTGAAGAGACTGGTTTGGACTAGTTATCAACAGGTCAAGACAAAGTTCATGATAGAAGAGGGTTCAAGAGAGAAATGAGCCACCCCATGACTTTGGAGTTTGGTGGAGACGAAATCGAGGTGGTCGAAGAATTGTGTATGTACCATCTATGGTGGGTAGATCGGCCCAGCCTAGTATGGGTAGAAAAATGTTGTCGAATTCCAGGCAACGATTGTGTCTTTAGGTGAGAAAATGAATCTCTCAAAATTTCAGCTCAATGCTTGTTGCATAAGCTGGCGCATTTGATTTGAAGTTTGTATTGGGATTTCAGCCAAATTATATAGGAAAATACACCTCGTCACTCATTCGATCTGGAAATTGGTTCTGATTGCTCGATTGAGCTCAGAATTGCGAAACGGCAGTTGGTATGTTACACAATCTCACAGATTTTTAATTCCTTCCTTTATTTGTTAGGCACTCTGTGTTAGTTCAATCAAAGATGCTCATTTCCGGGATTCAACCAACTGACTTGGATCAAGATTATGAAACTCATATGTGAATAATGTTGTGTGAAGATATTGATTTGTAAAATGTATTGAGGTAACCACTTACCCTTCGATAGGACTCGAACCCATGACTATAGTAGTAGATCGGTACTTTAACAAGCCGCTAGGTTGCGAAGGCCAACGGAGGTCCTTCGTAGCTTAGTTGGTTAAAGCACCAGTCTAGCGTACTGTTACCTCCAATACATTTTCCAAATCAGTCTTCACATAACTCATATTCATATGAGTTTTCATAAATTGTAAATACTCGTTATTAACGCCTAGTTGAGATCAATGTGGATTCTGCCGACAGAATCCACACAGAATTCATTTTAGATTTCCATTGCTCATTATTGTTGTCGTTGCAGTCCATCTATAGTGAGTCCATTGTGTCCGTTTGTCCATGTCGTGCGTCCAATGATCGTTGTATTGTTCGGTTGTCATTATCCGGGTCTGTTGAGGAATGCCTGAGAAGAACAATTTGTCAGTCGTCATCAGGCAGCCGCGGTATGACGCGTTCCCAATACGCTACCGCATGGGCTGTACATCCGGCGACTGAGAGGTTTTGGTGGAGGGCTGGGAATCGCTTGTAAGGCGACACGTTCGCCAACTACGCTACGGTCCCTCAATTTCACAGAGAGAAATGATGATAAAATTGTTCTGTGCATACCAACTGCCGTTTTGCATTCTGAGCCCACGAGCAGTCAGAACCAATTTTAGATTGAATGAGTGACGGAGGTGTATTTTCCATATAATTGGCTGAAATCCTCATACAAACTTCAAATCAATTGCGCCAGTGACGGAAATGTCTATAGATGTCATGGGACTAACTTGCTAATAACTTTTCTCACAAGTCATTTACAATTATGTTTTCTTAGAAAACGTAGCTTAAAGAAACTGAAAACTTTTTCTAACAGGTAATTCCTCTAAATATGATATTGGAGGCGTGAGCGAATTAGTGTCGAATGACATTAATGTCATGACATTCCGTGACATTTTTAATCTCGCTCATGGCTCACACTTTGTATTTAGAACAATGATCTGTTCGACGTTCTAGGACTCTTTAAGTACTACATGTCAATCAAAAAGTCTGAACTGTAGATGAATTTTGAAAAAAGTTATTAAGAAATTAGTAATAGCAATGCCATGACATTGTTTTGACATTTCCATCACTGAATTTGCGTCAGCTGATGCAACAAGCGATTGGGCTGAAATTTTGAGAGATTGATTTTCTCATCAAAAGACACAATCCTGGGGAAGCCCTGTGAATTTAACAACTTTTTGGTTCCTGGGCCAGTCTGGTCGAGGTCGATGAGCCATCACAAGTCATCTGATGGCTCTTTCTCGTGGTTTTCGTTATATACATGCAATTATTTAGGTTTCATTTTGTTTGAAATTGGTACAAATATGCGTAGAACGGCAGTAAATGTAACTCCATGAAAATGTCGAGTACTGCGTCGAATCATCGAGAATCCGGAGATTTCTTCTGCAATCGAACTTTTGTATAGTATTAATTATGTGAAACATTTTGTAACGCCACACCATTCAATGTCACTGTTTTAAAAGTTCAAATGTTTCAAACAAAAAACCCTGATTGATCCACCTAGCGGTGTTTGCCATTGCGTATACTAAGTATACGTAAAACTATAGGATCACTCAAAACCGAACTTTTGATATAAGGCTCGAAACCATAGTATTATATACCAATCGACTCAGCTCAAGAATTGAGTGATGTCTGGTGTATGTATGTATGTGTGTGTACAAAAAAATGTGAGATAAACTTTATTGTACTTAACCTTTTCCGATTTCCTTGCAACAGGTTGATCTGACGCGGAATCGCGGAATTTTTCGCTATTGAAAATTAGCACAATGGCCATTGCGTTTTGGAGTTATTAAACAAAATTATTTTTTTCCCCATTTGGAAATTTTTTCAAAATCGAACTTTTTTTTTTAAATTGCTGCGATGTCATCTAAATGATTCATGTTCATGTGAATTGATGGAAAATTGAATCTATCTCCTAAAGGGCAATTTTGGCCTCTTATGTGCTTTTCTTGTTTTACAATACACGAGAAAGGCACCATCACCCTAGGTGGATTATTCTGGGTTTTGTATATAACGTATTTTGGCCATAACTTTTGATCCCATAGTCTGATTCGCAATTTTATAGGAATCGATGATACAGAATTCCCGTTGAATGCAACTTTTTATTTATTTATCATCAGACTAAGGCCGGAGTGGCCTGTGCTGCACATAAAAGCTTCTCCATTCAGCTCGGTTCAAGGCTGCACTTCGCCAACCACGCAGTCTGCGGAGGGTCCGCAAGTCGTCCTCCACCTGATCGATCCACCTTGCCCGCTGTGCACCTCGCCTTCTTGTTCCTCGGATCGTTGTCGAGAACCATTTTCACCGGATTACTGTCCGACATTCTGGCTACGTGCCCGGCCCACGCAGTCTTTCGATTTTTGCGGTGTGAACGATGGATGGTTCTCCCAACAGCTGATGCAACTCGTGGTTCATTCGCCTCCACGTACCGTCCGCCATCTGCACCCACCATAGATGGTACGCAACACTTTCCTTTCGAAAACTCCCAGTGCGCGTTGGTCCTCCACGAGCATCGTCCAGGTCTCTCGTGTCGTAGAGAACACGGTCTTATAAGCGTTTTGTAGATAGTCAGTTTGGTGCGGCGAACTATTCGATCGGAGCGTCTTGCGGAGTCCAAAGTACGTACGATTTCCAGCCCATGCGTCTCCGAATTTCTCTGCTGGTATCGTTATCGGCGGTCACCAGTGAGCCCAAGTACACGAATTCTTCAACATCGATTTCGTCACCACCGATAGAAACTCGTGGTGGGTGGCTCATGACCCTCTTGAGCCTCTTCCTATCATGTACTTCGTCTTCGACGTGTTGATGACTTGTCCAATCCGTTTAGCTTCGCTTTTCAGTCTGATGTAGGCTTCCTCCATCCTCAAAGTTACGTGCCATGATATCAGTCGTCGGCGAAGCCATAACTGGACGGACTTCGAAAATCACACCTGTGTCAATCCCTGCCCTTCGTATTACTCCTCCAAAGCGATGTTGAAAGCGACACGAAAGACCATCACCTTGCCGTAACCCTCTACGGGTTCGAAGGACTCGAGAATGCCCTGAAACTCGAACTACGCACATCACCCGATCCATCGTCGCCTTGATCAACCGTATCAGTTATCCGGAAATCCGTTTTCGTGCATTAGCTGCCATAGCTGGTCCGATCGATTGTATCATATGCGGCTTGTGTCGATAAATAGATGATGGGCACGTTGTGCTTGGCATTTCTGCAATACCTGACGTATGGCGAACACCTGGTCTGTGGTAGAGCTGTCACCCATAAATCCCGCCTGGTACTGCCCACGAACTCTCTTGCAATTGGTGTTAGTCGACGGCATAAAATTTGGGAGAGACTTGTAGGCGGCGTTCAGCAATGTGATTCGCGGAGTTGCCAATCCAGCTATCGCCCTTTTGTAGATGGGACACACGACTTCCATCCACTCCTGCAGAACCTCATCCTCCCAAACCTTGGTAATCACCCAGTGCAGCGCTCTAGCCAGTGCTTCACCACCGTGTTTAAACAGCTCTCCTGGTAGTTGGTCAACCTAGGGGCTTGTTGTTTTCAGCGGCCGATCTCCTCCTGGATTTCCTGGAGATTCGAGCCGGAAGTCGTCGTCCTGCGGGTGCTCCTAGGTTCATTACCATACGCCACCGTTGTCTGCCATATCGCCATTCAGGTGCTCTTCGTAGTGCTGCGCCACCTTTGGACCTCACGCTCGTTCGTAAGAAGGTTCCCGTTTATGTCCTCACATATCGGGCTGTGGCACGTGGCTTACGTGAACGGTTCAACTTCTCATAGAACTTTCGTGCGTTATTAGCGCGGTACAGTTCCTCCGTCTCTTCACGGTCTCGATCTTCCTGTGGCGCTTTTTCCTCCGGAAAATCGAGTTTTGTTCGTTCCGCGCCCGTTTGTATCGTGCCTCGTTCGCCTCGGGTGTTGCAGCAATCTCGCCCATGCTGCATTCTTCTCCTCAACCAACTGCTCACATTCGCCGTCATACCAGTCGTTTCTCTGATCCGGAGCCACCGTGCCTGGCAGCGGTTGTGGCTCCAATGGCGGATCGAATATCTCTCCAGCCATCTTCGAGATGCGCGCCTAGCTGCTCTTCCGTGGGAGTGCCACTTCCAGCTGCTGCGCGTAGTCTTGGGCTAGTCTACGTCTTGTAGCCGCCCAAGTTTATATGGCGGACGACTCGACGCGTGTTGATCACCGTCGAGAGTTTTGAGCGCAATACTGCGACGAGGTAGTGGTGATTCAATATTCGCACTGCGGAAGTGCGTACGTTCGTGAGTCGGAGAAGAATTTACCGTCGATTAGAACGTGGTCGATTTGGTTTTCCGTTACTTGATTAGGTGATTTCGTGGCTTGTGGATATTCATGGGGAAGAAAGTGCTTCGGACTACCATTCCGCGGAGGCTGCAAAGTTTATGCATCGTTGGCCGTTGTCGTTCGATACGGGTAGACTATCCGGTCCGATGACCGGTCTATACATTCTCCCTTCCTACCTGAGCGTTCATGTCACCGATAACGATTTGTGATCCCGCAGTGGGCATCCATCGTATGTCTGCTCCAGCTGCGCATAGAACGCTTCTTTCTCGTCGTCGGACTCCCTTCGTGGGCAGTACGTTGATGATGCTATAGTGAAGAAACGGCCTTTATCCTCAGCGACATCCTTGCGTTGATTGGCTGCCACCCAATCACGCGTTGGCGCATCTTTCCCAGCACTATGAAGCCGGTTCCCAGCTCGTTGGTGGTGCCACAGCTTTGAGAAGGTAGCCGCCTGATGCCCGCTTTTCCACACTTTCTGTCCTGTCCAGCAGATTTCCGCAGCGCCACGACATCGAAGTTGCGGGGAGTAATTAATCGTAGATTATCCTATCGCAACCTGCGAAGCCAAGCGACTTGCAGTTCCATGTTCCAAGCTTCCAATCGTGATCCTTTATTCGTCGCCCAGGTCGTTGCCGATGTATCGAGTCGTATTATCTTCTATGTTGTTCGTAATGGTTGTTTTTAAAGGCGGCTATTGGGCCTGCGCAAACCTCCTGTCTCGTCGGAGGGCGTCGTGTCAGGCTGCGTCCCACCTAACACCAGGATTGGCTTGTGCCGAGCGGCAAGGTCGCTTTGGGAGCCTATGGGATTCATGCAGCTTTTATAGAGGTTTAACAGGGCCACTGTCAAACCCACCACATCTAGGCAGGCGCCACAACTCGCAGATGGCCTGGGGAGGGATCGTCAAGCCTGGACATAGTCCCTGCGCCCTGTTGAATGCAACTTATTACAATCAATTACGATCAAGATAAAAGCTAAAAGATGTTTGAGTTTTATTTTGCGCACACATACACACAGACACACATCATCTCAATTCGTCGAGCTGGAAGATTGCTAACACTATGGGTCTACGGGCTTCTATCACAAAATCGTCTTCGAAGGTGATATATAGCCTTTTCGTTACACCTTGGTGTACGAGAAAGGCAAAACGTATTCGGAAGTACCGCTGTACACGAAAAGGTCATTATAAACCATACTCAATCAGTATTCACCAATATAATTAAACCCATAGGAGCAATGAGCACATTTCTAAAATTTGGTGGAAGCCCTTTCTCAAACATGAAAGGATGAAAGTTACTTTGATGTTCCAAGCAATTTTCAGTGGACCAAATTTTTATTCTCATGTAGGCGGAATGTGTGCATATGTGTCTATATGCATTTTAATGAACATCAACATTTTCTCCATATTTCCCACAGGTCTCATAGTCGGTGAATTACGCTATGCCGGCACCAAGACTCGATCATTCACTTGTCGGTTGATCCGGAACCGATTCCAAATTCAACCAAAGCCTTCCACCGGACAGCTGGTTGGTGTTTCCGGCAAGTTGCCCCACGAGATCGACACCCCCAAGGCAATAAAACCTACTCATACAGCTTCCGCGGCGAGGTTTAAGCTGAGGAGAACAAATAGATCTGAAAGCAACCTTTGACCCGGAGATATTCTTTAACATTATTCTCCCACCAATCATCTTTCAGCCGGTTACAGCTTAGAAAGGTGAGTATTCAGTAATATGTGATTCTTACATGTTTATATTTGTAAATCAACATCATTCTTCTGATAGAAATATTTTTTCGTAATCTAGGCGCCATTCTAAGTTTGCCATAATTGGGACAACCCTGTCGGCGTTCCTTATCGGGCCATGATGTACGGATTTGTACAAATGATGCCAAAGCTAAGCGAAAGCTTTACATTTCTGATACGCTTACTTCGGGGCATTAATTTCACCGACTGATCCTGACGATATTAGCGATATTTAGTGACTTACACGTCGATGTTAATCTGTACGCTTTGGTGTTTGGCGAGAGTGTTCAACGATGCGGTTTCGCTTGTACTAAGCGGGTAAGTGTTTGGGTGTCAGATTACTTCATTGAGAAACTATTAATTTGTACCTATAAGATTTGTTATAGAGCAAATCAAACATATTAGGTGATGGTTGTATTTTATTAGTATAATAAATATTACAGTATACAGTATTACAGTATTAGTATAATAAATTTCTATTAAAATATCGTATTAATAAGTTACGATTGTAGCTTGCATAATAACAGTTATTTGATTATCATAGTGTTCAATAGATCTTGTACATTCGATTCAATTAACATGACCAATTTACAAAGCATTCAATTAACTGATTCATCATTTACAGCGCCATACAAAACTACGGAGAACACTACCCAGCACCGGAGGCTTTGAGGGTCAGGCCTTTTGCAATCACTGGAAACTTTTTCAGTGTATTTTCCTATCGTTGTTAATCGAGCTTCCATGGTTGCATCACGGCATTGATGACCAAGTTCACTCACATTCGGATTTTCCTCTACTGAGTCGGCTCTTTTCATGATGTCGTACAGTACGTTTTGATTGCGGAAGCTGCGAGTTAACTGGATTGTTTGAGTTATTCAAATCAGCAGATAATACTGAATTATTGGTCTAGGGGTTGCTGTTCTGTTTTGCGGCATTTGTCAGCACATTACACATATAACAACTTATCGGATGACTCGCGAACTCGAACGAAACAAATATTCGAACTGCTGAATTTCCTCGCGGAGAATTTTATCTTCTCTATAGGGTTTCTATGTTCACTTTCCCAAAGCACGATCTGATCCTCTATTTATATTCACCGGCTTTGTAAGAAATTCGAATAACTGTTTATGAAAAATGGATACTACAA
The DNA here is from genome assembly GCF_024139115.2 of Armigeres subalbatus. Taxonomy (NCBI): domain Eukaryota; kingdom Metazoa; phylum Arthropoda; class Insecta; order Diptera; family Culicidae; genus Armigeres; species Armigeres subalbatus. Next base: position 369,476,315 of record NC_085140.1, on the reverse strand, counting down.
AAGATTTATTACAGATTTGTGCAGCTATCGGACGGGCTATCAACATTTATCCTTTGTCAGATTGTTGAATATTGCTAGAAAACCGAAGATTTCGTGGAACTCTAACATATGCTTTTCTTTGCGGGTCAGATAACGACAAGTCGTTCTTTGTTGTCATATAATTATCAATATCGTTAAATTCCAGGTCTTAGAGGAGAAACCTTCTGCATTGGCCATCAGAAAACGGTATCTGATGCACGCAGGCAATTTACTACAAATCATGATCGTGATTGCCACGTGATCATCCAGGGCGGAGCATCCAATTTTCTTCTGAACTGGCTTAAGATTCCGTTAGTATCCAATGACGTATCATTCTAGTGTATTTTTTAAATTGACAATATTTCGTAAGCAGAAGCAGAAAATTTCCGGTTTTACTGCTTGCTTCAGATGTGATATCCATGAAAACAAATACGGCTTATCTTCTCTTAGGATAGATATTCATAATACGGTTGAACATAAACACAGGGCTGGTAGCGACCCATGCAGGTCAAAATAGTGACTTTAGTGACCAATGCTGACGAAAAAGGGACATAGTGACTTTCAGTGGCAGAAAAAGTGACCAAATAGTGATTTCTGTTTCAGTTGCAAGTTCGATGAGACGAAATCAAGCGTTTTTGGGTTGAATGAGAATCTTTTTTCGTAATTTGTGGCAGGAAAACATCTTTGCTACCACTGTTTTCTCTTAAGCAGACCCCAGACAGAGATATATTGAAAGTACTTTTCTCATCAAACTTTCCTTCAATATTTTTACCGCTTAGCCGGTATGGTACTCCCACCAACCATCAATCTTTTCTTCAGTAATCAAGAGTTTGTAAAAATTTTCCGTCGTCTGGGGTCTAGCAAACGAACTCAGAAGAAAAAATGAAAATCGTGGGCTAACTTTTATCTACTCAGTGACTAGGAAAATTGTATTGCCTCTCTTTTAATCCAGGAAATTTTACTAAATATCAGTCAAAGCAGGACTACTAAAATCAGAGAGTCTTGCGAGTAGATCAAATTTTACGCCACTGGAAGTGAGCGAAATATGGTTATCACTCATAAGACCTGTTTTATTTTACGAAAATTATTTTTAAAAATCTGCGTGAATAAGCATTCTCTTCTTGTAAGAATGAGTGAAATTACGTAAATTAGCTGCTTAAGAAAGATGCAAAGAATTCTACAATTTGTCAATGTGCACGAAGTTATTGAATTTTAAGTACAAAATAACAACAGTACGTCAGATTGAACGCATGACCTGCAGATCATGCTCTCTGAACTTTAAATATTTAGCATTAGCATTATGCATATTGAGCACCTGCACTAAATTGTAGGTAGACAAGCCAAGATCATTAGAGAGAGTATCACTTTCATCCGTTACACAGATATTGATTTGGGACTAACATATCATCTCTTAGATGGAAGTCTACTCTCCAATAGTCGAGATCTGTCCTGGCCATTCCCTTGGAATGCTGAGGAAGGGAAGGATGTTTAGTTGGACACCTACTTAAGAAAGATGCAGAGAACTCCTGACCCTCTCATAGGTGCCACCGGAGGTTTTGGAATTGTTATTGTGGAAGGTTATAAAAGTAGGAATCGTTTCGGTAGAACGTGAAACACAGAAAGAACTAGAATAGAAATACAAGAAGGAAAGGGACGAGCCTGGAATTGAACCCACGACCTCCGCTTATAAGGCAAAAGGGTGTCAGACACTAGCTCTCGTCATCTCTGAACTTTAAATATTTTCCTCCAAAATGCAGATTTTCCAACTTGTGCGTATTCATGAAAGATTTTGCTTGGAATTGATAGCATGCAATCTTTAAAATTGGGGAGTTGATTTCTCTCTATGATATCCAGGTACTCAATAATTTTTTTTAGCAAACCCTTCATTACACCTACATCTAAAAAAAAGCTTGAGAACAACAATTTATACTTCTTGAATTTGCTAAACTTCTCAAGTCTCAAGGATCAAGTCTCCTCATAGGCAACAAATCAAACTCAATTATCCGGAAAATGTGGTGAGATGTTAGCATTTTATCAGTGAAGATCATAGTATATTTAGGTTTTGTGCTGTGAAAAAATGATAGCATTTTTGTCATTATTAGGAGCAGTTGTTCAAATTTTGCGGGCATGTGAATTGCATGTTTGTCCCATAGGAACCCAGCAAAGATGGGACGGATATGCATTTCACGGCAATATAGTCTTGCAAAATAACGGAGATTAAGTCTCCGAAGGGATCAAGTCTCCCAAGGAATCAAGTCTTTCCACCTTCCCCTACTGCATAAAGTTTAAGCACAGACAAACAGACGTAACTCTTCATACAAACTGTTCGAAAAAATATCGTCATTTGTTTTTCAGAAAACACTACTGCCATCTATTATCAGAATCGCGAGAAACAGAGCCGGCCATAATTATTTCCCATTTGACGTTTGTGCTCATAACGCATACATCTATATCAATCATCATTATCATCGTCATCAACACAGAAAAACATTCAGCAGCATTTACACTAATCAAAATGTCAAAGCAAGATTGGAACACTAGCGCCTTCTCTGGCACAATCGGGCATGTAGCACAGATGTATTTCAAATCAACTGTTGAACACGTGAACGATGTTGAAATGGGAAGTGTTACGTCTGTTTGTCTGTGGTTTAAGCTTTAAAACAAAATTGGAATCGACAGGTCTCCTGCTTGCATGACTGTACACCAATTTATAAATTGTGATATAAAAACACCTTTAGTTAGCTACTGGTGAAATGCCCAATAATAAAGTAAAGCGAGTTAAATAGCTGGCGAAGTTTCTGAGCCTGATTATTTTTCCAAGATCCAATTTCATTTCCGCCATGATCAAAGCATCATCCTGACGGATACATAAAGCTTTATTTAAAAATCTTAGTCAATAGTTTTTCCCAAAATAGTTGAGTGCCGAGTGACTTTTATGAGAAAAAGTGACTTTTAGTGACTTGAGGTCGAAAAAGAGACTTTTTAGTGACTTACCTGAAAAAAGTGACCAAGTTCACTAAAAAGTGACCTGCCGCTACCAGGCTCTGTAAACAGGCTTCATATTGTGGTGGGATTAGTTGGGATAGTACTAACTCGTAATATGACAGGCTAAAACATTCTACTAAAAATCTCATAATAATTTTCTAATCAAAACGGTTTCATTTAACAACTCTTGGATAAACGTTTGGCAAAACGCTATTCCTTTATGGAACACTGTTGATATAGAATATAGATGTAAGAAATCTAGGCCTAATAACCCAGAAACAAATCGCGGCAACAGAAAATCACCACTTTTTGAAATGTGATTTTTTTCAATATCACAGTCGCTTTCCTGTTTTTGGTAACACATGATGATTGTTGTTTCCTTACATTTCAGAAAAATTAATTCTGTTAGGTATAGACCATATGGAACCTGGCTCCAGATCTCCAGTAGCCTCAGCGAGCAAAGGCGTAGGATTCCTGAGCAAAGCTTGAGAACAAATCGATAACTTGTTTTGACATTAAAGAAATCGCTGGATTATGATTATTTAATTTGATATTTTTGGTCGTTTAACCGGTTAAAATAACAAAAACGCATAGCAGAAAATCTTACTGTTAGCAGAAAATCTTATCAGACATCAAAATGAAAACGTATTCCTGCTATCGATGGAAAGCATATCGAAAACCACCTTAATTTTGATATTGGTTCCGGATAACAAAATGTATGTAATTGAGTTTGATGTCAGATCATACTTACTTGATGGGATACAGCTCTTCGATGAACCTACGCTGAATGGAGTATCCTTTCCACTGGACTCCGATCCTGGGGCCAATCGCTTCCCAGTCGCCCTGATCAGTCTGCCGTGTTGTATAAGCTTAATAATATCCAGCCCTTTTATACACCTGGTACAATTCGTGATTCATGCGACGCCGCCAGATGCCGTTCTCCTGTTTAATGCCGAGTATTGTTGTCTCAAACACACCTGAGCTTCTCCGATCAGCTTCCTTTAACGTCCATGTCTCTGCATGTATGGCCGATAAAGTCACCGGATGGTTCCATAATCTACAGTAGTATGGCGCGCGAGTTTTGTTTTCGTTTGCAGACTACGGGACTTAAGCTGGCTTACGAAGTCCGTAATAAGCCCCATTTGCAGTTGCCAAATATGCCTTTTCACCTCGCGGGTAACATCATTATCGCACGTCACTAATGTTCCAAGATACACAAATTTTCTACCGCTTCATAAATTTTGCACCATCCAGCACCATTTCGCTTCCACCACCACTAATGAACCCACGTTGATTGCCAGCGACCATGTACTTCTCTGTTTTGCTGGTATTGGATCGTGAATCCGATCCTCGCTATCTCCCTCTTGTAAAAGGCACAAAAGCCTCTTCCACGGCACGGCGATCAATTCCTGATATTAATATCGATATCGTCCGCAAATCCCAGGAGCATATGCGATTTTGTGATAATGGTACCGCTTCTTTGCACACCAGCTTCCTCTTAATCGCTCCCTCGAGCGCCATATTGAACAGTAGATTCCGAGAGTGCATCACCCCTGCTTTAAGGTAACAAATGACGTCGTCGATATTTCATCCTGCAACCCTTACACTTTGTTATAACGTTATACGAATCAGCTGTATCAGTTTCGCCGGAAAACCATGTTCAAGCATAATTTGCCATAATTCATTCAGTTTCACCGCTTCGAAATCATGTACGCCGCCTTGAAATCAATAAACAGATGATGTGTGGCTGCAAGTTGTACTCCCGGAATTTATCAAGGATTTGTCTCCAGGGTAAACATTTGATCCATCGTAGATCGGGCCCTCACGAAACCTGCTGCCATATTCGCTGACGAAGAACTCTTCAAGCTGGTCTCAATCTGTTGGAAACAGAATACGGGATATAATGTTGTACGCCGAATTAAGGAGGTTATTCCTCAGTAATTGGTTATGTACTCTCCAGTCTGTGCCCTTTCTTAAAGAGAGGGCAATGGAGAGGCCGTCCAACCAGCTAGCAGGCATTTCCTCGTCTTCCCATATTTTCGACATAATATAGTGCAGAACTTCATAAAACTGCTCACTGTCATGTTTCTGGAGAAGTTCAGCTGGGGAGCTGGTCCTTCCCCCGCAGCCTTATTGTTTTTCAGCTCTTTAACAGCTTTTTAACTCCTCATCTAGTGTAAGTGACTCCACAGCTTGTCCATCGTCGCTAATATTCATTCTGTTCACCGATGCACCTGTCACTTCCTCCATTCAACAAAGTCTCGCAAAGTGTTGTTTCCACCTGAAAGCAGCCACTTCGGTTTTATCTGTCAGCAAATTCCTTGTTGGTCGTTGCATATGACGCATGTTGCTTGTCTTCTACGCACGCCATTGACTGACCCATAAAACCTCCGGCATATCGTTCTGCTCCATTTTTCCTGCGCCTCACTAATAAATAACTTGTTCTTCGTACTCTTTTTCTTCCTTCCGGTGGGTTCGTTTTCGGCTGCTCTTGCTTCCTTGCACCGATCTCTATTCGATCGGGTACCCGACAACCAACATCCGGCTTCTGGCAACGTTCTCTTTCGTCTGTCACGTACTCTCTGACACTCCACATCGAACCAACCCGTCCAGGGTCGCCTCTGTGCAGTGCCTACCACTTCTGCGTTGCTGCTGCCTACCGCTGCCCATGGATCGACCCGGCATAGATCGTTGGATGTTGTCGCTAACGTTGATTGCACTTATCCGTTTGTCGAGCTTCTGGCGGTACTCAGCCGATGCTCCCTTCTGCCGACAATCGCTGGATATAGTAACGCATCGTTCGGTTGTGATCTTCGGTTCGATACAGTTGACAACCGTGATCGAATTTTACTGACAACGAGGTAGTGATCAGAGTCAATGTTCGGACTCTCTGAATGTCCGCAATAATCGATAACATCCGAGAATATGGCGCTCATCCACCAGGAACATGATCTATCTGGTTGCAATTTTTACCATTTGGGTGTCTCCAGGTGTGCTTTCGGATGTTCTTTCGTGCAAAGTAGGTGCTACTGATGGCTATCCCTCTGGCAGCAGCCAAATTTCATTTAGCCATAGGCCGTTGGCATTAGAAGCGGAGTGAAGGCTCTCCCTACCGATTATGGGACGGAAAAGTCCTCACTACCGACCTGAGCGTTAGCGTCTCCGATAACAATTTTCACGTCATGCTTTGGGCACTCTCCATAGGATTTATCAAGACATTCATAAAACGTGTCCTTCACGTCGTCGGATTTATCGTTTGTCGGTGCGTAAACGTTCATTAGGCTGTAATCGAAGACCACATTATCAAGAAGACTGGCAACACAGTCTGAAATCGGGCGACACTGTTAGCAGCGCTGTCGGTGAGCCGAGGTGGTACTATGTTTGTTTGTGTGAGTGAGTTGACAATGTATAGTCAGTTACACGTTCAATAAAAATATATGAAAACCACATTTAAATTATGCTTCGAAAAAACTCCACCAGATTGAGATTAAAACGGCATTTCAATTTTATGAGATCAGCTATTAACTTTAAGCCGAATAATATTCGAATTTGGTCTTGAATTGATGAAAGTGCCACACTCTACGTTAATTTCTGTACGGGACCTGTTGATTTCCTTCCCATCTCGACTGCAGACTATGTTCATGATATGATTTGAAACAATTCCCATTACTCTTTAGATTTTCTTATCTTTATTATTACGTTATTATATTAAAAGGTTATGCGTTATCCTAGACATTATATAGAAAATGAATCACCCACTTTGTGCGTGCTTCCCCAGCGGCACACTAGGAGTTAACTTTAAACTTAAAATATGTGGTAGGCTTAGGCTGTGAACCATTCTACCTTATTTGTTTAACTTTTAGTTAAAATTTGACAGTTTTGAGAGTGGAACTTTTTTTTACGAAAAATGAGTAAGATTTCCGTAAAAAAAGGCAAGAGATGTCAATACTATTTCAATTTTGTCTCTGGGTGATTTGAAATGGCGCGCAGCATAACTAGTACCAAGTTTTATTTGAAAAGTTCCTTTAAACCTTTTAGATAACCCTGGCGTTAGATGTCTTTTCCCATCCCCACAAATATCCGCGTGGTTAACTCCATGCTGGCTGTTTTGCAACATAATGTTAAGCGCCTGGATGCTGGCAGCGGCCAGTAAGAGTAGGAAACCAGCCATTACCAAATCAACCAATAATTTATTGAGAAATTCAGATAATAGATAACAAAAATAGATGCTGTTATTATATAGAAAGAACGGAAAGTATTCAGAATGTTGGTTCACTATCCGTGATTATGTTACCTCGGAGCAAGCCAGACCCTAGACAGATTAATAATTTCCTAGGCAATAAAGTAACAAATCATTTTATCGCTTTTCAGTTTTTGATGTTTCAAAGGTTCCAATAGGTTCAAATTAGTTTTTTAATAACAATACTCTTTTATTTTGTAGGACAAACAGATAAGAACGCAAAATAAGACCCCCAAAGAAATATGTTTAAAGCATATAAAAACTAAGTAAACAACCCTTCAATTTTTAACTTACACCCAGATAGTTTTCTGACCTCTTCTCTCTTTGATTGGTGTTAAGTACTAAGCAACTGCCCATGCGAGATGTTCATACAAATAATAATTCCGAATTTGTTCCTTGTGTTTTTTTCTGAATTGCCACGAAAAACTCTTTTTGTTTCAAACTCAGTTTTACGAGAAAATTGTACTGCCTGAAAAACTGAACTGATTTGTGATTCCGTGTGGTTTGTTTTGTGGGTTGACAGCTATATTCCATTGCAAATAATAAAGGTGCGGGGTTTATCGACGTTTGCTTGTGTTGGTAGACCATCAGCAAAATAAACATTAAAGAGAAATTTTGTAACCCACTGAACCACGCGGCGAGGGTTCGTGGTGCTGGCTGACTACTCAGCCGTAGTTAGGCACTATCTGAAGGAATAATCGTGGATGGCCAATAATGTAAAATTGATTGGCACTATGATTTGAGAAAAACAGTTTGTATACACGCTTCATGACAAAATAAACACAGCTTGGCTGACATATTGCGATAGAGATCGCGGCATTGTATCTGTCAATGTTCGAAGCAATTTAGAGTAGAATCAAGACAATTAACGATGATTTGATTTTATCCATTTGAGTCGAAAACCAAAACTAACACTCAACAACAGGTAGCGAAATCCTTTCATCTAGCCTCTATTGATGGTGTTGTTTTGCGGAGAGCTCGGTGGGAGAGCCATCAGATTCGTCAAATCGTCGTTTGAACCTTCTTGTTTACAAAAAGCAGATAAGTCGTTTTGAAAATTTTGTCTTGAACTCTACTCTCGTCCTTACTGTGGAGAAAAATTTACCCTTAAAAGTTATTTGTTGACAGTTAACTAACACCTAGCAGACAGCGACTTCCTCCGCACCTCTATTAGAACTCACTCATTTTTATCCAAGCAGCTAGTTTCACTAAGATCACTACCACACAGATAACAAGCTACCACTTCAACTCAGAAGAGGCTCTGCCGGTAATGAAGTTGGCTGCTTGTATGGAAAACTGCCAGAGCTGCCAGTCTTCTTGATAAAGTGGTCTTCGCTGTAATTGAAGAATTTGCCCCGTATCCCCAACACACAGATTCGTTCGCTAATGGGTTTCCACCGCATGACTCGCTTCATCTGCTTGCCCATCACTACGAAACCAACTTCATGCTCTGCTTTTTCACCGCCGCTGTGATAGATGTTATACTTGAATGCAGTGTTGGTCGTGGGGTCCAGCCACGTTCACTCCAACCTTCTGCAGTTCACGAGCCAGAAGGCTCACTCGTCCAGGTTCATTTAGGGTCCCATGCCATTCCAGATGGGCTTCGAGCTTCCAACTTAGTCTTTATTTCTGCTGTTGCCGGGTCGTGCTGCAAAAATAACGTTCTCTTTTCTTTCTATCTCCATTTTTCGTGGTATTTGAGAGGCTTGCAGGTAAGCTACCTTACCGGGGTCGCAAGTTATCTACATCGCGATGATGGGGCTGCACTCAATTTTAGGTATAGCTGTGACGCGATACAGAATTTCCTTCCGTTAATCAGCCGCTGGGTACCAGGCAGACGCTGTATGAGCCTGCACCTCCTGGTGAACAGACGCTCGAGGCGTACCTTCTCACTCTAGCTTATGTCAGAAGGACAACAGTGCCCAGGCGGTCTTTTGTCATCGGACGACCCGTGGAAGCGTGAGATAGGGACTTGTGAGGACCAGAGCTCTGTTGGGCGCTCCTTGCTTGATCATACAATTCCTTGTCAGATCATACAATTTACAAATCTACAGCAAAATGAGATCTTCTTCTTTGTTCTGGTTGAGCTGTCATGTCGACAGACTCGAAGTGGAGGGCTGAGTGACGAAGACTATATTGCCCAAAATGAGATCAGAATATGTAATCAATCATGATGATTCATATTTGAAAACAAATTATGATTTCAATTTGATCATCAAAATATATATGCTCTCATTATGTTTTTAGACTTTGCTCGGGTTGCCAATCCGGAGATAACGAATTCGATTCTCGGTCCGGTTTAGGATGTTTTCGGGTTGGAAACTTTCTTGACACCCTGGGTATAGTGTATCCATTGTACTTGGCACCCAAGATACATACTCATGCAATGACGGGCACAGAAAATGATGAAGGGGGCAGTGAAATAATGAAAATGACAGTTCGGGACTGATTTGCGATTTGGGTGTAACTTATTTTGTAAACAAACATTGGTAGTCAAATTACTGCTGAAGCAAGCATTTCCTGATAATACCAAGGTAATAAGACAGAATAAGATGTCCTTTATCAAATGAAGGAACTAGTTTTGACGAAAAATGGAATTGATAAAACAATGTTTGTTTACAAAATAAGTTACGCCCAAATCACAAATCAGTCCCGAGTCGTGCGTTGATTCCGTATCGAATGGGGTGTCTTTGAAAACGCGAGTGAAATTAGTTTTGGATTCCTAAAGACTTATCATTAAGGTGATTATACATCAAAGCAAGATATCGGCTATCTTGGAAACCACGTCGAGTTCAGTACAATCAAAGTTAATTGCCTATATTCCGGGTATTAGCCGGATTGTCGATTTGTGCAATTGCACAACATGTTAAAGATTTAGTTCGAAAAATATGTGTGGATGCCAGACAAAACTAAATACCCATTGTGCTCAGTTGGCATTGCACAAAACAATACCGTGTGAAAGAGTTGGCTTTAAAAATAGGTTGCGAGAGTTCGGCTATATGCCTGGTGTTGGAAAATTTGATCTCATCAGTAGCCCTCTGAGCTGTGGAGGACGATTTCGTAGCTAATAGGGAAAACACCTGTCTATCGTACTGATTTCGTGGGATCAAACCCCACCGAAGGAAGTGGTTACCCTCCAATACATTTTCAGATGTAATGTACTTTCAGATGTTGTGCAATTCCCGCTTAACTTTTCAAATGGACCTAAGTAACATTTTTTCATGATTTAATTTGAACGTTGCAGTCAACAGACCAATATGAAAGCTTTTGATTGCAGTGCTCAAATTAATTTATGAAAAAAATGTTACTTGGGTCGTTCTGAAAAGTTAAGCGAAAATTGTACAAATCGATAAATCAGACATAGTAAAAGATAAATAATGTTCAAGGCTGACATTTTTAAGATATCTGCCATTATTTTCATGTATATTCGGATAGTATTTTTCCGAGGAATCATCTTGTCATGCATAAATGCAACAATGTTAGGAGTTAATACAATTCGAATAATATTTTGATAAGGTTAATATATCTTATTGAGTAACAAATAATTAGGATTGCGTCTTTGTATAAACATATTATTGTGACTGAAAGTCACAAACCTAATTATTTGCAACAAATGCAGTCGAAATCCTCGTATAGTCATACATATAAATAATTCTAATTCTTAAATTCACAGCATTGGTGTTGACGATGAAACGGAAGCCCTACCCTACCAAGGCGTGAGAAGCGTAAGATTTTCCAACTTGAATTCACTTTGAATGCTTATTTTCTTAAATCACATTTGCACATTAGATTTCTCGATTTCTTTATCTCTACCTGTCTTGTACATACATGGCTCTATCATTCTTATTTTTTATTTTTCACTGACACGCAAATCACGTATTTGAACTCAACAATGTTCGAACTAATTGCAACCAAATCAAACAACTCGGAAAAACTCGAAAGGTTTACAACTCTATGGAAAATACTACTGGGGTACGTTTAATATCATCCACCGACTCTAATGTTAGCCCTAACGTAGACTAACGAAGTATGACTCCTGAGCTTCTGTACTATTTTTCTATCTCAAACTTTCTACTAACCTTCTATGCATGTACTTATCTATACTACATACATACTCTGTGATATATTTCTTTACTCACTAGTGCACACAAGGCACATATATTGCTTTTTGTCGAAAATTTGCTCGATGCCCCACGTATTACAAAACTTTTCAATGTCAACCGCAATATTCTAATATCTATTTTTTTTTCTTTTCTCCTACCCACGTGCACACATTTCTACTCTTAACCCAAAATTGGTCGTGTCCATGGATTTCTTCTATCTATTTTTACCCCTTGTACTAAATATTTGGTATTATTAAATATCTGTAACAAAAAAACCCACGCTTCCCTCAGTCTGTCGACGGTGGCTTAAACCTGAGTCAGCTTCAGGTTAACAGAAGGAGTAGTTCATTGGTAAGAGAACGAATTCTTGCATCCGTGTTCGACTTTTAAGTTCATTGACAAATGCAGTAAAGAATCTGAAGTTTGTTAAATTCTAAATTCTCCAAAAATGATGGACCCAGAGAAATGATCTATTTGAGTAGCAGCCTCTTTTCCCGTACAGTGGCGTACTAAAAATCAAGTAATTCAGTTAGAATGCAATCATTTTTAGGCTCTGAAAAAGGTTTCCCAAATAGATCTTCTTTCTGTATACTTTCGAAATAAGGTAAACTGAGCAATAGTGAAAACCTGATTTTACTAACTGTTTTCACATGCTGTTATTGTGCGAAATCTTTTCAATTAATAATTGCACGCACATAGTGTCCAATAACAAGTTCTACCACTTCCTTTCATGTATGTGACACGCTATTCATTTGTTGTATGTGTCATACAAACAACACGCAAATAGGTACCCGTTTTTCGTTAAAATCTATGTTTTAAAAGATGACTGAAATTGTCCTATAGTAGACCTTCTAAGGTCCATTTAGGAATATTCTTTTTCCATATGCGACAGAGCACTTGTTTTCATGAGTTATTTAAATATTACTCCAAATATTACATCCACGGCGTCTCCAACGCATGGGACAATTTACTGCAAGTCAACTTGTCTCTATGAAATTCGATATACATACATATGTATAACACCTAAACACCTTTCTAGAGGTTGCACTACTAGCAGATGAGTTATTCACCCCAGACAAAACTTCCCATTTTTCATTTTATTTATTCTAAGCTCCACTTAATTTCACCATATTGTTATGCATTTGAACCTCAATGTGGTTCGTGAGAGAATTCAGTTTTGGATTCAGGGAGGCTTGTCTTTAAAACTTTTAATTCTTGTGCTGCATAATAAATTCCTTTTTCAGCACACAATGTTATGGTACCGACGTACGGATTTTCCACAAATCAATGCTACCATTTGGTTTTTTGTACCGGGATGTGACCACGTACGGGAGTGTCTTATTTGTTGATTTTCTGTGAGGCTAGTTATCAAGTTCATATTGATGGTTTGAGTTCGTTCCTTATGGAATCAATCCTTGGCACGTGGCATTTGATAGATTTCTACTAGGTTAGCCTTTGAATGCAAAATGGATTCAATTCACCGTGGATCATAGAAACCATCAAACATTTTATAAGGTTACGCTCTTCGATGTAATTTATTACACATTGTCATATATGTCATGTCAAAACATTTTTATTCATTCATGAGATTTCTATAATGGTCCTTTGTAAAACATTTCATCTCAATTTTGGAATTCCTTCATCAGTCCATATTCATCATGTGTTAATACCAATTGTGTTGAGTGTTTATCTGTTTTATAATTACCATAGACAAACAGACGTATCTGCTTGAACTTTCTTGCTTAAACTTGAACTCACATTCTCTGGCATAATCTAGTGTGTATGTTACCCGAAACAAAGTTTGTTACAACTTTGTCAACAGAAGGCGCTAGAGTGAAATGTTGAACTCGAAGGATAACAGTGCTTGCACTTCGAGTTGTGAAACGAGTAATTAATCAAATTCGAAATAAACGTTGAAGTCATAGTCGATGGTTATTTCTTTAGTGTTATGTCTGCTTGTCTGTGTCATTATCTTATTGTTATACTTACATTTTCATACCATTTAGACAAGAGGAGAGTTCATAATTTATTGGAAATTATTTTGCTTGTGTAGGATCTGGAAAACCAGGAGAGCGAAGGCGCAACCACACCGGGCGGAACAAGGAGAGGCAACGAGAAAGCTGTTCTAGCTCGTGTTTGGGGCAATTTTGATACCAGGTAACGCAGAACTAAATACATTTTCAATTTAACAATACAGCATCACTCCTCCGACCGTAGATATATGAAGCCGTTGTTGACGCACTCACGTCCAACGCTACTGGAAACTCTTCCGGTATGTCTCAGCCCATTAGCCCGGTTACTGACCACCACCGAACAACTGACTCAGGTTTGTTGTGATCTCTCGTACTGTTCGTTTGTCAAGTAGATGCTTATTTAGTTCACCTTCCGCTTCATTTCCTATAGGAGGGTCCCACACGGCGGGCCGACTCGGATTCCGATCTGTGCATCGATGATGACGATCGGACCTCGCGCGGCGACGGCAGTATTCGTCGTAACTCGATCAATCGCGTAAGTATACGACTTGTTTCTGACGATCGTACCATATTTGCAAGTTATAAGAATCGCGACTAAAAGATGGGGCTGCTAACAACATTGTTTAACATTGTGCACGTGTTTGAGCACCATTTGCTAACGGTTTGAATAAACTTACTTTAGAAAATGTGATCCGCGATAATTGTCTAGTCGGTACGATCGCTCGAATATAATTAGAGTAGAGGGATTTAAAAGTAGTTGACCAATGATTTGTCTAATTTTATAAATGGTATTAGGATAGCTTGTACAACAACTAACATTAGGCAGTAAGTTGATCTAGTCGGGAAGGGTGATAAATGGAATAAGCTGTACAAGAGTATGGATAGTATGCCAAACAGAATAACAAGTCGATACCCAATAGGAAAGCCTCTGACCGTTACACTTACCAACATCAACCGTTTTTGTATTATTTACCTTATTTTCTATTTTTTTACACTGATTAAATGCATGCACGGCACCTGCGTCGTTCTTGTTTGACGGCATGGATCACTCAAACTAAACTAACACTTGTGAATTTGTTTAACTGCTGAACTACTTAAACCCAGTCTATCAGCGAAGAAGCCAACAGGGCTATTAATCAATTATACAGATTAGGAAATAATTTTATCTAACTTTCCCTCGCCCTGTTTCAAGGTTAATCGTCGAATGTCGAATAACTAAAAGCTTCGCCTATTGTTTGTTCATTGCCAATGTCATCAATAGGCAAGAATCTAGGTCGTTCAACATGTGCCGATTCTTCTAGTTATTTTTTTTGCAAATGATTATTTTATTTTTCACCAGAATATTCCCCAGTATTATGACTTTTGTTTTCCTTATTTCAGCCAATTTCGAGAAAACGTTAAAATATAATGTTCCTAGTTTGTTTACATTTCAATGAAGTTTGAAAACAGATCAAAGCAAGAAGCCGTTAGATGAAACTGTGACATAAAACATCACTTAGGAAATGTGTGAAACTGATAAAATCAGGTTTCCGTTATTAGAATGGTATCTCAGATACCAAAAGTATTTTAATCTTTGTCAAATTTGTATTTTTCATATGTTTTATTTGCGTTTAATTTAGTTTGCCGTTTTCAGAGTTAGTTTGTACCTGTTATACATGTGTATTAGAGTTATGGAATTGTCTACTATGAATTGATATATAGGAGCTTATTTGAGATGTCGATTAATTGAAATTCAACTATGTTTATATAGCACACGGTGGCTTTGTTCAAAGCAGGTTATTATAAAACAAATCAGTGAGCATCTACTACACAAAAGTATATATTTTCTTCGTTCACGTATTAAGTCCATTATAAAATGTTTTTTCGGGAGTCATTTTTCCATGCCAAATTGGTTAATCGTTCGAGATGTTGATGGAGCTTGCAATAAAAATACCTAAGAAATAAAAATTGTTCTAGAACCCGCGATAGAACATTTTCGTTTACCCATGACATGAAAGATGAGATTATATATTTCCGCGTGGTAGATGTTCCAGAGATATTTTTTGTTTCAAAATATTTTCCATAGAGACACCGTGAGCATTAATGAAGCTCAACCAATTTTCGGCGATTACGACCAACACAAGTAGACTAATGTCGTTTCGGTATATATCTTTTAGTTGTATTTCTTTGTTTTAATTTTCGAGATTTTCAACCCGTGAGCCGTGGCTGGCTTATCTTGTGTAGACAAAATAGTTGAATTTACCATTACTAGAGGTCGTCACGCCAAAAGCCATTTTAGCCGACGGTGGCGTGATTCGGTAAGCCGGAAAATTCTAATAAGCTTGTCCAGGAAATTCTAAAGATTCCCAAAACATTTATTTGGAATTTCTTTTCGGATTTTCCACGGGAAATATTTTGAAGTTTCCACGGAGAGTTATATGAAATTTCCACGGGAAACTCTTTGGAATTTCGAAATGAAAATGTTTGGAATTTCTAAGGGAATCTATTTGGAATTTCCGCGGAGATACTTGATACTTGATGGGCTACAGCTCTTCGATGAAACTACGCAAAATGGAGTTTCCTTCTCCCCTGGACTGATAATTTGGCCGAAAAGTCGTTTGCTCTAACATGTCTTTGTCGGAAAATCCGTTAGTCCGAAAACGTCATTTGACGAACCGGTCATATGGCCAAGAACATCGACCCAAATGCCAAAATGGCAAATGACATTTTTGACCAAAAATTCCTTTATCCCAAACGAGCATTTTAGTCTAATGGTATTTTCGGTCAATTAATTGGCTAATCGATTCTTGTATCGAAGTAACTAGTTCTGGTCAACGATACCTTCGGCTGTATATATCCATTGATATTTTTAATTAAAATTCCTTTATCCCAAACGAGCATTTTGGTCTAACGGTATTTTCGGTCAAATTACCAATTCGGCCAATCGACTTTTGCATCGAAGTAACCAGTTCTGTCAAACGATACCTTCGGCCGTATCTCCATTTCTGCCAAAAGACATTTCTCTGGTCAATATGGCTTTCTTGCAAAACGACCGTTTTAGCCAAACGGCATTTTCGAGCGAAAGAGCTGTTCAGCTGGACGTCATTTTCGGCCGAATGTCCATTTAAGCAAGATGTGTTAGTTCGGTCAAATGACATATTCAGCCAAACGGCCCTTCCTCGTTCAAAAATTTGATTTAAACGAAAAATTATTGGTATTTGCATGAAAAATTATCTAAAGTTGAAACGGGATTTTGTTGTCTTTATTATAAAGAATTGCAGCCCTAGGTTGGCTCATCTTTTCTTTAGACGGAATATATCAATCGAGAAATTATACGAAAATTCCACTGGTACTTCTTAGTTTTCCCGAAAAAAATCTGAGGACAGATTTTAAACGGCGACGCGCCGCCTCAAAAATGTCGGCGGCAGTGGCGCACACCTCTAATTATTACAGGGTTTTGACTACCTGTACAAATCAGGAAAGTCAGGGAACTTAAATTTGGGCCTGGAATGTGAGGGAATTTTGATTGAGGTCAGGAAAAAAAAAATCCCAAAATCCAATATTGAAAATTTATAGTAAAAATTGAATTCTATCTTTATTGGAAGCTGCAGCGGATCTGTCATCGATTGGATTCCTAATACAATCTTCTATGTAATTACTTTTGAAGGACCTCCTGTTCAATATCCTCAGACAATTTTAGAATAAATTCTTCTAATCAGAGTCGCCATCCACGTTCCGAATCATTGTTAGGACAAATAGATTAAATGACAAATTGGGCAATAGTTTTAGTGTTAAGAAATCGATGCGCATTCTACCTATACTGCCACTGTAAGCATGACCGCCCAATACTTATATGAAATTCATATCAATATGCAACAGTTGTACTTGGGGTGGAAATAAATTCAATTCTAAAAATAATCAGTAGTTGGAAAGATCTTTGCGGACAGAATTCTTATATAATTTGTTTTTTTTTTTCGATTTTCAGGACAAATATTCTTATTCTTTCCGATTAGAAGTTCATATAAAAAGAAAATTCAAATGACGTCACTGACGTCAATCGTTAATGGCGTATACGTTAAAAAGATTTTTTTCTGAACTTTGGCTATTATCAGAATTTATATAACACCGTTTCATGTATTTTTGACCGATGCACTATCGATTACAACCATAAACTAAAATATGTCTTAATTTTACAACAGTGTTTTTTCTATATCACATTTTCATTCCTGGAATTTTCCGAAAAATGGAAAGTCGTGGAAAGTCTGGGAATTTAATTTTCAGATTTGAGTCAACACTCTGCATTAGTAACCAAGTATGTAAAAAAACCACATTGTGTGTGTTCTTTTTTCTTATGTCGCGATACTTAAAATTATTTAGTGCTCGATGGATTGTGCTTCTGTCTGTACTGCACGTTGCTTCGATCGAAAGAAGCGTGATCTTCCTCGGTATGCAGCGGCCTCATTTCGCTGGGTAGGCTTTGCATCGTGTTATCGCCAGGGAATCAATATTCGAGCCAGTGATGGGAAATGTCAAAAAAATGTCATGGCAATGCTATTACCAATTTTCTAATAACTTTTTCCAAAAATCATTCACAGTTCGGATTTTTTTATTGACATGAAGTATTTAAAGAGTACAAAAACTTGATCAAAAATATCATTGTTCTAAATACAAAGTGTGAGCCATGAGAGCGAGATTAAAAAACTTTTAAAAAAATATCGCGGAATGTCATGACATTAATGTCATTTGACACTAATTCGGCTCTCTGGTCACCAATATCATGTTAAGCGAAATTACCTGTTAGAAAATGTTCTCGGGTCATTTGAGGGCTACATGTTTACATGTAAAACATAATTGAAATGTACTCTAGAAAAAGTTATTAGTAAATTAGTCTTCCGACATTCGAAATCACATTTCCCGTCACTGATTCGAGCAACGCCCAACAATATACCCTTCGTCGTCAACACACAATTTGTTACTGACAAACACACCTTTGCAACAAGCCTTTATCAGAACCTGAACACAATATAACAAGAATCATTTGCCTTGCATACTCCGATATTTCAGAGAACAGCGCTATTTTTCTAATCAGAGTTAGATTCTCGAATATTTCCATGAAAGCAGAAACTACTACCAACTACGGTTGGTTAATTTGAGCCCACCCACGTAATCCAACACCACTGATGGAAGCAGCGAATCCTATTGCGTGGGTGAGCACAAATTAACCCAATAGCGACGTGCTAAGATCTTGTTTACAAAAGCAGTTTCGCCCTTTTGAAATGTTGGTGCCGAAATGGTAAAATAGGAAATGTGACAAAACCGGAAAATTTTTTTTTTCAATTTTTTAATTTGTTTATAAATCAGTTTTCCTTGGGAATGGAAAATACATGATCGGAACCCATAGTTTCTTGTCGAAATAGCTTGAAAGAATATTAATAAGTGCTCAGAAATTATTCATAATAAACCACAGGCGGTGCAAGTTATTTCATTAAAATCATTTTTGTTTGCGGTATTATTCACAAAAATACAAAGAATGACTTAAATTTTCAAATTTTTTTGGGTGACAAAATCGGGTAGAAAACGTGATAAAATCGAGGGTAAACAAAATCGGGGAGTGACAAAATCGGGTCGATACTGTATAAATAAAAAGCATGTGGATGGTGTTGATATGTCAAACGAAAGGTTTCCCTCCCTGTTCCTTAGAGCAAATTTGAAAACCGCATTTAAATTCGTAATAGTGCTTAAAATTGTTTAATCCATCATTTTAATAGGCACGCCTGTACCAGTTGTGGCACTATTCTTAATTTTAGTGCCTATTATGGCAAATCCCATTGTTTCTTATGGGATTGGTCATAATGGGATCACTAATGCGACAATTGGTGCAAAAGAAGAAAAAATTAAGCAAAATAATTTTTAACAGTTTGTTTGTTTGTTTGTTTTGGACGAGATCGAAGGTGTTATCGTGTCATATGAATATGATTCACTGATCAGAAAATGTTTTATGGTGATAAAATGTGCCACTAGGTATATACCCTATAGTGTATCTTTGGTGTAAAATCAATATCTGTATCCGGTAGCCCTCTAAGTCTGGACAGTAAGATTTTGCATGTGAACAAATAGCCATTCATTTCAAGTGAAAAATATTATTCTAAAAGATGTCTTCACTCATGTAAACAAGAACTGAGTCATATTTGAATATGGTGTAATGATGTCCGGTACTGAACACTTTTCTGAACCGTGAAATATTTTATCAAACTTCATCATCAAAATACATCGTCGAAAAACGTGCTCAAATGATCAAATATAGTTTGAATGAATCACAATAAATGATCATATTTTGTGGTATACGCGCGTAAACATAATCCGGATAGTTAGGGAGCTTACGTTTCAGGCACTGGGGGATCGGGGGTAGGGGGTTATCACTTGATTTTTAGTTGGCTAGTACCGTGAAGTATCCTAATTTCGCGCTAAAGATCACAAGTTAAACGTTCATTAAAAACATGTAGTGGGCATTTGGAAACATTTGCTACTGCATCACGTAGTAGAAGGATTCTAGGTTCTCAAAAAAAATGTTACTTGAAATTTGGCTGCTATTTAAAAAAAATTGCGGTATGAATCTAAGACTTGTATGCTCCTTATTTCGCGTGAAAATAGGATAGTTCTAATTTCAAAAGTATTCTAACTTCGCTCATGTTTGGAATTGAATATCGTTATTGATTTGATGAAATATTAATTAATTAACCAATAGAAGCATGCATCCATTGTTCAAAATATGAATAACGACAGACAGTCAGTTACCATTCTTTAGTCGAAATGATGTGTGCCTATTTCGACCCAGGCTTTTAGATTGTTGCTTCATGAATTTCAGTTCACACAGTCATAATTCCTAAAATATCGTTTCTTGAAATATAAACTATTTTCAAGAAAAGCATTGTATGAGCAATGTTTAGCTGGTGATATAAAAAGTTAAAATTTTCGAGACGTCATGAAAGAAAGTCTTTAATTCCGCTATCTCTACATAGGACATCTTCAAATATGTTTTATACAAGACATCTTCAATATTATACATTATCGAAAAAGCTGTAGTTTTATCTTAAATTTAGCATCATTTTACATCGCACATTTTAGCATCACTTTACAATCGGTTGATAGCTATTGCAGGCACTGATCTATAAGATTTTTCAAGTCAACATTAGTCGATGTCGGTGGTTAATTAGAAATTAAATAAAAGTTCGAATGAACTCTTCGGGTTCTATTTGTAAAACTGTCCTATGTATTATATTGCTTCTGTTTCATTAGAATGTTGCAAATGAAACTGCTCAACAACAATAAACGAAATAAAGGCACCATAATTACTTCATATACCTAATTTCCTTTTACAAAGCAAAAGTCTAAATAAACATAAATAGGGAAGGGTGGTAAAATGAACAGTTGGTTATATTTATGTTAAAAACACTATTTTGGCGTATGTTAATCATGCACACGTTTTCCTAGAAATAAAATGAGTACCTGAACTAAATTTTGGTTTAAGACCGAACGAATAGCTATAACTATCTAAAATATCAGACGAGACCGTAAAAATAAGGTCTGATGTAATTTTACCATTTTTCCATAGCTTTAATTCTCAATAAATTCATAACATTGATTTGAACCGGTTCTAACCACAGCGGCAAATAGGACAACTTTCACAAAAATGTTGCAGGGTAAATAGTAAAATTATTGGTTTGCATAGTCAGAGGAAGAGTTATTTATCACAAGGCACGCATTAAAATGAACACTTGATCAAACTTATACAAATTTATGGTAAAAGTTGTGCGATTGTGAAGCGGAAGTTCAAGAAAACAAACCATATCAATTAACCAAGAAAAAACTTTGAATATGTAAATTTAATTAAAAAACTAATTGATATTTTTAAAACTTGTTTCCTTCTTTTTATTATTTTGATGAATTAAGAGCTTTTCAAAAGTTATACCAGATTTTTCAAGACTCTCGTAATCTCAATTAGTTGTATATACAGTGCCATGGAGTAAAAAAGAAAATTAAATGTTACAAAGGTTTTAGAAGCGATGTTCATTTTACCACTGGGCAGTGTTCATTTTATCACTATTTTTGTACATACAAATTTCGATGTTTTTATTTCGATGAAAACTATATAAAACAATGTTGTGTGAAAAAATGTTCAGTGCAACAAGAATATGAGTAAATTGCTGAACCAAGTGGTAAAACTACAAATTATCCTCGTTTTATGATTGAATTCAGAAGTCCTTAACGTGTTCATTTTACCACCTGTTCCCCTAAAATTTTACACTTTTCAATCGTAATGACGAATAAACATATCCAACAAAGCATAATGGATACAAATATTTACAAAAAAGTAGCAACTTTTGTACAGTAAAATCATTGGTTTACTTAGGTCATGTTCTTCGTCGCTAATGCACAACAAATATGGCGGTTCGATGGGATCAAATTGAAATAATTTTATTTGATGTACTAAACAAATTTGTTTTTCAAATTTTTCGTGAAAACATTCAACAACAATGATATTTTGTCAATCCTCCAGATTTTTCAATTTTGACTGCACCTAAAAATTGAAAAAAATAAATGATTTTATAATGAGATTAGGGCGCGCGAAATTAAGACATCACGGTACCTGTAGATTTCTAGTGATGTACAAAATATCAAGACATTCGGTTAGAATGTGGCCGAGGAGGACGGGAAAAGGAGGTGCTGCTCAAGTGGTCCTGCTCCCTACCTACCAGGGTTACCCAGAGAGTAATTAAAAACAAAATCTCTCTGTACATTCATGGTACGTGAGAGGCATTTATCACACAATTAATACCAGAAGGAACAGATTGGAAGTAATATATTCCATGATAAATTCCGTTGAAATGCTTAAAATGAAAAGGTTACTGTTAATATTCTCAGTTTGACCGTTACAAATGTTTAATAAAAATTATGTATTTGTTTGAAAATTCTCAAAATTTTCCAAAAAATTTATTGTTGCTTCCTCAAATTATTATTTTTGGGCAGAAAAATCCGTTTGGGGGGAAACATAATTGTTTTTAAATATAATGTTCTAATGAAGAACTTTAATTCAGGAATTGAACCAGAATGCTGATATAAAATAGGTCCCTCACGAATCATTCTAAACAAAGTAGAGTCGGCTCAGTTCTTTTAACCCTCTCTTTCCCACGACTTTTTTCAAAGATTTCAATAGGAAGGAATCGCCTATGGAAAAAAAATGCTAGAACAAAAGTTATTTGGCATAGCTAACATTAGAGGGAAAAGAAAAAAAAAAGTTTCTGATTGTAAATCAATAGTTACTTGATTGTTTTCAATAGTTTCACTATTTTTACTCAAAATTGATTATATTTGCAGTCTAATGAGACCAAAAAGTAGTTCCAGATACTGCTTTTTGTTGTTGAAATAATTCGATAAATGTATAGGAAGGTGCAAAATTGGATGGAGCTCTACAGCTACCATGGGAAGGAAAGGGTTAAATGTTGAATCCGTTTATTTAAATAAAGAGCAACCCCTAACAATCATATGATAAAATCTAATGAACTTCAAAATATATTTTGAATCTGTAATTCATTTTACCTGGAAAATTAATCGACATCTCATGAGCAACTAGCTTAGAACGTCACGTGCCAATCTGAAAAGTGTGCAAATCGGTTAAGAAAACAACGAAGCATGTTAGTCTCCATATAGATATAAATGTATATTATCAGTCTGATTTTTAGTTTTATATTCATGGTAAAGTAAAAAAACCCGCGCGGTAATTATGTTAAATCACAACCAAGCCACTATAATTTGTAAAATCTCTCCTATCAGGTGAACAGCGTTTGATAACGCTGTAAAGCGCTTTGAGCAACTTTTTGGCCTTAATACTACTGTCTGTTGAACATTTGATGAATACTGAAATCGATATTGATTGGTGAGAGATCATCTGTGATTAAGCACGATAAAATGTTATCATGTATGTATAATTTATCCTTATATGTACTTAAGCGTTAAGTTTCCTTTTTTTGCAAAGATAAAACTCTGCTCATGTATTATGCTAGTTTTGATTTAATTCACTTTACGTTACGCTAGTGTAAAATAACGAACGGTTATGACCGTGAGGCTAAGGTTCTATATTTTATGGCCCAGATAAATCCTGGCAAATAATTTGTTAAGTAATAGATGCTGAATTGGTTCTGTGCAGTGATGAAATATGGATTTTAATCAGAGTGACAAGATAATGAAACGTTATTATGAATTAGAATCTATCTCACTTGAGTGAAAAAAACGTGTTAAAACTTTTGTTCTAGGGGAATATATTCTAGCAGATAAAACATAGTCCATAGTATATACGGTTTTAGAAAACACACTGAACTCAAACGAGTAAAAATGTATGTCGCAAATACAGTGTCCTATCTACAATATTCATTTCTTTCTCTTTACTCTATATTTGTCCTTTCTCTCGTTCTTGTTGTTGTTTCCTTCTCTACTCGGCACACCGTATCCGAAATGCCAACCGTCGCCCATTCATAATGCCGTCGGGCACGTGAACCGTTGTACATAGTTGGAAATTATGGATGACTCCGTTCATAGTTCTCTAAATTCGGGCAACTTTGCTAGCCGCATCATTCGGCATGGCAAGCGAACTGGCGGCAAAATTTTCCATCTCTAGTAACACAAGGTGCACTTGTGATGGATTCAAGTTGTACAATCAGAAAAGAAAACTTGCTGAATCATCCGGTTAATCTCATTCGCGCCACAATTATAGATAGGTCCGATTTGCTTGCATATTGTAATTATACTACATACCGTTTTAATTATTTGCATGACTGTGATATTATTAAGCCATGGCTTGGGCTCTATATGCGGATCTAAGGTGAATAATCATCATTGGAGTTTTGTGAGCTGTAGCACTTAGTATCTAATTGTAACGTCACTGTGTTTGCGTGAAATAAATATATGAAAAATGTTCAAAATTGTGTTTTCGTTAAAATGAGTGTGATATCTATCATATACAAAACTGAACACCAAGCAACAAGTTTATGTTACTATCTAATATTGCATCTCTTCTTATTCTAACTCACTTTAGTAATGCATTCAATGGCCTGTAACATAGCTTCTGAGCCAGGATGTTTTCGTCTAATGTGATTGACCAACAGTCGCCGGTAGCTGTAGTCGGCATTGCATTTCGAACACACGTAGGGTCGTTCCGTGGTATGCGTTCGGCTGTGCGCTTCACACAGCGAACTTTTCGCGAAGGTCATCGGACAATGGGAGCACTTGAATTTCCTCTCCTGCTTGTGGATCTGCATGTGTCTGTTGAGACCGTGGCTGAAAGAGATGAAGAGCTCGTTGATAAATTCTGTCCAAAGCTAGGGAAGACGATTGGAGTTCGAAATACGTGTATCTACCAAGAGTCAAATGTTGGTATTGAATTATCCCTTTTTGAATTTTCCACAATCCCATGTTCCTATACGCCAACGTATGAGTTTCTTTACACCACGATCAATATAATTCCGATATGTACATTTTTTTACGCATGCAACTTCAGTGGTGTTTTGGGGCAATTTGCAGATGAGATCATTTAAGCCAAATATTTAAGCGTTCTTTTACGCGGAATTCGGGATTTACGTGTTTTTTTTACGGAGAAACGTGAAAACCACGAAAAATACGTTTTCAAGTGAAATTGTTTTACGCGGTTTTTGTATACCATTGGTTATTTAGAATCTGATAAATCTAAAACTTTTTTTTCTTTAATTATGTGTTTTTTTTTTTAAATTCTAGGATTAAGTTCAATCTAAAACTTACCATTCCCACAACTGTACAGAATGACAAAAAAAATCGATTTATACTTACTTGTTTCGAAACTTCTTGTCGCAGTGTTTGCATGCCTTATCTCGCAGTTGGTGCGTCGCAAACTGATGATGGTACAGGGCCAGATTCGAGTTGAACACCTTGTCGCACTCGTTGCACGGGAAATTCCCATCCGTGTGCTTGTAGCCAAGGTGCCGTTTTAGCTTGTGCTTGCAGTGGAACGCTGATTTGCATCCTTCGCGGGGACACACGTACGGTTTCACGCCATTGTGCATGTTCAGATGACCCGGTAGTAACGTTTTGTGTACCATTTTCCCACAAATTTCACATGTTAGAAGCGCCGACGAGTATTCGTCTCTGTAGCATCGTCTGGCCATACGCCTCTTGCTATCGTTACTGACGGTGGGTCCTGTTTCCGCCTCAGTCTTGTCATTCTCTTGTTCTTTAGTAATATTACAACTATTGTCGATATAACCATTCACCACAATGAATAGGCTTTGATTGGTAATTTCATTATTTATAATCTCACTATTATTACTGTTATCACTACGGTTATTATTATTGCCAATTTCATCATTGTGATTATTATTACTATCATTGATAATGCCGTAATTAGCTTCATTAAAAATCTCATTTGCAAGTTTATCTATATCGGTATCGCAGCTACTTTGCAAATCGCTCAGTACATCAGTCGATATTTCACTGAAAATTAAGCTGTCTTCGATGTAGTCGGAGTATTGTATGTCATCACTCAAAATGCTCTGCGCTCCAGAATCACTACTTTTGTCTTGTTCCCGTCGATTTTCCTCAATCTCCTGCTGCAACATTTCCTGGATGGTGTGGCAGTTTTCTTTGAACTCGGAGAAATCCTTCACTCGGTAGTAGCAATCGTCGCAGATGTCCAGCGGAAGCAGATCGTTCGGAGGATCCAGCTAGGAAGATTAGATTGTAGGTAAAATCATATGATAACAGTTTGTCAGAAATGCCGTCTCACTTTGATTTGAATACAGTCTTCTACCATCACCTGGATGGTTTCGTCTGCCATTGATTGATTGAGGTTGCTGGCCTCCATGCACAGCCGACAGATTTCCATTGTGATTATTCTAAAAGGAAAAGAACAACGACAAACGAATATTTACTTAACAAAAATGATACATCAGTTTATAATAAATGATATATTATGACCGTTTGGTATTTTCTAGGAGTTATTCAAGGAAACTGTTTCATCATTTATCTCGAAAGTAGAATAAAGCAGCAGACTTGTGGACTTTGTAGCCGTGTGGTTAGCGAGGTCAATTGTCTAAACGCATGTGATATGCAGTATGGATTCGATTCCTGCCTCGGTAAGAAAATTTCTCCACTGGTCCACTCAGTGTTATATGTCCAGTAGGGTGGTTCAAAAAATCGATTTTGCCTCACAATGCTTATCTGATTCTTTACCATGTTCTGAGTGTCATCTGAAAATTTAAGCTCATTTGGATTGAAACTGATTTAACACAAGCCGTTTCAAGTTTGCATGCAAATTAGTATGGAGAAATTTATTTTTTCATTATACTGTTAATGACGTTTCCCCATTAAGCGCAGGTTAAAAGAAAACCTATATAGCTAAAAGGAATACTCAACAGCTTTCACCAACAGCTTTCAAATTTATTTTTTCATTATACTGTTAATGACGCCTCCTCATCAAGCGCAGGTTAAAAGAAAACCTACATAGCTAAAAGGAATACTCAACAGCTTTCACTCAGTGAAAACCGCATTTTAATTAATCGTCCCAATAATTAGTAATCGATTTTAAGACAGGTTGCGAATCTTTAGTCATGATCGTTAAACTTCTTTGGGGGCATCACTGAAATGTGCACTGCAACATAGTAGCCTGAATTGTGTGTGCTATCTTTTGCGCCACGAGCAGCAATGTTGCCTGTTGATGAGTTATGCAGTTAGCTCCAGAAAAACACGGTATAGATTAAATTCGATTACTAATTATTGGAACGATTAATTGAAATGCGGTTTTCACTGAGTGAAAGCTGTTGAGTATTCCTTTTAGCTATGTAGGTTTTCTTTAAACCTGCGCTTGATGAGGAGGCGTCATTCAGTATAATGAAAAAATAAATTTCCCCATACTAATTTGCATGCAAACTTGAAACGGCTTGCGCTAAATCAGTTTTAATCCAAATGAGCTCAAATTTTCAGAGGACACATGGTAAAGAATAAGATGAGCACTGTGGAGCAAAATCGATTTTTTGAACCACCCTGTCCAGTCCGTTATCTCATGCTAGGTGTTAAGTGTTCAGTCTGTATGACCTCTGGCCGATGACGGTGTTACTGTCCATTAAAAATGTCAGAAAAGATCTCTCTATACATGTTTTTTTCCTGTTCGAGTGTGTCACTGCGACCAGTTAATAGATCTATTGAAGCGTTACCTGTATCCTTAATGTATAAGTGCACGTCGAATTACTTCATAACTATTGATACGGCCAAAGATGCTAAACTTTGCAGCCTCCCACGGAATGGTAGTCCGAAGTACTTTCTTCCCCCGCACGCTAAAATATCCACAAGGCCACATCCACATGGAAATCACCTAACCAAGAAACGGAAAACCAATTTTCCGAATGAAGAAGCGCCAGCAGGAAGATTGAGACCGAGAAGAGACGGAGCAGCTGTACTGAGCTAATAACACACGGAAGCTCTATGAGAAGTTAAACCGAAGAAGTGATTACCAAGATGTGGGAGAAGGAGGTTTTGCCGCAGGAGTGGATGGAAAGTGTCGTGTGTCCCATTTACAAAAAGGGCGATAAGCTGGATTGTTGCAACTATCGTGCAATCACATTGCTGAACTATACCTACAAGGTACTCTCCTAAATGTTATGCCGTCGACTAACACGAATTGCAAGAAAGTTCGTGGGGCAATACCAGGCGGGATTCATGGGCAAACGCTCTACCACAGACCAGGTTTTCGCCGTACGCCAGATATTGCAGAAATGCCGCGAATACGGCGTGCTCACACATCATCTATTCACCGACTTCAAAGCCGCATATGATACAATCAATCGGAACCAGCTATGGCAACTAATGCACAAAACGGATTTGCAGATAAACTGATACGGTTGGTCAAGGCAACGATGGATCGAATGATGTGCGTAGTTCGAGTTTCAGGGACATTTGAAACGCGCAGAGGGTTACGGTAAGGCGATTGTCTTCTGTGTCTGCTATTCTACATCGTTTTTGAGGGAGTAATACGAAGGGTAGGGATTGACACGTCGAAGAAGAAGGACATGATAGGAATAGGCTCAAGAGAGGAAAATGTAAGCCACCCACGACGAGTTTGTATCGGTGGTGACGATTCCGCAAAACGCTCCGATCTAATGGCATTAGCTGCCGTACAGTATTACTGTTATTTGGCCATGCATCGGCCTACCCACATATCCTTGTTTTGCTTCTAGAATATCACTAGTAAAGCTACAAACCCGAGATTTAGCTCTATCTACAAAACCATTTCTAGCTAAAGATGTTGTTTACCAGTTCATGAAGGTTTAGTAGTATTAGTAGTATTAGACTTTTCTAAGGCATTTGATACAATTAGCCATGTTACCTTGTGTTGGAAGCTAGAACGAGAGTTTGGCTTTTACCGTGCCAGTGTGTCAGCGTGTCAGTTAATACGATCATATTTGTCTAATCGTTACCAAACTGTCTTTTGCGGCGATCGTTTCTCCTCAATGCTCTCCATTAGTTCCGGTGTTCTGCAAGGATCCGTTTTAGGACCTTTGTTAGTCTCGCTTTATATAAATGATTTACCTCGTAAACTAAGAAATTATTGTATGGTGCATCTTTTCGCCGATGATGTGCAAATCTATTTTGATTGTACGCATCTTGACCAAAGCGAAATTGAAGCCTTGGTAAATAACTGCCTTTTAGAAATATCAAGATGGGCAAAGCATAATTCATTGGTTCTAAATGCACGGAAAACCCAAACTATCTACATAACACGAAGCAGAAATATGATAAGCGAACCCAATATTTTCCTAGATGATGATGATGATGATACTACCATAGCTATTATAGCAAGGCACCTGCCGATAGCACTGGCCATATCTGACAAACGATTTGATCATGATTATACTTTTGTATGTATTTCATCAAACTTCTGTATGAAGGGCCAAAAATGGGTGGGGTGGTTCCATAAGCAGAGACACTTATGCGAATCCACGGGATGAATAGAGAATCTCCTTCCAGAAGAAAGTTAGTGCATACAATATTATAATCTGCCCCTCGTTTCCCAGATTGACCCAAAAGATGGGGAGAAGAGCCGCCCTTTATCCACGAAATGTTAACAACAGGAAGTTGGCAATCCCACTCTTCCTATCCAAATCGCTTCAATTGGGTGCCTGTTGGGTTTTATATAAAGTCATAAAGATTATATGTAAATCTGCAATATATACGATAGAATGCTCTCACCAAATTACAGTTGATTGTCCTGGATGGTCAAGATCCTCAACACCAGTATGTCTTGAAATCAATTGTTGACCTCGGAGATGAAAAACCCAATTTTTGTCGAGGAATACGTTTCGTTTTGATTGAAGATTAACAATAGGATTCTTGAGCCCAAGGAAACATCGTTTTCCCTTGCCAGTTGCCGGAAAGAAGCCCGTCGGAATGAGAAGTCTGCCGTTGTTGAAATTGATGATACAGGGCGAAGATTCTACCGGTGCAATTGGCACTCGGAATCGATTTTGATGGTGATTTGGCCATTATTTTGAAAAATATATCATAACGGTGTCCACTTAAACGCGTTGGCAAACTGCACTTGGGTTTTTTTTATTCAAAATTCGTTTAATTTTTTTGAAAAAATTGACACGAGAAACAAATTACACGTCTCTACCATGAACCCAATATTTTCCTAGGGAAAATGTTCCGATCTCCATCTCACTGTACATATATCCATCTCATCGCTAAACAAAGAAATACGGCACCAAATTCGTCGCTTCTTTTTGTCAACATGCGTGCTCACTGCTGAAAAAAATCACAAAAATAATAAACAAACCAAATTCCTTACCATTGCTTTGTTTTTGATGGGATGGAAATAGGAGCTATGAGATGAAGTGGCGAACCGTTCCCCTAGATAATAATAAAATAGAATTTTCTTAAAGTGTGCTGAGCTTAGGAATTACTATTCAGCGCAATTTGGAAAGGGATTCGTTCATACTGAAACAATGTGGAAAAATACATGCATTATTATGTACACAAAATCAAAGCAGATTGTCTCAATCCTCAAATCAAGCTTATGCTTTTCAAAACTCTTATCTATCCACAACTTTTGTTTTGTGATTTTGTCATTACTCAAGCCTCAGCTATCGTGCTCAATCGACTTAAAGTAGCGTTGCATTGTTGTGTTCGTTTTATATTTAAACTTATTCGATATGCCAGTGTGACTCATTTACAACTTTTCCTAATTGGCTGTAATTTTAATAAATTTGCTAAACTGAGTACCGTTGTCCTACTTCATAGTTTTATAACTAATCAAAATCCTCCATATTTACTCTCCAAGGTTATTCCACTAAGAAGTAAGCGAGGCAGAAAGTTTCAAATTAAACGACATAGAACATCGCATTTTTTGTAAGAGGCATTCAGTTCTGGAACGAATTACATTCGAGTATTCAGTCTATTATTTCAACATTAGTATTTAAAGAGGCATGTGTTAAGCCTTTTTATCAATAATTAATTTTATAATGTTTTATTTGTTAATTTTAAAATAGGATTTCATAGAAATGTCCTTTCTCTTACCCTCGGCACTTAAACATAAAAGACTAAAGTCTTAAGTTTTTTGAGAAGTATGAATAAACCCCTATTTTTTCCAGCCTGGGATGGGCAGCGAGGTTTTTAAAACTAATTGCTGAAAAGTTTCTTCCGCTCCATACAGTTTAGCCTTAAACGTAGTTCAAAATTCGAGTCTTTCAATCATCTATATTGTGGCATTAATTTTGTTTTTTTTTTTCTGAAACTGCTGTTGACAGCGAGGACTAAATACCACAGCTTATTGTTCTAGCTCAAAAAATGGATTAATACTATGCGCTGCTTAAAATGAGGATAAAACCTGATAAAACATTAAAAAACAAATAACAATAAGTAATGGGTTTCCGTGTGTGTTTTATATCAATTGGGTATTAGGAGGAGGGTTTGTCTCAGTGAGCGTTACGTAATTAAAGAGGGGGAGTCTAGTCATGCGTTACTTATTGCTACATGAGGGGGGGGGATTCAAAAATTAGTGCATAAAGCCTTATACTTACTTGATACTTGATGGGCTACAGCGCTTCGATGAACCTACGCCGAATGGAGTATCCTTCTCCACTGGACTCGATCCTGGGCCAATCGCTTCCAGTCGACCTGAACATTGAGCGCCCTCAGGTCCTCTTCAACTGCAAAAAGCCATCGTGTACGCGGCCTTCCACGAAGCCTGCGGCCTCTTCCGGGTTCTCTACTAAATATTATCTTCGCTTGACGTTCTTCCGGCATACGAACAACGTGACCAGCCCACCGTAGTCTGCCGTGTTGTATAAGCTTAATAATATCCAGCCCTTTATACACCTGGTACAATTCGTGATTCATGCGACGCCGCCAGATACCGTTCTCCTGTTTACCGCCGAGTATTGTCCGCAGCACCTTACGCTCAAACACTCCGAGAGCTCTCCGATCTGTCTCCTTTAACGTCCATGTCTCATGGCCGTATAAAGCCACCGGAAGAATCAGAGTAGTATACAGCACGAGTTTTGTTTTCGTTTGCAGACTACGGGACTTAAGCTGGTTACGAAGTCCGTAATAAACCCTATTTGCAGGTGCAATACGCCTTTTCACCTCGCGGGTAACATCATTATCGCACGTCACTAATGTTCCAAGATACACAAATTCTTCTACCACTTCAAATTTTTCACCATCCAGCACTATTTCGCTACCACCACCACTAATGAACCCACGTTGATTGCCAGCGACCATGTACTTCGTTTTGCTGGTATTGATCATGAGTCCAATCCTCGCTGTCTCCCTCTTAAAAGGCGCAAAAGCCTCTTCCACGGCACGGCGATCAATTCCGATAATATCGATGTCGTCCGCAAATCCCAGGAGCATATGCGATTTTGTGATAATGGTACCGCTTCTTTGCACACCAGCTCTCCTAATCGCTCCCTCGAGCGCTATATTGAACAGTAGGTTCGAGAGTGCATCACCCTGCTTTAATCCATCTAAGGTAACAAATGACGTCGATATTTCATCCGCAATCCTTACACTTGATTTCGATCCGTCCAACGTTATACGAATCAGCCGTATCAGTTTCGCCGGAAAACCATGTTCAAGTATAATTTGCCATAATTCATTTCGTTTCACTGAATCGTACGCCGCCTTGAAATCAATAAACAGATGATGTGTCTGCCAGTTGTACTCCCGGAATTTATCAAGGATTTGTCTCAGGGTAAACATTTGATCCGTCGTTGATCGGCCCTCACGAAAACCTGCTTGGTATTCGCCGACGAAGGACTCTTCAAGCGGTCTCAATCTGTTGAACAGAATACGGGACATAATTTTGTACGCCGAATTAAGGAGGGTTATTCCTCGGTAATTGGCGCACTCCAGTCTGTGCCCTTTCTTAAAGAGAGGGCAAATGAGGCCGTCCAACCAGCTAGCAGGCATTTCCTCGTCTTCCCAGAACTTCATAAAGCTGCTCACTGCCATGTTTGAGAAGTTCAGCCGGGAGCTGGTCCTTCCCGCAGCCTTATTGTTTTTCAGCTCTTTGACAGCTTTTTTAACCTCATCTAGTGTAGGTGACTCCACAGCTTGTCCATCGTCGCTAATATTTATTATGTTCACCGATGCACCGTCACTTCCTCCATTCAACAAAGTCTCGAAGTGTTGCTTCCACCTGGCAGCCACTTCAGTTTTATCTGTCAGCAAATTCCCTTGTTGGTCGTTGCACATGACGGGAGATGGCGCTGTCTTTCTCCGCACGCCATTGACAGACTCATAAAACCTCCGCATATCGTTCTGCTCCATTTTTTCCTGCGCCTCACTAATAACTTGTTCTTCGTACTCATTTTCTTCCTGCGGTGGGTTCGTTTTTCGGCTGCTCTTGCTTCCTTGTACCGATCTCTATTCGATCGGGTACCTGACACCAACATCCGGCTTCTGGCAACGTTCTTCTCGTCTGTCACTCTCTGATACTCCTCATCGAACCAACCCGTCCTGGGTCGCCTCTGTGCAGTGCCTACCACTTCTCGTGCTGTTGTGCTCACCGCTCCATGGATCGACTCCCATAGATCGTTGATGTTGTCGCTAACGTTGATTGCACTTATCCGTTCGTCGAGCTTCTGGCGGTACTCAGCCGATACTCCTTCCGCCGACAATCGCTGGATATTGTAACGCATCGTTCGCTGTGATCTTTCGTTCGATACAGTTGACAACCGTGATCGAATTTTACTGACAACGAGGTAGTGATCAGAGTCAATGTTCGGACCTCTGAATGTCCGCACATCGATAACATCCGAGAAATGGCGCCCATCCACCAGAACAGGGTCTATCGGGTTGCAAGTTTCACCATTTGGGTGTCTCCAGGTGTGCTTTCGGATGTTTTTTCGTGCAAAGTAGGTGCTACTGATGGCCATCCCTCTGGCAGCAGCAAAATTTACTATCCGTAGGCCGTTGTCATTGATAGCGGAGTGAAGGCTCTCCCTACCGATTATGGGACGGAAAAAGTCCTCTCTACCGACCTGGGCGTTAGCGTCTCCGATAACAATTTTCACGTCATGCTTTGGGCACTCTCCATAGGCTTTATCAAGACATTCATAAAACGTGTCCTTCACGTCGTCGGATTTATCGTTTGTCGGTGCGTAAACGTTGATTAGGCTGTAATTGAAGAATTTGCTCCGTATCCTCAACACACAGATTCGTTCGCTAATGGGTTTCCACCGCATCACTCGCTTCATCTGCTTGTCCATTACTACGAAACCAACTCCATGCTCTGCTTTTTCACCGCCGCTGTGATAGATGTTATACTTGAAGGCAGTATTGGTCGTGGGGTCCACGGCTCGGAATTCACGTTCTCCGGATCTAGGCCATCGGACTTCTTGAATAGCAGCCACGTTCACTCCACCCTTCTGCAGTTCACGAGCCAGAAGGCTCACTCGTCCAGGTTCATTTAGGGTCCTGACATTCCAGGTACCGAGTTTCCAATCATAGTCCTTATTTCGTTGCCGGGTCGATTGCCAAAAATAACGTTCTCTTTTTCTTCTATCTCCATTTTTCGTGGTATTTGAGAGGCTTCAGTAAGCTACCTTACCGGGGTCGCGTTACCTACATCGCGATGATGGGGCTGCTACCTTAGGTATAGCTGACGCGATACAGCATTTCGTTAATCAGCCGCTGGGTACCAGGCAGACGCTGTTTGAGCCGCACCTCCTGGTGAACAGACTCTCGAGGCGTACCTTCTCACTCTAGCTGATGTCAGAAGGACAACAGTGCCCAGGCTGCACTACCAGCTAAGTACACAACCCTTATCTGGCGGTCTTTTGTCATCGGACGACCCGTGGAAGCGTGAGATAGGGACTTGTGGGGGGACCAGAGCTCTGTTGGGCGCTCCTTCCTTGATGTCAACCCACCATTTTGCAGCCCCATAAAGCCTTATATCCTATTTATATAACGCCATTTATCATAACAAATATCATGATAAAGAGTAACTTGATGCCATTTCCCATACTTTCGATAAAAAAATATATAAAACTCTTTTAGTGGAATGTATTTAACCGTCTAAGACGAGTTAAGTACTCTCCATTTAATTCCACCAATTATTTTCGATATCTTTGCAGATACGTATTTCGACCACAACAGTGTGGTCGTCTTCAGTGTCTCGTACTTGACTCGACTTTACAAAGTACTTGACGTACTTGACTCGACTCTACAAAGAGCTATCAGATTCGTCAAATCGTCGTTTGAATCTTTGTTTACAAAAGCAGATAAGTCGTTTTGAAGATTTTGTCTTGACTTGATCCCCTTTTCTGAATTCCGATGTAACACAGCCAAAAATAAATAAACATTTGCGATTTCCACACAGACTTTAAATTATTGTTATTATTGATACACAATCGATTTTTTAAAGTGCTGTCAAAAATAGACTTTTAAAATATTCGGGGGAAATTGATCCCTCTTCACGAACTTGCTTTGATAAAATTAGAAAGGTGCCCTCAGATTTTTTAATACTTTTTTAATACTCCTTCAAAATACGCGAAATTTTCGAATTTCTGTGCGTATACATGGACGATTTCTGTTATTGAATTCTAATGCAATTTTAAAATTTGCGGAGACTTGATCCCCTACAAAACTACTTTAGTTCTCGATAAAACAGGGGGTGATCAAGTCTCCCCGGGGATCAAGTCTACCCACCTTTCCCTACAGGGCCAAGCGCAGTTGATCTGCAAGGAATATTACAAGATACTCTGGGCAATTTGTCTACTTGAGCTTTAAAGCCAGGTATCGAATTTTCTCCGAAGAAAACTGAAAAAAAGCATAAGCCGGCTTAAGCATACATAAGACATCCTTATTGATACATTATCTAAAAATATCCAGTGGTAAAGGTGCCTTTCTCGTACAATATAAAACATATTTAGTCTATAGTTTTTATATCGTAGCACGATCTGGCCAATTTTTTATAGGAAACAAAGGGACAGGATTTCCCATCGAATGCAACATGTTGTGAGCAAATCGGTTAAGCGGTTGTCAGCAAATCGGTTCTTTCACAAATTCTTCTTCATTGGCATTACATACACACCACCCACCCCACCTGGGACATTGCCCCCTCGCAGCTTAGTATTATTAAGCACTTCCACAGTTATTAACTGCGAGGTTTCAAATCTAAGATACCATTTTTGCATTCGTTTATAATCAAGCTAACACGATGATATTGTTATGCCCAGGGAAATCAGGACAATTTCCAACCCGAAAATCTCCCAGATCGAACCGGGAATCGAACCCAGCCACCCTTAGCATGGTGTTGCTTTGAAGCAGCGCATCTTACCGCACGGCTAAGGAGGGTCCTTTCACAAATTACGTAACGCTAAATGTGATGCTTTTGTACCCCCCCCCCTTCGTAACACTTTTTGTATGGAAGGTTTATTTTTTTATGGTTCGTAACGGCTGGCATCCCTCCCCCTACAACGTTACGTAATTTGTGAAAGGCCCATAAGATTAAGTGCCAGGAAAATTGTTGACATTTTTTGTGCACACACATACACGAATACATACAGAAAATAAAAGACCCCCCTCCCCCATAAGTGCTTACGTAATTAGTGTACGACCCCTGTAAGAACGGTATAAATATATTCTTATTGGGATTTATATTCCCAACTAGGGGATGGGATGCCAATAATCACGACATAGCCGCCTCGCAGAAAACATTTTTTGGCATCATGAGAGTGCTGTAATGATACGCCCAGGAAAAAAAGAAAATTTTCAACCCAAAAATTCTTGCCTTGCTGTGTTGTCGCATATTGAAGTGAAATGTTTGAGAAAAAAAATCATTTTAATCTCATTTGAGCTCAATCGGTCATGGGTCCCTTTTATCGATGAAATCAAGTTCCAAAAACCCGATATGTATTGCAATGTCATTTTCATTGGCACCCTAATATATATTGGAATTGAACTTGAATCAACTATCACAAAAAGGTAGTCATTATTTTGGACTACTTACAGTCTGGACTAACCCTCTGTGCAATGGATGATGCTGATACAATTAGTGACTTGCTAAATTTGACGGCGATGTTTTGTACAAAATGAGACCATGCTGCTTTCAAGTACGTTCGTGTTGATTTATGATCATATTAATAAGATTTTATGGATTACGCCACATCATCACACAAAATCATTTTATAATTACAGCGCTCAATTGCTTGCAGTCTGCTTTCGATTTTCATGTGCCGAAAAGGAAATGAAGAGTTGTTTGCACTCAGGCCTACGTTAGAAAGATAATTTGGTTATTACGCACTATGTAGTGATCCGACAGCGACAGGTATAACGCGCATGGCTATTCACTCTGGATGGTCGTAGCTCTATTAGCGGAAATTATCCGGATACGTTACGTTAGTGTATCAAGAAACCACGCTTTACCAATTTTCTGTAGTTCAACAAAGTGCTTGGAAAGCTGTAACTTGCAAGGCGGCAGTGTCTCAGTAAAGGGATCTGATGAAAGTAAACAGAAGACTATGTCGGTTAGATAGACAATTATAATCAAATTCAATGGTAATTAATTATTGGATCCGTTAAGTTGATTCAAGTGATTTTGACATACTTTGTGATACGAAGCTTTAAAGTTTGTTGATATGTAGGGTTACTGCTCCTGGGCTTCATCTCATAGCTCCGATATTCATCTCACGAAAAGCAATGAAAAGGTAGGGGAACTGTTCCATTTTCCATCTTACTGAACATATATTCATCTCATCGCAAAACAAAGAAATACAGCACCAATCTCGTCGCTTCTTTTTGCTAACACGCGTGCTTACTGATGAAAAAATCACAAAAATAAAAAACAACCAAATTCCTTTTCATTGGGATGAAGTGCCGAACCGTTCCCCTATTTGATTTGTTTCTTATTTTTGTATTTTTAGCAGTGAGCACGCATTATAGCAAAAAGAAGCGACGAAATTGGTGCCGTATCTCTTTGTTTCGCGATGAGATGAATATATGCTCAGTGAGATGGAAAACGGAACAGTTCTCCTATACATATATCCTTTGTTCAGTCGTTCTCGTGTGTCATATGTCATATCACTTACAAGTATTTTGCAAATGTAATGTAATTCCAATGCAAATATGTGCATAAGTATATCGAGTCGATATATTATCGACAGGTAAGTGACGGAGTTAATCATGCACAGTAACTCACACTACACCTCCCGCCTACAAATGTGCCGTAATCTAGCATTGAATTCTCATGTAATGATCGACCAGTAAATAAATACATTCAGTTCAGTGGAATCTTTACGCTACTTGCTCTGACATAAACAAACGATACCTGCTGGTCGTTTAACTAATCGATCGCGCCAACTCCTATCAACGACGTTTCCATTGACAACATGGATGATTTTATTTCACTTGTATTCAATGATTGAAGATTTGTAAAACTTTATAAAGTATCCTAGTAGAATCTATCTGGTTTCAAATAGGTAGTTGCTTTCGATTTGCAAATACATCAGAAGCAAATTTTAAACTCATATATGTTTTATCAATGTGTTTTAGAATGAAATTTTGTAAATGGATTTAATAATCAGAATTATTTCATGTGACACTGTTGCGCAACAAATTCACTATTCACTCGTAAATTTTCCACTAGTTGTAAATCACTTGAATACTCACCCGGGAAAAATTTGCAAGCAAGTGTTACACTTGTTCTCGTAGGTTTTTTTTTCTTGAACTCCTTCTCGACCACAAAGTCAGCCATAATCGTATATATAATATTCGTATAATATTATAATATATTATTATATAATAATAATATTCGTCGCTGGAAACCAGCGAAACATCATAGGATTTTTTTTGCTGTTTTCAGCAATTGATTCTGCATATTTTTGAAATTTATTATTTTTCTGGAATATCAACATCAATATTAATAGTGGCATTTTCATTCTTATTCGAATTGCTTGCAGAGTAAAATGATTATTTTAAAACCATTTTCACTACAAAAATTAAACTCAGGATTAATTTGAATTCATCATACCGTAGATTTAATCTAGGTAATTTGGTTGTAACGGTTCTAATAAAATGTACATCAAAATTGTCTCCCTGAAAAAAAGTTCAATGTTGTATCAGGGACACGACCGCAAACTCAACGTAGACTTACGTGTAGTGCTATAGTGAATGCGGGATTCGATCAACATTTTGTGCATGATCACGCCGGATGGTTAATAACCGAAATGTAGGCAATTTACTATAAATAAGAAAATTTTACCACTACCTGGAAAAATTCAACTTTTCAATAGCTTAACGCGTTTAATCCATTGTTTTTAATAGTTGGGCAAAATCAGAGTTCGTCGCTCGATTGCTACCAAAATCTCCAAAATCGGTTTTAAGACGGCTAAGTTAGTAGCCCATACTTCCTGACCACTTTTCGTGACTTTCACAATTTTGAATCCGCAGAATGACCGAAAGACGTAAAGACGCTTCCCCATTAAGCGCAGGTTAAAAGGAAACCTACAGAGCTAAAAGAAATACTCAAGAGCGTTCACTCAGCGAAAACCGCATCTTAATTAATCGTTCCAATAATTAGTGATCAAATTTAGTCTATACCGTGGTTTTCTGGAGCTAATTGCGTAACTCTTCAACAGGCAACATTGCTGCTCGTGGCGCGAAAGATAGCACACACAAAATCAGGCTACTATGTTGCACTGCACGTTTCAGTGATGCCAAAGAAGTTTAACGATCATGACTAAAGATTCGCAACCTGTATTAAAATCGATTACTTATTATTGGAACGATTAATTAGGATGCGGTTTTCGCTGAGTGAACGCTCTTGAGTATTCCTTTTAGCTCTGCAGGTTTTCTTTTAACCTGCGCTTAATGGGGAAGCGTCATTATCAGTATAATTACCAGGGTAGAAATATTTCACAGTCAATGCAGTGAAAAACATGGATCTCAGTATAATCTGCAGTCGCCTTCATCGCCGCCGTGGTGAGTGCGACTGGGTGCAGCCGAAAAATCATTTCCAACACCGACAGTTCAATTTCGCATTCAGCCACTCACAAGTCGCTCTGACAGGCTGCTCAGTTCGCGCCTTACCGTATGACTGTGAGTGGCCCATTTAAACGCGTGGTGATTTTTTTCAATTTGCTGGGTGAATGTGTACATTTTGCTGTGGTAAATTTCATCTTCGCGGTGCAGTGGGTGATGTGAGTTCTGTTGTTTACTTTTCTGCCTCTCCGGGAATGTGAAGTTGATTTCAAAGCAGGAAGAAAATAAAAACATGATATAAAAAAACATCACCTTCATCCAGTGCTGCCGAAAATTTACAACCCTGAATGACAAAAGAAATTTCCCCCTACTAATTTCCATGCAAACTTGAAACGGGTTGTGCTAAATCAGTTTTAATCCAAATGAGCTCAAATTTTTGGAGGACACTCAGAACATGATACAGAATCAAATGAGCGTTGTGGAGCGAAATCGATTTTTTGAACCACCCCACAGTGGTTAAAATCCCGAAAAACGTGATCGTCAGCTTTTTCGGTATGAAATCGTGTTTTAAATGGTATTGTATGTTCAGCAAGTATGTTGCATACATCAAGGGGTTTCATTTGAGAAAATTTTATTTTTGATTAATTCACCTAAAAGTGAAATAGAAATTTTATTTTTTTCAAAATTTGTTGAAACAAAATGGCGTTCTTGGGAAAGTTGTAAGAAATAATGTACAGAAAAACTTTGTCAAAGACACTATGGGTCTATCTATTGAAACAAACAAAATATTACTCAATTTTGGATAATAGGTCATTCACATAAAAATACAGCATTCAACTACTAAATCATAATGATATGTTCAATTGTTAGAAGGAAATTCGAGATTTATGAACAAAATAACACATTTTTCACACCAAAATATCTCGCAAGGTGGCAAAAAGTGGCTTTAAACAAGTGCAGTTTTCCCGTGTGCAAGTTCGCACTCAAACATGCATACTAGATCTAAACCGAGTTCATCATAAACCGAACCAAAATCGCACCCAGTTTGAACACGAGTGTGCGCCCAAGTTCAAACACAATAGTTTAAACATGGAATTTTAAACATCAGTTTACACACAGTATGCTGTTCATCTGTTCATGTCGGTCAAATGAGAAACCTCAAGGCTCAAATTACCGTCATCCAGTCATTGACGAGAAAGACAGCCACGTGCTCGTACCACCCCCCAGTAATAAAACCACCCAACGAGGAGAAAAAGCAGCCTCCAGCCTCCAGTTTATAACGACTACTTGCGCGGGCGATAAAATATTGCCACAGCTTTTATCGAAAGCATAGGTGCGAAAGCAACAAAGCTTTTCGAACAGTGGAGTGCACAAAAATTGAAACACATGCACCGTACTTGGACGCCATGACTAAAACTCTTAGACAACAATATGTCGGACATGACACACATAAGTACAACAAAACGCAGCCTCTAAATCCCTGAAGAAGGTGTAATAAACACCGAAACGTCGGATAGTTGACGCAAAACCTGTTTTAGCTTATCATAAAGAGCCGAAAAATACCGTCGTCAAGAAATTAACAGATGTGTTAGTGTTTGAACGACCATGAATTTGATGAGTGAATGTTCAATGTGTTATGTCTATTTGTCTGTGCTTTAGGTACACGGTGTGTCTGTGACCATTATTAACGAAAAAATGTCCATCCATTCTGAACTCGCCTTTCGAAAGATATAATATCCAGGCGTCTGCTATGAAAATTTCAAAATCTTTCATCTAGGGAATCGAAAGTTATAGCAGTTACAAATTTAATGATTTTTGCGTTCGATATCTCACTAATATGCAACCATATATACCGTGAATTTCCTCCTGATTACATCCAAATAAATTATCATCAAATATGCAATTTGCAACCTCAATCAACTATGACCTAAAACCTATTCTTTGAATAATAGAAAAAAAATAGCAAAGGATGTTAGAGATAACATTGTACAAATATCGATGGCAAAATAGACAATAAAACCAAAATACAGTATTCAGAATTATTGCACTTCAATCTCCTAATCATACCAAAGTGTGAATATTGTCTCTGACAAACAAGTAACTACACTCTGTATGATGATTCTGCTTTTATTAAATATGATAATAGTTGGTAACATAGAATACCGCGCTGAAACAATTTTGTCTTTCATGGGTACTGGGTAGTTAGTAAGACTAGTAACCAACATTTAAACAACAATGTACATTATTTGTTGTCAGTTATACAACCATCATCCAGTTCTATTCAAGCAGTGGTACGAAAACGAGCTCCATTTGGAAAAAAAATGGTAAAGGCTAGATAACTCGAGGAAAATCGCCTTTTCCGAGAACGGTAGACGGAAAAAGCATATATGCACCACTTTGGAACGTTTCAACAATTTAAATTTAACTGATTTGCTGAAAAACGATGCATTTACTTCATAAATTAACTGACACAGGAAATACTAGTATCCGACTAGAACATGGCAACCATCGCATTTCCATGAAGCCAGGTAAGAAAATGAGAGATTTCAAAAGACTGAAACTATTTAAGAAATATTTCACTGTCATGAGACGATTTTAGTACAATTCCATTTAATTCCACCAAATCCACCATATTACATATCGTATTTCGACCTCAACTGTATGGTCGTCTTCAGTGTCTCGTACTTGACTTGACTCAAGTCGAGACACTGAAGACGACCTTACAAGTCAACAGACCAAATACTCACGCTCCTCTAACGTGGACGTGTACTGTACACATATAGAAGTGTTGGCTTGACAAATGGATTGCGAGTGATTTGACATTGCGTCCAATTTAGGAATCTCGAGCTCGTTCAGTAGCCTCTAGGTTGCGAAGGCCGATGGAGGTCCTTCGTAGCTTATTTGGTTAAAGCACTAGTCTAGCGTACTGTAGGGTCGTGGATTCGAGTCCTACCGAAGGGAAAGTGGTTACCTCCAATACATTTTCAATTCATTATCTTTCACAAAATGTACATATTCACATATAAGTTTTCATAACATTGTAAATTAATTTATGAAGTAAATGCATTATTTTATGAAGTAAGTTTTATGAAGTAAATGCATAGTTTTTCAGTAAATCAGTTAAATTGTTGAAACGGGAGAAGCGTAGCAAGCTTCGCCGCGGACGGTTGACTGTCAAGTTTGCTATCAAGATTTTTTTTCAGCTGTTTAGATTTTTTTTCGCATTTTAGATATTTAATGTAAATACGAGTTAATTTGAATTGAAGACGTGTAGTGCTGAGTGCTATAGTGCGTGACAAGTTTATAAAGGACTACAGAGGATCATCGGAGTTTTCATTATTCAAGGGAGTATTTTTCTTTTATATTAGTGTAAAAAAAGTTATATGATATCACGCACATGCGGATAAATTTGATAGTCCTACATGTTCCCGTTTGGATCGATGTGTATAATTGTGCCATAAATTTTCCTAGGAAACATATGTGACCAAATAAGTTTCACTATGTAGATTCTAGAATTGGAAGCTTGAACAAAATAAGTAATAATATTGTAACAAGGCGTGATTAGAGTATTTTTATATAAGGTTTTATATAAACTTGCTATAGGTACGCCAAACTTCTAGGTGCATTTGCAAGCAGGCTGGCTCCATATGACCCCGTGAAGTAGTTTTGATAAATCGTAGAATACTCTCCCATATTCCCAGGGTAACAGTCGGAGTGAGTAACAAACTCGCCGTTCTACAGAATGGGAATCGTGCGACCCTGCCTGTGTGAATTCATTGAAACAATATATTCAGCATTTCCATTACATTATTTATGTATTATATGATTGTTACGTATGTTATTGAATTATTTAATTTACTCGCAACAGTCATTATATTTTTATTATACAATGCGAATTAATGCATGCAATTTTATTGTCAAAAGGCAGGTTCACTTTTTTAGTTCTGGTAGGCTTATTGAACAAAACCATTGGTAACTGATTTTTCTTTGAATTATTGAGGATTATTTGAAACATATCAATCACGACACATCCTCAACCCGACCAAACATCCAAATTGTCATCTTCGAATCGATTTTACGTGTACGGTAGGGAGACATTTTATTCAATATATGTATAACATTTTTACACTCATTGTGTTCCTCCTAATCATGTTATCGACTGTATTCCGTTTTAAGACCTACTGCCCATAAAATACTACTGTATAATTTAGGTTGAACCTCCACATGTTTAGTAGGTGGTCTCTATATTTATTTTCAGCTTTATTTGTGTTTTTATAATCTCAAGTTTTTGTGTCAAGAGTACGCGTCCCATCATGTAGAATGTAAAACTGTTTATTAATTGTTGTGCTCATAAAACTTATTTTAATCATAGATTGCAGATTTTACTTTACCATTTTACTATTCTCTTACACTCGACATTCTGATTCACCTAGCAATTTAGATGACGTTTTCATCGCCATGTGCGCCATTTGCACTTAGATTACATCAGTAAT
The DNA here is from genome assembly GCF_024139115.2 of Armigeres subalbatus. Taxonomy (NCBI): domain Eukaryota; kingdom Metazoa; phylum Arthropoda; class Insecta; order Diptera; family Culicidae; genus Armigeres; species Armigeres subalbatus. The sequence continues at coordinate 369,432,022 of NC_085140.1, read as the reverse complement.
GGCAACAATTCTGCGAATTCAACTCTTTATTATCCTTCCATACCATGCACGTCCTTTTTTATGTTGCGTATAAGTTAGAATGCACACAAAGATAGTTGTAACAGAAATAATAATCCGATTCTGGATGGAGTTGCCTGGCCTAGTTTTGTTGACAATGATTATTTGCTTAGTTAAAAATTTTAAAAAATAGTTTCATTGATACATTGTCACCCCTTCGAAGTAAGCATTGCGTTGACGTTTCAGCCCAAATTCAAATTAACAATCTCTCACTTTGAGTGATTGATTGTTTATCCTTAAGATAGATGAACAATTGAACTCGTATTTTAAAACATCTGATAAGAAAATGCTAATACTGTTTTATATACAAATATCCATTCTAATTGGCAAAATAGAAGTTGCATAGGTCACATCGCTTTCCGTGGTGCATCCTGATCTATGTTTCTTATAACCCCACCCAACTAACACAAATTCCTCCCAGTGGTAATTGTGGAGATGCAGAGGTATTCTCGGTCTCTAGCAGCAACAATTACCACACATTAACATTCCCTTCCTTTCCCAACTGACTATAGGGACTTGGCCGGCGCCGTTATTGATCAACAATCAACTGCTGGAACGTGCACTTCGAGAATAGTTGGTAAATCCCAACCACTATTCACTTGGATCGAAGTGCAATTCGCACCAGCTCTGACCAATCACGGAGTAGCAATCATTGATATGTACAGTCAGTCTAAGGTAAGTTAAGCTAAGCTGAAAGACAAATGTTCAGCATTCAGTGGTCACGTAAAGTCGTGATTTATTTAGTAGGCAGAACGATCGGCCGGTCATCACATAATTTGTTCTGCTTTGTGCGGTTAGCAGAACGATCGCCCGATCATCGAAATGTTGTTCTGCTTTGTGCGGGTGAGTAAATTAATTAGAAAGTGAAGATTCAGTTCGCGTCGGTAAGCAGAACGATCGGCCGGTCATCGAAAATGTTGTTCTGCTTTGTGCGGTTAGCAGGGAGATCGGCTGGTCATCGACAATTTTGTTCTGCTTAGTGCGGTCGGTAATTAAAATAATTAGTGTTCGTTCGATTATGTTTTGAATTGATCAAACTACACGCTATACACGGCATACCGTTTACCAAAACGAACCCTGCCACAATACCTGCCCCATATATCCAACATCCCAGTGATTTCTCGTGGAAGTGCAGATGACTCGTCGGCTTCTATCAAAGCGAGTATCACGTCAACATTTTCCTACCCATTCCTCAATTGACCTGCATTCGGACACGGCCGGCGCTGGTATTGCTTATTTTTCGGTCACCAGTTCTTACACATTGAAGATGAGGTTAGTCCCAAACTTCATCTGTTGGTTCTCTGTGTAATTACAGCTGACCTGGCAATAACGGAGTAGCAACCGTGGGCGGTCAATCATGCTCATGCTCAAATCAGTTAAATTGTTGAAACGTTCCAAAGTTGTGCATATATGCTTTTTCCGTTTACCGTTCTCGGAATAGGCGGTTTTCCTCGGGTGATCTAGCCTTTCCCATTTTTTTTTCCAAATGGAACTCGTTTTCGTACCACTGCTTGAATCGAACTGGATGATGATAACTGACAACAAATGATTACTATGTCTGAAACTTGATTATGCATATGTACAACATGTGATAGATTTAGTTCGGAAAAGCTATTGGATGGTAACCGCCCCTTCGGTGGGGTTTGATCCCACGACCCCAGTTCGCTTGACAGGTGCTTTCCCTACTAAGCTACGAAGGACCTCCGTCGTCCACCGCAGCTTAGCAAGTACTGATGAAACCAAATTCCCAGCACCAGGTACCAGCCGATCTCTCGCAATACATTTTCAGAACTAACTCTCTCAAATGTATTTTTGTACACATGTCAACCAAGTAGGATGAATATTTATTATTGTCCGGCTCCTACACACTTGCTTCATCAGCAACGGCGCTCAATGAAGTAGGGTTGTGTGAGGTTGTGCCAGTTTGGTCGTCAGATCCCGACCCGACCACACAAGCGAAGAGAGATCGCCACTCGAGATCAGTACATTCAAAGTTAATTACCGCAAAGTTAATACCGCATTCTATGTTACCAACTATTATCATATTTAATAAAAGCAGAATCATCATACAGAGTGTAGTTACTTGTCTGTCATAGACAATATTCACACTTTGGTATGATTAGGAGATTGAAGTGCAATAATTCTGAATACTGTATTTTGGTTGTCGCCTGGATATTATATCTTTCGAAAGGCGAGTTCAGAATGGATGGACATTTTTTTTCGTTAATAATGGTCACAGACACACCGTGGGTATCTTGTGCTTGTCCACAATAGACTTTGTGTGGTGCTTCTTGGTACAAGATATTGTAAACTTTTATTAAATTCTACACATTCGAATTGAGGTGATTAAGTAACGTCAAAGAATTGCTTTCACGTATTCACTTTAATTACCGAACCGAATCAAATTCAGTTCTACAAAAGTTCTATATATTTATCGAATCATTTTTAAAGAATTTTATTTAATTTTAAATGTTTAGCTAATGTAAGCTTTAAATAAACTGTTCAATGTTCCATCAGCTCCATCCTCACAAATGATCGAATCAATACCACAATCAGGGGTCCCATTTAGCTTCAAAACCTGCTGCATTTCTCGTTGATATAAGGGGGATTTCTGAGCGAGTTCATCAAAGAATAGTTTGAAAGCTGTGAAATAGATATTTGCTTAGAAAAGCTGTTGTTTCAATCATCATGGCTTACCTCCGTTTAACTACCTATAGGAATTATTTTCGAAAATGGCTAATAAACCTCATTACGAAAACAAATCAACAAGCATTTTACGAAATTTGACGGACGAATATTCCGAAGATGATCAAAACAACTCTAGAAAAATCCAAGCAATCACGCGCAATCATTGAGCTGAGGGATCGTAACATTCGTAACTGAGCAAATAATTTCAGCTCAGGAGTCTAATAAAGTGCAAAGTACTCAATAATAACTTTTCATCATACGTTTTTATTGACAAACGCTACATATTGTCGAATAGCGCTCCCTATTATTTACCCAAACCACTAACACAAATTTTCCTTCCTGAGACATATATGAAGGTAGTATGGGTTCCCTGCATCTTCACTAGTAGATGTTGAACTAACATTCTTTTCATTCCTTCCGTGATCGTAAGGACGTGGCCAGGTATACTACTTCTATCACCTTTAGCATAGCAAAACATACACAAAAACATACATACAAATATCACCTCAATTCGTCGAGCGGTGCTGATTGGTACCTACATAAAACCACGGATTTCCGGCCTATCAAAAGTTTAATTTTTGAGTGATCCTATAGCCTTTGAGTACACTACATGGGTCTTAGGGCCTTATACCTTTATATTAATAGAGCCAAGTCGAAAGATCATCTTCCTAAGCGATTGTACTTTGCCTTGTCTTACTCAAACCGTGGACTTATCCCAAGTAATCAAAAGTTCCTTTTAAAAGTACCGTCAACTGGGGGGAAGATGATCATTGAGGTGAAGATGATCATTTGATGTGTCAGTCAAAAGTGCCAAATTTTTTTATGAAACGGTAGTCAACAATATTCTCCGTTCAAGTAATGTTACCGCTAGATAGAAATCCGAGTTTTTCGATTGTAATCATGAAAATGTATTTTGTGGAAGAAAGAGAGAGATAGTCATAAATGACGCTATTTTCGTTTCAAATATTGACTTCTTAGACTTCTTTACGTAGTAAATTCAACATTCATACAAATAACCTAGTGTATTTTGACTATTAAGTCCTAATGGTTTTAGTAGAGCTGTCTTGATCAACTTCACCCCAAACTAGATTATTCAAAAAATGTGTGATAATTTAATTTATTTTAATAAATGCGAACGCATTTCAGAAAACTAAACTTGTTGATTATTGCAACGTATAGCAGTACATGTTTTGAAAATATTTGTTTCGATTTAAAATGTAAACACACATTGTTATTGCATGTTTTGTCTTAAAAATGATCATCTTCCCCCCAGTTGACGGTACGTTTTTCGCTTAATCAGCTTGACTGAGCTGATTAAGCGAAAAACGCACTTTTAAAGGAACTTTTGGTTACTTGGGATTACTCCAACCACGTGGACAGTAATGTTTTGAAAGCAAAGCATGGGTCAAAGAATGTGGACCTTAGAAGCCATTAACAAAATAAAACACTCAGAAGGACATATAAATTTCCTGATGGTGATTGTCCCCCTGAGAGCTTTATTTCGTTCATGGCTCCTCCTACGATCCACATCGTATTGCACCATGCTTTGGTTAATAAACTGTTTTTCCTAAATGTTATGTTTTTCGGCATGACTAAACTATTTTAAAGAATAAAATTGCAAATTATATTTGAGAAGGAAAATTAAATAAAAATCGATTTTCTCATATTTTCTGCCGAATTGCTTACCTCTAGTATACGTAGACAATAAATTACAGACAATAATTTTCGCACCTTCAATCCCTCGACCTGACAGTTTCCTTAAACAGTTTGCTTTCAGTCTGGACACTGTTGCGCAACTCATTAACTATTCACTCGTAAATTTTCCACTAGTTGTAAACCACTTGAACGTGATACTCACCCGGGAAAAATTTGCGAGCAAGTGTTACACTTGTTCTCGTACGTTTTTTTTTCTTGAACTCCTTCTCGACCAACAAGTCAGCCACAATCACACGCTGCACAGTCACACTCAGAGACAAATCCGTGCTGCAGATGCCTTGTAGCACCAACTGGTTCAGAATAGGGTTAGACCAGGTGAAGCGCGACAAGTGGCAATCAGTGATGGTGAAAATAATAATTTTCTCAGATTAATGATCAACTGAAACTATACACTACACACGATCATCTATTATCTTTGAATGGATTTGTTTTTTTTTCGCAGTCTCCAGAATGTTCAATGGCGCATGAAATGATTTATCCACGAGAACGGTGCACGGCAAGGTGGTTGCTGGCCATCCCTATTATCAAGTTACTATAACTGGCATTGTACGAGAATTTTTTTTCGTCTCGCAATATCTTAGTCAGACTGATTGATATTGTTTTACTTTATTACAGGGCTGCTAGCGAAATCCGTAATGACAACAACTCAAATGGTAATACAATTTCTAATACTGCAGCATAAAATATAGCCGCATATGCATAATCGCTAATAACATAGCTAGAAGCCAAAAAAAATGTGGCAACCGAGACGAGCCAGCCTAGGGCTTAAAGTCTCGTAAATAAAGACAAAAAAATGTGACAATTGTGGATTTTTAAATCCTTTATTCTTATTCTTATTCGTATACGAATAGAATGAGAAATCACAACTCATTCGAGACACCTATTCGAGTCTTATTTCGTAACTTTTGCGATATTGGTGTTAGGTATGTTGTTCACGCAAAATTCCATGAATTAAAAGCGCATCAATGGATTGGTAATTAAAACCCCAAAAAAATGTTTGAAAAAAAATATTTTACCTCAGAATGAGATAAACACGATAGGGCACAAAAAAATTGAGGATCCAATCATTCCCCGTTCTATGGCTTAAATGTGCAATCGCGTTATGCATTAATTTTTACGGACATATATTAGCCGCTTTTATGTTAGGATTGCATTTATGATATGCTTCAAACATAAATAATTACTGGAAAAGTAATAGATTTAGGCTAATCTATCATCTTCCAGAATTCCCTCACGAACTGGCTTTTTATGTGTTGACCTCAACTAGACCAGAAAATAAATAAGATAGACACGAGCTGTCTTGTTATAGCAAATGCTATTACAAACTATTTTTCTGAATACGTTAAAATGAAGGATTATGACGATCTCCAGTTAGCCTTGCGAGCAAAGACGTAGGTTGCCAATCCTGAGATGGCGGGCTCGATTTTCGTTTCGGTCTAGGATGTTTTCGGGTGGAAACCAGTCTCGACTCCCTGGGCGTAGTGTTTCCAATGTACTTGCCACACAAGATACATACTCATGCAATGGCAGGCATAGGAAATATTTCAGTTAGTAGCTTAGGCTAATAGAATACTAAGTTGAAATGCAGACCAAGTTTTAGTTGGAATATAGAGCCATAGAGAAGAAGAAGAAGAAATGTTTAAAAAATGTATTACCTTAAATTTTGTTATATTTGAGAAATAGAGACTTGTTCAGCAAACTAGTTGGTTAGCGTTTCACTCACTTTCACTAATCATCAAATTTTTTCTAACGTTTTAAAGTACCTAGAAACTCCATATACCAGTGTGACCATATAAGTCGAACCATGTTACGCGAACACGTTAACTGTAAATGCCTTTAACATTTAGCGATTCTTTTTTTTTTAATAAACGTCTGTGATTTCACTTTTTTTTAAGGTAGACATATATTTTTACACTAATTAAGTTTAAGAACGATCGTCCTTAACATTTTTTCAACTGTAGGACTGCTTCAACCGAAGCTTTTCTCACTGAACAAATCCTTCAACTTTAACCATATTCATCACATCCGATCATTGATTCACGTGTTACCGCCCACAGAACAGAATCTACGTTAAAAAAAAAGAACCAAAGCGTTCTTTTTTTAGCAATCCATCACTACCGTTTTGTTTTGCAATTTATTGAGCCTTCACAAAAAAACGCCGTTAAATGTTTTCAATTTGAAAGGGAAATGATAACGAGCCAACGTGGTCGCGCGCGCCTTTGCTTTGGTCTTACGCACAAGCACGAACGAACGATATGGGCTCTGCTGGGCAGGCAAACTCACCGAGGACCGAAGTAGGCAGTGTGCGCACGCAACGAAAGGCTTCCTTTTACTGGCAGTGCGATCACGCGAAAAGCTTCGCCGTTCAGTGTGTCACGCGCCGTGAACCGTCCAGTTGGGTGAATCTGTGTTTTTTTACGAACAATAATGGTGAGTTTTCGAGCAAGAGAAGAATGAGCGAAATTATCTTCAACCTCAACAGTAAGTTTGTCTTTAGTGCCTTATACATAGGGTGGGTGTACCAATTGTCGCCATACCTAAGAACAACTATTTGAAAAAAAATAACTAAAAGGCGTGTGGGTGGACTTTATATATCAAGCGAAAGGTTTTACTTCCTGCTCCTTAGAACAGCTGTGAAAACCACAATAAAATTTGTTATTATCCTTAAAATTGATTAAGCCATAATAGGAACGCATGCACCAGTTGTGGCACTATTCTTAATTTTGGTTCCTTATTTGGCAAGTCCCATTGTTTTCTTATGGGTGGTGCAAAGGACGTTAAAATTAAGTAAAATCTATTTTTATAATTATGCCTTGCTTGTTTTGGAGGAGATCAAAGGTGTTATCGTGTCATATGAATATGCTTCATCGATATGAACTTGGTTTGCGGTAATTTGATTGGTCATTTGGCATATAAAGCACTAGTGCGACAACTGGTGCTATAGCCACAACTGGTACACCTAGCCTAATCAATACGAGTATCGAGTATTATGTTTTGCCATTTTGATCATAATTGTTCCATCCTAGTTTTTGAAAAAAAAAATCATTTTTTATCACTTAACAGTCTATCACATCTAGTATATTTCCGACATGACTCGTCACTCATAGAAGTCGCCGTAATCAAACCTCAAATCAAATGATATTTCAGCGATCAGTGAAAAATGTAAGTGCTTACAGTTAGTTGGATCGCGAAATAGCCTTGCGAGCAAAGGCGTTTAGAATTGCGTTGGTGAATTTGATTCGTAATCCCTTCAAGCCGTTTTAGGATGGGGAAAACCACACATTTTACAAAACTTCCTATAAGCGTTACATACTTAATTCATGGTTGAAATTTATTTACTGTCTGAGGATTTAAATTCGCACTTCCGTTTAAATTCCAGTCATAAACTTGTAGTCCAAATGAACGAACCGGCGAAATAAAAAGAGAAGGGTAAAATTATCAATAGTGGAACGCATAGTAGACAAATTTCACTTCTACTGCTACAGGTCGAACTCATTTATCCACAAATCCGACATTTCGGAGAATCGATTATTCGGATCTGTGCAATCCAAAGTAAAAATGGACTCTGTTCAGTTATTGTGACTTGAAAAAGCTAATCAAAACTAGAAACATATGCAATATAAGCGTGGGTCGATTATCCGGAAGAATTCATTTTTCTAATTCTCAGATAACTAATTCCGACCTGTACCGTAGCATCGTATACATCTTCCTTGCATGTTTCGCACATAAAACTTTCAAGTGCGTGAATTTTATATTTATCCTATTATACCGTTCTAGCTTATTAGAACCGTGTTTTGTTTTAAATGTATCAGAAGTTAATACTTCGAACGACTCTAACTCGTTGAGCTTAGCAGCATTCAAACTCACCTCCTCATGCGGTAGTATTCAGCCTAATGCAGAGCACATGCTGCCTGACTGGCGGAGTTGGCGCGCATCAACAACAACCTGACCGCGTCGGCATCGTCTTCGATGTTGCCAGCCGAGCATGCTGCGGGACGTAAACCAACAAACACCTGAGTAGCCTTGCTTGACTGACTGGCCACGGTGTCTGGTAAAAGTGACTTTACAAAAAAATCAGATCTGATAAGTTCAAGGATTTCTCCGTACATGTGATCAAGAAAGTTCTACCTAGTATACATCAAACCCCAAAGTTTATTTCACGCATAGGACTTGCACTGGCAACAGTTGAAAGAATAGAGAAAAATCTAGACTTCCCGCACCATAATATAGAGAGATTATAAGCTTCTACTTGGCGTTTCTATGTATTTATTTTCAATAATATTCACCTTCAAAAACACCGTGAGGCCTTCGGCTCAAGCAAGAGCGCGTGTCTGCTTACATTCAACAGCAGTGGGTCTGCTTCTCTGATAGCACACAGGAAGCGCACTACAGCATGCAGACTTTCTCTCTCGCTGGGACGAGACATACAAGAGATGCAATTTTGCCAGTTTGTCCAGATTCAACTTTTTGCGAGGTCCGGTTTATGGCTACATTTTTCCATAGGGTGATGCCTCACAGAAATCGAAATCAAGAAAAGGCGCAAAACAAAGCGCCAACAGGAAGATCAATACCGTAAAGATGCGAAACAACTGTACCGCGCTAATAACGCACGAAAGTTCTATAAGAAAATTAATCGTTCACATAAGGGTCATGTATAAATGCATAAACGAGGGTCCTCCTTAGCCGTGTGGTAAGGAACGCGGCTACAAAGCAAGATCATGCTGGGGTGGCTGGGTTCGATTCCCTGTTCTGCATAGGAAATGTTTGGGTTGGAAATTTTCTCGACTTCCCTGGGAATAAAAGTGTCATCGTGTTAGCCTCATGATATACAAATGCAAAATGGTAACTTGGCTTAGAAACCTCACAGTTAATAACTATGGAAGAGCTTAGAGAACATTAAGCAGCGTGGCGGCAATGTCCCAGTGGGGGACGTAATGCCAATGAAGAAGAAAAAGAGGGAACCATTTTACGAACAAGTGTGAGGTGATCCAAAGATGGCGGTAACACTATGAAGAGCACCTGAATGGCGATGTGGCAGGCGATTATGGCGGTATGGCGTAAAACCTGGGAGCACGCGCAACAACTTCACAGTTTTCCAGCTCTGGATCTTCAGGAATAACAGGAGGAGATTGGCCGGTTGGAAAACAACAAAGCCCTTGGTGTTGATCAACTAGGATGGAAGGTGTCGTCTTTTTGTCCCATCTACAAAAAGGCCGATAAGCTGGATTGTAGCAACTACCGCTCAATCGCATTGCTGAACGCCGTCTACAACGTACTCTCCCAAATTTTATGCCGTCGAATAGCAGCAATTGGAGGAGTTCGTTGAACAGTATGATACGGGATTCATGGGCGATCGCTTTACCACGGATCAGGTGATTTCCGTACCCCAGATATTGCAGATATGCCGTGAATATAACGTGCCCATGCCCACACATAATTTATTCTTGAACTTCTAAGATGCGTATGATACAATCGATCGAGACCTACTATGGCAGCTAATGCACGAACACGAACTTCGGGATAAACAGATACGTTTGGTCAATGTCACGATGGATTGGGGAATGTGCATAGTTTACGTTTCAGAGTCATTTACGAGTTGCTTAGAAATGCGCAGATGGTTATGGCAAGATTTTGGTCTTTCGTGTCTACAACATCGTTTTGAATGGGATAATAAGAAAGGCCGTAAATGACAAGTGGTACGTTTTTCTCAAAGCCCATTCAGCTATTTGGTTTCGCCGACGACATTGATATTATGGCACGTAACTTTAAACAGGAATGGAGGAAGCCTACATCATACTGAAAAGGGAAGCTAAGCGGATCGGACCAGTTATCAGAACGTCGATAACGAAGTACATGATAGGAGAGTCTAAAGAGAGGACATCGTAAGCCACCCACCACGAGTTTGTATCGGTGGTAACGAAATAAAGGTGGTTGAAGAATCCGTGTACTTGAGCTCACTGACGACCTTCGATATCGATATCAGTAGAGAAATTCGGAGACGCATCGAGGCAGAAAGTCTACAAAACGCTCAATAGACCGATAGTCCTCTATGGACTCGAGACCAGGACGATAGGTGGACCAACGCAACGCGCACTTCGAGGTTTCGAAAGGAAAGTGCTGTGTACTATCTATGGTGGGCGCAGATAGCGGACGGTACATGGAGGAGGCGAATGATCCACAAGTTACACCAGCATCACTGCAAAAATAGGACTACGGTGGGCCATTTCAGTTGTTCGTGATTTTCTCAATTTTACTCTTTATTTTCATATGAGAAAATATCTTATAAACCCGTTGGAGATTATAACGAACTGACTTACGGATAAAACCAACCAGCGGACGGCAGATTTTAAAACAGTTCTGCATAAAAAAACTGTATAAAATTTTGACATAAACAATTTCGAAAGATTTTGTACTTTGTAATTGGGATGCAAAATAAAACTAAACAAATAAAAAATAAAACGATCACACAACCATTAACTAAATTATTTAGAAACATACAGTCGACACTCTACATCTCGATGTTCTATATCTCGATATCTCTCCCTATGTCGATGGTTTTCTCGGTCCCTTCGATCTACATACATTTGAACTTTCTACATCTCTATAACCTCCCTATCTCGATATCTCTCTACCTCGATGTGTACTGGTCATATTTTGTTCAGAATTCTCTCTCACTATGGCGATATATTCAAATCTCAATGGCAATGAATCGACTGCTTTGAGCGTGCTTACAGCGGCACACTAGGAGTTAACTTTCGGAAATCAGTATGGCGAAAAGCATCTAAGGTTTAATATCTCGAAAATAAGCAACTTAATCGAAAAAATATTTGGTAGGCGTAGTAGCGGACACCTTCCTGCTTAACTTGTACCAAATAGATTTTCGTGAAAAGTTCAGGTGGTTAACTCATGCTGGCTATTTTTACATATACGTAAGCGCCTGGATACGGCAACGGCGGGTAGGAATAAACCAACTACTGTATGTAATTCATTGAATTTTTTGACCCGAATGTGCACTCGGCCTACGCAGATATCAATTGGGTTGTTTAGGGGTACATTTTGACGTAGGACTACGTCTGTGTTTTCTATATTGGGGTACACTTTACGATTGCGAAAATCGGGGACCGTCACGAAAATATGATAGACTTTAAACTTTAATATCTAAGCCGTTTCTCGATGGATTTTCAATTTTTTTGGACCATTCGATCAAGGATGAGTCAACGCTTCTTTGTATTTATTTGAAAATACTGATTTTTAACTATTTATTATCGAAAATTCATAAAAAGTTTGGAAATAGGTAAACTAACCAATCACGTACATGCATCACTAGCACAGACATCAAAAATCAATCACTTGCGGGTTTGGATCTAATCCTCAGTTTGAACAAGATTTTACGCATAGCAGACGCATCAAAGCGATCGTAGCGGAGCGGACACAGCATGACGGAGGCGCTAATAACATTTTCAAAGAAAATCCATCGCATTGGTGGTGGTGCTCGATGCGTTGCTGCAGATCATTCAACCTCAACGAACCAGAATTTCATATGAAGAAAAGGTTGACCATAAAAATAGCACTGTGGCGATCCCGCACCGCCAGTGCCGATGCTGAACATTTATTACAAATTGTGGTGTCAGTTAGTTGGAAAGGAACATTTGGAAAAGAAAATTGGTTCTTCTCAGGACCAACATTTTATAAAAAGAAAGAGTTAATTGCGAAAATGAACTGTTTCGGTGGCATCGGGTTTGGCGTGGTAGCTTGGTTGCTGTTAGTGATTCCATCCATTAAAATTTTCTACATCATCTCCCTCCGACGCGCTATCAAATTCGCTATTTACGATTGATCTCATAACCAAATTCAGAATCTTGCGAGAAAATTTCATAGGATTTTTAGAATTTGTCATTCTCCGAACGGTCCGTTGTCTGCGGAATCCCGATCGAAATGGCTTGCGTGCGCCCGAAAAAGCAGTTTTCTTATATCTAATGAAGTAATTCCGTTAGCCCCACCCCTTCATTAATCGTTATGAGTGCACATTACATTAACACCCATATGAGATCACAAAGAGGCGGGGCTTACGGGTTTAATTTATTAAATACACAGGATTTTGTTTTTACACCATTTTTTTTCGCTCTTATTTTTGTTCGTGTGACTTCAATTTGCCACCAAAATCTTTGCAACATGTTTCAAAAAATCCTAAATAATTCCAAGAAAAGTCACATGGTAATTAATATGCGTTAAGCATTTAGGATGGGTGACAAATTAAGAAAGTGTTAATCGTGTAAAAACAAAATCCAGTGTACAAGAAAGCTGCTGTTCGGCGCGCGCGAGCCATTTTGATCGGGATTGCACAAAGAGCGGTTCGACATTTAATGCAGCGGAGCGGACACAGCAGCACGAAGGCGTGGGGTGGCAGTGGTAATGCGGAAAATTTATTCCAAATTTTCGAGGCTGAGCGAAAAATCATCAGGTGGCGGTCGGACAGTTTAGGCGCGGTCACGTTCCAAGGCGTGGGTAGGACAAAAATTGGATTATCAAATCTATTGAGTACCTTTATAAAATTTCAGCTACCTTCCGGAGATCTTCTCGCATTAGTTATAGTTATAAAACTCCCTATGACTATTAGGACAATCATTACATGTCCAGTGTTTTTAGAACATTTCTGAAAAGCATGTCTTCAAACATTTTCACGAATTTCCAGAAGTGATTATGGATTCCTGTAAATTTTATAAAATATTGAATGATTTCAAACAATAATCACTACCTTCTAGAAATTCGACCCACTAGAAATTTTCAGAAATTTCAAGAATGTTTGAGGGTGTTCAGCTCTATTTACCGGTTTTCAGAAATTTCAAGAACAATGTTACTACGAATTTCACTTTTTTCTTTCTTGCAAACGTAGGTATATTTGTGATACTTTGTCTAGTTCCTCAACTTTTGAAGATGGCATAGTGGCATAGACTACACCACTTTTCTAAGTGAATCCTTGATCTGTATTTCTGTTCATCTACCTTACCGAGTTAACGAAATCTTCTTTCCGTGGTATTGGGTCCTAAAATGAAGAATCGTTATTTGATTTTCTTTCAGGGAACGATGGAGTTAATCATCCTAAACGCGTCAGTTTTTCTTCCGACTCAAAAGTCGAAAGGAACATTGTTTATTTTTGAAATTTAAAAATAGATGGAAAATGCTTCCTCGACATTTTCGGTCTTGTTTGACGTACGGAATAATAGGATTCAAACGCACTAACCAAACACCGCAGGGCACTTGACTCAACCTTTGACAGTTAGTATGGGGATGCAGGGGTTTTCTCGGTCTCTAGTAGCAACAATAACTACACACTAACATTCCTTTCTCAACTGACTGGAGCCGTAGGCAGTAAATGTAAATACCAACCATTCATTCATTTGTATTGTAGCCCAGTTCTTCTAACCAGTACATTCCGTCTTAGCTAAGTTAAGCTAAGCTATATCCTTGTTAAGATATTGAAATTCAACTTTTGATTAATTCACAGTCAGCCTGTCAATTCTTATAAAGTTTCCGAAATTATCTGAGCCTCCCTGAACTAGCAGAAATAATTACGTACTTCCAGAAAGTTTTCGACAATTTCATGGGAGAAACTATTAGAAACTTCAAGATTTCTTGGAAAATCTTAATACATCATTGAGTACTGATACTGACACTTCTCATCGACTCTGATAATACTTTCGGAATAGATTTCTCCTCTACAATCCCTGGAAACCTCAAGGATTGTCATTTAAAATCTCTGATTAACTTTGAAACGTTGTAATGATATTTTCATAGATATAGAGATTGAAATAGTATTGATAGTATTAGATCTTTTAGTTATCCATCTGGTATGTTCTTATCATAATCATGGGTAGGACAATGCTTCGACTGTCCTACCCAGGTATTTTCATGCGTAGGACATGTCCTACTTGTCCCACCCACTCACGGCGCCACTGGTTTCAACGCAAGGTGCCGGCAAGCGTTTGGATGCAGTTAATTATTAGAAAGTCGCATTGGGAAATGAAAAATGGTTCTTCTCAGGACCAACATTTTATGATAAGAAAGAGGTTATTGCGAAAATGAATTGTTTCGGTGGGATCGGGTTTGGCGTGGTAGCTTGGTTGCTGTTAGTGATTCCATCCATTCAAATTTACCGCATCATCTCCCTCCGATGCGCTATCAAATTTGCTAGTTACGATTGAGTTTTGCACTTTGAAGAAAGTTCATATCGGATTGTCGGATCAACCTTTTGTATAAAGGCCTTTTTGAATGGAAATCATCCTCAAAAATTGACGAAATAAAGGAGAAATAAGCAGTGGCGTGAAACCAAACGGAAATATATTTATTTGCAACGTTTGGTTTACGCCCGCGATGTAAGCGTTCGTGGCAAAGTAAGGATTGTGATGTCCCCGACTGAAAGCCAGTCGAGTGGCTTTAGCGGCCGATGAGTTATGTTAATTCCACCGTTAGAGACTCAAAGTCCATCCAACTGGGAACAACTAATCGACTTCTTGATTGAGTTGGCCTCCGAGCAGTTTGCTCAATGTTAATAAAACGAGACAAATTATTAGGGTAAATACCATCATTTTCGAATAGCTACGTAGTCCTTCGTCACCTTTGCGGACAACCCGATTGGGCTGCACCTTTGAGTTTTTTTTTTAAATTCTTTATTAAAGTGATTTTTAAGGTTTATACAAAGTTTATCACTTATTCAGGGGTATGGATGTTTTTACATATTCTGAATCTGCATGAAAAACAGAGCCAAACTCCAATTTTTCAGGATTTTTGGAGCACCGGAACTATTTTTAATTTGCATTTTAAACCTCATATTTTTCTTTGCTGAACAAATCAATTGAGTACAAAGATCTCAATTGAGTAACCCCTGTCCTTTCAATTGACAGCAGTAGTCGCATTCAGTCAATTAACTTTTGTAAAATTAAATTATTTAAAAATTAGATGATTTTTTACAATTCTATAAAAAATAAACACAAGAGTGTCCATTATAGGAATATTTTGGGAGGTCCATAATAGGGAAGAAGAACGTTCCGAAACGGAACATAAAAATCAAATGAAGTGTCGACTATAGGGAAACAGATTCTTATTATGGACCCCCAGGGGGTCTACTATAGGGCGAATTCAGTCAGACTTTAAAATGTTAATTTCAACGAATAACGTCGTGTATTTGAGTGTTTTATGTATGTATCGGGAAGAGGAGATGCAGAACTTGATATTAGATGTCAAGCAGAGTTAATATGTTGAAAATTTCTACTCCTTATGACAGGAAGAGCAAAATTTCGCTACTAGGGGGTCCACTATTAGGCATTTTACCCTATTTGTACTGCGGAGAAATTTTTCACATCTATGAGAGCCTTGGAAAATGATCACGAAAGTTGTCATTTTGTTGCAAGGCACAATATTGAATTGGTGATAAAAATTACGTTTTCTCTGTAATTTTCCATTTTTACGACCACCAGTCATTCGAATGACCCATCATTCAATTGACAGGAGGCACTGATCAAGTGAGATGGCGTGAAAATTGACAGGGGCAAAAAATTGGCTGACTAGATTTACTATTCAACGTTCAAATGAATGATATGAAATTTATCAGCACTGACTAGACCAAACACATCAAAAACAAGGGATGATATTCGTTTTGTTGTCGTTTTTCATAGCAACGTGCTTTTTTTGATCTAGTACCCACTTCAATTTTCCTTCACTCTCCGGAGACGAGCCAGCCTATGGCTAAAAGTCTCCTTAAGGTGATTATACAATAAAGCCAAAAATCGGCCATTTTGTAAACCACGTGCTTTTTCAATATTGTTTTCAAGAGCACGAGATGAAAGAACCATAACGCGTATGGGGCTAAAATAATGGTAGATCGTTTGCTTAGTTATGCTAAACAATCATAATTTGAGTTTCGGCACTGTACGAAAACTATTACGCCAGATTTGGGCTTTTGGAATGTTTGTAGATAAACGTGTGGTGAACACCTTAATAAATAAAAAAAATCCCTCAGACAGTTTTCTTCTATAGGTAGTTTATTAGCTTATTATGTTGCCCTGTCGCACCGACTGGTTTCGGTGTTCGAGAAACGAAGCTATTAGTCCTGGAGAATCTGAACTCATCGGTAAGCTTGGTGGTCAGCTTGGCATGATCGACACAGTTGAAAGCTAACGAGAAGACGACTTGCACCATGACATTACAGCGATTGTTATCAAGATTGCTGTACCTATATGGGCACGGCAAATGCTGGGTAAAGCGTACCATTGGTGCTTCGCGTACCTGACGGAATAAAATAGACCCCATCTCGCGGTCTTTAGCCTCTTACCCAGCGACTCCTATCCCTACCTCCTCGTGGTGCTGGCCGGGATACGAGCAACCTTAGGGAAGATCGGGTAACCAACTCCGGTGGGAACTATGGTCGTATGTTGACAGGGAAGGGGGGGTTCTCCTCTCCGAAGGTGCAGATCTTACTGAGCGTCTGTTCTCCATGTCAGGATCGGCTCACAACAGCGTCTCCATGCCCTCCATGTTAGGGGCGACTGATCATCGTCCGAGTGCCAGCGATGGACTCTAAATGAAACTGTGCACCATGGTCCACCGGGAATAAGGAGGAATGGCCCTCCGGAAATTTAGGGGGTTTGGTGTCAGGCCCTGCAAGCCAGCCTTTAAACAAAACATACGCAACGAACAATCAACAAAAGAGTACGGACCGGAACCATCGGCGAAGACCACTGCGAGGAAAAGGGTCTAGCGATTGGAAACTCGGTTCGTGGAACTGCAAATCTCTCAACTTAATCGGGAGCATACTCGCCGATTTACTAAAGGACCGTGGATTCTGTATCGTAGCGCTGCAGGAGGTTTGTTGGAAGGCATCAATGGTGCGAATGTTTAGAGGTAATCATGCCATCTACCAGACTTGCGGCAACACACAAGAGCTGGGAACAGCTTTCATAGTGATGGGCGATATGCAAAGGCGCGTGATCGGGTGGTGGCCGATCAATGAGAGAATGTGCATGTTGAGGATCAAAGGCCGGTTCATCAAATTCAGCATAATCAACGTCCATAGCCCACACTCCGGAAGCACTGATGATCATACGGACGCATTCTACGCTGGAACGTGAGTACGACAGCTGCCCAAGCCACGATGTCAAAAGCTTCATAGGAGATTTGGACGCTCAGGTTGGCTAAGAGGCGGAGTTTAAACCGACTACATATTGGGAAGTTCACGAATCAGATGGCGGTAGTGAACAAACGTCAAACTCGAGCAAATCCGATGCACGAGTGATCGATTGGCCAACTAATAATTATTCAAACTGATTAGTAAATCAGTGAACGATGAATACTTCACGAGTGTTATGTCTGCTTATCTGTGGTTGAAACGTTAATACATAATTTTATTGTATATACACAGTTTTATGCTTCGGAACATAATAATTGTTCCATGTTGAGGAAATAACTTCCTTTTTCAATATTTCTTTTTTTTTCTTTATTCAATATTCCAGATGACAAGGTTGTTAGAAAAAAAACCCTTATATTTAAATAGGATATTTTCTTCTTAGCAGAAAAACAAATTCAACCGAGCTTTTAAATGTTTTCGTGTCATAAAATCAATTCCTTAACATTTTGTCAAGGTCGTTTTGTTAATGAAAAATCATCGGGAAAAATGCAATAAATTGCCCAAATACTGCTCTGATTCAAATTCTAAGCATGATATAAACATCTATAAGTGACGTTCAAGTGGTCTAATTCTAATATTTTCTATGGTATCCAAAAAGGAAGATCTTAAGGATGAACTATTTCTATTAACCATGAAATGAAAGATGTAGCTTGAGTCAAAACAGGCGCGGCGTTTGAAAGCAAGTGAATCATTTGTTTGAGAAACTGCATAAGTCCATTTTACACTATTTCGAGAAAACAACAAAAAACTGTTTTCTGAACAAATTTGCACCGAATCTTTCGATTTCTTCGATACAGATCAATAGTTTTTGGCAAAACTCAACACCCTGGGGCATTTTCAGTGCAAAAAATCTAAGCAGTACTCCACAATTGCTCTTCAAAGTACGTGGACATATGTAGTTTCTCAAACAAACGAAATTTTTTTCATACATTCCTGAACAAAAATTTTTTTTTCGTATTTTTTGCCAGAATACGTATTTTTGGACGAGGATTCAGAATATATAAAAATCTCATTTTGGCCAAAAATGTTACATATGCAGTTTCTCAAACAAACGGTTCAAGTGCTTGTAATATTAATTAATCAAAAGGTGTCAAAATACTTCTCAAAGCAAAAAAAAAACGCATTTTTGCTAAGTGTACCTATTAATGTGGGACACCTCTTTTTTCACATATTTATTTTTTAAATAATTGTACAAATGAAGTAGGCTGGCCAACCTTTCTTGAACATTGTTGTTAATTCAACCTCTGAATCCACATAGAAAATGGGTAAAGATCAGTGCCACAGAAAAAAGTTGTCCTAAAATAATGGGGTGTACCTATTAATGGGACAGAGTTATTTACTAATTGCCAATTGAAAGACTATTAAATCCAAAATGGCGATTACGCACTTCAAAATGTAAGAGAATTCAAACGATAATAGAAACTACTACGAAACTAAATAACGAGTGTAATTTCCGTTTCTAATTTTCATTGGGCTATACATACTTGTTTACCTAGTAATACTGATGAACCATTTAAAAGAAGCCACACCCTATCATTTAGTTCGTATGGGATGCAGCGCCGTTGCATATTTTCGCATTATTTGTGCATGCATCGTCGATTCTCAAGATTTGGGCTTTTGTGGTATTTTTGCATTGTCAATTTCGTCTTCTTCTTCTGTCCTGTCGCTTTGATTGCCGGCCGAACCATTGCGGTATGCTGTCCAAGAAAACCTGATATTTATTAATATGGCCTGTTCGCTGCCGAAGGAATGGGCTCCACTTGTAATCACAATAAACGGACATATAAGGGCCCGTTCACAAATTACATAACGCTTTAGGGGGTGGGAGGGTACCTGCCAGAGCGTTACGGCCCATACAATTTTCAAAACCCTTTCGTACAAAAAACGTTACGAGGGGGTGGGTGGGGGTTGAAAATGGCCAAATTTTGCGTTATGTAATTTGTGAATGAACCCTAAAAGGTATAGGTAGGTACGTGTGCAACGCAATTATCTCCGACCGTGTGTAATTTGCGTGCCGCGTGGGGTCGCCTGCCGGCCTGCGTGATGGATGGATTCGGGTGGATTGTACTTGAACACTTACGCATGTGAAAAGTGGCTTTGTCCACCGGTAGCTTTACATTCAAAATCATAAGCGCAGTGACAAAATGGCATCATCCGGTGCAGAGGTTTCCAAAGCAATTTGTGCAAGTATTATGGTAACGGGGATAATTTAGGAAACTCCATGGTTTTACTGTCTTTAAAGAGTCTAACGAAGGAAAGCAAATTATCGAAAACCTTGTATGATAATTGAATAATAATTCCTTGCATCCGGTGTAATATCCGACCTACTTTTCGTATCAAGCTCAAGTATTAGGAGCTTAGCGTTAAGATGCGCGGTTGAATCTTGTGTTGTGTCAAAACACAATCAAACTCCGCAAGTTTTCAAAAAAAAAGTGTTGTGAATCGTATAAAACACGGAAGACTTCAGTGGGCTGGTCTCTTAGCATGAATATAGGAAGGAAGAATAGCGAAAACAGTATTTTACAGCAACCGAAGATTATGTAAAACTACAAAACGCTCGACAAAACGTTCCTAGGCATAGCTGCCGTAATCTGAAAAAGTGACGTATACGCCATTTCCCAAAAATGGTGTTAACAAGTACTACTCATCGAGCTCTTTAACAGAAAAATGGAAAACATGCATGTTGTAAAATGGCGGTTACGTCACTTTTCCAGATTACGGCAGATAGGTGAGACGACGTTGTAACCAACCAGCTATCCAAGGAGAGTTTACTAGTTTCAATCAATACGTCCAAGTTTATTTCGAAAAAGAATTGTTATTAAAATATAAATTCAAAGTGTGTTATACAGTTGTTATCTTTCTTTCAGTATTCGATGCTAAGTGTAATATTCGTTACTAGCTGTGTCTTTCTCAATCGCAGTTGTTTTCTTCACAAAGTATATACGTAGGAGTTCTTATCACAATGCTAATTATCTCTTTTGCGATTTATATAGCAGGTGTTCTTAATTACTTTACGTTTCCTAATGTGTGGCGACAATGAAGCGATGGCAAAAATGCTCTCAGAAGCAATTTTGCGAGAGTTGAAGACAATTATTAGGATCCGATCTCGATCATGACGATTACAACCATTTAGAGGTACATAGAACCAATTTCTTTTTAAAGAATCAAGTGTACTAGGGAAACCTTTATTTTGGGCAGCACTCCTATTCCCATCGTAAACTATCAACCGAATACGTTTGAATAAATTAAGCCAGAACGCGGATCGTGGTGGATTTTCTTAGCTTTAATCTATCTCGATTATTCAATGCTCATGAAATTTAGATGAGTAAAGATTTTTCATCCATAAAAAAATCATAATATTTGTACAACATATTATTATCGGAAGGGATACCATTTTCGGCATAGTTCAAAAAACCAAGGATATAGTTAATCGATATGTGCAAAGGTAAGGAAAACTTGAAAGAAATCCTCTTTTAATACAAATAAATAAATGTCAAATTTCAACTAGCAAAAAGCGCATTTTGTCTAATAAAAATGAGTTAAGCACTCTCCTTTTAATTTCACCAATTATTTCAACTAAAAGAGCTTTATATATTTTTCTAATAAAAATGATTACATAATCATTTGTGCTTTCAGCCAAATAAATAACGATATTTTTAATCCTCTTCCGCCCAAGACCGTCTTTAGACGGGGTACTTTGATTATTTTTTGTAAATAGGGTAAGACGGTATAATGCGCCCCACCTGGCCAAAACGCCCCACTTGGATTTCTAGAAAACTAAAGGGTCAAAATCAGTTGGTACCTATAAATATTTGTAAAACCATCATCCTATGTGAATATGGGAGTATTTTTGTATTACGTAATAAAAATAATAGAAAAATACAAAAAGTTACAGTTTTGATGTAACTTTCAATGTTTGTTTGCTCAACATTCTGGAGCAACTCTAGCATACTGTCCGCAAAACTTGCACTGCAGCACTCAGTTGGGCAACCAGTGGTTACATGTTAATGTGATATAAAATTGCTTCCATCTTCAAAAATGTAACGTTTTTCGAAAATATTCTCTGGTAAATACGCCCAAGTGTAGGCAGGACGATATGCCCTTACCAACTGGACACAAGCGCGGCGAGCTTGCAGCAGTTGCTTCCAAATTATATGGAAACTATTGAAATGTATTTCAAACCTGATTAAATGGACTTATGTTGGTTTGTTTAATGTCACGCGCATAAGGATTAACCTTTTTATTATAGGATTGATAAAATACTAATGAAGGGCTTTGAAACGTCTTTGGCTAAGGTGGGGCGTATTGCCCAGGCACTTTTTAAAATCCATTTTTTCACGACTTTTCAAAAAAGCTTTATTACGTGTAATCTGTAATATTTTTATATGACTACTCACGGGCAATACATTTGCGACTTCCTGGACTACCAAATAACACAAAGTTTGCATAAATTGCGTTGAAAAGTAAAAAGTTATCAAGGAGTTGCCTTAGGGGGGGCATATTATACCGTCTTACCTCAATTAATCAATTGCTCAGATTTAAAAAACGGTTTGATGTCGATCGATAATATAAACTTCACTGCATGTTTATATGTGGTTTAAAGCTAATTTTCAAAATTCTACAAATTAATAAAAAAATATATTGAAAATTAGTAATTTTTTGTTTTTACTCATATACAACTTGGAACATTAAAATATTTGTAGTTTAGTATTTTTTTTTACAACTAACTTTGTTCAATAGATGGCTATACTGCCCTTCTAAGCATAGTTGTCCCATGTTAGTTTTCGTGGATTTTGACTTTTCACCATAGAGCAGTCTATTTTGACGTATACTTTTATAAAACTCTAACAGATTTCGATTAGAAAGAGATTAGAAAGCAAAATAGTGATTTTGAGCGAAAACGAAAATTTGTCTGGTCTCATGTCTCCTATGAATGTATCAGTACGAATTGATTTTTTCCCCTTGTTCATTGCTTCATTTGATTTCCCAGTCAACACAAGATCGTATATGATGTCACATAAGATGCTAAAGTGGAGGCCATATAGGTACTTCCCCATATAATATGTACGTATATCGCCTCCACTTTAGCATCTTATGTTGCATCATATATGATTTTGTGTTGACTGGGTTAGCAAGTTGACGCTTCATTCCTATGTAGATTTGTGATATGGAGCAATTGCATCACATTGACTATCAGCATTTTTTCACTTTACCCCTAAACATAGGCTTCCATAATAGGTAATTTTCTATAAATATTTTTGCCAACCTTCCACATTTACAATCAGAATAAAAATAAAATTATTTAAGGCTCAGCAGCAGATACTCAGGCTTTGGAGTCCACACCATATATAACTGGATGCTTCAAGAAAAATACGAACCATGATACACTTCTCAAAATGCTTCGCAATGGATATTGAAACCTGTTTAGAAAAAAGTTGTAACTGTTTCATAAATCGACTGTGCGGCGGGATATAGTCGATATGGTAGGATCGCAACAACCAACGTGACTTATATTGGTAGACATTAGTTGAACAGCTAAACTGGTAATTCACTGGCTGGTATGGTGCAGTGGATTATCTAATCATTCCCTTCAACTGCGGTTCTGTGCTCTTTGCAATCCAGCTATTTTAGCTACACCAAGCTTAGAATTCTTGGCGAGACAAATAATTGTGACACTCACTCACGAGCGTGACTGACGACATCAATGAACGGCAGGGGAAGGCGCGCAATTTTGGATCCGAGATGGTGCTACAACAAGCAGCACTTGTTGCGCTTCCCGTTGATGAAGCGTTGAAATCTTTTAGCAGTGAGCAATCATTCTTTGCTTTAGAAACGATCGGCATGAATAAGACTGTCGGAGTTCTTCTTGCCATTCCATCCGAATTGATTTTTTTCATTAATCATAATAAACTGCATGTACCTATAGCGGATTGAGATTTTTTGGCAACATCGGAAAACATTGAAAAACTTTTCATGTGACTTGATTGATTTCGACAAAAGTAACTCCTGCTTGAAAAAAAAACCGGTCCCACATAACTGGTGCGTCCGCGTGATTGACATTTGCGCTAAATTGAATGTTGCTTGGAAAGTTGCAGCATAATGCAATAATGTATTGCGGCCTCGAAGGGCATATTATAGTCGTTCTACTTGAATACATATGTTGAAATCATAAGAAAATATAAGAAAAAAACTGGAATTTTATTTATCATGACTGATATTGTACTACTTAGCGTAAATCTATACATAGGTACGTTGTAGTTGTAGATTACGATCTTAACTGCTTCGATCAGCTGTTGTCTTAAACATACATATTGAGCTTCTGCCATCCAAATTAAAAAAAACTAATATTTTTAAATTCTCAATTATCTTGCAATTCGCTTCCATGTTCTGGATTTCTCATAATTCTCCCTGGACAGAAGCACATCTTTGTGATCAGCTTGAATCGCTTTAAATCCTGTCTAATCTTATAGCTTAAATGTATCATCATAAATGTAATGCCACTGAAAATTGAAACTGCGATCAAGCTTGAGAAGCGGTTGCATTCCTTAACCACACATATATTTTGCATTGCAGAATGTGAAACTCGTTATTTTGAAGATAGCAAAAGCGGTCTCCATTGGATAAAGTTCTGCGGGTACACCAGAGCGCTGATCTTGTAGTCATCCTCAATTCATCCGTCTTGAAACACAGCCGAAAGAATCAGCTCGCCTGGCTCGCAAAAAAACACAAACTCACTTCGTGTTTGAATCGTAATCGGATGGACAATGAGGTTTCATACTCACTGATCTGCACATTGCACAAAGCGCTTTTCACATTGCAAATTTGAGATTGCATGCGTAGATCATATACTTTCAATTTAAAATGATTTCGGTTATCATGCAATCGGTTATCAGGCACGGTAAATGCTGGACTTTTGCGTACCATCGGTATCTCGTGTACCTGAAAAAATAGAATAGACCCCATTTAGTGTCCTTATCCCCTTACCCAGTTATCGCTATCCGTATCCCTATTAAAGCCGCGTTCTCGTGCCAGCAAGGGACCCTAAGAAAAACTATGCACCATGCTTCTCCGGAAGTTAAGGAGGAATGATCCTCAAGAAATTCAGGGGGTTTGGTGTCAGGCCCTACAAGCTGGTTCTGGTTTCACCAGAAAAAAATATGACATACATTTGAGCATGTATAGATCGCCACAAAGCAGATATAAACTATTTTTTTATTCGTTTCTGATTGCAATCCATGCATTGCATGGAAATAGACATTGTTTTTGTGATATCAAAAGATGAACAAATAATCAAAATGAGCGCTGACAACTGATCATTTATTAGCTTATAGGTTGTATCGAAGTCATAAAGTGTTCGTATCATGGTTATATCTTGGTTCTCAAAACCACCAAGTTTGGAGGAGGTTTTATGTGAGACTTGAAGTGTATTATAAAATCGTTGCTCCTGAACTGGAACGCATATGGATAATGGTTGTATAGCTATATTGTATTGTTAACTCTGATACAACCTCGACTTTTGCTTGGGGTACTTAGTTTTAACACCCCTTTGCATTTGACTCCCTCAATCACAATAAGCCCTCCCTTCATTATTTAATATATTTTAAGTTGTTATGTATCATGTTATGCACTTTTCTATGTTCATTTCCAGAGTTAATTCCTAGATTTTCATTAAATTTCGGACGCCTCATTACACCCAAATCAAGACTTGTATGCAGGAACTGCACAGACCTATATTATACAATTTCTGCATAAGAACTTTACAAGAAATGTTCCAGACGAGCTCGGTGGTCTAATGGCTACCGCTTCTGCCTTATATTTAAGCAGGATGTCTTGGGTTCAATCCCAGGCTCGTCCCTACTTTAAGGAGCTGTCGAAATCAATCAAGTAGCATGAAAAGATTTTCAATGTTTTTCAATGTTGCCAAAAAATCTCAATCCGCTATAAGTGCATGCAGTTTTATTATAAAATGAAAAAAAAAATCAATTAGGACGGAATGGCACGAAGAACGCCGACGTCTTATTCTAATTTACAATGTTCTGAAAACTCAGATGTAAATATGTAAATTATGTGGAAGATTTTTATTTGAAAAATGTAAGTCCTCATGGACACGAGAAAGAGGAAAGATTTTTAATTGGATACCCACTAAAAGAGCTATAATAAGTAAAATAGAAGGTCTGCAACAATAACAATTGCTTTATATATTATTAAGTGAAGAACTGAAGTCATTTAGTTTAGAAATAGCTCAGCGTAGTTGATATTTGTAATAAAAACCCTGATTAAGATGTAGTAGTTTTATGTAAATTAGAGCGCCCTACCTAATTGCATAAAACGAATAATACGATCAATTTGAATGTTAGCCAAATGAATCTTGTAAGCAATACAAATAAGTTTAATCTTCAGGAACTCGCACCGTTGTAAAAAGTTAAGCAGATTCAAGTAAAGCTCGCTTTTTATTCACGACAGGGGTGGAATTACGTGATTGATCCAGGACCAAGCGACTCCTAGAGGGGTTTTTCAAATTTTAAAATTTTGACTTATACTATGTTCGCACTTCAGCCTGAATAACATGTTATTCAAATTATCGACAAAAGAAAGCTCATCAAGATAGCTGAATAATATGTTACAAGGCCCTAGTGCGAACATAGTATTAAGCACATTTCTGAATAAAAACAAGGATCTAAAAATTTTCATCCCGCGCTGGCACACAGGTCACTTTAAGGTAATTTCTATTTTTGGTTTAGGTTGAGTCAATTAGAATAGCGTTATTGTTCTGTCTGGTTCTACGGGCAGCAGGGACTATGTCCAAGGGCTTAACGATCCCTCCCCAGGCCATCTGCAAGTTGTGGCGCCTGCCTAGGATGTGGGGTTTGACAGTGGGCCCTGTTAAATCTCTATAAAAAGCTGCATGTACCCGCAAGTAGGCCCCACCAAAGCGACCGTGTGCCGCTCAAAGCGCACAAGCCCAAGCCCAAATCCTGGTGTTAGGTGAGACGCTAAACAGCCCTGACACGACGGCCCTCCGACGAGACAGGAGGTTTGCGCTGGCCCAATAAGCCGCCTTTAAAAACAACCATTACGAACGACATAGAAGATAATACGCTTGATAATACGACTCGATACAAGCGGCAACGACCTAGGCGACAAATAAAAGATCACGATTGGAAGCTTGGAACATGGAACTGCAAGTCGCTAGGCTTCGCATGTTGCGACAGGATAATCTACGATGAATTACATCCCCGCAAGGGGCCGTACACATATTACGTAAGCACTTATGGGGGAGGGAAGGGGTCCGTCATTTTCTTACGCACCATATTAATAAAAAATCATTTGTATGAAAAACAATCTCACATGGGGGGATGGGAGGTCGAAAAACCCAGAAAAAATGCTTACGTAATATGTGTATGACCCCCAACTTCGACGTCGTAGCGTTGCAGGAAATCTGCTGGACAGGACAGAAAGTGTGGAAAAGCAGGCATCGAGCGGCTACCTTCTACCAAAGCTGTGGCACCACCAACGAGCTGGGAACCGGCATCATAGTGCTGGGAAAGATGCGCCAACGCGTGATTGGGTGGCAGCCAATCAACGCAAGGATGTGCAAGCTGAGGATAAAAGGCCGTTTCTTCAACTATAGCTATATCTACTATATCAACGTGCACTGCCCACAAGAAGGGAGACCCGACAACGAGAAAGAAGCGTTCTATGCACAGCTGGAGCATACATACGATGGATGCCCACTGCGGGACGTCAAAATCGTCATCGGTGACATGAACGCTCAGGTAGGAAGGGAGGAAATGTATAGACCGGTAATCGGACCGGATAGTCTGCATACCGTATCGAACGACAACAGCCAACGATGCATTAACTTTGCAGCCTTCCGCGGAATGGTAGTCCGAAGCACTTTCTTCCCCGCAAGAATATCCACAAGGCCACATGGAAATCACCTAATCAAGTAACGGAAAACCAAATCGACCACGTTCTAATCGACGGGGTAAATTCTTCTCCGACATCACGAACGTCCGCACTTACCGCAGTGCGAATATTGAATCCGACTACTACCTCGTTGCAGTATGTCTGCGCTCAAAACTCTCGACGGTGATCAACACGCGTCGGAGTCGTCCGCCGCGGCTAAACATTGGGCGTCTACAAGACGGTAGACTAGCCCAAGACTACGCGCAGCAGCTGGAAGTGGCACTCCCAACGGAACAGCAGCTAGGCGCAGCATCTCTTGAAGATGGCTAGAGATATATTCGATCCGCCATTGGAAGCACCGCAACCGCTGCATTAGGCATGGTGGCTCCGGATCAGAGATACGACTGGTATGACGGCGAATGTGCCCATGCAGCATGCCCATGCAGCATGGGTGAGATTGCTGCAACACCGCACGAGGGCGAACGAGGCACGATGCAAACGGGCGCGGAACAGACAAAACTCGATTTTCCGGAGGAAAAAGCGCCAGCAGGAAGATCTAGACCGTAAAGAGACGGAGGAACTGTACCGCGCTAATAACGCACGAAAGTTCTATGAGAAGTTGAACCGTTCACGTAAGGGCCACGTGCCACAGCCCGATATGTGTAAGGACATAAACGGGAACCTTCTTACAAACGAGCGTGAGGTGATCCAAAGGTAGCGGCAGCACTACTAAGAGCACCTGAATGGCGATATGGCAGACAACGGTGGCGGTATGGTAATGAATCTAGGAGCACGCGCGCAGCCAATCAACGCAAGGATGTGCAAGCTGAGGATAAAAGGCCGTTTCTTCAACTATAGCTATATCTATACTATATCAACGTGCACTGCCCACACGAAGGGAGACCCGCCAATGAGAAAGAAGCGTTCTATGCACAGCTGGAGCATACATACGATGGATGCCCACTGCGGGACGTCAAAATTGTCATCGGTGACATGAACGCTCAGGTAGGAAGGGAGGAAATGTATAGACCGGTAATCGGACCGGATAGTCTGCATACCGTATCGAACGACAACAGCCAACGATGCATTAACTTTGCAGCCTTCCGCGGAATGGTAGTCCGAAGCACTTTCTTCCCCGCAAGAATATCCACAAGGCCACATGGAAATCACCTAATCAAGTAACGGAAAACCAAATCGACCACGTTCTAATCGACGGGGTAAATTCTTCTCCGACGTCACGAACGTCCGCACTTACCGCAGTGCGAATATTGAATCCGACTACTACCTCGTTGCAGTATGTCTGCGCTCAAAACTCTCGACGGTGATCAACACGCGTCGGAGTCGTCCGCCGCGGCTAAACATTGGGCGTCTACAAGACGGTAGACTAGCCCAAGACTACGCGCAGCAGCTGGAAGTGGCACTCCCAACGGAACAGCAGCTAGGCGCAGCATCTCTTGAAGATGGCTAGAGATATATTCGATCCGCCATTGGAAGCACCGCAACCGCTGCATTAGGCATGGTGGCTCCGGATCAGAGATACGACTGGTATGACGGCGAATGTGCCCATGCAGCATGCCCATGCAGCATGGGCGAGATTGCTGCAACACCGCACGAGGGCGAACGAGGCACGATGCAAACGGGCGCGGAACAGACAAAACTCGATTTTCCGGAGGAAAAAGCGCCAGCAGGAAGATCTAGACCGTAAAGAGACGGAGGAACTGTACCGCGCTAATAACGCACGAAAGTTCTATGAGAAGTTGAACCGTTCACGTAAGGGCCACGTGCCACAGCCCGATATGTGTAAGGACATAAACGGGAACCTTCTTACAAACGAGCGTGAGGTGATCCAAAGGTAGCGGCAGCACTACTAAGAGCACCTGAATGGCGATATGGCAGACAACGGTGGCGGTATGGTAATGAATCTAGGAGCACGCGCGCAGGACATGCGACTTCCGGCTCCGAACCTCCAGGAAATCCAGGAGGAGATCAGCAAGATCAGCAGATTTGAAAAATGTGTTGGAGGTAACCACTTTCCCTTCGATGGGACTCGAATCCATGACCCTACAGTAGGGTCAATACATTTTCCAAATCAATATCTTCCACATAACGTCCAAGTCGGGTGGTTTAATCCCCGGAAATAGGCAATTAACTTTGATTGAACTGAACAAAAAATTGGTTTAAAACGAATTGGCATTCGATTTCTTCGATACAGATCAATAGTTTCAGGCATCGAATCGAATGTGCTTGTGGGAGCCACATAATTCTTGTAAAGTAGGCTGCAATCAAGATTTTTTTTTCTTTCACAACCTCCTGTGGCTAATCCACAACTCACATTGCACATATATTTTTTGGGGTGTATAACTCTTTTAAGAGGGGTGGTTGAACGGTTGAATCAGCATTCATTCAGTGTATGTATTTAATAACGTGTACTACTGAAACAATAGAGGTAATAAACTATAACTATAAACATATTACCTCTATTACTGAAACTTACTTTTACTCGTGTCTTTTTAGAGTTTAGACTCAAAATGATCAATTTGTGACTCGCTACCAGTCCAGGATTGTGATTTGGCAGAACCCCGACCACATATTATCGTTATCACAGCTGACGTTAAAATGGCGTTGATAATTTATCGATCAACATGGATATCAGCAGTATAGCTGTCACGTTTTCGTTCGTTTCCACAAAGTTTAAGATTCGGCAGAAGATTTAACTTTTTAAGAAGCGGAGACGAGCCAGCCTCGGGCTGAAAGTCTCTTTAATAAAGACACAAAAAAAAAACTTTTCAAGAAATTTTTTTTGTGATTTCTAGTGTTTTTCTACACGTTTGTTTTTTTCTAACTTTGAATCAGCTGAAGAATTTGAAGTAAAAAGCCAATCAAGTTTTCTAACCATATCTATTCGCCATATTTTCATAGTAATCTTTATGAATTCATTTGAATACTTTCTTCTATTAATGTACAAGCCAGAGACCCCATCCTATCCCAAGAAGTGTACAATGTAGATTAATCCACTGCTAAGACACTCCTAGTGACTGGTCATTGGTATTGGTATCGGTTGGTACGTCCTAAAGCTTCAATGTGGAACCAAGTATTGATTTTCACAGAAATATTCAACAAAAACCGCATTTTTTTAACTTATACAAAAATATTAAATGTATTTTATAATCGGCCGTTACTGTTGGTTACGTATCAATGATGTCGGCTTATATGTTCCCGCAAGAGCCTTTGATAGCCGAAAGCTTTATCGCACGCAGAGCAGCTGAAGGGTTTCTCCTTAGTGTGACTACGGATGTGGACCTTTAGATTATTGTTCCGAAAGAATTCCTTTGGACAGTACGGACATTTGAACTCCCGCTGATCTGTGTGAATTACCTTGTGACGGTTCAAACGTGCGCTGAAAATTTTGCAAAATATGTTTCAACTAGCCATTCCACAAAAAGTTATTTCTACTACATACTTGGTTACAAACACCAGTCCGCACTCGTCGCATGCGTAATGCTTTTCCGTGTGGCTTTCCTTCCGGTGATGATAGAGACCCTTTTTCGAAGTGTACACTTTTCCACAGATATCACAGTTCATCTTTTCGGTACTGTGTCGAGCTTTGGTGTGAAGCCTCAGCGATATTTTACAGTGAAACGTCATACTACAGCTCTCCTCGCTACATAAGTAAGGCCGTATATCGAGATGACGATTGCGGTGTCCTTCCATGCGGTTGCGTTCAACCGATTTTCCGCACGTAGGACAGGCTTGCAACAGAGACTGGTAGATTTCTTTTTCGCTTAGACTAGGTTTTGGTTGCTTTGGTCCACTGTACTGTTTAAGTGTATTCCGTAACAATGGAGTTATCTGACATGATGGTCCTTCGTTTTCTTCAATTTTCAATACAGTGTTTGATTCAATTTCGGTTTCTGAATAATCTTCGTCATTTTGTATTTCATCAGAAACATCTGCTGGATTATTTGAATCATAGTTTAGTTCTATCATATCGACACGGTAATCCATATGTCTAGCTTCTGTGCTCTGCAAATCATATTCAAATTCTTGCTGTGTTTCATGAGTTTCCTCCACCAATTCGATTATCTCATCTTCATCAGGTATTTCTTCTAGTTCTTCTATTGTTGCAATCGTTTCCGACTCGACTATCGACACATTTTCCTGGTGTTCTGGGACCTCATCCAAAAAATGCTCATCATCGTTTTCTTCTGAATCAATAATAATTTCAAATTTCGTCGCCTGAGTAGTTTCCACCTTTTCAGTGGATGGTTTTTCATCTTTGATTCCCAAGTTCGTGTCGGATGGCAGTTTCACTTCGTCTATCGGAGCTGTATTTTGTTCCAAAAGTTGCTGAACTTTCAAACAGTTTTGTCTGAATTCGAAAAAATCCTTCACCTTCAATACACAAAGTGCACACAGTTCCAAAGGAAAGGCTGCATCCGTTGGATTAATCTAAAAAAAAAGTTGATGTATTTTTTTGTATCGTTTCATAAAAAAAAACTGACCAAAACACTAACGCAGATTGCAATTTTCTGGATAAGATTTTCATCCATTACCGAATATATTAGGTTGGATCGACCCATGCACAGTCGACACATTTTTTCACTGGTCATTTTAATAGATTTGAATATGTTATTTATACAAAATTACTGCCCAAATAAAAAATTATAATAAATAAATAAAACCACCAAGCGCAGCAACGCCGCTGATGAGGCTTTGAATGCAACACTGATTGGTGAATAGTGACAGCTAGTGACAGTTCATATTTGTTTTGGCAACGCCTTTAAGGTAACACCTCACCACAGAGAAACAGACGTCTCACTCTACATATGTTCCATCGTACACCTTTTTAACGGTTTATTTAACTTTTTGTAGGTGGTCAATCGGCCACCGATGGCGCTTTCATCGATTTTGCTTGCTTTTGATGTTTGCACACTACCGCCATCTGGTTGCCGCTTGGCCACTCACCGGGATTTTAGCATTGGGCGACAAAGTTTTCGTGACGATGATTTTGATTGCATTTTGTTCTAAGTGCGACGTCTGTTTCTCTGTGACCTCACATCAGGGGACTGAAGAGAAGGCTATAATACGCCTACCCCAAGGGGTGGGACGCTGAGCACAATTTAATTTGTGTTCACCACACTTCTTGTAATTCTTGGTGCCACAGTGTGCCATAAATTGTGCCTCACCTTAAGTATGGCACATTGTCATATTAACAGTCAGAAATATCTGGCAACACTAGCGACTGTAAAAATCAAGAGAGGGAAACGCCTGTCATCCACGATACAACACAACTCTTCCCGACAAATTGTTTTCGGTGAACTGCTTGCCGTGATGGGAGAAAAAATCAAAATCATTAAAACAGTCTTGCGACCAAGTTGGCTTAACGATGAGATTTCAAAGTGTCCCAACCCAACCAACAGATATCAGATGCCGGATTGGAACGGAAACAGCGATCATTCTTGTGGTATTTCCTTAAGCTTTGCACGCAATAGAACGCAACGGTAACAATTTGACAGAAAATATGGTGTACCGCTGCTACCCAATAGAAGAAATTACCAAAACTCCCGTTAATTAGCATCGGTATCAGTATTTAATTTATCCCAATGATTTGGCAGATTTGGCAAAAATATAGGCTCAAAAGGACACAGGAACATCCATAAATTACGTGACGCTTGTTGGGAGGAGTGGATTGCCTGAAGTGTGACGATCCATACAAAATTTTCAGTTGATTCATGCAAAAAGTGTCACAGGGGGAGGGGATTGAAAACTGCCATGTTTAGCGTTACGTTATTCCCCAATTGGAGGTATCATTTCGAGCTTCTCCAATACGACAATTGTATGTTATCTATTGTTTGCTGAACAAAAGCACAGCACTTTTGAAAAAAACGATTTTCTTTCAAGAAAATCAGTGATTTGCATGATCGACTGATTTGTGATTTTCGAACAGTCTCCTCAAGCATTGAAACACAAAGGCAAATATCTACACTATCTTTTTACTTCCTTTCCTTTAATTATTTTGTTCCCATGTCCCATATGAATAAATAAACATTGCCCCCGTGTGAATTCACTCTTATTTTAACGCGGTCGAAAGCATGTAAATATTGTCCTCATATCACGTCAGGTGACGTCACGCTACACACGTTTCATAAGTCAAAACCAAAATTTAGCAATGTTGCCAGTATTTTTTATTCTGATCATTCAAATGTCAAAAGTGTGCCACAGTGTGTGCCACGCGGTGCCACACTTATGAGTAAAATCTTTAAAATGTGTGCTTGGAACATTGTGCTTAGCGTCCCACCCCTTGGCCTACCCACCATTCGTTCAATATTGCGTACAATTTTTTTGTTTTAATTTCGTTTGATTCATGATAACAAAACTTCGGAAGTATCGACGAGCTATTTTTCGACATAAAGAAGCCATACAAACACAAAAGGCTCGATGTACCTCAACCAATTGGGTCCTAAAGCCCTACCTCGTTTATGATTGCAAACGATAGTGCATCGGTCAAGAATACATGAACCGTTGTTATAAAAATTCTGGTAAAATTCTAAATCAGTAAAAATAATATTTTTGCGTTTAAGACATTTTAAGGCAAAGTTTGGGCTGTGCAACATTTCAGAACGAATGAACCATCAGCCCAAAACGTCAGCTCCATATATTAACTGTCAAAGGTTGAGTCAAGTGCCCTGTGGTGTTTTGCTAGTGCGTTTGAATCCGTACGTCAAACAAGACCGAAAATGTCGAGGAAGCATTTTTCATCTATTTTTCAATTTCAAATTAAACAATGTTCTTTTCGATTTTTGAGCCGAAAGAAAAACT
Organism: Armigeres subalbatus; assembly: GCF_024139115.2. Taxonomy (NCBI): domain Eukaryota; kingdom Metazoa; phylum Arthropoda; class Insecta; order Diptera; family Culicidae; genus Armigeres; species Armigeres subalbatus. The sequence goes on along the minus strand of NC_085140.1, from coordinate 369,397,653 downwards.
GACACGTTCAGGATGATTACCTTCATCGTTCCCTGAAAGAAAATCGAATATCTATTCTTTATTTTAGGATTGCAAGTTTTCGTCAGGAGAAGGTTATTACCGATAATTAGCACTAACTCTGCGTTCGAACCAATCACCAAAAATGAGCGCTGAATTCGGGTATACTACCCAGAAACTGGGTATCAAAAACAGAAGTACCAAAAATGCAGTTGGGTAGAGTGCCATTGTATGTACCGCGGATGACAGGCGTTTCACCCTCCTGCCTCACATGGCCTCACACCTCAGAAATTCCCGAGCTGTGCGGCTATAGCCATACATTTTTGCCTTTCTCGTACAACAAAGTTGTACCAGAAGGCTATAAGTTCACTCCAAAAGTGTGTATGTGTGTAGCCCATAAATATTTTTTTTGTTAAACGCGTTTCATATAGAAGGGCTTGACAGATTCGAGTGCAACTGGTTTCATTCGACGGAGCTAATTTCCTAGTTGGACACTATTGTTTTTGTTTTGTAATAAATCCAGCAGTTTGGATTATATTTTTATTTTTTAATCAACAAAAACTCAAATGCACATAGACCAATGCAAGATCTTGATCTAACCTCACTTATTTGACAGTTCACAGAGCTTGTTTACAAGGTGTTAGAAGAAAAATCGATGAGGAGAAAATTAAAATTCATATTTTTAGTTTAAAATTGCTGCGATCCGAATATTTCAATGATATTCTTTGCATTCAGCATGAAATCAATCGCAAAGGACATCTACATGCGAATAAAATGACGAAACAATTTTATCGGAAGCATCGCCAGAGGCTAAGTCCCGGTGAAAAAGCTCTGTGAACTGTCAACCTACGTCATCATGCACTGGTCTATTGAATCATTAATCATTTTAGCCGTGGCGCAAACCACGGTAACCCACGGTAAGTAATTTTTAAGCAACGTACTAGAATTGCACCAAATCTTTTTACCGCCGAAATGTAGGCAATAAGCACTGCATTTACAACATTAATTCGAATTCAACATATTGAATCGAGAAAGGCATCATCACCACCGGTGGATAAATTTGGGTTTCTTTTAAATATTTTTAAAATTTATAACGAAATTCAAAAAAGTGTTTTTTTAGGATTGGCCTAGCATTTTCCCGATTTTAAATGAACATCGGGGTAAATTTTTCAGACCAGTTCACATGTGCAGCACTTTTGAGAATTTTGTTTTCCATTTTTAAAATAGTTAGATGCTGTTATAGATAGTTAAAATAGTTAGAAGGTCAATTGACCTTTCCCGTCAAAAATTGTATCTCGTTTTATTGTCTCAGTCGATTCTTTGGCTTATTGAAGGTCAACTTTTCCAAAAAACCAATATTTTTTAGAATCGAAAACAAAAACCGAAAAAGTTCTGCACGTGTGAATCGGTCTGAAAAATTCACCCGATGCTCGTTTGAAATCGGGCCAATCTTGAAAAAAACAGCACTTTTCCGAATTTTTAAATTTAAAAAATACTTAGAATCGTCAAAAAATATGGGTTCTTTGGGAAAGTTAACCTTAAATAAGACAAAGAATCGATTGATTATTTGACGGGAAAGGCAAATAATTGTCCATATTTGAGCTCTATCAAAATAATAGCGAATCGTTCACCCAAAAAAATCTGCACGTTGTTTCCACCTGAAAAAGTACGTAGATTTTTTCCACCTGAAATTCACGTAACTTTTACCTGATTTTTCGATAGAATTTTCATTCTACGTGAAAATCAGGTAAGTTCTATCTGAGTTTTTGATAGAATTCACCGGACACGTAATTTTCACCTGAATTTTCTGAAGCATTTGCAGCTACGTGTGCACGTAAAATGTACCTGAAAATTCAGGTGGAAACAACGTTTAGATTATTTGGAGTGTTGAAATTTAATTCAAGACAAAATTTTCAAAACGACTTATCTGCTTTTGTAAACAAAGATTCAAACGACGATTTGACGAATCTGATAGCTCTCCCACGCAAACCAACACCATCAACAGGTAGCGGAATCCTTCACCTACCTATTGATGGTGTTGGTTTGCGTGGGAGAGCTATCAGATTCGTCAAATCGTCGTTTGAATCTTTGTTTACAAAAGCAGATAAGTCATTTTCAAAATTTTGTCTTGAATTATTAACTTACCTGATTTCTACTGGTAAATTTAATCCATTAAAAGCACGATACCATTGTAGGGAAGCGCACGAATTAAAATAAATAAATACATTGATATGGAAATGCTAATATCATCTTCCAAACTTGGACGTACATGATCATGATAGCATTAGAGGCGAAAGTATAGAATTGATAGTTCCGTTAGGATACGGCAGGCATGAAGAATGTTTTTATAGAAGTCGATTTGAAAGCGAGCGGAGGGCAATATTTGTGATGGCACATATCGCACGACCTTCCTTCTGCCAAGCTCCCGTATGAAGGGGGAGGGAAGAATATCAGTGTGGAAGCTGATATATCTCCACTGGCTGATATTCTTCCCTCCCCTTCATGCAGGCTTGAAAAATAGAAGGTTTAGTAAGTCACCATCAGCGTGCGATTATAAATTAACACCTCAGCGTGTCGATCAGTGCGCAGCAAGCCATGACTCGGCCTCTTCTGGTCAGACCTCCGTGGCGTGCACACGCACCCACGAAGAGCTGCTGTCACAACAATTCGCTCCAGCCGTTTGGGGCCACACATTTTGGCGATCCTGCCAGGTTATTTGTTGGATCCTGACGCTTATTTCAAAAGGTGAGTTGAATTCAATTTGTTTATGTGCTAATATGTTAAAATATTTAATGATTAAAAAAACACAAGGCAATGGGTTTGTATTGCTACAAAGCGCGTCTGGAGAACGCTGCAAAATGGATTGTGGTTTAGAAAATCACAAAGCGTGTCTGGAAGACCGCTGGAAAATGGATTGTGGTTTGGAAAATCACAAAGCGCGTCTGGAAGACCGCTGGAAAATGGATTGTGGTTTGGAAAATCACAAAGCGCGTCTGGAAGACCGCTGGAAAATGGATTGTGGTTTGGAAAATCACAAAGCGTGTCTGGAAGACCGCTGGAAAATGGATTGTGGTTTGGAAAATCACAAAGCGCGTCTGGAAGACCGCTGGAGAATGGATGGTGGTTTGGAAAATCACAAAGCGTGTCTGGAAGACCGCTGGAAAATGGATTGTGGTTTGGAAAATCACAAAGCGCGTCTGGAAGACCGCAGGAAAATGGATTGTGGTTTGGAAAATCACAAAGCGTGTCTGGAAGACCGCTGGAAAATGGATTGTGGTTTGGAAAATCACAAAGCGCGTCTGGAAGACCGCTGGAAAATGGATTGTGGTTTGGAAAATCACAAAGCGTGTCTGGAAGACCGCTGGAAAATGAATTGTGGTTTGGAAAATTTCAAAGCGCGTCTGGAAGACCGCTGGAAAATGGATTATGGTTTGGAAAATCACAAATTGTGTCTGGAAGACCGTTGGAAAATGGATTGTGGTTTGGAAAATCACAAAGCGCGTCTGGAAGACCGCTGGAAAATTGATTGTAGTTTGGAAAATCACAAAGCGCGGGAGATCGCTGGAAAATGGTTTGTGGTTTGCAATACCACAAGGCGCGTCTAGGAGACTGCCGAGAAAAGGGTTGAAAATCTAGAAAATACCAAGGTGGGTCATGGAAGCATTGATGTTGTTTGAAATATACAACTTGGCGACTTTACTGTACATGAGACTACCAGTTAAGCTAGTTCTAACGAAATCGGAGAGATATGGAGATCTATCGTATGCTACAAAGTTGTTTGTAAAACTTAATATATTATCTCGAAGTTTATTTTGGAGTTTACTGACTTAGTAGTCGTAGCGGACATACCCGTTGGATGAGATATCCAACATTCACGAAGCTCAAAAACGTTGCCAGCATTCACAAAGTCATAAGTTTGGAGTTATTGGCTAATAGTACTGGTTAATATAAGTCTAAAATTTAGGTATATACTTATGCTATCTCATTTAAGTATGATATTTCTGCGAAATTTTAGATAAATATCATATGTATCCTAGCAGAATCGCATATTGCTTGCGACCCTCCCACATTGGCTTTTAGAATTTGGATGAAAATGAGTTTGCGTTAGATTGTACAAATCATAATCAATTGCTACATATCCCACCATTTTATTACTTTGAATGGATTGGAAATTATTTCGAACTGGAAGAAATTCGAACTGATTTAGATAGGATTTGGATTAGATTTTGGTTGGAGTTGGAGTTGATTGGAATCGGATTTGGTTTGGATTTGAATTAGATTTGGATTAGGATTGCATTTGATTGGATTTGGAACGGATTTAGATAGGATTTGGATCAGATTTGGACTAGATTTTGATTGGATTGGATTTGGAATAGATGTGGATCGGATTTGGATTAGATTTTGATTGGATTAGGAGTTCAGTTTTCAAAGGAAATTATCGGTTTCTCAAAGCAATATGTTCATCTTCGTCTCGCGTAAATAACTTAATAACTCAAAGGTGCAGCTCAATCGGGTTGTACGCAAAGATGACGTTGAACCAAGTTGAACTACGTAGCTGTATATAATGTACAGGTTTTCGACTTATCTGTTCGATGAGACCAAAGCAAGCGTTTTCAAGCCCAGAGTGAATCTGTTTTCGTTGTTTATCCTGTGCTCCTGAGATTGAGTGAGCATTGCGATCCCTAGTGATGTGTATTATTTTAAGACCAACATTTGAAAAGGGTGATGAAAATAAAATTTTCAAATAATCGAGGAAGAACAACACACTCAAGCGATCACATATCCAAATTATCAATTGATGAAAACTCGTTAGAGAGTAAGTATTGTTCGATAATTGTACCTAGATTCGAAGCATTGGTAAGTGCTTCTTTTTGAACTTATTTTCCTACATAACACCAAAACACAATGCCAAACATTCGTATGAGAATGATTCAATCCCTGTTCACAACCCTGGCTGATAGAGTACCGCTGCAACCGACGCAAACTGGAACAGAGACTAAGCAAAAAGTCAGTCCTAAAGCTCGGTGCCTCATCACAGAAAAGCCCATCGTAAAAGCTGGGCTGTAAATGGCGTTTTGTGGTCAGGTCATCCTATGGAGGAAGTCAGAGTTGACGCGATGCAACACAACGCGACAAAGAAGTTTGACAGTTTATTGATAACAATTATAATAATTATTATTCCTTCAAGTGAGTTGCGTCGGACTTTGCGTTTACTCTGACAGGAATCAGCAAAAACGAGCCGAAGAAAGTTTACCAGAACTGGCAACAATAGACGTAAGTGAGAAGCTGTCGTCAAACGCCCCCAAGCTTTCGAGAGAAAACGCGCGTGTAACTTGACGTCTATGCTGGCTTGAGGTATCCAGTCAGCCTTACGAACAATGGCGAAGAATCCAGAGATTGCGAGAACGATTCTTGATCCGATTTAGGATGTTTTCGGGTGGGAAACATTCTCGACATAGTGTATCCATTGACTTTGCGAAACAAGATGGCAAAGATGCAAAGGCAGGCATAGAAAGCTTTCAATTAATAGCCAAAGAAATGCTAATAGATTGTTAGGTTGAAAAACAGGCCGAGTTTCAGTTGGAATGTTGTGCTATGGAAGAAGAAGCTTGCGATGCACTTACGAGTTTGACTGATTCGCCGGATCCGATTGCTAAACTGTTAACAAGTTTTCAAAAGTAAATAAACATACATGTAAATATTGTAACACTGGAGTCGGTTTTCACGTGGAGGATATAAGCCGCGTAAATTAAAACAACGTAAAAAACCGCGTAAATCCCAAAATTCAAGTGAAATAAAATCGCATAAAAAGCGATTCGTGTATAAAAAACCGCATAAAAAAACGACTTCAGTGTACATCGGGTATGAAGCGTTGACTCTTCCTTGATCGAATGGTCCAAGAAAATTGAAAATCCATCGGAAACGGCTAAGATATTAACGATCAAAGTCTATCATATTTTCATGACGTTTTTCGAGTTTTTACAATCGTAAAGTGTAGCCCAATATAGAAATGTCAGACGTAGATCCACGTCAAAAAAAAAAAATCATTCGTTCTATGCTAGAGGATTTTTTTTTGTCTTTTTTAATGAGAGAAGAAGGGAAATGTGGGGTTTGAGTAAGTCACCATCAGCGTGCGATTATAAATTAACACCTCAGCGTGTCGATCAGTGCGCAGCAAGCCATGACTCGGCCTCTTCTGGTCAGACCTCCGTGGCGTGCACACGCACCCACGAAGAGCTGCTGTCACAACAATTCGCTCCAGCCGTTTGGGGCCACACAATATTAGCATTTCCATATCATTGTAAATCGTTTAACTTCACGTAGAAGTAACACACACGAAATCATTAATTTAGAAATAAATACATATTATGAATTGAAGTCGTATAAGAAACTCTCAAAATAAGATTGAGATGAGATTATATAAAAATATTAATAATAATAATTTAAAAGAATCGGAACAACGATTATTTATTCCAAAAAGGCAGATACAGGCAAGGATGATGGATGAATACATTTGAATCGCAGTAGGCATAAGGTATTGAGTTGTTGAGTTGAGTTGAGTTGAGAGTTGTCATTTGTTTGCATGCAATCACTTTCAGTGTAGTCAGACAGGCATATTTTTGACAGTTGTCACTTTCTGCGAGCAAAATGCTCGTTGCGAGTGCTGAGGGCACCTTTAAAGCATATTGGATAAAGTGCACGTATGCGTAAGTTGAGTTGAGTTGAGTTGAGAGTTGTCATTTGTTTGCATGCAATCACTTTCAGTGTAGTCAGACAGGCATATTTTTGACAGTTGTCACTTTCTGCGAGCAAAATGCTCGTTGCGAGTGCTGAGGGCACCTTTAAAGCATATTGGATAAAGTGCACGTATGCGTAAGATATCTTCTACCATTCCCGCCTACTGAATGAATATAAACGTCAAATTATGTCGCTCAATTTGATTAATTATGGAATTTACTTATTTTTACATATGAATGCTGTTGAATTGTAGTGGTGCTATTTATCAGATTTGTCCAATCGACGTTTGCATCTTTGTTTAAAAAACAAATCTTTTTAAAAATTTGGTTCAAAATGTCGGAAAATCAGCTTTTTTTAACGTCGCGTAAAAAGGCCTGTTGTTATAAAGATAATCGTCGGTATACCAGTACCGTAGGTTTCGATCTTCGAGTTGGACTCCTATCTATTGACACATTCGTTCTTATTTACCAACAAACTCAACAGTACCGGATGGTTTGTGAAAGAAAATGCAAAGAAATTGTTATCTTTTATCAAACATTATTCCTTAAAAATATGTGCATTTGATAGAAAGTATCATCAATTACAGTATTACTTCAAAATGAGTCATTGTCGGTTATGTTCTGGATTGTGTAACCGTAATAAAAGATTACTGGATCGGAATTTTCGAGAAATGGCCCAGGATGTGTTTTGCTTGCTGGTGAGTATGAGGGTATGCGATATGTGATATGACTGGCTTGATGTAATAATTGATGATTGGTGGTTTATAAAAACGATAGCCTGCTAGTATAAGACTTTTGATCTGGTCATGGAAGGTATGAAATACTTTGTAAAAATAATATGGGTATTATTAGAGACCTTGATAAGAGAAACGCGGATAGAAATTGTAACTTTCCCAACACTGCAGCCAATCTTCTTCATTAAAGAACTACACATGAAAAGGAAGAAATGATTTACCCAGGTAAAATTTTTCATACTGCTACACGGTTAGAAAAAAGTACCTAATTTTAGGTACTTTTTTTCTCTTGCATCTCCCTCCCTCTTCCCTTTGTTGTCATAAAAAGAAGAGCAAAACCACTCAACAAGGGCATTAAAGTGTGGGAACCCAACGTTGAGTAATCTCATGTTTACAAAAGTTGAGTGAAATTCACCTAACTTTTGGTTAGTTTCTATTTAAAATTAAATATATTTTACTTAATATTAAGTGAATTTTACTTAATTTCGAGAAAAAATTACTTAATTTTGGGTTCCCACACTGAACCCCCGATTTGAATTAAAAGTACCTAATATTAGGTACTTTTTTTCTAACCGTGTATGCAATGTGTTCACATCATATGACAATAGAATCCAATAAACAAAGCAATTGGATTTCATAATCTCTCATTGATTTGCATGTATTATTGATAACAAATGTAAAATGCTTTCAAAGTTTGTTCATTCTTGAATGGTATTAAGTTTAATTTAGCCGTTTTTAGTATTTGATCCGATTTTTTAGCTGCCTGACAGGTCTCTGGCTCGATTGGCTGCTGTATTTCGATGGTTCGATTGGCGGCACAGGCACAGGCCAATCCGCGTTTCTCTTATCAAGGCCTCTAAGTATTATTTGGGCTTATTCTACGAGTTGAGTGATGTGAGATTGCTCGAATGACGTGAAATGGGTCGTATAGCCCCATTTGAATAACATGGTCACCTCACGTGAGAATTGCTAAAATCGATTAACCTCACGTCACTCGACTCGTAGAATAAGCCTAATTATCAATCGGGGCTACCCCAAATGGCATAATGCCATTTGGCATAAGTCCGTTTGGTATAATGTCATTTGGCATAAAGACCATTTGGCATAAGGAAAGATTATTATTATTATTATCTTTATTAAAGAGGTTTTCTGCCCTGGGCCGGTTCATCTCGTATAAACAAAGAAAAAAAGTTAATGATTTTAGGGCCATTTGGCATAACAATTAAAAGATTTTTAAAAACTAGGCAAAAGCTAATTCCGGGTAAATTTCAATTTACATGGTTTAAATGAAGAAATAATGTGCTAATTTGCCTTATTTCTGAAAAATGTGATTTTTAAAAGTTATTTTTTTTTCAAATGCGTACTTAGAATGGAGGAATGATTAGACTCATTCGAATTCTTCCAATCAAATGCATGCATGCTTTCTCGTTATAAGTTATCGTCATCTACTCTTTCGCCTTTTTTCGGGAAAATGCGTACTTTTAAAGAAGAAGTCATCTACTCTTTTGCATTATCCCTGGCAAACGCATACTTTTAAAGAAAGAGTCATCTACTCATCTACTCTTTTGCCTGCATGTACCAAGACAGGCCAGTGATCACCACGTCACTATCCAAGCCGTTCCTGGGTAGACGTTAGGCAGAATAACAGAGATTTCAACAATGCTTGTTCTCTCATATGGCCCTCTGCTAATCTTCAGTTTCTATTCATTTCACACTTGCCGCTCACTTGCGGTGTCAATCGAATCTGTATCTTCATTACTTTCATCTACTCCCTTTCGCTTTGAGTATAGTATAATAATTTATTGAGTATAGTATAATTAGGCCGTTACAAATATTTAATTAACTTTTTGTCCTACTGGTCGCCGAAAGGGGGATAATAAAAAATAAATATTAAAATGAAAAAAATCAAAAAACTCCTCGGATTTGTTAAAGAACTTTTTGAAAATCCTCAAAATTATCCGAATTTTATTTTATTGCCCCCTCAAAATATTACTTTTTGGCAAAAAAAATATCCGAGGGGGGGGGGAGACAAAATAGATTTTAAATATTTGTATCGGCCTTATTATCACCGAAAAAAGCCAATAAATTAATTTCGATAAAGTCACGCGGTGATCAAAGCTTTCCTAATTATAAATATTATTATAAAGAATAACTTGATAAGAAAATCATATTGAGCTTTTAGTGGAATGTCTACTGGTAAAGACGAGTTCGAACAATTTCATTTAATTCCACCACTTGTAGTGAAATTAAATGGAATTGTACGAACTCGTCTTATGACAAGACTTGATGCCAATTATAGGGGGCAGCAGGGACTATGTCCAAGGGCTTGACGATCCCTCCCCAGGCCATCTGCGAGTTGTGGGGCTTGCCTAGGATGTGGTGGGGTTTGACAGTGGGCCCTGTTAAACCTCTATAAAAAGCTGCATGTATCCGCAAGTAGGCTCCACCAAAGCGACCGTGTGCCGCTCAAAGCGCACAAGCCCAAGTCCTGGTGTTAGGTGGGACGCTAAACAGCCCTGACACGACGGCCCTCCGACGAGACAGGAGGTTTGCGCAGGCCCAATAAGCCGCCTAGAAAACCAATCATTACGAACAATATAAGAGATAATGCGACTCGATATAATCGGCAAAGACCTGGGCGACGAATACAGGATCACGATTGGAAGCTTGGAACATGGAATTGCAAGTCGCTAGGGCTTCGCAGGTTGCGACAGGATGATCTACGATGAATTACATCCTCGCAACTTCGACGTCGTGGCGCTGCAGGAGATTTGCTGGACAGGACAGAAAGTGTGGAAAAGCGGGCATCGAGCGGCTACCTTCTACCAAAGCTGTGGCACCACCAACGAGCTGGGAACCGGCTTCATAGTGCTGGGTAAGATGCGCCAACGCGTGATTGGGTGGCAGCCAATCAACGCAAGGATGTGCAAGCTGAGGATTAAAGGCCGTTTCTTCAACTATAGCATCATCAACGTGCACTGCCCACACGAAGGGAGACCCGACGACGAGAAAGAAGCGTTCTACGCACAGCTGGAGCAGACATACGATGGATGCCCACTGCGGGACGTTAAAATCGTCATCGGTGACATGAACGCACAGGTAGGAAGGGAGGAAATGTATAGACCGGTCATCGGACCGGATAGTCTGCACACCGTATCGAATGACAACGGCCAACGATGCATAAACTTCGCAGCCTCCCGCGGAATGGTAGTCCGAAGCACCTTCTTTCCCCGCAAAAATATCCGTGGGGCCACATGGAGATCACCTAACCAAGAAACGGAAAACCAAATCGACCACGTTCTAATCGACGGTAAATTCTTCTCCGACATCACGAACGTCCGCACTTACCGCAGTGCGAATATTGAATCCGACCACTACCTCGTTGCAGTATGCCTGCGCTCAAAACTCTCGACGGTGTACAACACGCGTCGAAGTCGGACGCCGCGGCTTAACATTGGGCGGCTACAAGATGGTAGACTAGCCCAAGAATACGCGCAGCAGCTGGAAGTGGCACTTCCAACGGAAGAGCAGCTAGGCGCAGCATCTCTTGAAGATGGCTGGAGAGATATTCGATCCGCCATTGGTAGCACCGCAACCGCTGCACTTGGCACGGTGCCCTCGGATCAGAGAAACGACTGGTATGACGGCGAATGTGAGCAGTTAGTGGAAGAGAAGAATACAGCATGGGCGAGATTGCTGCAACACCGCACGAGGGCGAACGAGGTACGATATAAACAGGCGCGGAACAGACAAAACTCGATTTTCCGGAGGAAAAAGCGCCAGCAGGAAGATCGAGACCGTGAAGAAACGGAGCAACTGCACCGCGCTAATAACACACGAAAGTTCTATGAGAAGTTAAACCGTTCACGTAAGGGCCACGTGCCACAGCCCGATATGTGTAAGGACATAAACGGGAACCTTCTTACGAACGAGCGTGAGGTGATCCAAAGGTGGCGGCAGCACTACGAAGAACACCTGAATGGCGATGTGGCAGACGAAGATGGTGGTATGGTGATGAACCTGGGAGAACGCGCGCAGGACATAATTCTACCGGCTCCGGATCTCCAGGAAATCCAGGAGGAGATTGGCCGGCTCAAGAACAACAAAGCCCCTGGGGTTGACCAACTACCAGGAGAGCTATTTAAACACGGTGATGAGGCACTGGCTAGAGCGCTGCACTGGGTCATTACCAAGATTTGGGAGGAGGAAGTTTTGCCGCAGGAGTGGATGGAAGGTGTCGTGTGTCCCATCTACAAAAAGGGCGATAAGCTGGATTGTAGCAACTACCGCGCAATCACATTGCTGAACGCCGCCTACAAGGTACTCTCCCAAATTTTATGCCGTCGACTAGCACCAACTGCAAGGGAGTTCGTGGGGCAGTACCAGGCGGGTTTTATGGGCGAACGCTCCACCACGGACCAGGTGTTTGCCATTCGCCAAGTACTGCAGAAATGCCGCGAATACAACGTGCCCACACATCATCTATTCATCGACTTCAAAGCCGCATATGATACAATCGATCGGGACCAGCTATGGCAGCTAATGCACGAACACGGTTTTCCGGATAAACTGACACGGTTGATCAAAGCGACGATGGATCGGGTGATGTGCATAGTTCGAGTTTCAGGGGCATTCTCGAGTCCCTTCGAAACCCGCAGAGGGTTACGGCAAGGTGATGGTCTTTCGTGTTTGCTATTCAACATCGCTTTGGAAGGGGTAATACGAAGAGCAGGGATTAACACGAGTGGTACAATTTTCAATAAGTCCGTCCAGCTATTTGGTTTCGCCGACGACATAGATATTATGGCACGTAACTTTGAGAAGATGGAGGAAGCCTACATCAGACTGAAGAGGGAAGCTAAGCGGATCGGACTAGTCATCAACACGTCGAAGACGAAGTACATGATAGGCAGAGGTTCAAGAGAAGACAATGTGAGCCACCCACCGCGAGTTTGCATCGGTGGTGACGAAATCGAAGTGGTAGAAGAATTTGTGTACTTGGGCTCACTGGTGACTGCCGAAAATGACACCAGCAGAGAAATTCGGAGACGCATAGTGGCTGGAGATCGTACGTACTTTGGACTCCGCAAGACGCTCCGATCGAATAGAGTTCGCCGCCGTACCAAACTGACAATCTACAAAACGCTAATTAGACCGGTAGTCCTCTACGGACACGAGACCTGGACGATGCTCGTGGAGGACCAACGCGCACTTGGAGTTTTCGAAAGGAAAGTGCTGCGTACCATCTATGGTGGGGTGCAGATGGCGGACGGTACGTGGAGGAGGCGAATGAACCACGAATTGCATCAGCTGTTGGGAGAACCCTCCATCGTTCACACCGCGAAAATCGGACGACTGCGATGGGCCGGGCACGTAGCCAGAATGTCGGACAGTAACCCGGTGAAAATGGTTCTCGACAACGATTCGACGGGCACAAGAAGGCGAGGTGCGCAGCGGGCAAGGTGGATCGATCAGGTGGAAGATGACTTGCGGACCCTCCGTAGACTGCGTGGTTGGCGACGTGTAGCCATGGACCGAGCCGAATGGAGAAGACTCTTATATACCGCACAGGCCACTTCGGCCTTAGTCTGAATAAATAAATAAATAATGATGCCAATTTACATATATTCAATTTGTTTTCTCATATTTATATTTCATATTTAACACCATTATTATTATGATAAATGGCGCAATCTGAATAGGCTATAAGGTAGATTTTTACAATCCGTAATAATTCGGCACCAACATTTCAAAAAGGGTGAAACTGTTACAAGAGCAGTTCTCCCGCCGCTGGTGGGCTAATTGGTGTCTACCAACGCAATCCAGCACCATTAAATAAGAGAAAGGAATTCGCTGCTTCCATCAGTGGTGTTGAATTCCGTCGGTGGGCTCAAATGGGCCCACAAGCGACGTGAGGAACACTTGTTTACACAAGCAGTATCCTTCTTTTGACAGCAATGTTGGAGCTGAATTTTTTAAACATTCATTTTCAATGATTCTTCCAGATTGATGTATCCGATCGAGATAATTCCGTTGCGGCTTGTGACTCATGTCAGAGAAAAGTTTATAATTTTTACAACTTCAAACATAGATGCCGACAGCGAGAGCAGGATCGAAATTCCATCAAAAAGCGTCCTATTAGTATCGGATTTTCGGTTTTGAAGAAAGTACCACCACCAAAAGATAATGCAGAACGTTGTATCGGAGGTGCTGCGAAGCGTCCAAATTCCAACACAAACCCAGATGATTCCGATGATGATGGAATGGCTCCATTAGAGTTCGACGATAACCCCAGAAAAAAGCGCCCACCACCGAAACGGCTTCTGGTTCGATTCACCAAAGAGCAGTTGGCGAGCAGATCAAAGAAAGAGCTTTACGAAGAACGGCGCAACTTAATCTGCGAACAATGTGGCAAGTGTGTGCCAGATGTTAGAATGGAAAGTCACATGAATAACCATTTAGGGGTAAAGCCGTATATCTGCGAGGAGCCAGATTGTGGTATGGCCTTCCGATGTGCCAACGATCGCAAAATTCACCGAAAACGCAATCATGCTAACGAACAGTATCCCTGCGAAATTTGTGGCAAAATTTTAGGGAGTACTTTATCACTGAAGTCACACTCCTACTCGCATCGGGAGAAAGAATTTAAGTGCGAAATTTGCGGATTGATGATGTTGACGAAGTACGTAGTTTAAAATTTATCCAAATTTATAGGTATATGTATAACCATTTTTTTGGTTACCATTTTCAGGAACCGAAAGGATATTCATATGCGGGTGCATACACAAAAGCGAGATTACAAATGCCCTCACTGTCCGAAGTCGTTCTATGTGAATACGGTCTTGACATTACACCTGCGGAGTCATTCTGGAGAGAAGCCATATGTGTGCCACATATGCCATTTTGCAAATTCACATAGAATTTTATACGTGAAACATATGAAAAAAGTCCATCCAGGGGAGGAAATCTATAAGCTATGTGATATGCCGAAAATTACGAAAAAGGACAAAACTGTAACTAGTTAAATATTAATAGTTCTACTATATGGTTCTCTACTACGTTAATGTGTAAATCTTATTTGTATGATCCGAAACTCTTGATTTGCATTGACTGAGGAAGAACGTTTGACCACTTTATGCATCTGCAATTCGAGTAAGTACATGAACATGATGACCGTACTATTCCGTTTCTTTCCAACCTCATTGTGCATAGTTTGAGAGCTAGAGCTAGAGGGCTAGAGTTTTCAATGGTTAGGAAGCATAAAATCATGACTATCCGATAACATTACCCAAGCAACCAGAAGTTCGGATAAGAAGGGCTATTTTGGCTTAATCAGCTCTCATTTTAAGTAATTTTTTGTATGTAACGGAACTTTAAGTGAACTTTAAAGTTCCGTTAAGGATGCTTGGAACTTGATGTGAACCATAGTGAACCAATTAGTTCGGTTAAGAGTAAATTTAAGTAAAATCTGAACTTCTGGTTGCTTGGGTAGGCATTCCATTAACCAAGACGAACTTCTGCCATAAGAACTGAACACCCAAATTACCTAAATAAAAAATCTACTTGCAGTGGGCGGGTGAATACATAATCATTTCCTTACCATTCCCGATAGCACACCAGCACACGGTTATTAATAATGTACAGTCGGGCAGCAGGGACTATGTCTAAGGGCTTTACGACCCCTCCCCACTGCGAGTTAGGGGACCTGCCTAGGATGTGGTGGGGTTTGACAGTGGGCTCTGTTAAACTTCTACAAAAAGCTGCATGTATCCGTAAGCAGGTCCTATCAAAGCGACCGTGCGCCGCTCAAAGCACACTAGCCCAACCCAGTGGCATCGACAACGGCAACGTCAACGGACACGAGCGGAAATCGAGATATACAACGAATCTAGGGCTGACAGTTGTGTCATTCCACTCCTTGAGTAAAGCCGGGTGACACCGTCTTGAAATGGCGGGTGGGCTAATGCCACAGCTGCCTTCCGTCCCGTAAAACCGTGGCAGGCCTTGGGGCACGCCGTCCCAATCCAGCCGTCTGGCTTAACCAACCAGATGGGAGTAGGACCAGTTGATTCCTTCCTGGCTTACGCCGATCCGGCTCTGAACACCGAGGTGTCAACCCCCGCATGGCCTCACTGCATCTGCAAAGATAACCATGGGATCAAGAAGGCGACTATTCCAGTTGGGTTCGAGGGCAGCCCTAAGGGGGACCCAACAAACATGAATAAAGCTAAATTAAACAAACAAGCATCGGAAGTGAACCCCTTCGCAAGGAGAGGTTTGGAGAGATCTCCACCCAACGCATCGGGTGCGAGAGAAATGGAGACGAAGGACAAGAGTAGCGAAGTAGTCGTCGTGGAGAGCGATAACGATACGCCAATAGTCGATAAGCAGCAGCACAATACAGTGGAGATAGGGTCGAGTGGCATCCTGCCGAGCTTGACCGTCGTCATGGTGCAACTCGATGACATTATCGACTTCACCAATGAACGGGGCAATATGTCGAGGGAGCTGAAGCTGAAATTGCTTAAGCTTCGCAATTTGGTTCTTGCTGCCAAGCAAGAACAGGAAGTGCTTGCGGCCAGGCTGGAAGGCTGTGGTAAAGCGGAGAAGAGTGCACAGACTGCTCCCTTCTCCTTCCATAGTACCACAACCATGGCACAGGAGGCGTTAGATTTTGCCCTCAGAGACAGAGCGGTAGAGAGGAGAACGGATAAGCGAGCCAGGGACTCGCCTGGCATTAAGCGCTTTAAACAGAACGCAAAAAGGCGTCGGGAGAGCGCAAATCAGAAGAGCGGGCCCACGGAAGTTGCAAACATGGGAGAACGGCGTAAGAAGAAAGCGAGGACGAAACGAGCCAGTCGGCCACCGGAGGAGGGAAGCCAACCCGACCAAGACAACCTGCGGTCGGACGGTCCCTGGCAAACGGTAGTAAATAAACCGAAGGTGAAAGCGGCAATCACGCGCCCGGCGAGAGCTAGACAGAAGGGTGAAGCACTTCTCATTAAAACAGAGAAAGAGCGCTACGCCGACGTGCTCAAGGCGATGCGCAGCGCCGAGAAACTGGCGGACCTTGGTAAAGAGGTTTGTAGCATAAGGCGGACGAGAGCGGGCGAGATGATCCTTGTCTTAAGGAAGGGCTCACAGGCGAACGGTACCTCATATGGAGCGCTAGCCCAGGAAGTCCTAGGCGAGAGCGTAGAAGTGAGGGCTCTACACGACGAAGTGACTCTCCAATGCAAGCAGCTGGACGAGGTCACGACATCGGAAGAGATCGCCTCGGCCATCAAGGACCAAGGTGGAGTGGTGGTAGCAAATGCGTCCATCCGTCTGCGAAGAGGACCGCAGGGGACGCAGATTGCCACGGTGAAGTTACCGGCCATCGACGCTAACAAGGTGATCAAAGTTGGTAAGCTGAAAGTTGGCTGGTCAGTATGTCCAGTCAGCCTCTACCAACCACCGGTAGTCGACAAGTGCTTCCGCTGCCTCGAACCGGGACACAAATCGTGGGCGTGCAAAGGGCCGGATAGGAGTAACCTATGTAGGCGATGCGGCGAAGAGGGCCATAAGGCGCACACGTGCGAGAAAGCACCATCGTGTACGCTATGCGCGAGCAGGAAGCAGGAACATAACCACGCTATGGGTGGACCTGCGTGCCCGTTGAGTGGTTATACGAGGAAGCCGTGCAAGTAACGCAGCTCAACCTCAACCATTGTGCGGCCGCCCAGCAGTTGCTGTGGCAGTCGGTAGTAGAAGCGAGAACGGACGTCGCTATCTTGTCGGACCCGTACCGCATCCCCGCGGATAATGGGAACTGGGTAGCGGATAGATCCAAATCAGCGGCGATCTGTACGACGGGAAGATACCCGATCCAGGAAGTGCTGAACACAAGAGCGGAGGGTACTGTTATAGCGAAAATAAATGGAGTGTACTACTGCAGCTGCTACGCCCCACCAAGGTGGCCGATAGAACAATTCACCGAGATGGTCGATCGGCTAACATCAGACCTAGTGGGTAGCAAGCCAGTAGTAATTGCAGGAGACTTCAATGCGTGGGCGATAGAGTGGGGAAGTCGCTTTACTAACCGGAGAGGGCAAACGCTGCTAGAGGCTTTCGCCAAGCTGGATGTCGTGCTGTGCAACGAAGGCTCCAAAAGTACCTTCCAGCGAAACGGAGTGGAATCGATAATAGACGTAACGTTCTGCAGTCCAAGTTTGGTCGGTGATATGCAGTGGATGGTCGACGACGGTTACACCCACAGTGACCATCTAGCTATCCGGTACAGGATAGGCAGCGAGGCAAGAAGAGAAAGCCGGAGAGCTACTCCCACAACCCGGTCGTGGAAGGTCGCCCACTTCGACGGTGGGACCTTCAGTGAAGCTATGGGTCTGGAAGAAAACACGGGAAGTTTAAGCGGCGACGAACTGGTTGCGGTCCTGTCTCGAGCTTGTGACGCGACCATGCCGAGGAAGGTGCGACCACGGAACTGCAGGCCACAGGTATACTGGTGGAGCGATGAAATTGCAGCCCTTCGAGCAGCCTGTCTCCGGGCTAGAAGAAAAACGCAAAGGACACGCTTGGCGGAAGTGAGGGAGGAACGCATCGAGCAATTCAAAGCAGCGAGACTGGCTCTAAACAAGGCCATCAAAGAAAGCAAGAAAGCCTGCTTCGACAGACTGTGCCAGAGCGCCAACTCGAACCCATGGGGAGACGCCTATCGGGTGGTGATGGCCAAAACAAGAGGAGCACTGGCTCCTCCCGAGCGATGTCCAACGAGGCTGAAGACTATAATCGAGGCACTATTCCCGCACCACGGCCCAACCCACTGGCCGCCAGCAGCGAGGGTAGCAAATGATGAAGCGGTGGAGAGGGTGACGGTAGAAGAGATATTGACGGTGGCAAAGTCCCTCGACCCGAGTAAAGCACCTGGTCCGGACGGGATCCCGAATATGGCATTGAAGGCAGCCATAACGACTAACCCGAACATGTTTAGGTTGGCCATGCAGAAGTGTCTGGACGAGAGGACATTCCCGGATATATGGAAGAGACAGCGTTTGGTCCTGTTACCGAAACCTGGCAAGCCACCAGGAGACCCCTCAGCGTACAGACCAATCTGTCTTATAGACACGGTAGGGAAGCTACTGGAGAAGTTGATCCTGAACAGACTGTCGCCGTACGTCGAGGAGGTAGGAGGATTATCGAGCGAGCAATTCGGCTTTCGGAGAGGAAGGTCTACTCTAGGTGCCATTAAATCGGTGGTTGACACTGCAAAGGTCGCCATCGAATGCAAGCGGCGCGGTATACGTTACTGCGCAGTAATAACACTCGACGTGCGGAATGCATTCAACAGTGCGTGCTGGATGGAGATCGCGAACTCGTTGCTTCGGCTGGGAGTACCGGTAGGGCTGTATAAGATTCTGGGAAGCTACTTTCAGAATCGATTATTGATCTACGAGACAGACGAAGGCTTGGCTACCGCCCCATCACGGCAGGTGTCCCACAGGGATCAATTTTGGGTCCATTGCTGTGGAACGTGATGTACGATGGCGTGCTGCGGTTGAAGCTCCCGCCAGGAGTCAAGTTAGTGGGATTCGCCGATGACGTAACCATGACCGTGTACGGAGAATCCGTCGAAGAGGTCGAATTGACTGCAGCCTATTCGATCAGCCTAGTGGAGGAATGGTTGCGCAGCAAGAAGCTACAGTTGGCGCATCATAAAACGGAGATGATAGTCGTTAACAATCGGAAATCGGTTCAGGAGGCGACAATTAGAGTCGGCGGCTGCGACATCACCTCCAAGAGATCTCTGAAACAATTGGGGTGATGCTCGACGATAAGTTGAGCTTTAAAGTCATGTCGACTACGCCTGCCAGCGCGCGTCGACGGCGATAGCGGCACTATCGAGGATGATGGCGAACAACTCTAGGGTGTGCTCCAGCAAGCGCAAGCTGCTGGCAAGCGTGGCGGTTTCAATACTACGATACGGAGGACCAGCTTGGGTGTCAGCGTTGAGCGTAAACTGCAACGTGCGAAAGCTGGAGAGTACTCATAGGCTAATGTGCCTGAGAGTTATCAGCGCATATCGCACCGTATCTCGCGAAGCGGCATGTGTACTCGCGGGCATGATGCCTATCAAACTGGTGGTAGAGGAAGACGAGGAGTGCTACGCCCTCAGGGGCACCGATAACGCTCGAAGGAATATAAAGGCAGCAACGGTAGCCAAATGGCAGAGAGAGGGACAACTCGCCTAAGGGAACGTGGACCCATCGCTTAGTCCCAAGTGTGTCGGCATGGATTAGCAGACCTCATGGGGAGCTAAACTTTGGCTTGACCCAGTTCTTAACAGGCCATGGATGCTTCAAGTGGTACCTACACAGGTTTGGTCACGCGGCTTCTCCCACCTGTCCGCAATGCCCAGACGTGACAGAAACGGCTGAACACATCCTGTTCACATGTCCTCGGTTCGAAACGGAGAAAAGTGCGATGTTGTGGCATGCGGAACGGACACCAACACCGATAACATCGTCATAAAAATGTGCCAGAACCCAGAACAGTGGAGAGCGGTTGCAAGAGCGACGTCCAGGATAGCCGACATCCTGCAACGAAGTTGGCGCATAGAGCAGCAGCAGGCAGCCGTTACGGATAGCGGACCATGAGTCGTGGAAGTCGTGAATATATATGTCGATAATGGATGGGAACGACAGCGTCGCAACTGTATTCAGCTTGCGGCGAGCGCGTAGCCGCAGAACGTGGCGAAACGGCCGGGTTCGGAGGAGCTCCCGCTTTCGGGGAACTTCTCGTCGGAGTAGGTTAGATCCGCCGTCGGGGACTATCCGAGTCGTTCGCGATCGCGACCGAGGCGGGAGCTAAATGGCTCAATGAATAAGGTGAGAGCTGAATGGCTCAAGGCAAATGAAACTCGGTTATCGGAGTAGGCTAGGTCCACCGCCGGGGATCAGCTGAGTAGACCGTGGCGTGCGAATGTACCGGCTTCGGGTCGTCGGGGCACCATTGAACTGGAAGTTATCTCCACCCGGAATCTTTGGATTGACCTCGGCACTCGCCCGGTCACCCGTTGAGACGGGTCGTCGGTTACGGAAGAGCTTCCGACGTCGGGGAACTCCCTGTCGGAGTAGGATTGATCCACCGCCGGGGACTATCCGAGAAGTCCGCGACCAAGGTGAGAGCTGAATGGCTCATCGGTTAAGCAAGAAGCTGAAAGGCGCAGTTCATGGGAAATCGGTTAATCGGAGTAGGCTAGGTCCACCGCCGGGGACCAGTTGAGTAGATCGTGCCGCGTGAATGCACCTGCTTCGGGTCGTCGGGGCACCACTGAACCGGAAGCTATCTCCACCCGGAATCTTTGGCCTGACCTCGGCACTGGTCCGGTCACCCGTTGAAGTGAGAATGTGCGTAGGACTTGAGCGGATCTATGAACATGCATACCAGGTGAATGTGTAGTGTTGGTAATGTAACAGCCATCCACGAATGCGGGTCGTCGGTATCGGGGAGCTTCCGCCGCCGGGGACTCCCGTCGGAGTAGGTTAGATCCGCCGCCGGGGGACTATCTGAGTAGCTCGCGAGCACGTTGAGAGCTAAATGGCTCTAAAAATAAAAAGGAAAGTAGATGCGTTGCTGAATGGCACAAGGAAAAAAAAAAAGTAAAGGGCTTTAGGGCCCACGCTTTTTGTGTGCTTGCTGGCACCAATAAGGGAGCCAAAGGGCTCAGACGTACGACAAAACATCGAAGAGAGGCACTGTGAAAGGTGTTGTTTTGGGAGGAGTACTTTTAGTACTGCTTTTCCCCACAGAAGTAATACTGAAAGGTAGTCCCGGGGGGAATTGTGCATTAGAAGAGAGGGTAACTCAAGTAACCTTCTGTTGCTTGGGTGGGTTTAGTGGGTCCGGCGGTCCGGCCTTCTGCCAACCGCGCCAACCCCACTCCCTGAGTGATAATTTCAGGTGTCTGTATGCAGATTTGCCTTCATCCCTCTATAAAAAAAAAAAAAAAAAAAAAATGTACAGTAAATTATCGCCTCGAAAAAACACATTTTTTTAAACCAGTTTTTTTAGTGTTCCATAAGAGCCAGAGCTTAGGGTGGCGATCTTACCCCACTTTATCCTAACGATTGTGCTTTTTTTTTGCAAAAATTCACTCATATGTACAGTTCTTTTAGCCTAACTATCCCTTACGACTTTGCATTTCTAAGTGATTTGCACAACAAAAATATCGAATACCGTAGAAATTTTAAAACTTTTCTGTTTCTCACCAGTTAACAGAAAAACATATTAAGAGAAGTGAGGTGTATCCCGAGCAAATTCTGATATCATAATTCTAATTTTTGTGATTGATTATATGTTTTGATTTCATTTGGCTGTAGATTTCTAAATTGTATGATATGACATCAAACTGATTAGAGGAAAGTGGGGCATGACCGCCACCCTAAGCTCTGGATCTTGTGGAATATTAAAAATCCATCGCATACTACAACCACCTACGACAGCAGATTTGTTGCTAAGCCATCTATTTAGTGTCTTTCCTCTAATATTAGCATAAAAACCCAGATTTATCCACCTAGCGTTGGTGGTGCCTTTCTCGCATTTAGTTAAGACACCAACCTTATATGGGGCTTATATGGTTCGATGTATCATTTTCTTCATAACTTCATAACGCAATGATCGATCGTTTTCAAATTCAATAGTGATCAACAAGGGTTTGTCCCCTGTCGAATAAAACTTGTTGCGAGAAAATCGGTTAAGGATTACTATACGAAAAGTTGTCTAATGTTTTTTTTAATTTTTGTGCACACACACACACACACACACACACACACACACACAAATACATACACACGGACAGACAGACATGTGCTCAGTTTGTCGAGCTGAGTCGATTGGTATATAACACTATGGGTCTCTGGGGCTTCTATAAAAAGTTCGTTTTCGGAGTGAAATTATAGCCTTTCGGTTCGGTAGGTACAACTTCGTTGTACGAGAAAGGCAAAAATATTGATTGTTACAGCTAAAGCATCTTTCTAAATAGTTAATAAATGAACGGAACACGGAACGATTATAAAACCGCGTGTGTCTTTGTTTTATTATAACTTTAACTGACTGCCAAGAAATATGGCGGCGCCAACTTCCACTTCTCCACATGGGTGTATCCACTCAGGGCGCACTCATTCGTGTTGGTAGTACGCACCACAGAGTCCCCTAATTTAGGAATCGGACCATATCTCCTGATGGTGTAATTTTAGTTTTCTCATCTAATTGGGGATTTTCGCGTATTTCTTGATCGGCTGTAAATGCCGACTTGATACGGTCCATCGAAATCCTTTCAATCTTTCCGTTGATGCTTAGTTTCATAAACTTGTTGAATCGCCTCACCACTTCGAAAGGACCCTCATATGCCTGTACAAGCAGCTTCTTAACTCGAGACTGAATAAAGACTATAAAAAAGCTACTTAACTGCGTCGATTTTGATAAACACATGACTGCAATTTAATAACTACCGATGAACAAAAACAGCTGGCTTCAAATGATGAACAGGATCGATTGGTTGTACCACACCACGTTGTAGTTTGATGAATGTGTCTCGAAGTGCTTTCACAAATCCGTTCTGATCGTGTCACTTTCCACACAGCTAAAGAACTCTTTAGGAAGCCGCAGGGGTTGGCCGTAAATCAATTCCGCGCCTGAGCAATTGAAGTCGAAAAGCAGATCGAGCATGGGCAGCCGTTCACACCAGTGCTTGAAGTCAACTGCAATTATTGCTGCCTTCAATTTACGATGGAACAGCTCCACCAATCCGTTAGCTTGTGGATGATAAGCCGTTGTACGGATATGCTGAGAACCCATCGCTTCTGATAACTCTCAGAAAAGTTCGGATTCGAATTGCCTACCTTGGTCTGTAAAAATGGTCTCCGGTACGCCGAAACGAGCGACCTACGTCTCATACAATGCTTCACTCTGCTGGCCGTCATGTCTTCAATAGGAATAGCTTCTGGCCATCGAGAAAAACGGTCAACGATTGTAAGTAAATGACGATGTCCATTCGATGGAGGTAATGGTCCAACTATATCGACATGAATGTGACGAAATCGGCTGCTCGGTAGGGGAATGTTTTGGAGAGGGACCACGATATGACGATGAACCTTAGAGCCTTAACACTGAAGACAATTTTGCACAAAAAAATACGTCCTTGTTCATATTCTTCCAAATAAAACGGTCAGAAATCAAGCAACAAGTGACACGAATTACTGGGTGACCCAAACCGTGTGGAAATGTAGAAGAACCATCTGTCGGTGTTGCCACCGGGGACCTCTGGTTTGAATGTGATGAGTAACGCCGTGTTGCACTGCTGTTTTGATCATCGTCGGTAAAGTAATTTCCTTGAACTCGTTCAGCAACTACCGGAACGGGTGATCGGAAGCTATCAATGTTACAGAATGAACCGATGTTTCAGTCATGTCCGCCCGTGTATTTACTTACTTACTTATGGATCCTGTACACCTCCGGTGGTGCAAAGGGCCGACTTGAAAGATCTCCATCCTGAGCCTTGCCCGGCTATCGCTTGAACCTGTTGCCAGGTTAGATTTCGGTCGACTTCTTTTATTTCTTTATTGAGGCTTCGCCGCCATGAGCATCTGGGTCTGCCTCTGCTGCGATGTCCCGCTGGGTTCCAGTCTAATGCTTGTTTACAGATTTCGTTTCTGCCCCTACGTAGAGTGTGGCCGACCCAGCCCCATTTCCGATCTCGAATTTCTGTTGCTATCGGCCTCTGGTGACAACGACGATGGAGTTCGTTGTTTGAGATCCAGTTGTGAGGCCACCAGGCCCGAATTATATACCGCAGGCATCTGTTAATGAACACCTGCAGCCGTTGAGTGTTCTCCTATGACACACACCATGTTTCGCTAGCGTATAACAGCACAGATTTCACGTTAGAGTTGAAAATTCGTATTTTGGTGCGTTCACTTATCTGCCTGTTTTTCCAGATATTTCTTAAACTCGCAAAGACAGCCCTTGCTTTCTTGACCCGTGCGCCTATGTCGATCTTGGTACCGCCGTCTGACGCCATTTGGCTACCAAGATATTGAAAGCTTTCAACATTCTCCACTGGTTGCCCGGCTACTGTGAAACTGGAAGGAGTCACCGTGTTTACATCCAACGATTTCGTTTTGTTGACGTTGATGACTAAACCTGCCGAGGAGGAGTGCTCGGCAAGGTCGTTGAGCTTACTCTGCATATCAGAGCGCCGTTGCACGAGGAGTGGTTATAGGCTGCCATAACAGCCCGCGGTTTGGTTCACGGTCAATAACATCTACCAGAATCTCATCGATTACGATGAGGAACAGTAACGGTGATAAAATACATCCTTGCCTCACACCAGCTACGACCCGGATAGGGTCGGACAGGACCCCATTGTGCAGCACTCTACACGAAAAGGCCTCGTACTGTGCTTCGACGAGGCCGATGATTTTCTCAGGAACTCCCTTGCGTCTCAGGGCGCCCCACATATTCTCGTGATTGAGACGGTCGAAAGCTTTTTCGTAGTCAATGAATACTGTGGTATTCGCATGTGTCAAGCACGAAGGTGTAAAGTGTAAAATAGACTGCGCTATGTTCACTGCGTCGTATAACACGAACTTACTGTTGCACTACTACTTAGCTAGAGGAGCTCACTCGACTGTTCTTCATAGGTGGGACATAGAACAGATCAATATGATGTAGTGTACATATTAAGCGAGGCATCGATCACCACAAATACCAAGTAAAGGGACTCTTGGAATTCGTTGAGCTGCTCCAGAATGGAATAAAGCGATCGAAAACCAGAGGAGCCAAAGTCTTAGCCCGTCAACGATACGCGGCTCTTGAGAAGGAAGTAAAACGCTCATGTCGACGGGACAAATGATCGTGGGCAGACTCTCTGGCCGACGAAGGAGAGAGAGCCGCCGCAACCGGGGACATTCGCCTCCTCTACGATATCTCACGACGCTTAAGCGGGGCGAAGATGAATGCAGCGATGCCTGTGAAAGACGCGAATGATCAGTTATTGATCGACCCAACTGACCAGCTGAAACGCTGGTTCGAGCACTTCGAACAACTTTTGTCAGCCAGGCCATCACCACCTCGGCATGATCTGCCTAGAATCCGACGTATAACACGCGTCAATACCGATGCTCCATCACTGCTAGAGATTCAAACAGCCATCCAAAGCATGAAATCGAATAAAGCCCCAGGAGTCGACCGCATATCAGCCGAGATGCTTAAAGCTGACCCCATGACATCCGCTCAACTACTGCATCGTTTATTTCGTAATATCTGGGACACCGCAACTTTCCCGGTCGACTGGATGCAAGGTATCTTAGTGAAGGTGCCCAAAAAGGGTGACCTGACTGTATGCGATAACTGGCGAGGCATTATGTTGCTGTGGACCGTTCTCAAAGTTCTGTGCAAAATTATCCTAGCCCGGATTCAGGAGAAGATCGATGCGACTCTCTGGCGGCAGCAAGCCGGATTCCGTGCCGGAAGATCCTGTGTGGACCATATTGTCACGCTCCGCATCATTCTGGAGCAGGTCAACGAATTCCAAGAGTCCCTTTACTTGGTATTCATTGACTACGAAAAAGCTTTCGACCGTCTCAATCACGAGAATATGTCACTCAGATAAATTTCCATCTAAAATTTATGTGCACTGCACATATATTTTTGCAATCAAGCTTTGCACATGCACTTTATTAATCTTGCACATAGAATGAGAAACTTTGCAACTCTTATATTTTATGTGCACCGCTAAATAGAATTTAAAGGCATGTGCAATATATCTTATTGGGCAATTTGAATACCTTTCATGTGCAGCAACTAATAAAAATCGTTTGACCCACTTTTAGAATCGTTTCAAGCTGAAATATATTAAATATAAAATAACAAGAAATGAGAAGGAATATTCTTTTTGCCTTTCTCGTACAACAAAGTTGTACCAGAAGGCTATAATTTCACTCCAAAAACCAAATTTTGATAGAAGGCTCGGAGACCCATAGTGTTATATACCAATCGACTCAGCTCGAAAAACTGAGCACATGTCTGACTGTGTGTGTGTGTGTGTGTGTGTAGCCCAGAATTTTTATTGTTAAACACGTTTCATAGAGAAGGACTTGATCGGTTCGAGTGCAACTGGTTTCATTCGACAGAGAAAGTTTCCTAGTTGGACACTATTGTTTTTGTTTGCTAATATCTCATGCGGTTTGAATAATATTTCTATTTTTCTTTTATCAAATACGCTGTGTACATGCACATTTTAAATCATTAATCAATTTAGCCGTGACGCAATCCATTACTCTCATAGTTGAGTTATTTTTAAGCAGCTTGATATAATCGCATCAAAGCTATGAACCGCCTAAATGTAGGCAATTTACGTTGCATTTACCATACTAATTCGAATTCAACACGTTGAATCGAGAAAGGCATAATCACCACTGGTGGATAAATTTGGGTTTTTAATTATTTTATCATCCCTCAAAGTACATCGACTTTTAAATATTGCGATTTCTTGTCTTCTTCAATTTCGCTCTGAGGCCTTAAGAGCCCTCTACAATGGATACGTTTGTGAACCTTTGCCAGTTTTACCATCGTAGATACGTATAGGATATACGTCTCTCTCGACAAAACCTTTCTTTATAAAATGTCAACAATTTTCACTTTCAAACACCTTATTTTGAATACTGCGCAAACTGATCTTCCCCAACGGCATCCGGAGGACGGATGCTTCGACCAGGCACTTTCAATCCGGATCAATCGTGTCTCAGCGGACTCAACTCTAACCGAAAGTAACCAATTGATTTTGATCTCCTCATCATCCGACAATCTGTTTGTTGATTCGTTAACTCGCGATCTCGCAAAATTGGCTCCGATAGATCAGGCTACCTTCCTGAAACCGATAATTAAATTCTTTAGTCAGCACATATCTGTCCCTTTCATCGTCCTCATTTCTTACCGGTGTTACTGACGGAGTAACAATTTCTTGCATTAATAACTTATTTGTAAAGCTGGTTTCGTAGAATATAGCAATGTCGGATTCGGGAGTTGGGTTAGAGCTGCTGTCTATTTACATTCGACGATGGATCTTCCAGCCGATGATGACTGCTGATGAAGTATGCGGTGTTTCGCGGAGTAGTTCATTAGCGTTCGCAGAGGATACCGCGCCAAAGAGCCAAGAATCAGCGATTTGCTGCTAGCAGGAGGAACATTTGGCTCCATTTGAACGCTTCCCAGAACGTATACGTTGCACTTGGGTTAACGCTAATTTTATAATATACAATAAAATGTATTAAAAGCAAGAAATTAAATAACAAAAGATGAAATCTGATTTGAAAATTATAACATTTACCTGTCTGTAATAAATAGCGGCACCACGTATCTGCAAAGATTGTCTGACATTTTATTATTATTTTCAAGCTGTTCATTATATATGCAAGGCTTGATAGAACTTATGTATTGGCCGTCACTTTGAAATTTTATTAGTAGCACCAATAACATTTAAATATAGAGCAGATAAATTCTAGTACAGTTCAAATGCCGCACATAAAATCTCATTGGGAGTCGTTGAATCATTTTTATATGCTTGCTGCACATAAAATATAATGGAGTTTTGAGCTCAGTGTGGGGCGCCCTGAGACGCAAGGGAGTTCCTGAGAAAATCATCGGCCTCATCGAAGCACAGATTCTGGTAGATGCGATTGACCGTGAACCAAACCGCGGGCTGTTATGGCAGCCTATAACCATGGAGCAACTAAACGACTTCGAATTGGCTGATGACGTTGCACTCCTCGCGCAACGGTGCTCTGATATGCAGAGTAAGCTCAACGACCTTGCCGAGCACTCCTCCTCAGCAGGTTTAGTCATCAACGTCAACAAAACCAAATCGTTGGATGTAAACACGGTGACTCCTTCCAGTTTCACAGTAGCCGGGCAACCAGTGGAGAATGTTGAAAGCTTCCAATATCTTGGTAGCCAAATGGCGTCAGACGGCGGTAACAAGATCGACATAGGCGCACGGATCAAGAAAGTAAGGGCTGCCTTTGCGAGTTTAAGAAATATCTGGAAAAACAGGCAGATAAGTGAACGCACCAAAATACGAATTTTCAACTCTAACGTGAAATCTGTGCTGTTATACGCTAGCGAAACATGGTGTGTATCAATGGAGAACACTCAACGGCTACAGGTGTTCATTAACAGATGCCTGCGGTATATAATTCGGGCCTGGTGACCTCACAGCTGGATCTCAAACAACGAGCTCCATCGTCGTTATAACCAGAGGCCGATAGCAACAGAAATTCGGGATCGAAAATGAGGCTGGGTCGACCACACTCTACGTAGGGGCGGAAACGAAATCTGTAAACAAGCATTAGACTGGAACCCAGCGGGACATCGCAGCAGAGGCAGACCCAGAGGCTCATGGCGGCGAAGCCTCAATAAAGAAATAAAAGAAGTCGACCGAAATCTAACCTGGTTAAAGCGATAGCCGGGCAACGCTCAGGATGGAGATCTTTCATGTCGGCCCTTTGCACCACCAGAGGTGTACAGGATCCATAAGTAAGTAAGTAACTCTCCATTAATCTTTTCCAAATCCAAATTATTTTATCTACAGAAATGATCGTCTTGACAGCGCCTGTGGTGGGGTCGCCATTGTCATTAATAGACGTATCAAACATAAATTATTTTCTTCGTTCGAAACCAAAGTTTTTGAAACCTTGGGAGTTTCTGTTGAAACAAATTTTGGACAATTTTCCTTCATTGCAGCCTACTTGCCTTTTCAATGCAATGGGCAGCAAAAGAATTTGTTGAGACCTGATCTTCAAATTCTGACTCGCAACAAATCTAAATTCTTCGTATCTGATGACTTCAATGCCAAACACCGTTCATGGAATAATGCTCAAAGCAATTCCAACGGCAAAATTTTATTTGAAGATTGTTCTGCGGGATATTATATTGTACTTCCAGTTGAAAACCGAAGTAAGGTCTCGCGACAATCGAGTTTTCTCCCGTTTCCTTTTGTCGCAACTACGTCGCGACTAGTGCGCATCATGGCGCACGGCGGTGGCATAGATGCGCTTTAGTCGCGATGCAGTTGCGACATCAGGAAATAGGGAAAAACTCAATCGTCGCGAGAGCTTACTTCGGTTTTCAACTGGAAGCACAATACTATTCAATATCCCAATGGCTCAACTTGTTTTTCATCCACTCGAAATCCTTCGACAATTGATTTGGTTTAACGGATTCAAGTCAGCTGTGTGGCCAATTGGTAACTCATGCTGACTTTCATTGGCGTAAATAAGGGGGGGCCTGGCCCCCCCCAGAAAATTTTGAAAAGTAATTCCAACTTAGTCAGTTTTTATTTCATTTACATATTTCCTACATATTTCTTAATTTTGATTATGAATTCTATAAACATATTTTTTGTTGCGTTATCACATCTATGACCATTTGTTCAGCAAAGCATCGACATATTTAAGTTGGACCCCCGGGAACATTTTATTGTCTATCCGGAATAAATTTATACCGCTTTTTATACCGAAGTTGGATTTGTCTCCAGATACAGGCAATTTTCCCAACTTCGGAAGTAGTACGCTGGTTTCGCATAAAGATGCGCTAAACAACGCATCAATTAGTTTGACAAATAAAACTTCGGAAGAAAGTTCGGTTCGGAAGTCCCGACTTCCGAATTCTAACTTGGTGCTACGCCGACAATATCGATTTTTAAGCTAAAATCAATGCCGCTTCTAATTCAGTTGCTAGCTTAAAATAATAAATTTGTTCTGCATTTGTTTGACTAGTATCCTGGTCGCAGAAACATAAAAACATAATTGTATTAAGATATAAATATTTCTGTTCTATTAAACTACCATCCGCTTCAAAAAAGACTGAAGCAACTACATCAAAATGAGCACATGTACACAAATCCGGTCGATGAAATTTCGAACGACCATTCTTTCGAAAATCTTCGAGTTAATCGCAAGGCATGCCGCAAAACAGTTGATCAAATTCCTATGGAGCTTTTTGCTCTCGCTATATAATTCTGGCACAGAAAGATATAAAATTATAAAACTTAACAATCTTTATTAGAATGACAGAAAAATCGACTACGCATTCCATTGAAAGTATTAGGACAAAACTTAGGCAACCTTCGCACTAACAACAGAGATAGCATTAAAGAAATATTTTTATAATCCTCAAAAGATCTTGTTCCATTTATTTTTTTGGCGATTTCATAAGGATCATCGGAAAACTCTTTTGTGCCTGCTTTAGTTAGAATTTATTTTTTAGGATAAAAAAATAGATTTAGAAACCAGTTCGTATCAGAAAACATTTCTTTTGCAGCACAATTCAGATCGATTTGGTTGCTTCTGAAGTCTCATGGAATTTATGACTCATAAAAAACACTTTAGGATTCATTATTGATTATGACAATATTTGAGCATGAGCATGAGCATGATTGACCGCCCACGGTTGCTACTCCGTTATTGCCAGGTCAGCTGTAATTACACAGAGAACCAACAAATGAAGTTTGGGACTAACATCATCTTCAATGTGTAAGAACTGGTGACCCAAAAATAAGCAATACCAGCGCCGGCCGTGTCCGAATGCAGGTCAATTAAGGAATGGGTAGGAGAATGTTGACATGATACTCGCTTTGATAGAAGCCGACGAGTCATCTGCACTTCCACGAGAAATCACTGGGATGTTGGATAGATGGGGTAGGAAGTGTGGCAGGGTTCGTTTTGGTAAACGGTATGCCGTGTATAGCGTGTAGTTTAATCGATGAAAACAAAACTAATAATTTTATTTTGAAGGCCGCACAAAGCAAAACAAAATTTCGGTAACCAGCCGATCGTTCTGCTCACCGCACAAAGCAGAACAAAATTTTGATGACCGGCCGATCGTTTTGCTTACTGAAGAAACATGTCTGGGCGCGATCTAAACTTTTACTATCTAATTAATTTACTCCCGCACTCAGCAGAACAAAATTTCGGTGACCGGCTGATCGTTTTGCTCACCGCACAAAGCAGAACAAAATTTCGAATACCAGCCGATCGTTCTGCTTACTGAAGAAAATATGTCAGGACGCGATCTCTGATCGTTCTATGTCTAATACAAAACACAAACAAACCTGCACTGATTGTTTCACTTTTATATTAATATACTCGCCCGCACAGCAGAACCCGGCATTCCGATAACCGCGCGATCGTTCTGTGTCCAACACAAAACACGAACAAACTTTCACTCGCATTCAATCGTTATTACTCGCCCTCTGGAACGAAAAAGAAAAGAAACAAAATCGATGAAAAAACAATCGAAAACCCACAAGACGACAAAAATATAACAATTTTACTTACAACAGCTCCATATTTTTCTAGCCTGGAATCGTTATCTCGATTATCCTTGTCGAAAACACAACTCATTTCCAACACACTAGCATTGGCTATAGCTTATAGGAGAATGGGAGCAATATGCCCTAGCCAGACAAAAAACAGCTATATGTTGATTGTAACGATTTGAGAGTATTTTTACCTTATGCGAGATTTAAACAACGTACACACTTAACATAAATCGCAGGTTTTTATGAAATTTCATAATCCATTGGGCTGTACATGTAACGTGTATGCCGGAAGAAAGAGCATCAAAAGTTATGTTTAGCAGAGAAACTGGAAGAGGACGTTGGCTCCGGGGTAGGGCCCACACTCGCTAGCTGTGTACAATCTAGGAAGATGTGAGTGCTTCCAGCCTGTGTTCAGGGAGACTGGCGATTGGCGGACTGGTACATATTATGGTTCCAGTTGAAAATCGAATTTCGAATATTCGAAAACCGATTTTATTCGCGTTCATCTTATAGCGCACCATTGCGAAACTAGTGCACTTTGTTCACAATAAAAGCGCTATGCAGATGCGCAGTAATGAAACTTGAGACTAAAAGGAGAAAATTTGATTTTCGTGACTTCAAATATTACATTACACTTGGTTTTGTTCCGGACAACACGGAGTGTATGACCATCATAGGTAGGATTATGAAGGTATATTGTATGTACATATATGTGGGTAAATCTATCGAGTATTTGTAGTAAGTTCCAAATCAATCAACTAATATCGATAAAATTCACTTTCCCTTTCCGGGACTCAGTATGTATATGTGTTGTGTACGACAAGCATGCTTTCTTCGCTAATGTTGTACTACAATGGTGCAAGCATTCGAAACTCGAAATTTTGTTCAGAACACCGGTTCATATAAGTCTTCAATGAAATTGTTGTTTATTAAAAGATGACTTCCGGGGTAACAAAAGTTAAGAGGTCGATTGACGGTTGACTACCAAATAAACGAAATTGATTGAAATTGATTCCAATTAATCTATTTTAACCGTACATCACGCGCGCGGTCCTGAAACGCTTATGCAGGGTCATTTGTGCTCGAGTTTTAATCGAGGAGGTCGGTGAATAAACTGCTAGAAACAATACCAGCCTTGTACTCTCTGCGCAATACACTTCAATCAGATAAAAATGAAAATCAAATTATGATAACATATAAAGATCTTTGCAAATGATCCATTTAGCTGAATTTCTGGAACAAGTATGAAATAATACTCTACACCGGTTTACGAAGATGATATGGGTTTCAAAATCTTTTGTGCATGTACAACGTACACCGTAACATAAACCGGAACAAACTCACCGAATTCGGCCAAAACGCAGACAGAGCACAGCTGAGGTTTGTTCTGGAGATGGCTTCTGACATCGAACAGCCGTTCCAGGGCTCATCTTCCACTAGATGTATCTTTATTGATTATGACAATATTTCGTGGAATTTATTCCACATCTAAAGAGTTTCAAAAATTTCAAGTTTCAAAAAAATCGAGATCTTTATGCATTAAGTAATTATAAAAATGCTTGAAAACTTTCAGAAATATACTAATATCGAATTTCATTTATAGATAATTCGAAGAAGATTCTTGAATCTTAGATTACACACTTATCCACATTTAGTAACATGGAGAAGTCAAGTTGACACAGACACAGCGTTTTGGAGCAATCACAGCATCATTGGAAATCAATTGTATTATTCGCGATTTTTTTATGTTAGTTCTAGGACGAATGAGCGATAAACTAAGTCAAACAATTTCTATTGCAATCCATGCGCACAGTGCTTTAAATCGCCTTTGAAAATTACATCCCACCAGCTGGTGCCATGGCCCCCTCCTAGACCGAGACTCTAGTTACGCCTATGCTGACTTTGACTCTGATCACCTTCCTGTGACATTTGAAACCTTACAAGAAGCCATTTATAATCCAATCAGCTCAACTTTTAATTATCATAGAGCTGATTGGGATTTATATAAAACATATATCGATAGGAATTTTGACGTTGATATTCCTTTGTGTTGTGTTAGGGCACGTTCTGAGCGAGGTTCGGAGAGAGCCTATCGCTGAAGAGTTGAAAAGTAAGTTTTCAACTGTATTTGATGGGGATTTTTCAACTCCAATAGTTGGGTATGAAGGAGATCTTGTTTTGAAAGAAGATAAGCCTATTTTTAGAAAAGCATATGGGGTACCGCTAAGACTGCGAGACAAAGTCAATGAGCATTTAGATTCCTTAGAGAGAGACCAGCGAATGGGCCTCACCGGTGGTAATTGTGATGAAGAAGGATCAAAACATCCGTTTAGTGATCGATTGCAAGGTTTCAATAAACAAGGTCATAATTCCAAATACCTACCCATTACCTGTTGCACAGGACATTTTTGCCTCTTTATCAGGATCTAAAGTTTTTTGCTCACTTGATTTAGCTGGTGCTTATACGCAGCTTTTATTATCGCCAGCCTCTAAAAAGTTTATGGTAATAAACACAATTAAGGGTTTATATGTTTACAACCGTCTGCCACAAGGAGCATCATCAAGTGCATCCATTTTTCAAAAAGTTATGGACCAAGTCCTTCAAGGCCTGGAAAACGTGTCTTGTTATCTGGACGATGTTTTGATTGCGGGAACTGATTGGGAGGATTGTAAAAGAAAACTTTACCTAGTACTGGAGAGATTGGAAAGAGCTAATATAAAGGTTAATTTGAAAAAGTGCCAGTTTTTTGTGACAGAATTGCCATTTTTGGGGCACATTTTGACGGATAAAGGATTATCCCCGTGCCCGCAGAAAATCGAAACTATTCGGGAAGCAAAAGCGCCGCGAAATGTATCAGAGCTCAAGGCATTCTTGGGTTTATTGAATTATTATGGCAAATTTATCCCCAATCTTTCTTCCCGCATCAAGTGCCTTTATGGTCTTTTAAAGAAACATGTGAGATATACTTGGACGGACGAGTGTGAACAAACTTTGAGGATTGCAAGAAATTTCTTCTTCGGCCTTGCTTGTTGGAGTATTTTGATCCCAAGAAGCCAATAGTTGTCACCACAGATGCCTCGAGTTATGGACTAGGAGGGGTGATATCACATATCGTAGGTGAAGAGGAACGCCCTATTTGCTTTACATCTTTCAGCCTAAATGATGCCCAACAAAAGTACCCCATCTTACATTTGGAAGCTTTAGCGGTTGTTTGTGCAGTTAAGAAATTTCATAAATTTCTTTTTGGGATGAAGTTTGTAATTTACACTGATCACAAACCATTAATCGGAATTTTTGGCAAGGAGGGCAAAATCAAATTTCAATAACGCGGCTGCAACGTTATGTTATCGAACTTTCTATTTATGATTATGAAATCATATACCGACCTTCTTCCAGAATGGCAAATGCAGATTTTTGCTCACGTTTTCCCCTTGCACAGCCTGTTCCGAAAGTCTTGGATCGTGAATATGTAAAAAGTTTAAATTTTACAGAAAACTTTCCCCTTGACTATAAACAAATTGCTAAAGAGACCGTACGAGATGAGTTTTTGGTGAAAATTACGGCATATATTAGGCAAGGCTGGCCAGATCGCATGGATAGAAGGTTCATGGATGTTTACTCTCACCACCAGGAATTAGAGGAAGTAGAGGGATGCGTGTTATTTCAGGACCGTGTCATCATTCCAGTCAATTTAAAGTCAAATGCGTTGGAACTGCTGCATAGGAACCATAGCGGCATAAACAAAATGAAGCAACTGGCCCGCAGAACGATGTATTGGTTCGGGATGAATAGGGATGTGGAGGAGTACGTTGGATGCTGCAGGATATGCAATCAAATGACCCCAGTTACGAGACCAGCAGCATATTCTCAATGGATCCCGACCAACAAACCGTTTAGCAGAGTGCATGCAGATTTTTTTCATCTGGACCACAAAACATTTCTGGTGATTGTAGACAGTTACACAAAGTGGATTGAGCTGGAATACATGAGGACTAGTACGGATAGTAAAAATGTGATTAAGGTTTTCCTCAATGTATTTGCCAGGTACGGATTGCCTGATGTGTTGGTCACAGACGGTGGACCACCATTTAATTCCAAGGAGTTCGTTGAATTTTTCGAAAAGCAAGGGGTGTATGTGATGAAAAGTCCGCCTTATCACCCGGAAAGCAACGGGCAGGCAGAACGCATGGTTCGATTGGTGAAGGATGTTTTAAGAAATTTTATTAGACCCGGAGATGAAAAAGCTCGAAACAGATTTACAAGTTTCCTATTTCCTTTTAAATTATAGAAACACTTGTCAAGAGGATGGGGCCATTTCCCATCCGAAAACTCCTTTCATACAAACCCAAGACACTATTGGATTTGATCAATCCCAAAACTAATAACAAACACAATTTAAAAAGCAAGGCATGATGACTCTTCACCCGTTATCTCTACAATTACTGACAATTTCAACGACCAGTTCGTTAATCTCAAAAGCGGTGACCTGATCTATTACAAAAACGCTAATAAAAGTGACATCAGACGATGGTTACCAGCAAAGTATATTAAACGAATTTCTCCAACTGTTTTTCAGATATCGCTCGGAGGAAGGTTGATTGCGGCACACAAACGACAGATTAAAATTTCCGACGATCATAGCCGCAAATCCGTTCCACGCTTCGTGTTAAGCGGAGAAAATGAGCATATTAATTCAAGAAAGCGAAGGAGAGAAGTCGATACTGAAGATGACGGATGCACATCCGATCAAGAGCCTGATTTTTATGGATTCCCGGCGGAATCGTTTATTTTTAGAGAAGATTCTCCGATCGGAGATCAAATAGATAGGCATGAAATTAATCAGGATACCAAGCAAATTAGAAAATCCAGTCGAAATTCTAAAAAAACGTAAAGGTGATTTTTATTATTATTATTAAGTTTATATAATCATTCAGGACCATTCGAAATGTTTATCAGGGTCTGATTTCGAAGTTTATTTTAACATTGATATTGTTTCATTCTTAAAGGAAGGAGGAGTTGTTGTGTTAGGGCACGTTCTGAGCGAGGTTCGGAGAGAGCCTATCGCTGAAGAGAGGAAAAGGGAATATAAAAGCTGTGCCTATGAACAGATCTGAAATAAAGATGAGTTAACTTTTGTACACCTTACTAGCCTGACGTGTTTACTTCTTCTTAAAGATTGAAACCCAATTATAGTTTTATACGGTGTCTATTTAGTCCTTTGGTATCCACCTCGTTATAATCCTCTTTGTAGTTATTACACTTTGGATGCCAAAAGTGATATTGACAATGCGTTCGTATCTTTGACAAATTTAATTTTCGAAGCCAAAAAATAAATTCAACTCCATTATTATTGACGACGATCTTCAGCTACTGATCCGTCTTAAACATGTGAGGCGAAGGCAATATACCAAAGAACTCGCGATCGCGCGTTGAAAGTTATTTGGCGAGATTTGCAAAATGAAATTAAAAGACGTTTCGCTATTCTGAGAAATACCAACTTTGAGAATAATGTCTCGAAGTTGGATCCCAGTTCGAAACCCTTTTGGAAATTTACGAAAATTCTTAAAAAACCTCAAAAGCCAATTCCAGCGCTTAAAGAGGGAAATAAAATTTTATTAACAAATGGCGAAAAGGCTCAAAAACTTGCTAACAGTTCGAGAGTGCCCATAATTTTAGTCCAGGTCTCACTAGTCCAATTGAGGATCAGGTTACACGGAGCTTCGAAGACATTCTCAATCAAGAGAATGTTTTTGACTCTTCGTTGGGAACTAATTTGGATGAAGTTAGATCTTACTAGAAAATTTAAAAATATGAAAGCACCGGGTGATGATGGTATTTTCTACATACTTATCAAAAAACTTCCTGAGAGCTCTTTATCCTTTTTGGTTAATTTATTTAACAAATGTTTTCAATTGGCATACTTTCCAGATAAATGGAAAAACGCCAAAGTTGTGCCAATTTTGAAGCCGGACAAAAATCCAGCCGAGGCTTCTAGTTATCGCCCAATCAGTTTGCTCTCTTCAATAAGCAAACTGTTTGAAAAGATTATTTTAAATAGAATGATGGATCATATTAATGACAATTCTATTTTTGCTGATGAACAATTTGGTTTTCGCCATGGGCATTCAACCACCCATCAGTTAATAAGAGTTACGAATTTAATTCGGCTCAACAAATCTGAAGGATATTCGACTGTAGTTGCTCTTCTTGATATAGAGAAAGCATTTGACAGTGTTTGGCATGAAGGTTTGATTGAAAAATTGATGAATTTTAATTTTCCTCTGTACATCATTAAAGTGATCCCAAAATATTTACCAGATCGCTCACTGCAGGTAAACTATCAGAATTCCAAATCTGATAGATTACCTGTAAGGGCTGGTGTCCCCAAGGCAGCATACTGGGGCCCATATTGTATAACATTTTTACTTCTGACTTACCTGATTTACCACCAGGGTGTCAAAAATCTTTGTTTGCAGATGACACGGGCCTTCGTGTCATTTATAGTAGATTGCAAAAAAGTTTGGATATTTTCTCCACTTACTTGCGAAAATAGAAAATTTCTCCGAATGTTTCCAAAACTCAGCTTATAATTTTCCCACCATAAGCCGAGAGCTTATTATTTTAAACCTTCTAGCAGACATATTGTCACTATGAATGGGGTTCCAATTAATTGGTCTAGCGAAGCCAAATATTTAGCTAGACCATAAAATAACTTTTAAAAATCACATTGAAGGCCTTCAAGCCAAATGTAACAAATATATTAAGTGTCTATATCCACTTATAAACAGAAAATCAAAACTTTGTCTTAAGAACAAACTTTTGATATACAAACAAATTTTTAGACCTGCCATGTTGTATGCTGTGCCAATATGGAC
The DNA here is from genome assembly GCF_024139115.2 of Armigeres subalbatus. Lineage (NCBI taxonomy): Eukaryota > Metazoa > Arthropoda > Insecta > Diptera > Culicidae > Armigeres > Armigeres subalbatus. Next base: position 369,358,933 of record NC_085140.1, on the reverse strand, counting down.
TAGTTGCTGCAATACCAGAAAGAATGCACTTCAGAGGATTCAAAATAAAATTTTGAAAATGATTCTGAAATTGCCTCCGTGGTATTAGTACCAATGAACTTCATAGAATTTCTAATATTGAGACATTGCAACTAATGTCCAACAAAATAATTTCCAATTTTAGACAAAAATCGTTGCAATCTTCTATTGCAACGATTAACTCCTTGTACCCTTAGTATAAAATAGGTTAAGTTTAGTTTAAGTTGAAAACATTCTAATTCCTACATGGTTCAATTCAACCAGAGGAAAAATTCTAACTGCCAGATGCAATTGAAATGTATTAATAATAACTAAAAATGTAACATAGCACATAAGGATGATAGTGTTAAGAAAACACGGAACACCTAGTCTAAGAGATAATTAGCAAATAAAATTAGTCAAAAAAAAATTCAATGTCACAGTAAGATTTTTCTGCTATAGATTTTAAAACGACTAAAAGGATACATATAAAAGATATCAACAAAGCAAGTTTTCGATTTACTCGGGTAGTGAGTAGTATAAAAGAATATTCCTTTTCCTGACTTTAATGATTATGCCAGTGCGAATGCGCTTGTACTGTACATTCCAATATTTAATTAATACATGCGTGCGCATACTATCCGTTCTGATGTCACTCTCTCCTACACATGTAACATTCATTTTCCAGTTACAGCGCGAATGATATTTTCACATTCCTATCTTTAGTTCTCTCGCTACTACATATGTTACATATGGATATTGGAATAAGTTCTCTAACGCCTGTCATTAGAACTCTTGAGAAGAAAAATAAAAGATGAGACACAAAATGCAGTTGCCGCCCTAACAAATTGATATTGATGAGTTAGCCATATGCCACCAGTAGTGTATTCAATTACGCTCCCAACCGAACCGTATGCTGCGGTTCGGGCATGGTGTTCGAAAGAAATCAAATTCAATAGCCCTCGTTAGTGAGTGGAATTTCCATTCTTTATTCATGTATTACCTCATTATCATTACCTTTTTCATTTTGCATGAATTACAGTGTAGCAGTAAAATATTAAATTTTAAGAAATAGAAGATTGTAAGGGAGTTTGCTTACTTTAATCATCCGCCTAGCGCTGTTTGTGTTAATAATCATTGCGTTTCCTTCACAACGGTGATTTGAGAAGACATCTTCTTCAGAATCAATTCTACCTCCTTATACTTAGGGCAGCGTATGATGAATCTACACATACTCGACCTTCTTATAGTACGTCGAAACGAATAGAAAAAAAAATGTATTACTATAGACAATAATTCAACCTATTCTACAAGTGATCTGTAAAGAAATAACACGTCGATTATAAAGTAGAAAAAATAGTCATTCTGTACCCCACTCGTAGGATTTGTTGAAATTGCGTAAACATAAAATATTAAGTTAGGTAAACTTTTAAAATAACTACTTTGATTTTGGATTCTTTTTAAATATACGATTAATTTATGCCTCACAGTCTGAATCTGCACATCATCGACTGTTAGACGCCATATATCGGTAGGGTAAACTGCTGTTTGTTTGCTTGGCTTACTACTTTCTGCTATGTATCTTCTACTAAACAATTATTCCCGTTTGGTTCTTTGATGTAACAAACTGAAACAACTCGAATATAGCGACTCGACCACTTTGAAATTAAACTTCGCATGAAATTAAATTGTTTGAACAGAATATTTTCAATCTAAACTATTGTATTCTAAATCAGTATGCAATATATGTCATCGAACTTCTTTTTTCTTGTTCAGGGTTTTGATAGTTCAATCCCCTCCACACAGAAGGTGGATAACTTATCGTCTTCACATTTTCTCTGTAACTTGAATGTTTCTGAATACTATTGTTTATTTCCCACAAAGCACACATTTATTTGCGTTCCAGAACAAAAAATAACTCCCATTAGACCGGATAGATGATTTTACAAGTGAACCGGAATTGATTTTAAACCATTCACAGTATCTGACATTTTTTCAGTTCTCAAGCTACAAACTACTACAAAGTTATCAAATTCAGATACTTTAATGTGTTTTCTTTCTTGTAATTGCAATCCTTCTGTTTATCTCATTTAATTGCTGTTATCAATTTCCACGATTACATTCTAATGCTTCCCTCGGCGTACGTCGGGTTACTGTAGTTGTCGATCTCCTTTATTTTTGAAAAATTGTGAAGAATACACTACTATAACGAATGTTGGTTAATTAGAGAAAAGTCTTCGTCCTACATTTCTCCCGGTCTCAATACCACCACTTTACGCCGGAAGTTGCAGTTTCTTGCCCTTCAGCACCTTGGTAATGTAGAGGTAGAAGAAATCGCAGTACAAGATCGTCTGAATGGCTCCGGCAAAGATTGCAATCAGATCATAGTGTCCCTCGGCGTAGTATCGGTAGATCCAGTTCAACAGATACAGGGCCCGATAGGAACCTAGCGCAAACAAGTAATGACTGGTAATACTTTCCGCCTCGCCCGTTTTGCTGACGAGGAACAACTGAGGCAAAATGGCCACCGCCTCCAGATAAATCGAGAACGTCCACAGCACTTCCAGCGGCGTGAAGCTAGCGTTGATCAGCAGGGCCAGCACAAAGCACGGCAGCAGCAGGAACTCGATGCGGAACGAATCGTGGTTGTGGTCATAAGTCGCCTTAAACTTGACGTACATCAGATAGATGGTGGCAATTGACGAGGTGATGAATACCAACTTCATCAGAGTGTTATACAGACTGATGAACGTCGTGACTAAATCCAGATAGCGGCTCACGTACACGACGGCGAATAGGATCTGTGACTTGCCAGAGATTCCAGCGCACGACCTCGTCTTCCATATTTTTATCAGCAGCAGGATAATGGCTAGAAGATGTGACAAGTCACCGGCCAATCGGAAAATATTCATTTTTACTACTTTGCCACTGCAATTCTACACAAAAGTACACTGAAACAGCGCCACGAAAATTCACCTTCCCGTGGGTCACAACCGGGAAGCCTAATTTTCCCGTAAAATCACCGGAAAATGAGAAAATTGCAGAATTTTCAACCCAAACCGGACCGACTGACGTGTAAACACTCTTCTTCTACCAAGATGGCAATTTTTATCTTTGTCTCTGTCTGGCCCATTTGTTGCACCCGTGGGTTTCCGAACGGCAAAAAGAGACAGAAAATCAATGTCAATTTTTGACAATTGAACGCGTTTACGTGTCAAACATGGAGATAAAGCATTTCATTTCGACTGGTGATTTTACCGATTAGTGCCGAATTTTGTATTTTTAAGGGAAGTATGCAATGTGCTTCATACACCAGTAAAAATTATAGACACTATAGGTTCCATAGACGAGCGGAGACACGGTTGAATCTTCTCGATTTAGTGTGTTTTTCCATTTTTTCACAGTGTACCACGCGAATATGACGTCACACGCTCTGTTGCTTGGGTTGCAATCTTGACGTCATGCTCGTTTGGCTACACTAACTGACAGTTCGTTTGGCTACACTCGCCTTCGCCTCAGCTCGTCTATGGAATCTACAGTGTCTATAGTAAAAATCCATAAATTTTTAATGGCAAAAAACTACAAAAATGGCAAAAGTCTAATCAAGAACAAAAATGCATGTGTGCTTTATAGAGTAACCATCTTGATTTGGAACCCTACACATTTTGGACGCTCCTGGCGACATTTTATTGATTTCTTAACTAAAATGAACGCCGCTGCTAAATCCTTTGTTGCGGTTTCAGAAAAATACTATTTATTGTTCTGAATCTGTTTCATTAGTTTCCCGTGCGAAAATAACGATATTTAGATAAAATATCAGTGAAATCCAGAGGAGCGACATCCAATTTTTTTTACAATGGATTTTGACAGGTTTGCCTGTTCGCTCTTTTTTGGGGGATAAATTTATCCCCCAGTGTCAAATTACCCCAATACTGATTTATTTTGCAATAGTATGTGCGTGAATTTTGAATGTTTTCGTTTTTACAGGAGAATATGATGCAAAACGCCCATATCACTCAATAATGCAACATTATACATACAATCATGAGAAAACAGAAAAAAAATTAAACGAATTATCAATTAAAACAATTTTACACTCGATTCCATGCTTCAAACTTAAGAATGTTCAACTTATTTGCTCAATTATTTAGAATGCTAGTTGCACAAGGTACTCTGTCTATGGCTTTGTTCGTTTTATATCATTTTCACCCTCGCAATTGTTTATGTTGCATTCGCAGTGCACTCGTATTGGTAATTCAGAAAAGATGTGACAAAGATGGCGTAGCTTGTCATCCCCGGGGTGAAAAAGAACGAACAGGCAAACCTGTCAAAATCCATAGTAAAAAAAATTGGATGTCGCTCCTCTGGTGAAATCAGTTTATGCAAGAAGGCGAGCGTTACAATGCGTTACGCTTTAAAACATACATCACTGAAAATCTCAGAACGCACACAATATATACACCTATAGGTTCATGTCGAAATAGTGAATTCAAAACGCAGGAATCATCTCGTTGATACATGCAAAAGATATTTTAGTTACCAGATAAAGATTGTCGCTGTCCGGAACTGCTGGCGAGGATAGGGGAGCTAAATGTCAAAGAAGGAAAATCCATACGATTTGACAGCTTGGTACCCAACATGTTCCGGACAGCAGAACAAAGGGAACCGAAGCGACAATCTTTATTTAGTAACTAAAATATCTTTTATACATGCCAATAAGACTTTGCATCAGCTCAATCGACCTTTCCCGTTAAACATTGATCTCGTTTTATTGTCTCAGTAGATTCTTTGGCTTATTTAGGGTCAACTTTCTCAAAGAACCCATATTTTTTTAGGCCTGTAACTATTTTTAAAATCGAAAACCAAAAACCGAAGAAGTGCTACACGTGTGAACCGGCCTGAAAAAATCACCCGATGTTCGTTCAAAATCGGGTCAATCCTAAGAAAACCAGCCCTTTTCGATTTTAAAAATAGTTGGAGGCTTCACAAAGTATGAGTTCTTTGGGAAAGTTGACCTTAAATAAGCCAAAGAATCGGCTGAGACAATAAAACGAGATACAATTTTTGACGGGAAAGGTCAATTAGAAATTTGACTCTGAACAGGGATGTCCAAAATGTGTACATTTGGGGGTTCAAAATACCCGGATAAAAAATATTATCGAAAAACAATACAATTTACTGTAACATTACTATTAAAAACAATAAATTGACCATTTTTTTTGTTCAGGATGAACCACTGCGTCCATTTCATTGAACTTTTGTAGTATACCCGTGTCATTTGTTTGGTGCATGTCTTTCTGCTCCATTTCTATTGAGAAGAAATGAAGTAGTCGTTTTTTATTGATATTTTCTCAAGTCTAATGTAAGGCACAGACAAACAGACGTAACACTGAAGAAATTTCCATCGACCATGACTTCAACGATCAATTTGAATTTGATCGATTGCGCGTTTCACAACTAGAGGCGCTAGCGTCGTAATCCTTCGAGTTTGACATTTCACTCCAGCGCTTTCTGGTGACAATGTCATACGAAACATTGTTTCGTTTGACATGTTCGCAAGATAGTGGTTGAGGAGATGGGCGATGGATTTTTCTGAAAAATGTTCAAACTGTTACGTCTGTTTGTCTGTGTGTAAGGCCTCTTTAGATTAAGGTATACCTCTATTTATACCCTTCCAGAAACGGCTTATACCAACTCTCAAAGGCGCACCCCTCAATCAGTTTCGACTCAACAATAAGTGGAATAATACTGATTTTGACCATGCATCGGTACTGTAGTTCACTCATATTTTTGCTTCTTCTTATGAGTTCCGGATTCGTTTTTGTACAGAGATCTGATTTCATTGCGGTTGGCATTTCTGAATCTCACCTTTACACAGAGCTCTAATCAGTCAGAGGGTTCAGCAGATCCACCAAATTCGTATCCGTTTCTTTCCTAATTAATTAGCGCTCTGGAGCTTGGAGATTCATGTCGTCGGATTGAGTTACGTTTGTATAATTTACTCAATTGACTCCATCCAAAAGTGGCAAAAGGTGGGTCATCTAAAAGCTATACACTAATAAAAATCCACACATTTTTATTGGCAAAAATCTAAAGAAATTTACAAATAAATTTTATGTGTGCGTTAATAACCACCCGCTATGGGGGAATCCACATAAAGGTTATTAGTTAATGAGGGTTATGTGTGTTTCCACATATATGCTATGCGAATTCACATAGACGTTATGTGGGAAATGCTATAGTCAAAATTTATGTGTGCCACACATAATGGATATGATTGGATTTTTGTCAGTGTAGGGTGGCTCAAATTAGTATGGGGAAAACTTTTTTCAATTTTTTTGATGGTTCTCTTATTCGGTTCTATTTGATGCCCTGATGCTCTGGACAAAATTTCAGCCAAATCGGTCAACGTTTGGGCAGTGCTCAACTCGTTGGAAGTTTATATGCAAAAATGTATATGGACGCTTCGCTTCGCTTCGCACTTCGCGTCTACTCTGGCCGCACCCTTATGCTACGTTTTGACAGGGCAAGTGAGTTGAACAACTCAGTTGAAGTCAATTGACTTGCCAAAAGTTGGACATGTTCAACTTTCTTTTCGTTCAAGTGAATTGAATTAAGATGTTTACACGTTCCATTCGCGTGCGATTCAAGCGACTTGCTCAATTCACTTGCCTTGTCTAAACGTAGCATTAGTGTTCATTAAGCACTTCCACAGTTATTAACACTGCGAGGTTTCTTAGCCAAGTTACCATTTTTGCATTCGTATATCATGAGGCTAACACGATTATACTTTTATCAATGGGTATATAGGGGAACTGTTCCGTTTTCCACCTCACTGAACATATATTCATCTCATTGCAAAACAGAGAAATACAGCACCAATCTTGTCTCTTCTTTTTGCTGACATGCGTGTTCACTGGTGAAAAAAATCACAAAAAGAAAAAACAAATCAAATTCCTTTTCATTGCTTTGTTTTCGATGGAATGAAAATGGGAGCTATGAGATGAATTTCCAAAGCGTTCCCCTAAGAAGGCTTGAATTCACTTCATCAGCACATTGCCACATTGGTCAGAATTCTCGGAACGGTGGACGGCAGCATAGAAAGGGAGATAGTACCAATGGTACGTGCGCTGGTGAAATAACAGGAGAGGAATCGTTGGCGAATATGGCCAAAAGGTCGAAGCTAGTGCAAGAGGATAACGAAATCGAAATGGCCGAGCCGACGGTGATGTACGAAGGGAATGGGAGGAAATTACCAAACGAGGAAATGGAATTGAATGAGTTGCAAAAAGAAAATGAAGCTGATCAGCAGTGGACGCTGCATCAACGAAAAAAGAACCGCTATTTCGGCCAAAATAAACGAAGGGGTTCCAAGAAAGAACTATTATTATTTATATTAATTTTAATTAGTCGTATAATGACTGATTCTGGCTCCGTAGAGTTGTTTTTACGATATCTGAGCCTGTCAAACAAAGAAACAATATAAAAACAATAGCTCATTGACAGTTGGAAGAGTTTCGGATATAAAAATCAAACGAACATTTAAATGTTGATATTATGTTTTCATCTATTCATCTGCTCATTGTGAAGTAAAAACTTCTTGCATTGCATTGTGTAGCTGTAGATGTCTGTAAACTGTTTCTCTTGCATTCATAATCCATTCACAATGCTTACTCGATACAATTTTAAAAAAGCCTAGTTTTATTTTACTACTAGTTCATATTAATCGCAATATCTCAATTCAGTAGCTACATATTACATACAGAATTTCAAATCACTGATGTTACAATTTCCTGTTACGAACTTCAATTGTTGAGTTATACATTAAATAATAAATAACGACAACATACACATTACTGCAAAACGTACACAAAGTGAATTATCTAATCAAATCATCAATATTTGAAAAGCTGTGGACTAAATTGAGTTGCGAGAAAAATGATTATTTTTGATTTTGAATTCAGTTCCACTGTCTATAAAGAACTCAAAAGCTTTGCCACTCTCAATTATTGTAATCATTCATTACATTTGTAACGTATTGTGTTCACTTAAAGCGGCCATTAGCTATTAATACGTCTTATGAAATAAAACATTTGATAAGGTTAACACTAACTAAATCTACAAAACAAATATATTTAGCAATTTCTGACGTGAACTGGAGTTCTCTCCGTAATCCAACCATCATCATATTATCACTAATTCTTTGCAGTCAAAACAATTAAGGTCTCTATACTCCTCCATGTTAGTGTTTGTGTGTGATAACAAGGATAATAATATCCCAAAAGCTAACGTACCTTTTTAAAAGCAAACAAACCGTACAACTCAGTCAATCTTTCTCCTTCCACACAATCATCCGCAGACATCCGTAGTTCAGTTCAGTTTCGCAACATCCTCGTCCGTTATATGGTTTTCAAAGTCATTATTATTTTGCGCATCACCCCGTTCCGTATGCAAATGTGGTCGGTTGATGCTATTTGGTGGCGATGCAGTTACTGCCTCGATCTAGTACTTCCGCTTGGGTTGTTTGGTCAGCATCTGCTTCATGCTGAATGAGGACAAACCAATTCCAAGGGCAGCTAGAAGGGCCGCCGATCGAACCGTGGCACGATCGCTCGACTTTGAGCCAGTGGCAATTTCATTCACCTGCGAACAAAGGAAAAGAACAGTGAACATATGAGAAATGAATTTGTATGACTTTAAGTACACTCTTTGTCATTATGAACATTTTTCAAAGCTGCTTGATATCTATGTCGATATCAAATCAATCTGCTGATGATCTTGACAAATATTTGTCATTATGACAATGCGTATACTGCGTGTTCAATTTTATATAATCTTAAAAAGCATTTCCTAGAATGGTAGGGAGAAGCAATATTTAGGCAGCACTTCCTATTCCCGTCCGCAGCGTTTATAACTTGACCGCGTTCCAACAATGACTTGTTTTTTTTTGTAAATCGCTAAGGTTCTGTCTCATTTGGAGAATTAAACTTAAAAGTGACAGTTCGAAAATTAAAAAATCACCCCGTTATAAGAATGACTGGTGCTACCCAGCAATTCCAATAGGACATCGATGGAAAATGATTCGATATCTGTCAAAAGCAATCTTGCTCTGCGAGCAGGGTTACTTGATAATTATTGAAATGTCACTTTTAAGTTTAATTTCAGTTTAATTATCCAATTGAGACAGAGCCTTAGGGTCTGTCTCATTTGGAGAATTAAACTTAAAAGTGACAGTTCGAAAATTAAACAATCACCCCGCAATAAGAATGGCTGGTGCTACCCAGCAATTCCAATAAGACATCGATGGAAAATGATTCGATATCTGTCAAAAGTAATCTTGCTCTGCGAGCAGGGTTATTTGATAATTATTGAAATGTCACTTTTAAGTTTAATTTCAGTTTAATTATCCAATTGAGACAGACCCTTAGAATCTACAAATGCTAATCATGTACATATGTACCTCTATACTGCCGTGAATCGCATAGTTGTCCCATATGAATAGGAAACCCAGCAAAGATAAGACAGATATGCGATTCACGGCAGTATATGTACTAGAAAACCCAGATCAATCCACCTAGCGTTGGTGGTGCCTTTCTTACGCAATAAAAAAATAAGAAAAACACATAACAACGGTCGAAATAGCACTTTGGGGGATAGATTTTACTTTTTCCATCAATTCATATCCATTTGCGGTCATTTGAATGCATTGCTGCAATCTTTGAAAAACATTTTATTTTCGTTTTTGATTTTTTTTCCAGGGGGGAGCCCTTGGCAAAAAACAATGTTTTTTAAATAACGTAAGATGATCCCATTTATTGTAATGGTTCGAAAACTAATCCTAATGAGTGCTTCGACCATGCGTCCGAATAGGGAATTTCGGGCTTATTCAGCAGCCGTTATAGTTGCGAAGGTCGACGGAGGTCCTTCGTAGCTTAGTTGGTTTAAAGCACCAGTCTAGCGTACTGAGGCTTGTGGGTTGGAATCTCATTTGAAGGAAAATAACTACTTCCAATACATTTTTAAAACCAGAGTCTTCAGAGATGATGCAATCACTCGCCCACTGCAAGCCGAATATACCTTTGCACTTGCCACGAGTTCATGCGGAATTTGTTGGAATTTTTGGGTTAGGTTGGACAGGCAGAGGTCCGTCTTGGTTAACGAGCTGCCAATGTGATAGATAGGAGAAGGCAACTGATGGCATTTCTAATTGGATGTAGAAACGAGCTCTATAGTTCATTTGCAATTCTAGCAGATTACTGTTAGAATACTCAAGTTGAAGGTATAGGAATAGTAATTGAAACGGTATGGAAGTCCATTTCCAGTTCTAGCGATTGATAGAATATGAGAAAAAGATACAAAGTAGGAGATTGGAACGGACCTGGGATTGAACCCACGACCTCCTGCGTATGAGGCAGAAGCAGTAGCCATATGACTACCAAGCCCGCCGTATTTAGTACACTTGAGTTTTAACTAAAAAAACACAATGTAGTAGTAATTACAAGCGTATACATATCAGTATTTTCACTTGATTCGCGATCCTAATTAAAAACTCCAAAATAATAATGTTCATAATTTTTCGCGTGTAGTGAGATTGTTTTGTTTAAGGTCACTCCTGACGGAATCCAAGTTTCGAAGTGCTTGCGTTTTCGGGGGCACACCACTCGTTACGGAGGCGGCGCACAACTGTCATTTTTGTTGATTTAGCTTTGCTGCGTCACAGCATGCGTGAAACAATAAAAATGACAGTTGTGCGTTGCTTCCGTATCGAGTGGTGTGCCCCCGAAAACGCGAGCACTTTGAAACTTGGATTCCGTCAGGAGTGACTATTCGACCAAACAAGACACTAAATGAACAACGGAGGAAGCAGAAGAAGAAAAAAAGAAGTGAATAACATGCCACATATGTTAGAATATGGGCCCATAAGTTATACGATAAACTTTTGTGCGAGCTTTTGTGTGATCTTCATGCAAGGTGATGATGATGACGAACCATGAGTGAAATTCCATTATCATTATACAATGCTTCCACGGAACCAGTTCAACATGATCCGTGCTGGTAAAGTATTAACGATGTTGATAAGCAAGTTTATTTAGGAAAATTCTGTAAAAATCATCGATTTTGTGAGCAATTTGGAAGTGTGGAATGCTCTCAAATCTATTTGCAGCGATCGATACCATAACAGATGTGTGTACGTTCAAGAATTCTTGTATCTGCGGTTATTGTCCATTATCCGAAAGCATCATAACCCCAATACTATTTTGGTCGGATTTGATATCAGTGTATTACGCGATGGACGCGGTAATCTGGTACAAAGCAAGAGGAGTTGAATTTGTTCTCAAGCAGATGAATTCTCTAAACAATGTCCAGGAGCTTCCTGTTGGAAATTTTTGTGCTTTAACAAAGGCACATCTGTGAATGCATATTAAGGAAGCGGACTCCATCGTAACTTTTATTTAAATATTAAAAATGTAGCCTAAATCATTGAAAAACGGTCCGTGCTGAAGCTAATGGGTGCCATCCGATCAAAATCCCACTCCTTGGCGTACGGAAGGATCTCGGATGAGTAATGCTGACCTGCTGCAAAGTATAGTAAAGGACATAAAAGCGAAACAATAGTCAATTACTTTCAAAAAAAAAAAAAAACAAAGTCGTAATGTTATTTTTAAATCATGCTTATACTTTCTGGGGCCCCCTATAACAGTGATCCCCAAAGTGCGGCCCGCAGGCCACATGCGACCCTCTAATGGAACGTAAACACGGTCAAGCAGTTTGACCAACATTGACTCCACCTCTCGTTTGTTCCAACATCCATCAAGTTCTACCAACAGCGGCACGAACAATCACTTTATTCGACCAACAATATCACACACGAACGACCGGAGCGCTAACTTGAGCATCAACCATCAAAAAATATATGGGGGTTTGTGCAACTTCACTACAAATGCTCAAACATGTTCGGCGAACCTTGACTCCACCCCCGACAACTCAAACCAAAATCAAACCGTTTTAATTTTTTCCAACCGAGCCGCCAACTGTCAAATGGTTGTTCGAACAACTTCACACACGTTCCAACAAAGCAGCAACCGAAGCGTTTTCTCGGGGGTGGAGTCAATGTTCGTCGAACTGCTTGATTGATGTGTACGTTGCTTAAGTCTTTTCTTGCGGCCCGCGAAGGATTTCTGAGATTACACTACAACAAGTGGCCCATTGATTTGCATTATATGACCGAAAACCCTTTTTTAAATTCCCAATGTGTACTTGGAAATCTGTCAAGCTCACATCATTATGATGAAGCACTATTTATATATCGCGAATAAATGTATTTTTATGATTCAAGAAATTCATACACGGATGTTATGTCTAAGCCAACAGCAAATAAACTTCGATGTTATAGCCCCAGGTTATGGTAATAGTCAATAGGTTTTTAAGGCCTCTTACGGTGTCATTCAGAATGACTACCGTGCGGCTCACCAACACAATCTTACAATTACCCACCTCCTCACTGCGAATAGCACCGATCACATTAGTTTTATTATAAAAAACCAAACCTGACCACCATTTCACAAGAAAAAGTATCAGAACTAAGTTTGAACCTAAACCTACTTATTGTCAAAATAATCGAATCATTTAGTGCACATTTGGCGTCGATTCAATGAAAATAAAACTAAGTGAAAAAATTTCCTCTTCCCACCGCGCATGCCAACGACGTCGTCGGTTGCTCGTCGTCGGCAGCTTCGCATGCAAGCAGTCATTGATCATTACCTATCGCAGTAGGCAGTGATGTCCACTTGAAATTCTGTAAAAATATGTAAAATATCGAAAAAATAATAAATCTCTCTCCAACCTTTTATCTCTTAATGTCATAATTATATCTTCATTATTCTACTTTGGAACGTCTTGAAAAATTAAATAGAAAACGCAGCAAATTTCAATTATGCTATTGGTGTGTTTGAACAGCTGGCAACAATGTCACGATATGTGAACATAAACAGCTAGCAGCATGAAAAAATAAGACATAAATATCAACGTAAATCAAATAGCTAATCTGTTGATTTTCGGACACATTTCGTTAGTTTATGTCATAGTTAAACCGTATTGAGTAATCCTGCGTACAACTCAGACTGAAATCGTTCACATTAATGCAACGTTTACGGTAGTCGGATGTTAACAAAACAAGTGGTTATTTTTGTCTGCCTTGTAGATTGGTAGGTGTTGGTAGTCAAGTTTCTCACGACTACTAATCTTAAGTTGATGATTTTTGTGGTACAACCACAAAGAGATTGGAGTGCCACCACAAGTCACCTTAAAAACAGATTTAAAGAAACCAAAATTTGAAATACAGAATACTTGATTTATTAAAATAAGTTTGGTGTGACGAAATTGAACTGAAATGTTACTGGATTATTACCTCCAGATAATACGTTGACTAGCAACTAAGGATTCTTTCTGAATTCCATTCGTACATTTTTCAGCAGGCTTGCCAGAAACTCCTCGCCGAGTAGAAAATGAGCAAGAGCAAGAGTTTTTTTTGAGTAGCAGAAATAAGCATCAAAACTCACAACACTGTGCATCATTTAACCCGAGCTTGTGCGTCGCAAAACAAGAGCGAGTCTATCTGTTCATCTTTTTCTTGTGGTGCGTCACTCACTTACACTCACACTCAAAACAGCCTCCAAGATTTTTTTCACATACAAAGCGTCGCTCCGGAGGCTCAATGAATGAGAGCTCTTTCGCCCGACGCCTCACTCACATGTGTTTTTATTTTGCTTTGCCTCACTCTGTTTTTTTTTTGTACCTCTGCTTTTTTACGCTTCAACTCAATTGTGAGGATGCGACGGCAGTATTTTGCTGATGATGATTTTATTTGACTGTACACGGAAGAAATAAACTACCCAATAGTGAGTTTAATTCACCCAACACCCAACCTCGAACATCCGTACGGGAAGCCAAAATTGAGTAAGTAGGGTCGAAGTAGTTTGCCTTTACTCCCATGTTAAAAAAGTACCCAACGGAAAATTTATTGACCCAAATTTAAGTTTAATTCACTCAATTTCGACCTCAGGTAATAAAACTCAACATTGGCTTCCCGTATTGAACTGGCGTCGCACATAGGAGTACGTAGTATAAAAGCGTGGCCAAAACTATGTCAATCATTTTGTCGTCTGTAAATGCATTCATTATGAACATCAAAGTGTATTTTTTTGTTTTATGCTCTTTGCATTCACCTAGCAGTGAAGTATTGCCATTGGCGGAGTCAGTTATTGCTATTTGATAGAGTACCACTTGGCGCAAGAACGCTGCCTTTGTGAACTACAGCGTGGTTGCGACGAGTGGTGTCCACCTCTGGTTCCTCCAGTGAGTATGCTCTTTCTTATGTTATCTTCATTCTTTGATTGTTACTTACTATATTTACCGAAAAGGTGTGTTGACTTTATAAATTTGTCTTCGAATAATATTTATGTTCCTGGATAATGTGTTGTAACATCAAAAGGAGCAGATGCAATAAATACGGAATGCAAATCATTCGCTTTATTTCTTAATAACCTTTTACATCCAAAAAATGCGTATGCTTCTAATAAATCTAAATCTCAACTCTTCCTTGGAAGCGAAACATAATTTATGCGAGATTTATCACTCAAAACCATGATTATTTAAATTTTTTTTGTCCAACTATTTATGCAAATTTCACTATTTTGAAATAAAAATAATTCACGATTGCGTGAGGATGCGTGAAATGTTTTTCATGGAGCTTATTAAGAAAACTCCAATCTTTCCAACGCTGACAATTTTGTTGCTTGGACGGGTTTGGAACCCAATCAAAAGTTTTATTTTGTAAAACATATTATTGTAAAAATGGTGGAAAGAAGCTAGCAATTATTATCACGGTTATGGATCACCTGTAAACGTTTTCAGATTGAATCATGCTTGAAAACTTTTTACATACCCTCATTATTGATACCTACATTGACTTTCATCTTAAAAATCATTTAAAACCAAGAAAAACAGGATTATACGTGAACATTTTTTCATGCACACTTGCGATAAAACTAGCATCAAAATTATGGCGAAGTTTTGACAGCCAGCATTGCTTACAAGTTGACAATATTGATTCAAAAATCCCATGGCCAATTAGTATTACTATTTGAGAGTACAAAAACGAAAAAAAAATTGGAAATTTCTAAAAAAGAAGTTTTTGACTTTTGGCCAGGGTTTGGGCTGAAATACTCCTCAGTGCGTCGTTGGATTGTTTGGCTCTTTTGTTTTTGACAACAAAAGAAAGAGTGGATGAAAGCGAAGAGAAAAAATAACTCAAAAGTAAGTTTAAAAGTACTCAATTTTGGGTACTTTTTTTCTTCCGTGTAGCGAGTGTGAGGAGTTTTGTCAAGCCTGTTTTTCAGAATCGTAAACAGATTCCGTTCAGAACCTTCAAACAGATTCAGTTCAGAATCCCAAATAGATCATGTTTAGAATCTCCTGAACGGATTCTATTCAAAATTTCAAACGAATTCCGAAAGGATTCTTATCCAAATCTCAACCGGAGCTCTGTTCAGAATCAGTTCTTATCAGAATCTCAAATGGATTCTGTTTATAATCGCAAATTGGTTCTGTTCAGAATTCCAGGCGGATGCCTGGGTAGATGTTTCTTAAAATTTCCACCGGACGTTGCTTAGAATCGGATTTTTTTCGGTGAACCATAGTGAACAATAAAACGAGCATAAAAACATAAGATCGAATTACAGAATCGGTCGGCATATGATCATTTGGAAAAATTGAGCCGAAAAGATGCTATGATATACAAATATAAAAATTATAACTTGGTCTAGAAACCCTGCAGTTAATACCTGGTGAAAGAGCTTAATGCACACTAGGCTGCGAGGCGACAATGTCACAGTGAGGGATGTAATTCCAATTAAGAAGAAGATGATTCAATATAAACTGAAAAACAAATGTTGCAAAACTACTGCGGCCCGCTTCAACAGTTCAATATTTCTATGTGGCCCGTGACCGTGATAGTAAGCATGCTGAGGACCACTGCCCTATAATATACCGCGTCGTCGTCAAGGCGAAGAGTGGGCGACATCGGCGAGACACGGCGCTAACGGCAATTCATCGTCGTAAATAGACATTATTGCGCCTTTTCTTTGTTTGGTTGATTCTATTTATAAACAAATTCGAGATTCCCGTTTTGCGTACCAATCAAATCAGTGCATTAATGATAATGTTTTGTAATACATTTTTGTCATAATGATTTCAAAGATGTTCTTCTTCTTCTTCTTATTGGCATTACATCCCCACACTGGGACAGAGCCGCCTCACAGCTTAGTGTTCATTAAGCACTTCCACAGTTATTAACTGCGAGGTTTCTAAGCCAGGTTACCATTTTTGCATTCGTATATCATGAGGCTAACATGATGATACTTTTATGCCCAGGGAAGTCGAGGCAATTTCCAATCCGAAAATTGCCTAGACCGACACCGGGAATCGAACCCAGCCACCCTCAGCATGGTCTTGCTTTGTAGCCGCGCGTCTTACCGCACGGCTAAGGAGGGCCCACAAAGATGTTACTTCATCAAAACTTGAACTTGGATGATTGTCAATAAGCTCAAATTGAGGGTGGCTCATATTGCCCCTACTGCCCTTATATTTTTTGCCTATAGTCGAAAGGCTATATTCGACGGGGGATAAACTCTAGTTCACTACTTTGCCGTAATCTGAAAAAGTGACGTATACGTCATTTTCCAAAAATGGTATTAGCGAGTAGTAGGTATCACTTCCTGTCTACGATCGCTTATCAGTCTCATACGAATGGAAAACTAGCCGAAAATGGGACCTGTTGAGATCGCAGCCAACATAGTGAACAGTAAACTTCCTCATTAGATTCCACATCGCGGAATCAATTTGCCATAAACGAATCAGACAGTTGACCTAATAGAAGCATCAACGAAATCAAAATAAATATGACGTCAATCGGAACACAGAACTCAAATTCACATGTATGAGCACAACCTGGTGGCGCCCGTGTCGATGCAGCGTGAGGTGCCCATTATTGCCGCAACTAATTTGCATTGCCTGATTCCACTTCATACCGGAATGATCTATTCTGTATCAAAGTACAGTCCAGTGTTTATTTTTTTATTTTTGCTTTGGACATCAAACTAAATAATGATTATTCTGTCTCTGATAATGCGAAGTAAGCGGATCAAGCAGAATTTTACAAGCATTCAATTTCTATTCCTAACAAATTCATGGTGCAGCTGGTACTATTTTAAGAGGATTAAAATCAAAACAAACATTGTGATGTTTATATATTCTCTGCCTCTACCATGTTTAAATAAGAAATAATTATTTCTGTTTTTTTTTGTTTATGGACGACCGAAACATTCTATCGAATCGTTTATCAATTTGGTAACTTCAAGTGCTGTTTAATGAGCAGGTTGAAATCAATCGGAAGTTTCCCAATCATGCTCGTTGCCATTTGTTTACAATAAAGAACAAGCAGGATGGGAGAAACTTCGAGCGACTTTAAGTTGTTTATTGGACAGCACTATTAAAAGAGATCACGCATAAACATTTGTTCAGCAGCGTAAAAGTAAACAAAAATACGGAAAATTATGTATTATTGAAAATGATAATAAATTATCGCTCAATTATTTGAAGCAATCAAAATACGCCTGTATAGGTAGACCGGTAACTTTTGCAAATTGTGTTATCAAATACCATTCGAAGTTGCTCTTATCGTATCACGTGAAAGAAGCGAGTACGTCCGATGTGCTTTACTACTGAAGCACATTGGAGGTCGTCTTTGTCTTGGATCTGTTCAAATTATGTCTGAATATTAATGAGAGCAAAGTACATTTCAAGCAAAATTTTTCATAACGACGTATGTAACAAAAGTAAACAAAACGGGTTTTTAATACAACGTGACAATCACACGCGGCTTTATATAATACGCATCGATTTTACTGATTTCAGATCTTAAAATTCTTTAATTCGATCTTTTTGCGAATCGACGTATGTAAAAATTTCTATTTTTGAAGTCTCACTGTTACATACGTCGCTTTAACATATGGGAACTGAGAGCGACCTATGTAACAAAAAAGCAAAACAAAACAAAACTGCAGTTGCGTCAATCGTGCAACTATGGTAAACCGACCAATGTACACCGACGTACGTGTAGCATACCGGTGTATGTATAATTTTATCGTTTTTGACAGTGAATTTGAATGAACTGAGCTTTGCTGTGAAGCACGCTTATTACGTGCCATGTAATGATGCATGCCAGCGCAAAAAAGTATTGAAAAAAGATTTAGTTTTAAAACAGTTTTAGAAAAAGTTTTGCCAACTTTCTGCAAAGGATTTCTCGAATCCTCATAATTGTTACATACGTCGTTATGAAAAATTATGCTTGATTTTATTCATTATAAGGATACCAACATCAACGCAGTTCCATTTAAGGTAAGCCGATTTAACAAATCGGATTCAAAAATTAAGACGACAAATTACATAACGATGGAGCTTGAAAGGAAGATAATATGTACACAAATGCGTTGCGATTCATACATTTTCTAGTTGTTGGAGTGGGAGTAGATGACGCTTTACTAAATAAAAGGTACCTCAACTAAATTGCGTTGTGAGAATAAAGTCTGGCCAATAATCAACACTTACCTGGCCGTAATTCAGACGAATAGCGTATCTTGCAATTTGGGTAGTCTTCATCCTCTGCTAGACTATTTTAGGATTTTCTATCTTTTTATTCAGATGATTCGGGTGATACAAAGCAAAATTCTCAGAATTCGGACGGTTTTTCCTGCGAAGAAGAGAATATTCAAGGTCATCGACTGGAAGACAATGGTTTGTCTGCTGCACTGCGTTTATCGATTTATTCCACTTTTTTCCATGCACTAACAAGTACAAATTTATTCGCTCCTTTGGAGGAATTTAATTTTTCATATCTCTTGTCTAAGTATTTATAACATTTTTATGTAACCAAGAACTTTGCAAGAACTATGCGTTACAAGAAGCATGGCAGAAGGCCATTTTCTCAAGAATAATTCATACTTTCATTCTTCAATAGCCAAACAAATCTAATCAATTTTTAACTAATCATTTTTCACTGATTACCGGCTAAACAATAAATATTTCAATATACGTTATCTAAACACTGAAATACTAACTTTTCTCGTAAACTGAACCGGACCACTTCGAGAGCACAACGCTAGTGACAGAAAACAGATCTGAAAAGAAATTAAATTTTATTGGACTTTCTTCATCTTCATCCGGGTTGACGGCTTTCTGATGGATGGTGATTTCCCCTCCACGCTGACGTTTTTGATTTTACCGAGTCGATGAAGTTATCCCCAAATTAGCCCTCCCGATTTTTCATCGACTACATCGGTCCACGTCAGTAGGTCGACCGATTCTGGAACCGACGAATCAATAAATTGACCCATTAGCCTGGGACATGGATATATGAAAAAAATAAATTTTCGTTCCCTCATATTTTCCAGAAGCCTTTTGGGTCTTACAATGCTTGTGCGAAATTTCAGACCAATCGGTGAAACTATATTTTAGCGCCGGCGATTTTAATTTTCCATAGGATTTACTATGGGGAAATTTACCTTTACAAAGAAAAAATCCCCAAGGTGTCCCATTATTCTCTAACGATAAATCGATCGAACTACATCATAGGAAATTTTACCAGCAAACTTTCATTGGAAGACCGCAAAGTGATCCGACGCTCGTGAAAAATGTTATTTACATAAAACTAATTGCTGTATGAACGCAAGGCTCATTGTACTTTTTGTTCCAGCATCACTGCCGTCTGCTGCTTGCTGTTGTTTGTACGAGGCACCACTTTGCGTGGAGGATTCGCTTAGCATGAATGAAAAGCGGGTTACTAGGGATACGTTTATTGGCCTTGCTGTTTGAGTCTTCGTCCTTCTCGGTAGAAGAAATTCAACCAAATTTCAATGAAGGTGTGATTAACAAAAAGAGACATGTAACGCACACTTTCCACACACAATACAACAAAGTGACTATAGATGCAAGGTATAGGTTGGGGCCTCTCATTCTCGACGTCAATAGTTCGAAGCTGGTCTGAGCGGGAATTTTTCAAAGAGTATTTCTTTGACTTTCATTCAAACTATTCTGTCAGCCGTGTATTTTTTTTTAAATTATGAAGTGATGATTTATTTATTTAGTTTACATCTAAACAGTAATGATGTTGATAGTTAATAGTTATATTTAAAAATAATGAACTACTGTACTAATAGTTCTTAATATTACCGTTGATGTTGTCCACGAATATTCTGAGTTCATATGTAGGAATGTGACATAAAATAGATTTAATAAATATGCTTTAAACCAAAATTCAAAAAAATCACTTATTTATTAATATACTTGAGACAAAAAAACCATTTCAAAACAACCTTTCAAATAGATTCATTTTAAGTGCTTTTAAATTATTTTCAATGGGAAAATATATTATCCATTTCTATAAGACCGTTATAATTTAATTTTTTGGTTTATTTATTTATTTTCCATCAACAGGCTTAAAATAGCCCCAATGATGTTGGTAATAGTTGCTGAATTATATAATTGATTTCTTTGCTAAATTTGTTTAATTGAATATCCATGATGTGACGTTGTTTTAAAATGGGATGTGATGTTAATGTGAATATCATCTCTCATACAATCTAGATTTTTTCTTTAATCTGTATTAAAGAGATTTCCTACTCGAGGCAAAACAAATCTAGGAATCTCCTAAACTATTTCACAATTTAGAAAATACACAACTTTACAAAAAGTGTCTCTAACTCGGTAGTCTTCGATTGGCATAATCGGTATGTCAATTAAGTATCAACGCAGCAGAGCGAGTTCATTAAGAGCCAGTTCGCGAGAAGCGCGACCCCCTCTTGTATCGATATTCTCCGATTTGGATGAAATTTTCAGGGTTTGTTCGTATATATAAGAGAAGACACTTCGCAAAATTCCAGATTTTTTCATTGGGGGAAAGCGGGGGAAAACGCCCCTTCAAAAATTCTTGTTCGAACATCACCAAAACCAAAAAAATGCAATAACTTTGGCAATGAGTGACCGATTTTGTTTAAATTTTGCACGCTTTTTCTACTCAATTAGTACTTTATACCAAGTGGTTAATATGGTTATAAAGTTGTTTACTTTAGGAGAAAATAGACTTTTTCGATAAAAAATGGTCGTTTTTCCAAAGGGAATATTTTCCACCAACAGATCTAGGATAAAAAACTAAACCCGTAAGGCAATTAAGGAACTAAAGAGCTTTCATCTCAGAAAATCGCAATTTTCTGCAACACTGTTTATTCAAAAGAAAGTTCGCACAAATTTCGACCCTACTTAAGTTTATGTTTTCCGATCTGGTGAAAACTGTCCAAACTTTTTTGTCTAAGTTGAAAAAAAAATCAGAATTTTCCATTAGGGGATTGTAGGGTAAAATAGTCCTTTAAAAATAAATGTCAAAAAATACATCAATTTTTTATGTGAGTTCTAGCAGAAAATACATTAAGTACAAACTTGTAGCTTGTAACGATTGTGCGGTATTCATAACTCTCTTTCATCCTCCATCATTATCAATTTAAACCAAATTCTGCAAGTTTATTGTGCAAAACCCAACTTTATTCACCGAGTGGTGATACTGCCTTTCTCGCATTTAGCCAAGACACCAACCTTATATGGCGCTTATATAGTTCGATTCCATTTTCTTAATAACTTTTAAACGCAATGGTCGATCGTTAAAAAATTCAATAGTGATCTACAAGGCTTTGTCCCCTGTCGAATGCAACTTGTTGCGAGAAAATCGGTTAAGAATTACTATATGAAAAAGTGGCTAATGTTTTTCGGTTTTCGTGTGCACACACACACACACATACACACGGACAGACAGACATTTGTTCAGTTCGACGAGCTGAGTCGATTGGTATATAACATCATGGGTCTCCGAGACTTCTATAAAAAGTTCGATTTTGGAGTGAAATGATAGCCTTTCGGTACAACTTTGTTGTACGAGAAAGCAAAAACGTCAAACCGTGTACCATTCATACATTTTGAATTACTAACCTTCAAACTGCTAGCTAATATTACAGAGATATAATCTAAACAAAATGTTTGACTGAATGGACTATACCAGTGCTGATCGGGTGTATATATTTTCAAGGGTTGGCCAATTTTATCTCATAGGTAATGAAATACCCTCGATTCTATGTTTACACAACTGTGTGAAAAAGACTCCAAAGTTTAACAAAGTTGCATTCATTTTGCACAATACTTGTAATTTGTAATTGTAATTTATCAGCCTTCACCCTGGCCAACAGCGTTCGCCCATCTACACTTAAGTTAGGTGAAGACCTACCAAGCCTTCACCGTTATCATGCGCTAGACCGTATAGTACACCGGCTTCCAACCACAAGCAGGCGCTGGGTTTAACCAGTCCCACAAGTATCGGATACATTAAAAGAAAAGAGAGTTGATAGGAAAGGGAAATGTAGTTGAGAAGATTTACGATTGCTGAAACGAGACAATGATTTTATGATTAGTATAGTAACTCCACGTAGATGGATAACGATTATCTCTTAGATCCATGAATTCAACTCCATGCCTCTCTGTCAACTGTAACTCCATGTTGGATGTTGCTGTTCTTCAAAAGCCGGTCGTCTGTAACAAAAAAATAATGAGGGGGCCTCCATCATTGACCCCAAAGCATTAGTGATTGTTCTTTAGACCGTTTTTACGATATTAATTGGAGAATATATGCATTGTATAAAGGTAGGTATTTTGAACCGACTTCTTTCACTACTATTAGCATATATGATTTTTAATCCCAGTTCTACCCGTTTCGAATCTCAAGTGTACATCGCATTGCTACATTGCTCCTATTTTTTTAATGAATAAAACAATGAAGATTTGAATCATACAACTAGACAAAACAATATATCTTCTGCGTCGCGTCATGCTGAAAAACAAGCTCCCTATCATTTGCTGCCTAAGAATATAGGGAGACGGCAGGTATTTTTGTCTGTTCGTCATAGTCTCGAAAACCAATAAAAGAGACGGTTTTTTGTAAAACTCATACGTACCAAATCGTAAGCTCAGGAGAAACGTTCTGGTATAGTGGAGTTCTAGCAAATGTACGTTGCTTTCGTTGGTTTTAGCCCCTATGACGATGGACGGAAATACCTGCCGTGTCCCTAAATAATGAAACTGAATTAAAATAACCACACCAAACCTAAAAAACCGATCCCGAGTCAGCCGGCTGACACGCGTCAAAAATATGTTCCATGCGTGCCCTCCACATTAAGTAATATTATGAGTGCTGATCACTTATGACACCGAAAGATCGTGACTAGAGGGAGATAGATGTTGTTTCCGCTTATCAGTTTAGCATCACCAGTGGAAAATAATTCAAATCAACTTTGGTTATCAAAATGATATCCTTACCGCCCCGAAACTACCATTACTCACTGAATCGGGGAATAAATGCAATGTCACGCAGAGTTTAAACCCTCTCTTGCGCTAAGTAATACTGAAAACAAACCTTCTAATAATATGATGCGTAGAAACAATTCTGAAATTGTGCGTGGTAAAATAAGTTATATTATTAGTTAATTTTGTTAAACCCTAGCTACCCCACATTACACTGGCCCGCTTGGAGTCAACCGGTGGCACTTGGTCTTAGCATTCGTTTTCTTTTTAAATTCTATAACAATTGACCACGCTTACCCCCCATATTAGTAATATGTAGAACGAATGCTTGACTATTACTATACTAAGTATAGTAAAAGACCGGAAGTAATAATTGGGCCAGCCACCACCAAAAGTTGCATTCATTTTGCACAATACGGGAAAAAACTTTTTTTTTTCTACAACGAGCTGATTTTTTTACACGGAGAGCGTAACAATGTAATGTGTATACTACTGAATAGGATAGAGTGTCAATTGTCTGATAATTTGAAAACACGCCCCTCATGAAAATACTTCAAATTTTAGGATACACGTTTCTACACTCATAGATAAAGTAGGGGAACTGTTCCGATTTCCATTTCACTGTACATATATTCATCTTATCGCAAAACAGAGGAATACATCACCAATCTTTTCGCTTCTTTTTGGTAACATGCGTGCTTACTGCTGAAAAAAATCACAAAAATAATAACAAATCAAATACCTTTCCATTGCTTTGTTTTTGATGAGATGGAAATAGGAGCTATGAGATGAAGTGCCGAACCGTTCCCCTATATAAATTGTAGATCGCTTAATCAGTTAATTAAAAGATTACCAAGCAAAATTGTTTTATTTTCGGTTTAATTTACACCACCTGAAAGTGCTTGAGTACCTTAACAAGACTGTGTAGTTGATTGTAAAAAGGATGCCTTAAATATCAGCCTTTTTCTCTTGAAATCTTTTCTAACCTTATATGAACATATTTCCAACCAACCATAAGGTGTGGTTTGCTAAGAAGTAGTACTTGGGTAGTAACAGCTTGCAATACTTTTTGAGAAATCCCGCATAATCATGAACCATATGTGGATTATTCCTCAAAACGTTCATGACTATAAATAACTTTACCTCTACTGTTCTGGTTGTTATTTATACTAAAGATACACCAACCTTACCATAAATGATATTCACAGTATGGTATGTTGTTATTGGCAAATCGACCATACGGGTAATGGGCGGTTAAGTATAATTACCGTATAAAAAAGGGCATTTTTCAGTACATTAATTTCATAATACAACATGTGGTATGGTCCAGTTATAATCCATGTTTGAGGTGAGAACAATATGAAATATAGTATGCAAATAGTAGAATTATATGACAAAAAATCGGCACACCGTATCCCTTACCTTACCTATAGTAAAAGGAAATTAGTTATCATTTTCTCTCACAAAAAAAGAATACAAGTGTTTGATACATCTTAGTTATTTATTTGTAAGATATATATTTATTTTGATCTCCTTGAAAATAAAATATAAGCAAAGTAAAATTGAGCCAGCTTGTCTTTGCTTTTTCTTTGGGCATCCGGGAAGCTGCATGCAAGAGAATCCAAAATTTACCTACAAAACACGCAGGAGGAAAACCCCTACACTATAAATATGCAGAGTACTTATCGTATTAACAAAATACTTACCAATATCACGTTATTTTGGAACTAAGGGAGCTCTTCTTCCACACTTTTTCGCAACCATAACTGTTGAGAATTGAAGAAAAATTTTGTTGTTTAACACCATTTGAATGGATTACACAAATTTCATTACTTACCAATGATTTTAAGTACAAAAAGTAAGTAGAAATCAGAAAAACAACTGAACAAGGAACATTTTGTTTCCACCGAACTAGTTTTTTCCAACGAAATCAACAACAGCTACACGGGAAAATAATTCTGTGGTCTTTTAAGCATCATTGCTGAACTAATATGTTAATCGCATATTTATCATTGGAAGATATAATTCTTAACTGTGATTCAACACTGGAACAAAACTAAACTAGATTTAGAAGATACATAATTATTTCACAGCCATATATCATGTTGTTGACATACCATGTATAAATTATTTACAGTTTATTATTGTTTATTTCGAAAGAACGGAAGATAAGGCACTATAAATAAACAATAAAATATGACATTATTACATATGATACTATCGATGAAACATGCTGTATGGTATTGATTCTATGTCAACATATAGTTACATTGTACATCTATGATTACACAATTAGTTACAGTATTCCTTAATGCGAGTGAATAGTAGCAAGAATACTGTAGATGGTTTTTATTTATGCGGGCTATCTATTGCTTTTTTTTACCGAGGAATAGAGTACCGTGTTGAAGTACCAAAACAAATGTTCTCACTTCCGAATGGATGGAAGCATTGGATTTTGCTTTACGTCGTTCTTGAACAATCGTTCTTGCAATTAAGACGTCACCCATATATGGAGGAACTGGTGGGAATATATTTTGGTGGGACAAAATTTTTGAACGGGAGTTTAAGACGGCGCTAAGTTTACAATACCTCGGTCGGAATATTATAGAAATGACATGACTAGATGACCAGTTCACGTTTTTTCTTAGATTGAGATATTGTGAAGGATTTAATTGTTGACAGATAAAAAACCATAAACATACTACGCTTGGAAGAATTTCGAAGCAGACTAGCAAAATCACTAGATTAGTTGCCATTGGGTCGGAATAATCAAATCTAAGAAGTGTGGTTACGATTATCTTGTTTCGTAACATTATTTATATTTGGAGATCTATTTTACCCCTCTCTCCCATCCCAATATTTTGCCAAATAGTTTCATCTACATATAGAAATAAACCTTGTAAGTTTCAGCCAGATGCTGAAACATCGATGAAATGGAGTTGCGATACTCACAAACTGGCTAGCAAACAAACAGTGCAGTGTGCAACGGAAAACGAAAAACGACCATTTTTTATCGAAAAAGTCAATTTTCTTCTAAAGTAAACAACTTTATAACCATATTAACCACTTGGTATAAAGTACTAATTGAGTAGAAAAAGCGTGCAAAATTTAAACAAAATCGGTCACTCATTGCCAAAGTTATTGCATTTTTTTGGTTTTGGCGATTTTCGAACAATAATTTTTGAAGCCGTTTTACCCCACTTCCCCTCAATGAAACAATCTGAAAATTTGCAAAATGTCTTCTCTTACATATATGAACAAACCCTGAACATTTCATCCAAATCGGAGAACATCGTTGCAACCTCCCTTGGAAAGGGGGTCGCGCTTCTCGCGAACTGGCTCTTAAATTATTCTCTTCGGAAATCAGTATCACAAGTACACAGCAGTACACAGTTTTGAAAATTCAACGACTTGTAACATTGCTGCTAATTCCATCAAACGAATTAACATTTGGCCGGGGTTCTGCCAAATCACACCAAGCGCCAATGGAAATATTTAATTTTTTGCCAAAGTTTTCCTGTAACAGATTCAACTGATCGTAAATCGCATCGGACTTCACTCAACGCTATAAGTGAGGATATCATACAACAAATGTACGCACGAATTGACATGAAATACTTTCCGTTTTTCTTATGCGAGCAAAATATCACAAGTCAGTCAAAAAGCCGCTTGATGCGGTTTGGCTGAACCCCGACCATTTGATATTCAATTAAATTTGACTGAGTTGTACAAGCAGGCACAGTTTGAATTTAATTCGATTTAAAGGAACAATAAGACCGATTAAATATTGTGTCAATTTGCATGCTGCAAATATGTGCATGAAAATACATTTAAAATCCTGTGTATCTTATCTAAATCTTTTAGAAATACTGGAAATCTTCTCGAAAATTAGAATTTGGGAATATAAATATAAATATCAAAAAGATTACCAGTACCAAAAAAATCCCGCTCAGACCAGCTTCAAACTATTGACGTCGCGATTCAGAGGCCCCAACTAATACATCGCATCTATTATCGCTTCGTTGCATGATGTGTGGAAAGTGTTCGTTATATGCCTCTTTTTGTTAATCACACCTTCATTGAAATTTGGTTAAATTTCTTCTACCTAGAAGGACGAAGACTCAAACAGCAAGGCCAATAAACGTATCCCTAGTAACCCGCTTTTCATTCATGCTAAGCGAATCCTCCACGCTCGTACAAACAACAGCAAGCAGCAGACGGCAGTGATGCTGGAACAAAAAGTACAATGAGCCTTGCGTTCATACAGCAATTAGTTTTATGTAAATAACATTTTTCACGACCGTCGGATCAATTTGCGGTCTTCCAATGAAAGTTTGCTGGTAAAATTTCCTATGATGTAGTTGGATCGATTTATTGTTAGAGAATAATGGGACACCTTGGGGATTTTTTCTTTGTAAAGGTAAATTTCCCCATAGTAAATCCTATGGAAAATTAAAATCGTCGGCGCTAAAATATAGTTTCACCGATTGATCTGAAATTTCGCACAAGCATTATAGGACCCAAGAGGTGTGCAAAAACCATGCAGGAAGTGAAAATTAAATTTTGTCCCACCCTAATGCCCATGTTATCCATCAGGGGGAGAAGGCGGAGCACTGAATCCCTACCCCGACATGTGCTGGTTCTAAAATGTATAAACAACAGTGTTAATTCTCTACCACCTTTTTTGTTATGGCGAGGCAATTTTTATGCACACTTTTGTTTTCGATATTTTATCAAAATTAAAAACTCAATCATGCAACATGTTAGTAAATATACGTCTGATTGTGAACAGGTTTGAATAGATAATGATTTATTGGCGTTTACAAAATTCATGGCTTACTATAACTTAACATCCACCCTTAAGCTATAATTTAATAACTCCTAGAGATGTCCTTGCTTCCATTAACTTGGGGGCGGGTACAGCTTTTGTGAGGATATCAGCTAACTGATGACTCGATGCAACGTGCATCAATTTGATAGTTTTATTCTGTTCTACTTGCTCTCGTACAAAGTGGTGCCTAATGTCTATATGCTTACTTCTAGGGGAATATCCCATTTCCTTTTCCGCTAGACTGATGGCACTTTGATTGTCACAATTGACTTGGATTGGCGATAAGTTACCTTCCAATTCAGCAATAAAGCCTCTCCACCAAATGGCCTCTTGAGTTGCAGCCGAAAGTGCCATATACTCAGCTTCAGTGGTAGAAAGCGCCACAGTGCGTTGTTTACGCGAACTTCAAGCCACAGCTCCTCCGTTTTTTATAAATACATATGCACTAGTAGAGCGCCTTGTATCCACATCGTTTCCCCAGTCAGCATCAGTGAAAGCTTGCAGTTGATTCACAGCATTTTTCGAGTAAGTGAGCTTCCACTTTTTAGTTCCTTCCAGATATCTCAAAATACGTTTAGCAGCAGTCCAGTGCGCTTCCCCAGGATAGCATAGCATAGCATATGTGATTGTACAAATCGTGGGTGGCTATACAATGCTCAATTGAGCAATCTACTGTATATTGTCGCAAATTGGTACTTGGGATTAGTACCTTTTCCTATACAGTAGCAGTTGTATACCTGGCCACGTACTTACAATCACGGAAGGAAGGGAAGGGATGTTAGTTCAACATCTACTAGTGAAGATGCATGCAGGGAACCCATACTACCTTCAGGGTAAATATGATATTTTTTAATAAACGCGTTTGCCCGGTATAATGCAGAAAGGGGAGATGATGACTTCTTTAAATGGACGTGTTTGCCGGGTATAAGGCAGACAGAGGAGATGATGCCTTCTTTAAATGGATGGGTTTGCCCTGTATAAGGCACACCGAGGAAATAATGCCTTGTTTAAAATAACGCGTTTGCCTGGTATAAGACAGACAGAGGAGATGATGCCTTCTTTAAATGGACGCGTTTGCCCGGTATAAGGCACACAGAAGAAATTATGCCTTGTTTAAATGGACGCGTTTGCCCGGTATAAGGCAGACAGAGGAGATGATGCCTTCTTTAAATGGACGGGTTTGCCCGGTATAATGTAGACAGAGGAGATGATGCCTTCTTTAAATGTACGCGTTTGCCCGATATAAGGCACACAGAGGAAATTATGCCTTGTTTAAAGGGACGCGTTTGCCCGGTATAAGGCAGACAGAGGAGATGATACCACCTTTTAATGAACGTGATTATACCTCGATAAAGCACACAGAGGAAATACTGCCTTTTTAAAAGGAACGTCTGCTCGATAGAAGGGGAAACGAGATGATGCCTTCTTTAAGTCAACGCAACTTCCCGAAGACGAACAAGATCTCCCTCTCTCTCACTCTCATACACAAACTCTCACTCACTCACTTCCTCTGTGTCATTAATTATTACTCATTCACCCACTCTCATTCATTCACCCACTTTTACTCACTTAACCACTCTTACTCACTCATCCACTTTAACTCATTCATTTACTTTCAATCATTCTCTCTCTCTTTCTCGCTCACTCTTACTCACTCACTTTTACTCGTTTACTCTTCACCCCCTCGTCGATTTTGAGATTTAGACCACGCTTCATCCAGAATCCGTTGCTTTTACTACAGCGACCAAGGAACAACTTCTACCTTGTTGCCCTAGTAGCCATGCTGACGTGGACCGCAATTGCCTCCAACTCTCTGCATTGTGCATGAAAACGTGCTGCATAATCTCCCCCTGTCATTCAGGAATCCTGAAGAATGCCATACGAAGTGGAACGGGATCTTACGGAGTAAGAATACTTAGTTCCATACTGCATTAAAACAGTTTCAGTTCCAATTATTGTTCATTCATATGAAATTTGAATAAACTTTTATTGAGTAACATTTTTTTCATTGAAATGAAGTATTAACTTGAAATTCGGGGTACTGGCTCATTCGGGGTAGTGTCCCATTAGGGGTAATGGCATTCAGGGTAGTGACTCATTCGGGGTTGTGGCGTTCGGGGTAGTGGCCTTCGGGGTAATGGCATTATGGGTAGTGTCGTAGAGTCATGTTGGACAGTTTTTTTTGCGATAAAAGATTTATCTTCGCTCAACTATATTTCTAAATAATATTTCAAAATATCCACAACATTTTACTTTTAATTTCTTTTCATGCTATTCACGCCCGGATAAAAAATACAATAGAGTTGCATTAAAATATCATGAAAATACAATACATGTTATTGATGAACATTAAATTCTATTGTTTTTATGTCATACCAATCAAAATGCCATAATGTTGTTCTAATAGACGTACAATAAATTCTATTTCCAGTAAAATGTTGGCAATAGAATTACAATAAATTCAATTGTAATGGCAAAAATTTGTTCGAGAAAAAATCGATTTTTTTATTGTAAAGATACATAACAACCCCTGTTTTCTATTGTAAATCTGCCATTTAGAATAGGCTTTATAGTGGAAAACAATATTCTTCAATGTTGTTCTATTGTGAACCACAATAGAGTTTACCGTAATTACTATTAATTTCAGTGTACTGTTACAATAATTTATATTGTAATTCTTTTGGGATTTTTTATTAGGGCGGTGAAATAAAAAACAAATTGATGATCTCGATACAATATTTATTTATCGTTTAAAATAAGTTAAAAATTACACTTATTAGTCATATTGTATGCATATCTCTGATTATAATTACATATTGATCAAGGCTGATATTGGATGTTTCACGATGTTTAGCAATGAAAATAGATAGAAGTTAAGGAAGAAGACCAAATGCAAGCGTATAAGTGAATGATGGAAAACGTAAACAAAAAATGGTGACGTACATATTTGCACGGTTTCTTATGGGAGCTTGTTCAAATGTAGTACCTAGTAAAAACTTTTTCGCCATACACGAAAGGCACGCATATAAAATATGGATTTCCATATCTCAGTATCTATTCTCATTGGATGTTAAGCATTTCCAATTTCGACGTACGTTATTTTGTGTTGATGTTGGCTACGCTAAAAATGAGCACTTAGCAAGGGCCTGTGTAAACAAGTTCAGCCTCGACAGTGTCACATGAGAAGGCCTATTGTCGTCGTCGGTGTAAAAATATAGATGGATTTGGCATGTACCCGATTTCGTCGAGTGATCATTAAAACATCGGAACTGTCAATTTTTTATGGCAGTCAAGTTCAACAAATTTTGTTCTGGTGTTGCCTGACGTTGGTCTCGGATCGCACGTTAAACGTTTTGCATCGAAGTCCTCCAGATTCTGATTTCCTGCAGAGACTTTCTTAGAATTGCCATCATGAATCTATCTCCAGATGCAAAGGATCGTTTGGGGGTGGTGTTTGAGGTGGTGAAAACTGCATTCCACTGGGGTTTCATTCCGACCGTGTTGTATCTCGGTATGTACATTTTGCTTAAGCGTCCGTGACGCAATGATTGAAATTTGTTTACATTGTATTTTCAGGTTTCTCGAAAGGATCGGAAACCGGAATGCCTCCATTGACCGTGATGAGTTTGCTTTGGCAATAGATTTAGCTATGGTGATGTAATAAAAAAATGGAAAAATATCTCAAAAATCTTTTAATTCAACATGTTTTGTTAATCTATTGAACTACCTAATCATTTGTTTTAAATAAAATAATTCTGTTTTATATTGGCTTTGATACATTTCGCCCATTAAAATAAGTTTTTCTAAATGTACATAACATGTACACATAAATACAAGTGGCGTAATGTCGCTACCTTTACATATTTTTTGTTCACTAGGAACAACCTAATGTACTGCTCTGATTCTGCTTGCTTTTCTCACACCAGGCTTGTTGAATACCTACTTATGCGTAGTTTGGACTGACACCTGACTCTACTGTGATTCCTGTACCACGAATACATTTTTTCTATATGCGTTTTGATAGATGACTTTGTACATGTCACGCTGGAATCACTGTCTGTGCCTACCACTACCGAACTTCCATCACCTACTAATCAAAATATTTGAAGTCTACTTTCCTTACCTTTTTGGAGAGATATTTTTCGCTTGTACTCGTACAACTGTCGTGGCGTGTAGAGTTGTTCCTTTAATTTTATTAGTGGTTCGAAAATTTCGTCATTCGAATCTTGCTCGCTGACGCTGAAGGTTGTCGTTGATAGGTTGCTTGAACAGGAAGAGCTTCCGTCGATGGCTGGCGTTGAGTACGATGATAAAGTGATCGAAATGGAAGAACGAGTATTATGCGATGCGCTTGAGCAGGAACTGTCCTTCGATGGCATTTTTTCATGATTGATCACGAATTCTTTGATTGTGGAGAATTGTTCATGCAGTGGACGTTCAGGGTCATATGGTTCTTCGTCCGATTCAGAACTGCCTTTGACATCGTCTTCATTGATCATCGCAAACAAATCGCTGTTCAAAATTATTGGCAAATTGCCCTCTACACGAATATCTTTCTTGATTGTTGAAATGGCTCTCGTATTCTTACTGCTAATAGCTCCATCGTGACCGCTGATTCCCAGCTGTCTTAAAAGAGGCGTGATTTCATTCACGTTTTCCTCATTTAACACTTCTCTGGTAGTTGGCAGATGACCCAAAGGAATAACATAATCTTTGATTCCATTAATTTCAGAGGCCAGTTTTACATTATTTATGTAGTTGTCATCGGTAATGCCACGACCACGTGGCATACTTATTTTTAGCATTCCTGGTGATTCTTCAACATCAACAAGTGACCGCTCGTAATCAGAAAAGGATCTTGAATAACCCCAGCTGCTCAATTCCTCTTCAATGTCATCATATGAGTCGTTGGACATCTGAAAATAACCAGATAAAGGATTTTTGTGATATACCCTACAGACAAAATAAAAATAATGAAAAATTTACAGTTTTCAGTTTCTTAATATAGGCTGTTGAAATTTTACAACTGAAGGTCTCTTTATTTAAGAAGCCATTAGGGCTTATCTGCCGTAATCTGAGAAAGTGACGTAAGCGCCAAATTACAACATGCATGTTTTCCATTTTTCTGTTAAAGAGCTCGATGAGTACTACTCGTTAACACCATTTTGGAAGTAGGGTAAAGAGTAGAGTTGCTGGAGCACCTCAAAAAATCTTCTACGTAATTAGTGGAGCGGAAAAATGCTGTACTGGCTTTCGAAGAAAGTTAATAGAAGTAAACAAATATGCAGAATTACAACTTTAAAAAGATTATAAAAAATTATATATTTTAGCACAATTCAACAACCCCGATGTTTTTTTATTTAATAGTGGTTGGACCAACCCTTTATACCGCTTTCGCCATGCAATTGCCGCGGTGTATAGAAATTTCCCAACGAGTTGTCATGCACCCCGACGGAATAGATTTCCTCGTAACGACCTCTTTCTGGATCGGAAGGCTTAAGCTCATCAGCGGTCATTTTACGCCACTTTTTCTTTTTCCCTTTTCCTCCTTTGCTTTGCTTCGATTGGTTGGAAGATGTACTGCTAGTAGTAACCGCAGAATCCACTGAAGAATTGGTCAAATTGGCTTTCGGATTATGTTCGCTTGGAATATTTTTTACTACAGGAATATTATCTTCATCCGAATCAACAAGTTCTGGAATGGTACTGAACTGCTCTTGTAATGGTTTTTCAGGATCGAAATTTTCCGGGTCAACTATGCCTTCATCCTCTGCAATATCACAGTTTCGAAACAATTCAGCATTTAAAATCACCGGGACATTAGCATCAATGCGTATTTCTTCACTTGGGGCAACAATCTTTCTGGTATTTTTGCTGTGAATCTCATCCCCTCGGCTGCTTAATCCCAACTGGCGCAACATTGGGGTGATCTCATTTTCGGCTGAACTGGCAAGAAGTTCCTGACTCGTCGGTAAATGGCCCATTGGAAACGAGTTGCCCTTCAGTTCGTTAATCTCCGATGCTAGTCTTATCGATGCCATGTGCTGGGGATTAAGTATACCTCTTCCACGACCCCCCACTCTGGACTGAGTTGGCCGATTTCCGGCCGCCTGCAATGATTGTTCATAGTCTGAAAACGTCGTCGAAAAACCCCAGCTGCTGATTTCGTCCTCAATGTCATCTACAGCCGAGCGGCGAGCCATTCCTGATGAATTTATCTTTGGTACACCGAGAAGCTGCAGGAATGAGGAATTTATTTTACAGTATGCTTTCTACAGATTTAAAATATGATGACCATGAGGATGGTTCGAGCTAGCATGGGAGAACTTATTTCAAACGTTTTAATGGGCCGCACTCTTATTCCACTTTATTTGATTTCCTGATGCTAGTAACAAAAATATTTAAAGTTTTTGACGTAGAATTACGTCTTTCGGTAAGATCCCCCTATCTTAACTCCCCCCCTGGTAATTCCAAAGTTCCAAATTTGGGACCGTCACGAAAAGAGGTTAGGAAGTACGAGCTAATAACTCAGACGTTTATCAACGGGTTCCGGAGATTTTAGTATGATTCGATCAGTAAACTCTCCAAGATTCTATACAACTATTGTAAACATTTTATTAAATGCATTTAACTATTGAAAAATTAATTTTGCCGACCAATGTTGAAATTGCACTAACAGTAAATTGCCTACATTTCGGCTATTAGCCATCCGGCATGAACATGCATAAAATGTTGATGATAAAATTTCGTATCCGCTATCGCACTATACGTAATTCTACGTTCCATTTGCTGTCGTATCTTTGATACAACCCTCTACTTTTTTATAGAAAAACTTTGTCTCGCCAAAAACTGATCAATTTCTTGATATAT
The DNA here is from genome assembly GCF_024139115.2 of Armigeres subalbatus. Lineage (NCBI taxonomy): Eukaryota > Metazoa > Arthropoda > Insecta > Diptera > Culicidae > Armigeres > Armigeres subalbatus. The sequence continues at coordinate 369,323,781 of NC_085140.1, read as the reverse complement.
TTTTTTACGTACACAATTTATCTAAAAAAAACAAACCGGTTATTCAAAATAATTTTTCATTTTTTCGACATTTTTATCATAACACTTTTTTTTATTAATTTAGTAAACAAACCAAAATAAGCACAAATCTAACTTTCTATTATCGGATGTCAACTTAGTGTTATATACAGATGATCAAGATTAGAAACTACAGGAAATTTCCATACAAAATGTAAGACAAACGATTTCATCAAAGAGATTGGCTATAATTCTCTTTTTTTTAAACTTCATCGCAATTTTTTTTAAATCTTGATTAAAGTGATTTTTTTTGGTCGAATCAATTATTCACTGCCTTCATCGCAAAAAAAAAATAGTAAAGGAATATAAATTAGCAAAAATTGGGCTGTCTATTCTTGAGTGATGCGCGGTCACACAAATGCCAATTTTATTTCATATAGGGTAACCGTACCCTTGGTGGAAGTAGCACCAATAGTGAAGGTAGTGGGGTTTTAATTAGATTTATCATAATTATGCACTTTACGATAATTTCAGATGATGCGTCGTGCTTTAAATATCCTATTAAATGCAACTTATCCTAAGATTTCACCTGAAAAACTATTGAAAACAACGATTTTCAATGAATTGACTCCCTTGCACCTATAGTGGTGCAACTGTACCAATAGTGGCGAGTCTCATAAGAAATCAATGGATAGCACCACTATGGGAACCAACATTAATTTTTTACCACCATTTTTACCCATTAGTGGTGCAAGCAATATTTTGTTGTTGTTGATGTTTAATGACATCAATCTAATTTTTGTTAGCAAATTCATTAGTTTATCTATTGGCTAATATAAGCTGTAAATTTCCAGTAATTATCGATTTTTAAAAACGAGCAATGTTTTAACACAACCGTGAGTATAAGTAGGACTTGTATAAACGTAACGTATTTAAATTTAACTTCTAACTTTTGGATCTATGGAGTTTGATCATACACACTTAGAATAAATCGCCGAATTCGGTAAAATTTTACCGAAATCTCAACAGCAGAACTGTTCGGTAAATAATTTATATGATTTTCGGTGATTTTGACAGTTGAGCAATGGAAAAAATTACAAAAGATCTGTAAAATAAATTACCGAACAGTTCTGCTGTTGAGATTTCGGTAAAATTTACCGAATACCGTGAAATGAGTTAAGTGTGTAGGTATTGATATTGGAAACGATAACTTAGTTGCTGTGTAGAATTATTAGCAATTTGTTTATTCAAAACTAAGTACATAATTAGAATTACTTGTTTCTAACTATTAAGCCCTTATTTACTCGAGCAAATTTAGGGCATTTATAGATTTCTTATTGATGATAGTATTTAAAGTTTGAAAATTCTATTAATTCAATTTTCAGACTTGGGCAAAATGTGCTATTTTAGGGAAACTGTCCCGTTTTCCAAACAAAGAAAAACAGCACAAATTTAATTGATTCTTTTTTCTAACATGCGTGCTTACTGCTAAAAAAATCACAATAATATGAAACAAGTCAAGGAGCAGTAACCCTACTAAAATAGAGGAGATAATTAGCAGTATCTCCTCTATTTTAGTAGGGTTACTGCTCCTTGACTTGTTTCATATTATTGGGATTTTTTTAACAGTAAGCACATATCAACGAAAAATTATTTAATAATATAATTTCTCAGAAAATGGGAAACAAAGAATAATACATATTGTTTATTTAAATATTCTTCCGTAAATTATTTTTTGCGGACTTTTTTCAAACATTCACATGAAGCTAAATTTTTTAAACTAAAATGGATATTAACACTATTGCTGATTGTGCATCTTTAATTGCTAATGCCTTCTGCGAATAAATGAAAGTAATTATTTCAATCAAATTTTCATTTTCATCAGTGTAGTTGATTTTTTTTGCTGGGGAATCAGAACTGTTATAGTATAACCATGTTTTAATGTACGTGTCGTTTAGTACCAAGCACAACATATGGTCAGTCATATGCCATGACTCGTACCCATCTCGGGATCATGTGGATTATGAAACCAATCACTTTTCGTGGATGAGCAAATATCTCTAATTTTATTCTTCTTCGTCCACCACCGCTGCCCTCGCTGCCTCAGCCATCATCGGCATCTAGCCGTAAACTCCGAGCGATGCGATGGGCAATTGCATCCATAGCAACCGACACCACTGTTCTACCGCTGGCGACTGCATGCTGTGTAGGTTAACACAAACGAACTAAACGAAAAATGCGCGAGCAAATAGCACGTCAGTACGCACTGCTATCACCAATTGTAATGACTCGCACACAGCAGGCACTGCTTCTTTTATACACAAAGAAAATATTGCGGTGGACCCGAAGGCCTGTGACATGCCGCATTCTGATGACCGTGTTAGGAATGGACGAGATTGTTTACATATGAAATTTTTGCTGGCTTTGCAAAAATTGACATTTTCAATAGCTTATCGTTAATATTCTTAAGTTTCAATGGAATAGTCAAATTGCTGGAGAATGTCCGAGTCGATTGATATATAAATCTTATAAATCCATCGAAAGATAAAGGCGCTAGTAACGTTCAAAATCTTCCCTTTCAGCGTAACCAAATATTAAATATTAACAATATAGCTCACTTCATAAATCTCCATATATTAGGCAACGGACAGCATAATCACACCATCTTGCGTCACAAAGGGTAACTAACGCCTGAAAACGATAGCCAAGGGGTGCCATAATCGCAAAAATTACACTTAATTTACAATGTTTAACTATTTGAATTAATTTTTTTAAAATTTTATTATCAAACTTAAGTATCAAAATGGGGTCAAAGGATAATTTCTAGCATATTATTTCGAAATGTCATACTGCATATTGCATTCTACTTTTAAACACCCCTCGAAAGGTCTCTTTATTACATTGCTTGCCCTTTGTGACGCCGCGTCGCTACTGTGTTGTCCGTTGGAATCAGCCAGAGTGAACTATATTGTTAATATAGTATATTTGGCGTAACGCTCTCGATTTCCAAAAATCTAAATGACACCCAGTATAGTAAATAAAGAAAGACGTAAGTCCTACGTCAAAAAAATATTTTCTTTTGTGGATCTAATAATACCTCAACTATTGGTACCGTTACCCTATATAGAAGATGATCAAAATTTAAAAATTTCATGCGAAGTTGTACACTCAAATTAATGTAATGATTATTTTTATGTGCGAAACTCGCATAGAAGTTGAAAATTGATCTGATTTCCCATTTTAAGTGCAACTTATATGAATTATATGTAATCGTAATGGATAACATAACCGACTGCAAGCATTTTATATGCAACGTTCTGATAGTTATTACATGCTGCATATAGAGTTGCTTCTATAGACAATTGAACAGACAAATTGAAAGAAAAAAAACAAAGCAACGAAACGGAAGTTTGGAAACGATACCAAAGGAAAACCATCTAAAATGTTGATATCGACTCAAAGGTAAGTTAAATTACGTTCATGATACCGCCTAAACAATCATTCCGAAAGATTCATAAATATTTGATTCTAGCACTTTACAGCTCATTGCCGCAGCAGAAAAAAAAACTTTGAAAAGAAAATTATGCAGCACCCACCAACAAGACGCTGACGCTCGATCATCCCCCGCCATCGGATACCTAAAACACGTTTTGGTGAGAAGACCGCGGATGTGGGTACGGAATTTGGTGCGGCTAAATTCGATCTCGAAATCAGCAGGGATGAACTGTGTCAAAAGGTGGATTTGGAGCTGTAATCTGCATTTTTACATAAAAACTTTGACCATCCGATAGCAATTCTTAAGCCTTGGGCGCAATGTAACGAATCGGTGATGAAAACAAATATCGATCCGGCCGTTTGCGTCCGTTCCGCTGCATTGCATATAGGAAGCTTAACAATATAATCCTCCGAATCCTGTTGCTTTCCGTTATCGTTTTATTGCATTATGTTATAAATAAATGTGAAGCCATGTGAATAATGACAAAATTACTCTAAAAATATAAATAAAATTGAAAAAAAAGTGCGTTGTTAATCTATTTCGACCAGTAGTTCCAATATTAAAAATTATATGCAATACTAATAATGCCTAACCTTAATTCGTAATGCGTTTTATGTGCGAAATAATGAAAATATATTCGCGACGCACATATAATATATAATGATTAAATCGACAAAAATCTAACAGCTCTGCACATACTTTTTAAGATCGAAACTCACTGGTCAAATTCTAAGTGCAAAACTAATGCAAATAATAAGTATATTATTCTGAGTGTACAAAAAACCATTTGTAAATATAAGTACAGAAGGAATATAAATAAGCAAAAATTGGGCTATCTATTCTTGAGTGATGCGCGATCGCACAAATGCTAACTTTGTTTTATACACGGTTAGAAAAAAGTACCCTTATTTTAGGTACTTTTTTTTCTCTTGCATCTCCCTCCCTCTTCCTTTTGTTGTCATAAAATGAAGAGCAAAACCACTCAACAAGGGCATTAAAGTGTGGGAACCCAACGTTGAGTAATTTCATGTTTACAAAAAATGAGTGAAATTTACCTAACTTTTGATTAATTTCTATTTAAAATTAAGTATATTTTACTTAATATTAAGTGAATTTTATTTAATTTCAAGAAAAAAATACTTAATTTTGGGTTTCCACACTGAACACCCGATTTGGGTGAAAAGTGCCTAATATTAAGTACTTTTTTCTAACCGTGCATATACAGATGGATGAAGAAACTTGGGGTCTGTTCAAATATTACGTAACGCAATAGGGGGTGGGGGGTTGTTTTATTTTTGTTACGATTTGTTACGCAAAATATAGGGGGTGGGGGTCCTTCGAGAAATTGTTACGCGTAACAATTGGGAAAAAATATTTAAATTTTTCAAAAAATAGTTATTGTCGTCAAAATAGCATAAAACACACAAAAAATAATAATTTATTGTATCGTGCTTCAAATTCTACCAAAAACAAGATTTTTTCAAAAAAAATGTATTTGTTACGCGTTACGCATAGGGGTGGGGGTAGTTCTAAATTAGGTTACAGATTGTTACGAGGGGGTGGGGGGTTCTTAAAAACAACGTTTTTCGCGTTACGTAATATTTGAACAGACCCTTGGATGTAAATCACAAGTTGGATGTAATCAAGGCGACCCCTTCCAGTTTCACACTAGCCGGGCAAGAAATGGAGAATATTGAAAGCTTCCAATTAGCGAATAAAAGTTGGATAAAGAAGTCGAATAGGGTTTCTTACCCCATTCCCGGCCTAACATGCGCACGACTGCATTATTTAATTGATATTTATGACTAGGAGCTATTTTTCCTGAATTTTGTGGGCCATGTAATATTGCGATGGGGTTCACCTCTGCTTAAAAAATAGTTATTCTTGCTAAAAACCGCTCGAAAAAGCTTTTATTTGATTTAAAATAACATGGTGCAGCACTCATTTCAGTCATAGCCGATTGCTTATCCGGCATACCCCAAGTCTCTTCGGCATACGCAATATTTTACTCAATCTCTCTTAGTTTTCTGTGCAGTGAGCCGGAAATGGGGTCCATAGGCCCAAGTAGTGATTTACCCTATTTGAAAAAAAAAATCACCGGAAAGCAAACGGATTTTTTACGTAAACTATGGTAAATGTTCCATTTTGGACCCCTTGAGGCAGTGCTTACCGATATCTGCTTATATGTATCAAATGACACGATTGAAATAGACGGAAATCATACCATTTCATTTATGGAAGTTTCTTCTATGAAATAGAAATTTGAAATTGACATCAAGTGTTGATAAATCGCTGAGAAATTTTCTGAAATGAAAATATTCTTCGTTTTGGACAAATGTACACATTTTGGACACCCCCAAATAAGTCTCTAAGTAAGTAAGAAGTGAGAAACAAGAGGGAGAAGTGGGAAGGCCGAAATGAGAAATTAGAAGTGAGGGAAGATCCATAAAGTACGTCACGCAAAAAATGGCGATTTTCAACCCCCCCTCCCCCCTTCGTCACACTTTTTGTATTAAACCTCTCAAATTTTTGTATGAGTCGTCACGTTTCTCGGAACCCCCCTCCCCCCTAGGAGCGTGACGTACTTTGTGGATGGCCCCTGAGAGGAAAGAAGTAAGAAGTGAGAAGTACGAAGTGGGGAGCGAGAAGTGAGAAGTGAAAAGTGAGACGCGGGAAGTCAGAAGTGAATAGTGTAAAGTGAGAAATAAGATAAATATGTGAGATTTGAAAAACGAGAAGTGAGAAACGAGAAATGATAAGTGAGAGCCGAGAAATGAGAAGCTATAAGTGAGTAGTGAGAAACGAGAAGTAATAAGTGAGAGCCAAGAAATGGGTTGGAAGCGACAAATGAGAAGTGAAATTAAAAGGTGAGAAATTCAATACGAGAAGTGAGATGTAAGATGTGAAAAGTGAGAGCCGAGAAATAGGTTGGAGGCGACAAATGAGAAGTGAGAAATTCAATACGAGAAGTAAGATGTGAGAAGCGAGAAGTGAGAAGTAAGAAGCCAGAATTGAATGGAGAGAACTGGGTTGTGAGAAGTGAGATGGGAGAAGTGAGAAGCGAGAAATGAAAAGTAAGATCTGAGAAGGGAAGGCAATAAGGGTGAAGTTAGAAGATAGAAGTGGGAAGTGGGAACTGAGAAATGAGAAATTAGAAGTGTGGATTGAGAAGTGAGAATTGAGCAGTGAGAAGTGCAAAGTGAGAGGTGAGAAGTGAGAAATGAGATAAAAATGTGATACGTGAAAAGTGAGAAGTTATAAATGAGAGCCGAGAAATGAGAAGCTACAAGTGAGAAGTGAGATTTAGAAGTGAGACATTTGATACGAGAAGTGAGATGTAAGATGTGAGAAGTGAAAAACGAGAAGTGATAAGTGGAAGCCGAGAAGCGAATGGAGAGAAGTGAGTTGTGAGAAGTGAGTTATGAGAAGTGAAGAGTGAGAAATAAAAAGCAATCTGTAAGATGTGAGAAGTGAGAAGGGAGAAGTGAGGTGTGTGGTGTGTGATGTGAGAGGAGAGGAGCAAAAAGTTGAGAAGTCAGAATCGAGAAGTGAGAGGCGAGAAATGAAAAGTGAGAAGTAAGATGTAAAATGTGAAAAAATGAGATGTGGGAGATGGGAGATGTGAGAAGTCAGAAGTGTACCACGCGAATTTGACGTTACACGTTTCATTGCTTGGATTGCAATCGTGGCGTCATGCTCGTTTAGCTACACTAGTTGAGAGTTCGTTTGGCTACCCACGTCTTCACCTCAGCTCGTCTATAGAACCTACAGTGTCTGTAATCTAGACTACTTTCCGATTTGGGTACAATATTTAGACCACTACCCGGGATGTCACTCTCCTGTCCGGCCCGTACAACATCCCTGGCTTGGGTCGTTATTTACGTGACTATTTTCACCAGGAATTTATTCCATGTACCACAAGGAGCAAGCAATTTATTTGAAACAGGTCGACAGACCTTTGTTTACGCGTGTAGATCGAAAGGCCTTGTTGCAGGAATTTCTTGGAGAGACAAGAAACTATGCTGTGTACACATTATATTCTATCTACAATAAGTAGCATGTACCATATATGAAACAGGTCGACAGACCTTTGGTTACGCGTGTAGATCTTAAAGCCTTACTTAAGGATTTTTTGATAGCCAAGAAGTTATTCTTCATTCACATTTTATTCTATGTACCACAAAGAGCATGCACCATATTTGAAACAGGTCGACAGACCTTTGGTTACGCGTGTAGATCAAAAGGCCTTACTTCAGGAGTTTCTTGGATGGCCAAGAAGTTATTCTTCATACACACCGCAACTTTCCCGGTCGACTGGATGCAAGGTATCTTAGTGAAGGTGCCCAAAAAGGGTGACCTGACTGTATGCGATAACTGGCGAGGCATTATGTTGCTGTGTACCGTTCTCAAAGTTCTGTGCAAAATTATCCTAGCCCGGATTCAGGAGAAGATCGATGCGACTCTCCGGCGGCAGCAAGCCGGATTCCGTGCCGGAAGATCCTGTGTGGACCATATTGCCACGCTCCGCATCATTTTGGAGCAGGTCAACGAATTCCAAGAGTCCCTTTACTTGGTATTCATTGACTACGAAAAAGCTTTCGACCGTCTCAATCACGAGAATATGTGGGGCGCCCTGAGACGCAGGGGGTTCCTGAGAAAATCATCGGCCTCATCGAAGCACAGTACGAGGCCTTTTCGTGTAGAGTGCTGCACAATGGGGTCCTGTCCGACCCTATCCGGGTCGTAGCTGGTGTGAGGCAAGGATGTATTCTATCACCGTTACTGTTCCTCATCGTAATCGATGAGATTCTGGTAGATGCGATTGACCGTGAACCAAACCGCGGGCTGTTATGGCAGCCTATAACCATGGAGCACCTAAACGACTTCGAATTGGCGGATGACGTTGCACTACTCGCGCAACGGCGCTCTGATATGCAGAGTAAGCTCAACGACCTTGCCGATCGCTCCTCCTCGGCAGGTTTAGTCATCAACGTCAACAAAACCAAATCGTTGGATGTAAACACGGTGACTCCTTCCAGTTTCACAGTAGCCGGGCAACCAGTGGAGAATGTTGAAAGCTTCCAATATCTTGGTAGCCAAATGGCGTCAGACGGCGGTACCAAGATCGACATAGGCGCACGGATCAAGAAAGCAAGGGCTGCCTTTGCGAGTTTAAGAAATATCTGGAAAAACAGGCAGATAAGTGAACGCACCAAAATACGAATTTTCAACTCTAACGTGAAATCTGTGCTGTTATACGCTAGCGAAACATGGTGTGTATCAGTGGAGAACACTCAACGGCTGCAGGTGTTCATTAACAGATGCCTGCGGTATATAATTCGGGCCTGGTGGCCTCACAACTGGATCTCAAACAACGAGCTCCATCGTCGTTGTCACCAGAGGCCGATAACAACAGAAATTCGGGATCGGAAGTGGGGCTGGGTCGGCCACACTCTACGTAGGGGCGGAAACGAAATCTGTAAGCAAGCATTAGACTGGAACCCAGCGGGACATCGCAGCAGAGGCAGACCCAGAGGCTCATGGCCGCGAAGCCTCAATAAAGAAATAAAAGAAGTCGACCGAAATCTAACCTGGCAACAGGTTAAAGCGATAGCCGGGCATCGCTCAGAATGGAGATCTTTCAAGTCGGCCCTTTGCACCACCGGAGGTGTACAGGATCCATAAGTAAATAATTTTATTCTATGTAGCACAAGGAGCATGCACCATATTTGAAACAGTTCTATAGACCTTTGGTTACACGTGAAAACCACAAAAAAAAACGATTTTTAGTGAAGTCGTTTTTTACGCGGTAGCTTCCGCGTAAAACCGACTCCGGTGTATGTATACAGAGATGTTAAGTGAGAGACTTGTACATTCTCTTTAGGATTCAATCCCTGGTTATGATGGTTTTTGATAATCAATGAAAGTCACTGGAGTGCACTGCTGTGCCTCCATTAAATGATTTTTTTTTGTTTTCTTTACTTGAACTTCTTAAAATCTAACATTTCATCTCCATTTGTGTCTAACATTACTTTCTATTTCAGGTTTATAGTAAGATAATGAACCTTAGCGATAGTTTTTTTGTGCATACAGAAAAATTATTTTTGAAATTTTCACCAAACTAGGAATCATCAGTATTGTGATTCGTTAATCCACTTAGGACTTAGAAGAGCCTATATTAACACATGGCTAAATCTTCTAAATTTTGACTAAATAAATCATAGCTTTTGATATATTTGAAATTGTATTGATTCTTGTATTCAAGTTCTATAAATACCATTTTTTGAATAGGGGCCCTCCTCAGCCGTGCGGTAAGACGCGCGTCTACAAAGCAAGACCATGCTGAGGGTGGCTGGGTTCGATTCCCAGTGCCGGCCTAGGCAATTTTCGGATTGGAAATTGTCTCGACTTCCCTGGGCATAAAAGTATCATCGTGCTAGCCTCATGATATACGAATGCAAAAATGGAAGTGCTTAATGTAATGGACACTAAGCTGCGAGGCGGCTCTGTCCCAGTGTGGGGATGTAATTCCAAGAAGAAGAAGAAGAAATTCCATTTTTTACGTATTATATCAAACATGGATTATTTAATACACTGACACGCTTTGCACTTTCGGTTATTGATTTTGTATTACCATGTATCACTCTGATAACCAAAAGCCTTCAAATGAGTTTGAATTGGTTTTATTTGTTCATATACGCTTAGTAGAAATTGTTTTTTTTTTAAATAGAGAAATGCATTCAGTGTTGGAAAATTTTCAATTCTTGATGTTCATATCCTAATTTTTGTGGCTGGAATTCAAAACTACAGAGAAAATCAACTTATCAATGCACTAATTTAATGTGTTATGGAAACCAACATAAAAAATATTTGTATTTATTGACACGCGAGACAACTTGTGCAAAAGATAAACTTAGTAGGTTAATAAACTTTTACTCTCGCATGTTGAAATGATTCATTATTTCACGTTTCAATTATTCAACGCATTGTTTTGAATGGCCTTGTATGATTGTGAAGTGAAATTGAAGAATTCTGCGCATTATCCCATTTACCCACTTATCCCACTGTACCTTATGGGTAATATTGATCATCTCCACAAAATCAGAATGCATTCCAATGATTTTGTTATTGCTGTTTCAAATCTTCTAAAGTAGGGCTAAACATGAAAACTTTTGGCATTTAAGATCAATTTTAAATTCTGTAAAGTTTACATGAGGATATGAAATTCCATGCAGGTAATGTTTTTTTTTTCAATAGCTTTCTTTGGTGGAGGAACATCTGCAAATCTCGGGTACTTATTCAAAAGATTTTGTCCAATTTGTCCAATCTGATAGCACTCCAACGCAAACCATCACCACAGACAGGTAGGGAGAGCATTCGGCTACCTGTTAGTGGTCTCGGTTTGTGTGGGAGAGCCATCAGATTGGACAAATCGACGTTGGAATCTTTGTTTACAAAATCACATACGTCATTTTGAATAAGTACCCGAGAAATGACGTTTGAGAAGAATCCGCTGGGGATCTCCCCCTACTAATACAGTCGACTCTCTACATCTCTCCCTATGTCAATGGGCTTCACAGTCCCTTCAATCTACACACATTTTGCGATCTACATCTCGATAACCTCAATATCTCAATGTGCTTTGGTCATATTTTATTCAGGATTTGCTGGTTCTCCCTATGTTGATACGTATAGGGGAAATGTACCGGTTTTGGCCACGTTAGTGCCTAATTTGGCCAACCCTGAAAAATGCATGTTTTCCAGAAAAATATCGATCAGTTTCAACAGCGAAGAAAGATAAGGGTCTGTTCACAAATTACGTAACGCAAAAATTCGAGTTTTTGACCCCCTCCCTCCCCCTTGTAACAAAAAGTAACATTTTTGGTACCCCCTCCCTCCCCCATGTAACGCGTAACTGTGAAAATTTTAAAGGCAGATTTGTTTTCCTTCACTGAAGCATGTGGGTTTTGCTAGTTTTGAACAGGTTTTAAATGGTTGAGCTAAAATGTAATTGCTTAGATTGAAAACTCTCTGGGTTGCCTCTGTTAACTTTGGCTTAGTTTGGAAGATCTAATCATGAAACACAATACCAATCAAAGCGACGTTCCCGAGGTCGTTCCATCAAATAATATAATCTGTAAAAATCGTGAATATTCTTCGTGAGACAAAAAATCCTCGAAATGTAGCAACAATTTTTCGAACAAAACTCGATGTCTTTTAGAATTAAAAAAAAACATCAAAATAGCCATAGGTCTGAGATAAAAAGTAAAAAAACTACTAACATGGGACAATTATGGTTAGTATAGTTTTGAAGAGGATAGGTTGATGCGTATTCATCGACTTGATCATGACATGTCAGCAATTACTGTAATCAGTGATAAAAAACATTTAAAATATTTTTTTATTCGCGTTATGCGTAACATTTGGTAGTACCCACCCCCTCCCCCACCTTTTAGTGTAACAAAGTATAACGCAAGTTGGACCTCCCCCCTCCCCCTAAAAGCGTTACGTAATTTGTGAACAGACCCTAAGGGATATACCGTGACCTGCCCTCATTCCGCGCATTGCCTAATACCGTAAATTTTATCCAAATTGATGAATATAGAGGTACTGTCTGTCATACACATCACATTATTTGGTGAAATACACAAATATATATCAGAAAATGTTAGCAAATTATTATTGTGGGTATTTGTGACGTAAATTAGGCGCTAAAAAATAAATGTAAAAATGTATGGCTCGACCAGCCAAAATTTGCATCCGCTTAGCAAAACGCCTAAAATTATGGTTATATTCCCAAGTCTTGTAACTTGATTTTTAAATGATATTTACTTCCAATATCTCATTGAGCCCAGTTTTACAGCTATAAAAAATGAGCTGGGTACTGAAATGGTATTTAAATTTCTTGTTTTTGCATTTATATTGATAAAAACAATTGTCGCGGTATTAGGCCATCTTCTTCGCCAGTAGTGCCTAATACCGTGACTAGGCTATACCGTGAAGTTGATAGTCAGAAAAATAAAACATAACGATCACATTGAATACATAGACCACTAGACAATATCGAATAGGTATTGAAACATTCATATTAAATATCTACGATATTTTATGCGTAGGATTACTAGGGAAGCATCATTCAGATGAATTACATATTGCAATATGTATTATTCCAATACTTCCTCAAAGAAAAACTTCTGTTGAAAGACTTGAAGATGGTATATATCTAATGAACATACAAATCGTCTTTATTGTGTCGTTCAGCACATACGAATACAATATCATTTAGGCGATATTTACCACAGACTATAGACGTAAATATTTTTCCTGTGTAGTTTCCTTTAGAAATGAAGGTAGAGTATTTTTCATCTGAATACAAATCCTCCCATTGTCTTCAAATCTACTTACCCAAGTAACCACCAAGCATTAATTCATGCATGTAATCAATCACAGATCAGCATATTAAATGCTAATTGCATTAGATCAGTTTTACCGATGTAAAGATGCATTTATTCATCGCCTGTCAAGCAACGATACACTAGTTCAGCGTTACGAATGCAGCGATGCATTACATATGTTTTATTTCAAAGTAATATAATTATATAATAATTATTGTCAAAGTAATAAGGCATTATTTCGGTCGTAAAAGGGCCTTTTTTCACTTTAAGTCAACTTTAATGGCTGTATTATTTGCAAGCATATATAGCTCCATGGTTACTTGGGTAGACACTCGATTGGATATCATCTATCTAAAACCTAAAGAAATCTGAAGTAAATTATTTGAAAAATTAATAAACGCTGTTAAACCGTCAATATTGAGAAAATGCTAACTTCCCAAGGAAATGATTCTCTTCCCAGTAGGTATCTGTGTAAAATAGTAAATTTTTATGACGTTTTTTAGTATGTATGACTTAATAATTTAATTGAAATTTGTATATGATTCAATTTTTTCCACATTTTATTGTAAATGTGCTCTTAAGCTCATCATTTGAGCTTGTTTGATAGGGCACGGTATTAGGCAATTTTCTGCGCGGTATTTGGAATCTTCTTCGGAATGTACACGGTATTAGGCATATTCATAAGTCAAATGTCGAATACTATTTTCTTCATTTTTTTATGAGTTGAAGTACAAAACATATTTTTCCCTTCAAATGTATTTAATATTGATTAAAGTGACATAGGATAAAATGCCCAATAGTGGACCCCCTAGTAGCGAAATTTTGCTCTTTTTGTCATAAGGAGTAGAAAATTTCTCGCGTAACATATGATTACGGCTTATATACCAAAACCATGATTTTTCATTTTCTAGCATAAACGATTGCTTTGTAAATGATTCTTTATCGTAGGTAAAACTCCGTACTTAATATCTCTTAAGAAACACATTTATTGCTATTTTGAGTGAACGTCTCATGAACAATGTGCACCATAGTGGTTTTTAAATCCTTTGCTGGCGCCCTTAACTACCATGCGGAATGTTTGCTTTGGTTTTTAGGCCGTTCACTTTATATTGTTTATTTAGAAAAACTAGCTTCAAGTTATTTCAAAATGTATATTCTTACTAGGTTTTTGATATATCGCATAGCAGAACTACTCTGACTAACAAATCTAGACAAATCCGATGGTGTTACTAGCTTTGAGCAAACGGCTTAAAAACCAGACGTGTTGCCGGTAATGCGAGTAAACGGCGCGACTTTTGTTTTAGCTGAAATTTTGAAGAATTCGAATAGTTTTTCAATTAATCTTTATCTGCTGTTATGATATAACCATTTACGAATGGCATTGACATGGTTTTTGCAATGAAATGAGCTTCTACTTCAATAAATGAATTAAATTACTCATAGAAAACTTGAACCTCATTTTTCTCGGCTCAGCATTGTTGGTTTTTCGGCCCTAATCATATGTTGCTCGAGATTTCAACATATTAATTCTGCTTGACATCTAATATCAAGTTCCGCATCTCTTCTTCACGATACATACATAAAACACTCAAATACACGACATTTTAAAGTCTGACTGAATTCGCTCTATAGTAGACCCCCTGGAGGTCCATAATAGGAATTTGCTCCCCTATAGTCGACACTTCATTTGATTTTTATGTTCCGTCTCGGGACTCTCGTGTTTATTTTTTTTAGAATTGTAAAAAATTATTAAATTTTACTTTCCATAGCATTTCCAATGCATCTAATCAAATCATAGGAGTGTAAGGTAGGTTCTCCCGATGGAATTTCATAGCAAAATGTTTCCATTGTGCTGTAATCATGCAAAAATGGCTGGGGCTGGAGGGTTCACTATTGGGCACTTTACCCTAGTTTTCAAGGGTGATTGTTACAAATTGAATTTTATATAGCGAATTTATTGTGGACACGTCCTTAACCCCACGGTAATAGGGCATGTCACGGTATCTCCTGGTAGAGCTAATAAAACCCTCTAAAATTGTTTAACTTTTGGAGTTTTGCGAGAAACTGGCCAAATTAGGAACATGGCCAAAACTTGTACAGTTACCCTATTCAATGTTCTAGGCTACTAGACCATTTTTGAGCAATAACAAACACATCAAAATAGAGCTTGAAATAGGGACATTTTTGTTTTGTTGTTGTTTTTCATAGTAACAAGGTTTTTTTTCGATCTAGTAGGTACCCATTTAACCCTTAAAGGCGCAAGGCGATTTTTTTAGAAATCGTCGAAAGTATTTTTAGCGTAAACTACCATTAAAATTATTAACATTAAACGTATTTTCGGTTTGTTGTTTTAAAACAACATTGCGCATTTAAGGGTTAAATACGTCTTCCATTATTCGATATCTATATCGATGGTCCCTACAATATCCCTTGCTATCTGATGCTATCGAACCAAGTATCGAACAATATTTTTAATGAGATGAGTCACTTAAGTGGTGCGTCTAAATTACAATACCAAATTTTCAAAACGACTTATCTGCTTTTGTAAACAAAGATTCAAATGTCGATTTGACGAATCAACACCATCAGCAGATAGCGGAAACCTTCATCTACATGTTGATGGTGTTGCCTTGCGTGGGAGTGCTAGTCAGATTCGTCAAATAGACGTTTTAATCTTTGTTTACAAAAGCAGATAAGTCGGTTTGAAAATTTGGTATTGATTGCTCCATCATTTGCAGATCCATTAGCACTGACTCCCTTTACGGTTTTCCATGAAATACCACACTTACCTTTAATCAGTTCTTATCCAGACAGATAAGTACTACCAGCACCAGATTTTGGGAAAAATAATTGATCAATACTATTCGATGATGAACGACCAGACAGCTTCTGACGCTTGTCCTTCCTGAAAAATGTACAAAAGGATGTATGAAAACCTTGACTCATACTAAAATGAACAAATTACTTAGTTTTTTTCCGGTAAATTTCAATGAATAAATTCTAAGCAAGCAGCTAAAATAATATATTTTAAAACACAATAAAAGTAATAGGCTTGGAAAAAACACAATGGAGAAATTAAAAAAATGAAAAGCGTTCACAATGACGACGCTTGGTCGGAATGGCCTTCTTCGTCTTTCGCTTCCTGAACCTGTTGTTTCTTGTCTTTTGGAGAGACTGATCGTCGACCGTCGTCGAAAAATGAAAACACGCGAAGCCAGCTGTTGCCAGGGTTGCCAGCTGATGATAACGGTTCATCGATTATCATCAAACGCGCACTGACAATAGGTGTCCGCCGTTTTACCGCCTATCACTTGCTATCAAATTTCAGTATGGGCCTTTTCACGAGACGTTTAAAAACAGCTGATTTTATCGTCAATTGACAGTTCTTCTATGAAAGTGACAGCTTCGGACTTGCAGGCCTGTTCAGCGGTTGTAAACAAGTGCAGTCTCGGCAGCAGGGATGCCAGATGATATTTTCCAATGTCTTCACAGTCGTTGAAAAATGTCTTCAAATGTCTTCAATATTAAGATTATGATTACCAGCGAAAAATTTCAAAATCTAATATGTCTTCTTCTTCAATGGATCTATATTCCAATTGGAACTTGGCATGCTTTTCAACTCAATGACTGAGAACAACGAGAATCGAACTCATTATCTCCGGACTGGCAATCCTACGCCTTTGCTCGCAAGGCTACTGGAGACCCCAATAGGTGTGTAACTTCAATAATCTCCTTGTATTACTGATGTTGAATAATGTTAATTTTTTTAACATTCAAATTGTTAGAATTCAAAAGAATATTTTTTTAAATTCCTTTTTTTTTTCAAACGAGTTTCCCCTGGATTTTGTACTGAGTCGGATTTTTAAACTGAATTTTCACGTGGAACTCTTCCAAATTTCTTTCCTGTTGGGATTCAAAATTTACTGTGAAATACTTGAAAAACATCCAGAGAATTTTCTAAAGGAACGTCCGGATAAATATCTAGATCAACTTCCGGATAAATTCCCGATGGAGCTTCTTATAACTTTCTTCTGGATGGAGCATCTTATTATTTCTGAAAGTCTTCTGAAAAAATTTCCTGAGGAATTCCTGTTGGAACATCCAAACGATTTACTAAAGGAACTTCTGGAGAAAGTTCTGAAGGAACTTCCGGAGGAATACTTGGATGAATTCCGGAGGGATTTTCTGGAGGAATACCTGAAGGATTTTCCTGATGAATTTCTAAATGATGTTCCGGAGGAATTATTGAAGCAATTTCCGGTGGAATTCCAAAAGAGAAATTCTTGGAGGTAGTTGGAGAAGCTTCTTGAGGTATTGCTGCAGAAAATTCCGAAAGAAATCCTGGAAGAAATAGAAGTATACTTTCGGAAGCATTCTCGGAGAGTAATTTGGCAACCTTGAAGGATCTTCCAGAGGAGGCACATCCGGAAGGATCCCTGGAATAGCTTCCGCAGAAATCCTTAAAGAATTCCTGGAAAAACTATTGGATGAATTCGTGAAGAAACTGCCGAAGGAGTTCTGGAGGAACTTCTGGAGGATCTTCCTAAATGAATTCCTGGAAGATTTTTCGAAAAAAATCCCTGAAACTTCCGGACAATTTCCTGGATGAATTACGGAAAGAATACCAGTATATAGAGGTGAGCCTTCATATTCTTTTTGCATTAGAGAGCATGAAAGTACAGATTTGAGAGCAATTTTTGAAAATTATTGTTCTACTGAAAACTTTGGAGTCAACGTCGTTAATAAATTACCAAAATCAGCAGAAGTAGAAAGAGCTGAATCAATTATTAAAAATACAATTAAATATGAAAACGGACATTACTCAATAGGATTATTGTGGAAAACTGAAAGTATGAGTTTCCCTCCAAGTTTTAATAATGCTTTCAAACGTTTGGAAATGTTGGAGAAGACATTAGCTAGAAACCAGAGCTAAGAAAATGGGCAATTGAGTCATTTGAAGGATTTGTTAAAAGGGTTATGCCCGTAAGCTTAGCCCACGTGAGCTACTACAGGAACATCCAAACACCTATTATTTACCTCATTTTATTGTGACAAATAAAAACAAAGTCCCACCTAAATCAAGAATTGTTTTTGATGCAGCTGCAGCAGTAGAAGGAGTATCTTTTAACTCAGCACTGCTTTCAGGTCCTGACACAGTAAAATCTTTGTTCGGTGTTTTGCTAAGATTCAGAGAGTTCAAAATCGCTGTTACAGGGGATATACAAGAAATGTTTCAAAATGTGACGCCGGTGACTTACGGATTTTTCGGATGTAGAAAACATACACTGTAGAACTGTGGTCTAGAACTAACTTTATTACTAATGCTAAGGGTCTGTCTCATTTGGAGAATTAAACTTAAAAGTGACAGTTCGGAAATTAACAAATAACCCGGTCATAAGAATGGCTGGTGCTACCCAGCAATTCTAATAAGACATCGATGCAAAATGATTCGATATCTGTCAAAAGTAATCATGCTCTGCAAGCAGGGTTATTCGATAATTATTGAGATGTCACTTTTAAGTTTAATTTCAGTTTAATTATCCAAATGAGACAGAGCCTAAGCCGTATATATAAATGAATGTACAATATATTCTACCTGATTTTGACTCATTATCTTTTGGGTCCCTTTCTTATTATCTCTACTTTGTTATCGCCGCCACTATCGGTGCGTCACTATTTTTGTTACAATTTATGGGTCTCTTTCTTGGTCCTTCGTAGAAGATTAGTTTATGACATAATTGTCTCGGGTAGCAGAGAATTATCAACTATGCGCATATTGCAACTAACAATATGCCATGCGGTGCGCTGTATAGCTTAACGAAAATGACAACTTGAGTTTGAAATGCAAATTGATTGATTCTAGATTTACAATAATAACTGTCGATAAGCGATTTATTACTTATTATGAAATGATATTGATATTGTCTTTTTACTTAGGACTAGACATTTGTGTTGATTTTTGGATACACATTTCCTCTATACAGGTTCATTTCTGTTTCTTCTGTTTCATTGTTTGGTTGTTGATTCTCTTCTGAACATCTATTATTTTCCATTTTGTTTACTGTCTCCCTTCTAATGTTTTTATGCGACAAAAATTAGTTAATGAGTCCCAGAATGATGCTATTAGTTTCCAACCGAAACCATAGATGTCCTATAATATCAGAATATGTATGATTGTATCAACAATAAATTTTAAACCTCGAGCGAATAGGTAAATACCGATGAATGTTAACGTAGTGTTTCCCAACCATGTGCTCCAAGACAACACTTTGTTCCAGTACTTATGTATTGCACCATCAATTATTTTCTCAGATAATAAAGCATCAAATCTAAAGCCTTGAGTATTAGGATTTTGTCCAGCTAAAATTTTATAAACTACAGAAGATGCTACACGTCTTTCGCCTTGTTCATATATCATGTTCCTCATTTTGACCAAACTGTTGGAATCATAAACCCCACTCTCCATTAAGTTTGGCAATGGCGTGTATGACCAGCTGGTAACAATATCAGTTGATAGTTTACTTGGCGCAGTGGTTTCTCGTAATCTTCCATCTGTGGTATACCATCTGCTCCCAAATTTGAATTTGGCAGGAAGTAGAGGAGTACACTCTATTTCTGTTCCTAATGTTTGTAAAACGCGTGTAACTGGAGCTAAAAACATTGACACATTATTGTAAAGAACAGGAATTTCTTGATAACATTGCTCAGTAAATCTTGGTGTAATGTAAACAGGTTTACACTCCAAAACGTGCAAAACTTCGCCAGCGACTACTGCTGTGTAACCATTTCTCTTCGTTATGCTGCTGACGAATTCATTCGGGTTAAGCCTAGCCAGTGTAAGCTTAGTTTCTAAAAGAACTTTATCTAATTTACACATTTCAGCCATAACCATATTGTAAATATCATTTAAAGATTGGCCAATGTAACTTTCTACGAGAGTAATTTTGGAATTAAAATAAGTAAACAAATCCAAATTTTTTCCACTGTTTGCTTTTCTTGTAAATGGAGATCTAATACTCTGTGTTTCAATTATTAAAATTCTAGGATGATCAGTAGTAAATCCGTTGTAACCACAAATGCGAGTATCTTCTCGTGTTTTGATCGAAAATACTTGCGTTTCTGAAATAGTGCTGTAAACTACTGAATGAGTTTTCTTTATATTACCCTCTAAACTTGTAGTTTTATTGACAAGTCCTTCATAAATTACTTCAAATTCAGTTGTTTCACAGGACTGATTCAAGTCTACATTCCAGGTCAAATAACCTTCTTCGGAATCTAGACATGTTCCAATCGAATACGTACACATTAAACCATTTTTCAAAAATATCTGATCATTTTCAAGGTCAATATTTGCAATATAATCGTATAGAGCAATCTCGTACTCATAATAAACTAGTGCCCCAGTCCATGTATAGAATGGTGTACTATATGTGCCTCCGTTGCATGAATTTCCAGTCACGCTACCTACAATAAGCGTTTCACCCTTGTAGTGGAATTTAACTTCAGCTCATTAATTTGTCTGTCATGAGTCAGCGATACCATTCCTAAAGCGTGTACCTTTGTACATTCCTCTGAATTGAATTCTTTGACGATGTAAGAATATCCATACTGATAATCTGAAGTATGCGAAAATGAGCCACAATGTCTTATGGACCTTCGAATTATTACCTTACATTGAAGAACTTTAGTTAAACTTTTTACATTCCTTTGTAAAACCTGTATTGTTATTTCTGTTAAACTCAAATTACTTTTCTGAGGAATACAAGAAGCTACATCAAGAAGCGAGTAACTTGTCATGTTTACCTCTGGGTTGGCACAGTCAAATGCTATCAATCCTCTAGTTTCGAAACCAAAGATTAATGTAAACATGTATACGAGCAACATAAACGTTATGAGGTTACTAGGATTTTTTGTTCTTATGGTTTTATTCGAACGTAGATCGCACATTTCTTCATGATCATTTTGATTCGGGATTAAATCTGGTGAATCTAGTTTCTTCGGTTCTGAAAGTGGAATTGTGTCATGCCTTCCTTGAAAGTTTTGAGTTTGTTGAAATAAATCATCATTTGTTTCTAAAGATGGCTTTGGCTTTTGAATTTTCCGAACATCTAAAACTGCCACTTTGACGGCTGGCCTTTTATAAATACCTTTAGATGTTTTAATTTCAGCAGATCTTACTTGTCCATCTTTAGCCATTCTAACACTGATTACTCGACCTTTCAACCATGTTCCAGGAGGTGCCTTATCATCAGTTATTACAACAATATCGTCAACTTTAATAGGTTCAATTTGATTAGTCCATTTATTTCGTTTCAACAACAATGGAAGGTACTCTTTCGTCCACCGATCCCAAAAATATTTCCCATAGTTTTGAACCTTTTTCCAATGATGTTTTCTAAGTGAATTGCTGTTGGATCATAAGGTGGTACATATTCTCCAGCACGACCAATTAGAATATGAAATGGTGTCATTATTTCGTCGTCGATATCTTCTACTGGTATGTGTGTTAAAGGACGAGAGTTTAAAATAAATTCTACTTGGATCAGAGCAGATCTTAAAATTGCTGGTCGTGGTAAACGACTACCATACTGCTTCAGCATTTTGTATAGTGATAACTTTATGATTCTAATAAGCCTCTCCCATACTCCGCCAAAATGCGATGCCGCGGGAGGATTGAATGTCCATTTTAAGGCTAATGCTGCCGCATCACCGTTTCTCATTCTTTTATGAATATTCACAATTAGTTCTTTTAATTCATTGTCAGCTCCAACAAAGTTCGTGCCATTATCGCTGTAAAGGTGCTTAACTTTTCCTCTTCTGTTTTGAAAATTACGCAAACAGACAATAAAAGAATCTGTATCTAACTTCTCAGCCATTTCGATGTGAACTGCTCTACTAGACATACATGTAAAAATCACACCCCAACGTTTTTCTCTTGATCGTTTTACTGCAACTTCAAATGGACCAAAGTAATCCACTCCAGTATGCGTAAATGGATACAAGAAAGATTCGGTCCGATAATCTGGTAAGGGTGCCATCATGGGTGGTACTGGTTTTGCGTTAGCAATAATGCATTCTTGGCAATATTTCTTGACCTTTTTCAAAAGTGACCTTTGTTTAATAATCCAAAACTTTTGAAGAATAGCTGCAATTACGACATTGTCATTCTGATGCAAATACCGTTCATGATATGTCTTTACAATTAAAAAGAAATATTATGTTCATATGGTAATATAATAGGCTTTCTTGCTGATTCAGGTATGCTTCTTGCGTGTTCCAATCTTCCTCTTGCTCTGAGTACTCCATGATTATCAAGCATTGGACTCAATTTTCGTAAGCTGCTGGATTTAGCTATTTCTTTACCTTCTTTCAGTAATGTTACGTCCTCCATGAAACAATCCCATTGAGCTTTTTGAATATCGCGTTTTCAACCAATTTTACATCATCATAATTAGTGCTACGATCAAAATCTGTTTTATTTTTAACCCAATCGGTAAACTTTTTTATTATTAGAGTTCGCTTAACCAAACGCCACCAGTCCGAAAAATAATCGTCCTGAATAAAAGAGTAAGGATGTATTCTTTGATGAATGTTTACATAGTTTCTCAGCTCTTCATCAGTTTCCATACTTACTGTCCAGTTTGGCCAATAACTTTCTGATTTTCTTAAAAATGATGGTCCATTGAGCCATAATGATGCTCCCTTTTAATTTTTGTACCTTCATCAGCAGGGTTTAATGATGATTTTATATATCTCCATTGATCCATTGAAGTTGTTTCTAAGATTTCAGCAACTCGATGAGCTACGAATTGCTTATACCGCCTATGCTGACTATTAATCCATGCTAGGACAGTTTGGCTATCTGACCACATGACGCATTTTGAAATCGAAATTCTTAATTCTTTCCTTACGGTATTCAACAATCTTGTCCCTAATATTGCTGCTTGCAACTCTAAACGTGGTATAGATAACATTTTATTCGGTGAAACTCTTGCCTTTGCTGACACTATATTCACATCAGTGCCATTTTCAGTAACACTTTTCAGATACACAACGGCAGCAAAAGCATTTTCCGAAGCATCTCCGAACATATGCAATTCATAAAATAATGCATTTTTCAAGGTCATACATCTTGGAATCTTAAAATGGGTGACAAGTTTAAGCATATCTATCCAAGAGTTCCAAAGTTTGATAAACTATCTGGTAACTGGCTATCCCAATCAGAAGATTCTTTATGCCATTTTTGTAAAAGAATTCTACCATGAATTGTGAAGTTCGAAATTAACCCTAATGGATCGTAAATACTCATTACAAACGAGAGAGTTTCTCTCTTTGTAATCAACCTTGTGAATTCCAATCGATCAAGTTTTAATTGAAATTCGATCAAATCAGTTGATGTATTCCAATAGATACCCAATACTTTATCAGTTGGTATTTCTTTATTCTCGAACCATTTTATTTCTGAAACATGAAGTCTTTCTGAAGGAATATCGTTGGCAAGCTGTTGCGAATTTGTAATAAAACTTCTTAGATGAAATCCAGCATACTGTTGAATATTTATAACACCCTGAACAACTTCAGATGCTTCTTTAATTTCATCAAAGCTATCCAAATAATCATCAACATAAAAGTTATTTTCAGAAGCCTCAGAAGCCTTTGGAAAATCATCCTTAAAAAGCTGTGCATTATAATTTTTCACTGCTTGAGCACAAGCAGGAGAACACGTTGATCCAAAAATCATTGATTCCATCACATATACGCTCGGATCCCTATCGGCCTCACATTGTCTCCAAAGGTATCTTTGTGCAGGCTGATCTTCCATAACAATTTTATTTGCTGAAACATTTCTTGTATATCCCCTGTAACAGCGATTTTGAACTCTCTGAATCTTAGCAAAACACCGAACAAAGATTTTACTGTGTCAGGACCTGAAAGCAGTGCTGAGTTAAAAGATACTCCTTCTACTGCTGCAGCTGCATCAAAAACAATTCTTGATTTAGGTGGGACTTTGTTTTATTTGTCACAATAAAATGAGGTAAATAATAGGTGTTTGGATGTTCCTGTAGTAGCTCACGTGGGCTAAGCTTACGGGCATAACCCTTTTAACAAATCCTTCAAATGACTCAATTGCCCATTTTCTTAGCTCTGGTTTCCTAGCTAATGTCTTCTCCAACATTTCCAAACGTTTGAAAGCATTATTAAAACTTGGAGGAAACTCATACTTTCAGTTTTCCACAATAATCCTATTGAGTAATGTCCGTTTTCATATTTAATTGTATTTTTAATAATTGATTCAGCTCTTTCTACTTCTGCTGATTTTGGTAATTTATTAACGACGTTGACTCCAAAGTTTTCAGTAGAACAATAATTTTCAAAAATTGCTCTCAAATCTGTACTTTCATGCTCTCTAATGCAAAAAGAATATGAAGGCTCACCTCTATATACCTTACCGAAAATCAACCATCCTAGTTTGGTACGCGCTGCCATCGGCGAGTTCTCGTCACTTACCCTTCTGTCGGTCGTCAACAACAAATGAGCGTGCTCCATGCCAATTAAAATCATGGGCTTGGCGTTGACGTATCCCTGAACTGGAACATCAGCTAAATAAGTGAACTCCTTCTTCATGTGTTTAATATCCAATGTTTGCGTTGGAAGTTCAATGTTCTCGATGGTCCTGACATCCTTCATTGAATAAGTTTTTTCTCCATGTCCGCGTATCCACAGCTGTACTCTTCGGCTAGGTGATTCCTTTGAAACGTTCTGCGTCCAGGTTAATTCCAGTGGGTCTGACCGTCCATGGAGCCCAAGTTTATCCGCTACCGATTGATCCAAAAGGCTTAATGACGAGCCGGGATCAAGGAAAGCGAATGTTTCCAAGACAGTTTTCCATTCTGCAACGTTACTGGTACTATTTGATAATATACCGTTGATTTCCGATTTCCATGATGATTATTGTTAGTTTTGTCCTTCTCCAGATTTTGATTTTCCTTGGGTTTCTCGACGGCTGATTTATGCAATAAACGATTGTGCATTCCCTTGCAACCGTCTATTTTGCATTCTCGCTTGCTTCTGCAAAACTTACTACCGTGTCCTTTGTTCAGGCAAGAAAAACACAGTTTCAATTGTTGAATTCGTTGTTGCCTTTGCTCAACATTGAGGTTTTTCAATATGTTGCACTTGAACGTTTGATGCTCATGCTTACAAACGTTGCACTGCATTTTGAAGGATCGTTATGAATATTGATTCTGGGCTTTTGTTCCTTTCTTGTAGGTGGTGCTAATCTCCGTAATGTCGTTGCGTGAGTTTGCAGCCACTTATTCAAATCATGGAGAGTTGGCTGACTGACATTTCTTTGAAGCGCTTCTGTCCATGTTATCTGCATACTAAATGGTAGCTTTGATACTATGTCAGTAATTAACCGATAATCATGAAGGAATTCTGGCTTGGCCAATGTTTCCATTGTCACAACCAAATCGTCCAATGCGTTAGCAATATCGATTGTATGGAGTTTGGGTTGATTCAATGTTTTTGTCAGCTCGTTCAATAATTGCTGATAAATAGCCTCCGGTCTCCCATAAATTTCTTCAAGCCGTTGCATTATTTTAGGAACATTAGCTGCCCCTATCATCAAATTTGACACGCTCTTGGCAGCTTGGCCATACAGAGCTTCTTCCAATCTTGATAAATTTTCGAGATTGGTAAATCTACCTTCGGCAGATGTGTCATTAAAAATGCTTTTGAATTTCGGCCATTCACGAGCCTCTCCACTAAATTTTGGAAGCTTGATTAAGGCTTGCCTCGTCACATTTAAAGGACCTTCAGACTGACGTCTGTTTGCCACATCTTGTTGAATTTTCAGCGATTCATTTAGCTGGTTCGCTAAATCAAATTTCATTTTACGTCCAATAATTTCGCTCGTTCGTTTTCCAGATATTCGCATTTTGCGCAAAGGAATCGCTCTTCTTTTGTCGGCGTATGCTTAAGTTGCACACAACTAAGGTGGAACCACCTATCACAATCGTCACAAGACACCATATTATCCTTGGTGTCAGCTTCCTTGCATAAACGGCAGTTTCCGTTCTTATTTTCCACGAATTGGAACATAGCTTTTGATTTTGCCATCGCAAATGTTCACTTTACTATCACCTGGTTGTTTGCTGCTACTTTGCTTCTCTGTTTCCTTTTGCCGGATCTGCGCGTTCACTTCTGATGACAGCTTACAAAGGTATTTCCAACCTTTTGTTAATTCACACACTGCAGTTTCACTATTTTCAAAATGTCCAATGTCCTAGTTTCACTTGAATTACCACTCTGGGTTTTAATATTCAACACACAAGGTATTTTAGACACGATTCGTGAATATCTATTCACAACTTTCGAATGTTTGCCACTATTGGCTCAAGATTTGTAACAGTTAAATTTTGTGACAATGCACAACACTCAGACTGCACTCCTGGCGACAGTATACCACGTTACAAAATCAATCACTCTAGCTATTTATTACGACAATTTTTTTTTTATTTTTGTCGGAGTCCTTTCCACTTATTCTAGTTGATCTCCGCGCGCCGGTATCACTGCACAATTTCAACACAACGTCGCGAGTACTTTCCTCTCTGGAGCCACCAAAATGTGACGCCGGTGACTTACGGATTTTTCGGATGTAGAAAACATACACTGTAGAACTGTGGTCTAGAACTAACTTTATTACTAATGCTAAGCCGTATATATAAATGAATGTACAATATATTCTACCTGATTTTGACTTATTATCTTTTGGGTCCCTTTCTTATTATCTCTACTTTGTTATCGCCGCCACTATCGGTGCGTCACTATTTTTGTTACAATTTATGGGTCTCTTTCTTGGTCCTTCGTAGAAGATTAGTTTATGACATAATTGTCTCGGGTAGCAGAGAATTATCAACTATGCGCATATTGCAACTAACAATATGCCATGCGGTGCGCTGTATAGCTTAACGAAAATGACAACTTGAGTTTGAAATGCAAATTGATTGATTCGCGTTCGTTACAACCAGAATGTATGTTTGAAGAAATTCTTAGAGGAATACTCAGAGAAAATACTGGAAGAATGGTCAAAGATATTTCTAGAAGAATAACCAAAGGAATTCAAGGAAGAATTTAACGAAAGTGTGAAACAAGTTTCCTCTGATTTTGCTACTTAGTCTTTAATTAAAATCTCTTAATTTTTTTGTGGAATATCTCTGAATTTTTTTAGGAATGTTTTCACGTAGAAATTTACACTCTAAAAAATCATCACGTCAAAATTCACGTGAAAAATCACGTAACTGATCTGTCTTGAACAAACGACGATTGTTACGTGATGTTAGTAATGTTCACCTGAAATTCACGTAACTTGTACTAAAAACAGGGGGGAAGACACTCGAATCATTTGATTCGGTTTTATTTTCGAATCTTTTGTAAATCTTTTTAAATCTTTTTATCATTTTAAATCTTTTTGGATCTCGCCTGATCACAATCCCGCCTGCCTTCTTGTTTCAGTGTACATGCAGTACATCTGTCAAACTCAAACATAGAACCCGCATGCGAGTGATCTGGTTTTGCCGTTCAGCTTCCGAAGTGCCGGATCAATCCGGTCATACTGCCAAGGGTAAGTTTTGTAGTTTGTTGGTTGAATTGCAGATCGTAATATAACTGATATTAATTCATTGTAGGAAGAACACATGCAACGGATTGCTGCAAACAACACGGCCCGGTGGAGCAGATGCCGTTAACGAGGAGCATTTGAGGGGCTACTTTCAGTTTGCTCTACGGGCATGGTTACAACACGGTCTGGCAAGGCCTCTCTCCGACGGAAATGGGCCCTTCGGATCACTATTTTAAACAGGTAAGCAAACCAGTTTAGACGACGAATATTGTGAAAAAAAAAACAACGATCTTCGTGTACAAGTTGATATGCAGTACACTCCATATTGATAGTGCTTGTGATAGATAATTGCAGATATTTTGAGGCGCGTGTAATTAGTGCTTATGTCCAATTAAATAAATATAGCTATCTACAGTCCAGACTTTCAACAACCTAAATTGCTAAATGCTAACTAATCATTATAACTTCCTGGAAATTGCAGAAATTGGAGCCACTGGCGGAAGCGCTGTTGTCTAACCACCTGCTCTCGAACAGTATGAAAACTTCTAAGAGCAACTGCTTAATCTGCAGCTTTACCATCGATTAGATGTAGTGGCAGCCAACGAATCAATTAACATCAAGCACATCCATGTAGACTCGCTCGGTTATTTGCACTGTAGCAACGGGGCCAAGCAAATCTTAAACCAGATGCTCAACTTCTTTATCAATGTTCACCAGAACAGCGTCGGTTTTCAAAATGTGCAATATCAATTCGTTTCCAAAGTAGAGTTCCTTGACTCGAACAATTTTAACGCTTATCTCGGCATTAGTACTGGAGATCATTTGCTTCAGTAGAAGCTAGTGAATAACCTGGTTGCCCTGCCTATCGCTTGATGCGAATAACACTACAGGATGATTGATTCAATCAATCAGACGATATTTGTGCACTGGAATCGAGTGGTGGATTATTCCAAGGTGCTTCCGTCAGAAGACAGAGTCCGTACGGAAACTATGCCATCATGCTGGAGGCGAAGGACGTTTAGTAGTTGTGCTGGAACCCGATCCGCTCCAAATACTCTCAGGCTTGTTGAGGCTGAAGTTCATCGAGCTGTTTACTAAGCGCGGCAATGAAAAATACCAAACTGCGTTACATTTGAGTCGTCACTGGGATGAGCTCTTCGTGAAAGTGCGATTCAAAAACCGTTTTCCTGCATGCAAGAGTTTTCTAGTCAAATTATTACCATCTCGTTTATATACGGTGCATGCAATGTCCAAAGAAAAGACACTTGCCCTATATTTCTTTGCTCTGATTAGTGAGCTGCTGGTAATGACAATTTGCAACGATAAGTACGTACAGGCACGTGCTCTTCAGCCAACGAGGAAGGCCGAAAAGAATAATTCGGAGCAGAACAACCATGAAGCCGTAGTGGTCCGGATGGCGGATATGCTTTTCACCCCTAAACAGCTTCCTGGGTAGTACCATTGCTTTTGGACTCACTAGTGGCCGCCCTCGAACAGATGTCGCATGATGCCAAGATAGAGAGCCGTTTAATTGAAATCAGTGGAAAAGTGAGATTAAAGAACTGAAAAAGATAGACAAATTCAATTGATCAATGAATCGATTTAATGATTAGTACTGCCCAACTAACAATTTTGGTGCTAAAAGCTTCAACTTCTAGCCTTTGGCTGTATAATATTTGAATAAAAGCAGCCAATGCTGATTACAAGAAAAGCCTCTGCAAATAATCCCTTAAACTTCAACTCGACTATTACCCAAATATCTATCAGCTAGTCATTGTGCCGAATATATTTAATCTTTTATCGTTTATGCAGCTTTCATATAGTCATAAAACAGCTCTGTCTGAATTAGCAACAAAGCTTATCGGTTAAGAGCTCATGTATGTAACTGAGTTGCTTGTTAGCAACTTCCCATATTACGGTGAGTAGCATTCACAATGAAAACGTTTTCGCTGTTGTTATAGCACTAACAATATAGCGTAATGGCGCTATAAATGAACTAACGAAGCTTTTAGGCAACTTCTGTATCTTTGAAGATTACACAACGTTTAAGTAAACCTTATACTGCTTCTTTTAATAGCTTATCAGTATGGAACGTCAAAACCGCAATGTTTACATTTGATTTTTGGTGCCGGAGCTGTGTATGAGCTATTGATTTCTGTAATGCAGCTACAAAGGTATTCACCTGCTCTCATAGCCACTGACAAAGCGCTGTCATTAATGCTAGCAGTAGCATAAGAAAACAAGCCATTTAGAAGCGATATTTCTGTTGACGGCTACTGTTAAACGATTAGCAACAGAGTAGCATCTATACAGATCGAGAAAATGTTGCCTAAAAACAATTTCAGCGATTGATAATGCATAAAAGTTAGCCAATAGAAATGCTGATAGATGTTTGAATAATGGTTGAAATAATGCTGACAGCATAATTTTTAAGCTTATGTGCTGAAAGCAGCATGTAGGCCTCTTTCTAACGTTTATACAGCATGAATCTGAAAATATCTTAAAAATCGTTAGTAAAACAACCTATAGGGTATGCGAAGAAGCACATCCATAATTTTCTTTGTTATTTACATATGTCAAAGTGACGGTGACGACAGAGCAGCGGCCATTGAATCAGGAGATCAGGAGTTCGAATCTAGGTAGCAACAAAATTGATATTTGAGTTTCCACAAAAAAAAAACATTGGATAAACTCCGAAATTTACTCTCCTCTCAAATAATATTTAATCAAATTGAATTCAGTGGCTGTATAAAACTTATTTAACAGATTCAAAAAATCTGAATAAGCGCCATTGAAGCGAATTATATTACTAAATGGTTTAGTAAAGATTGAGAAAAAAATGTGTAACATGCTGTAAAGTAGTTGTGCAGACACGTCAAAAACAGCTGAATAGATTCGCCAGATTTGCTGGTAAAAGCGTTGAATAGAAGTTCTTGATCTTATGTATAGCACACATATTCAGCTTGAAGCCGTATAGACGAGTTGAAATAACATTTACATTGACATTAAATGTTAGTTGGGTGTACAGTAGAATATCGCTTTTAAACCAGAAGACTGGGATCAATCACAATAGATTTGAAAAGTACGAAAAGTAAGGCTAGAGTAGTATCACGCAGAGTGTGATTTCAGCGTTGTACGAACAACACCAACTGTACGTATCATCGTGTTAGCATCATGATATACGAATGCAAAAATGGTAACTTGGCTTAGAAACCTTGCAGTTAATAACTGTGGAAGTGCTTAATGAACACTAAGCTGCGAGGCGGCAATGTCCCAGTGGGGGATGTAATGCCAATGAGAAGAGAAGAAGACTACGTTCAGTTATAGAAACATAAAGTATATGTAATAAGTCCGGAATAAATATAATACTTTTGATAGTTAATCTTTAGATAATGAAGGAGAATAATGATAAATTATTTTAGAGCGTCTTAGGGGAAATGCTACAAGGTTAAAAGACTATTATTATTCCATTTACTTCCACTATTCCCTTTTTATGTATCAACAGATACGTATTTTGTTTTCTACTTGAAAACATAGGTCGATAACAAAACACTGAAGAAGTTTTCAAGTAGAAAACGAAATACGTATCTGTTGATACATAAAAAGTGAATAGTGAAAGTAAATGGAAGAGTTTGTATTGGACTTAGAATTAACTAAAAAAAAACACTAATAAAGAAAAAAGAAGAAGAAAGAGTAAATGGAAGAATAATAGTCTTTTAACATGTTTTAAACTTGAAGGAGAATAAATTGAGTAAGCGCAATACTTTTTCAGTTTTTTCAATGTATTTTCTAGAAAATTTCTTGGTCGCAAAATGTGAGCAATTAAATAATTCAAAAATGGCAATTTTGGAAGCACATGCTTTCATTTTTTGCGTCTCGAAAAAGAATTCCGAGTTCCTAGGAGCAAATCATCCTAGTTCCGAGAAGCAAACCATACTACTTCCGAACAGCAAATTGTATTTTTATTGTTCGCATTATTATTTATTTATTTATTCAGTCTATGGCTAAAGTGACCTGTGCAGAACATAGCAATTGTATCCATTCAGCTCGGTTCATGGTTGTAAGTCACCAGCCACGCAGTCTGCGGAAGGTTCGCAAATCGTCTTCCACCTGATCGATCCACCTTGCTCGCTGCGCCCCTCGCCTTCGTGTGCCTATCGGATCGCTATCGAAAACCATTTTAACCGTCCGACATTCTGGCTACGTGCCAGGTGTGGTGTGAACAATGGATGGTTCTCCCAACAGCTATTGTAACTCTTGGTTCATTTGCCTCCTCCATGTACCGTCTTCCAACTGCACCCCGCCATAGATAGTACGCAACACTTTCCTCTCGAAAACTCGAGCGCGTTGGTCCTCCACTAGCATTGTCCAAGTCTCATGTCCGTAGAGAATTACCGGTCTACTGAATCCCTGAAGCACCCACGTGGAAATCCCTGGATTATTCTCTGAAAATTTCCTGGAGGATTCCTTTTAGAATCCCTGGAGGATTCCTGTGGGAACCCCTGGAAGACTTCGGTAGAAATCCCTGAAAGATTCCCGTGGAAGTCCCGGGACGGTGCCCATAAGAATCCCTGGAGCGTTCCGATGGAAATTTCCTGGAGCATTCATGTGGGAGTCCCTGGACTATTCATGAAGGAATCCCTGGAGTATTTTTGAGAGAACCCCTGAAGGATTCTTGTGGAAATCTTTGAGGGATTCTTGTAGGAATCTTTCAGGGATTCCTGCGGGAATCCGTGGAGGATTCCGGTGACAATCCCTGGACCGGTAATCCTGTGGGAATCCATGGAGGATTCCTGTGGGAATCTCTGGAGGATTCCTGTGGGAATCTCTGGAGGATTCCTGTGGGAATCTCTGGAGGATTCCTGTGGGAATCTCTGGAGGATTCCTGTGGGAATCTCTGGAGGATTCCTGTGGGAATCCCTGGAGGATTCCTGTGGGAATCCCTGGAGGATTCCTGTGGGAATCCCTGGAGGATTTCTGTGGGAATCCCTGGAGGATTCCTGTGGGAATCCCTGAAGGATTCCTTTGGGAATCCCTGAAGGATTTCTGTGGGAATCCCTGGAGGATTCCTGTGGGAATCCCTGGAGGATTCCTCTGGGAATCCCTGAAGGATTCCTGTGGGAATCCCTGGAGGATTCCTCTGGGAATCCCTGAAGGATTCCTCTGGGAATCCCTGGAGGATTCCTGTGGGAATCCCTGGAGGATTCCTGTGGGAATCCCTGGAGGATTCCTGTGGGAATCCCAGGAGGATTCCTGTGGGAATCCTCCTAGGATTTCACGGAAAACCTCCAGGGATTCCCATGGGGATTCCCCAGATATCCTCGAGGAATTACCACAGGAATCCTCCAGGAATTCCTACAGGTATCCTCCAGCGATTCCCACAGAAATCCTCTAGGGATTCCCAGAGGAATTCTCCAATGATTCCCAGAGGAATCCTCCAGGGATTCCCACAGGAATACTCCAGGGATTCCCACAGGAATCCTCCAGGGATTCCCACAGGAATCCTCCAGGGATTCCCACAGGAATCCTCCAGGGAATGCCACAGGAATCCTCCAGGGAATCGCACGGGA
Source organism: Armigeres subalbatus (assembly GCF_024139115.2). Lineage (NCBI taxonomy): Eukaryota > Metazoa > Arthropoda > Insecta > Diptera > Culicidae > Armigeres > Armigeres subalbatus. The sequence goes on along the minus strand of NC_085140.1, from coordinate 369,290,700 downwards.
ATCCTCCAGGGAATCCCATACGAATCCTCCAACGATACCCACAGGAGAGAATCCCACAGGAATCCTCCATGGAATCCCACAGGAAACCTCCAGGGAATCCCACAGGAATACTCCAGGGATTCCCACAGGAATCCTCCAGGGATTCCCACAGGAATCCTCCAGGGAATGCCACAGGAATCCTCCAAGGAATCCCATGGGAATCCTCCAGGGAATCCCATACGAACCCTCCAACGATACCCACAGGAATCCTCTAGAGAATCCCACAGGAATCCTCCATGGAATCCCACAGGAATCCTCCAGGGAATCCCACAGGAATCCTCCAGGGAATCCCACAGGAATCCTCCAGGGATTCCCACAGGAATCCTCCAGGGATTCCCACAGGAATCCTCCAGGGATTCCCACAGGAATCCTCCAGGGAATCCCACAGGAATCCTCCAGGGAATCCCACGGGAATCCTCCAGGGAATCCCATACGAATCCTCCAACGATACCCACAGGAATCCTCTAGAGAATCCCACAGGAATCCTCCATGGAATCCCACAGGAAACCTCCAGGGAATCCCACAGGAATCCTCCAGGGAATCCCATAGGAATCCCCCAGAGAATCCCACAGGAATCCTCCAGGGATTCCCACAGGAATTACTACAGGAATCCTCCAGCGATTCCCACAGGAATCCTCCATGGAATCCCACAGGAATACTCCAGGGAATACCACAGGAATCCTTCAGGGAAACCCACAGGAATCCTCCCGAGAATCCCACATGAATCCTCCAGGTATTCCGACAGGAATCCTCCATCCCACAGAATTGCTTTAGATTCGCACAGGAATCCTCCAGGTATTCCCACAGGAATCCTCAAGGGAATCCCATAGGAATCCTCCAGGGAATCCCATAGGAATCCTCCAGGGAATCCCACAGGAATCCTCGAGGGAATCCCATAGGAATCCTTCAGGGAATCCCACAGGAATCCTCCAGGGAATCCCATAGGGATCCTCCAGAGAATCCCACAGAAATCCTCCAGGGAATCCCACAGAAATCCTCCAGGGAATCTCATAGGAATCCTCCAGGGAATCCCATAGGAATCCTCCAGGTATTCCGACAGGAATCCTCCACAGAATCCCACAGGAATCCTCCAGGTATTCCGACAGGAATCCTCCAGGGAATCCCACAGGAAACCTCCAGGGAATTCCACAGGAATCCTCCAGGGAATCCCATAGGAATCCTCCAGAGAATCCCACAGGAATCCTCCAGGTATTCCCGCAGGAATCTTCCAGGGAATCCCACAGAAATCCTTTAGATTCCCACAGGAATCCTCCAGGTATTCCGACAGGAATCTTCCAGGGAATCCCATAGGAATCCTCCACGGAATCTTATAGGAATCCTCCAGGGATTTTCACAGGAATTATCCAGGGATTCCCAAAGGAATCCCCAAGAAATTCCCATAGGAATCCTCCAGGGATTCCCACAGGAATCTTTTAGATTCCCACAGGAATCCTCCATCGATTCCCACATGAATCCGTCAGGGTTTCCCACAGAAATCCGTTAGGGTTTTTCACATGAATCCTCCAGGGATTCCCACAGGAATTCCCTCAGGAATCCTCCAGGAATTCCCTCAGGAATCCTCCAGCGATTCCCTCAGGAATCTTCTGGGGATTCCCTCAGGAATCCTCCAGGGATTCCCACAGGAATCCTCCAGGGATTCCCACAGGAATCCTCCAGAGAATCCCACAGGAATCCTGCAGGGAATCCCATAGGAATCCTTCAGGGATCCCCACAGGAATCCTCCAGGGAATCCCACAGGAATCCTCCAGGGAATCCCATAGGAATCCTCCAGGGAATCCTGCAGGAATTCTCCAGGGAATCCAACAGGAATCCTCCAGAGAATCCCACAGGAATCCTCCAGGTATTCCGACAGGAATCCTCCAGGGAATCCCAAAGGAATCCCATAGGAATCCTCCACGGAATCTTATAGGAATCCTCCAGTGATTTTCACAGGAATTCTCCAGGGATTCACACAGGAATCCCCAAGAAATTCCCACAGGAATCCCCAAGAAATTCCCACAGGAATCCCCAAGAAATTCCCGCAGGAATCCTCCAGGTATTCCGACAGGAATCCGTTAGGGTTTTTCACATGAATCCTCCAGGGATTCCCACAGGAATCCTCCAGGAATTCCCTCAGGAATCCTCCAGCGATTCCCTCAGGAATCTTCTGGGGATTCCCACAGGAAAAATTCCTGTGGGAATTCTTGGAAGATTCCTGCGGGAGTCCCTGGGGGATTCCTCCAGGGAATCCTACAGAAATCCTTTAGATTCCCACAGGAATCCTCCAGGTATTCCGACAGGAATCCCATAGGAATCCTCCAGGGAATCCCATAGGAATCCTCCAGGTATTCCGACAGGAATCCTCCAGGTATTCCGACAGGAATCCTCCAGGTATTCCGACAGGAATCCTCCAGGTATTCCGACAGGAATCCTCCAAGGAATCCCACAGAAATCCTTTAGATTCCCACAGGAATCCTCCAGGTATTCCCACAGGAATCCTCCAGGGAATCCCATAGGAATCCTCCAGGGAGTCCCATAGGAATCCTCCAGTGATTTTCACAGGAATTCCCAAGAGACTCCCTTAGGAATCCTCCAGGGATTCCTACAGGAATCTTTTAGATTCCCACAGGAATCCACCATCGATTCCCACATGAATCCGTCAGGGTTTCCCACAGGAATCCGATAGGGTTTTTCACATGAATCCTCCAGGGATTACCACAGGAATCCTCCAGCGATTCCCTCGGGAATTCCCTCAGGAATCCTTTGGGGATTCCCTCAGGAATCTTCCGGGGATTCCCTCAGGAATCCTCTGGGGATTCCCTCAGGAATCCTCCAGGGATTCCCACAGGAATCTTCCAAGAATTCCTACAGGAATTTTTCCTGTGGGAATCCCTGAAGAATTCCTGTGGGAATCCCTAGAGGATTCCTTGGGAACCCCTGAAGAATTCCTGCGGTAAATCTTCTCGTGATTTTTTAGACGTCCGAAGAGGATTCTAAGATTCCATGGAGGATTCTGTTGGGTATGCAAGGAATGTCTCTTTCTTGGGAATTCCTGGGAACTTTTGTGGGAATCGCTCATGGATTTCTATGAGAATCGTTAAGGCGTTCCTGTCGGAATCGCTAGGGGATCCCAGCTGGAACTGCTTGGCCTGTTCTTGACAGAATCTCTGGGTTACTCATTTCGAAATCGCTTGGGGATACCTGTGGGAAATGCTACCCAAGTAACCATGGAGCTATATATGCTTGCAAATAATATAGCCATTAAAGTTGACTTAAAGTGGAAAAAGGCCCTTTTACGACCGAAATAATGCTTCATTACTTTGACATGTTGAAATAAAACATAAGTAATGCATCGCTGTATTCGTAACGCTGAACTAGTGTATCGTTGCTTGACAGGCGATGAATAAATCTCGCTTAACTTTTCAAAAGGACCTAAGTAACATTTTTTTCATGAATTAATTTGAGTGCTGCAATCAAAAGCTTTCATGCTGTTTTGTTGATTGCACTATTCAAATTAATTCATGAAAAAAATGTTACTTAGGTCTTTTTGAAAAGTTAAGCGAGAAATGCATCTTTACATCGGTAAAACTGATCTAATGCAATTAGCATTTAATATGCTGATCTGTGATTGATTACATGCATTAATTAATGCTTGGTGGTTACTTGGGTATTTATTGCTAGTTGTTCTTGGGGGAATGGCTGGGGTGTTCCTGACAGAATCATCGTTTGGACTGCTTGGGGATTCCTGTCGGAATCGCTGGATTATTCTGTTAGAATTACTGAGGGATACTTGTCGAAATCGCTGGGGTGTTTCTGTCAGAATCGCTGTTGAAGGTACTGCTTGAGAATTCTGGCATGAGTTGCTAGGGGATCCCAGTTGGAACTGCTTGGAGATTCCGACGTGTTCTGGGATGTTCTGTGGGAACCGTTGGCTTATTATAGTCGAAATCGCTGGGGAATCCTTTGGAAGTCAGTGGGAGCTGTGGATTTACGTGGAAATCGCTGGGGTTCGTAGATTATTTTCGGAATCGTTTAGAGGATCCCATTGGGAACCGCTTGGGGATTTCTGTAAAAATCCGTGGAGAATTCCTGTGGTAATCTGCGGAGGATTCCTGTGGGAATCTAAAGGATTTATGTGGGAATCCCTGGAGGATTCCTATGGAAATCACTGGAGGATTCCTGTAGAAGTCCCTGGAAGGTTACAGTGGGAATCTTTCGAGGTTTCCTGTGCGATTCCCTGGAGGCTTCCTGTGGGAATCCCTGGAGGATTCTGGTGGAAATTTCCTGGAGCATTCATGTGGGAGTCCCTGGAGGATTCCTGTGGGAACAACTGTTGGGAGAACCATCCATCGTTCACACCACGAAAATCGGAAGACTGCAGTGGGCCGGACACGTAGGCAGAATGTCGGACAATACCCGGTGAAAATGGTTCTCGATCCGATAGGCACCTGTGGAAATCCCTAGAGGATTCCTTGGGAATCCCTATAGAATTCCTGCGGTAAATTTTTTTTCGGGATTTTTTTTAGAAGTCCTAAAAGGATTTTAAGATTCCATGGAGGATTCTATTGGGTATGCAAGGAATGTCTCTTTTTTGGAAATTCCTGGGAACTTTTGTGGGAATCGTTTATGGATTCCTATGTGAATTGCTAAGGTGTTCCTGTCGGAATCGCTAGGGGATCCCAGCTGGAACTGCTTGGGGTGTTCTTGTCGGATTCTCTGGGGTACTCCTGTCGAAATCGCTTGGTGATACCTGTGGGAATTGCTTGGTTATTCTTGGGGAAGCGCTGAGGTGTTGCTTTCGGAATCACCGTTGGTACTGCTTGGGGATTCCTGTGTGAATCGCTGTGTTATTCTGTTGGAATTACTGAGGGATCCTTGTCGAAGTTGCTGCGGTGTTTCTGTCAGAATCGCTGGGGTATTCCCGCCGAAATCGCTGGGGCATCCGTGTAGGAACAGCTGTGTCGTTGGGGTGTTTTTTTTGAATCACTGATGAATCCCTGCTTGAGGACTGGCGTGAATCGCTAGAGGATCCCAGTTGGAACTACTTGGAGATTCCTACGTGAATTGCTGGGGTGTTCTGTGGGAACCGTTGGGAAATTATTGTCGAAATCTTTTGGAAATCAGTGGGAGCTTCCTATGGAGCCGCATGGGGATTTCTGTGGGAAACGCTGGGGTATTCCTGTCGGAATTGCTGGGGGTCTCTGTCGGAATCGCTGGGCTATCCTGTCGAATTCGCTGGGGAATCCTTTGGCAATCGTTGGAAACTTCCTATATGTCCCGCTTGGAGATTTCCGTGGGAATCCAGTAGGAGCAGCTTGGGGATTCCAGTAGGAGCAGTTTTGGGACTCCAGGACAAGCAGCTTGGGGATTTTAGCAGGAGCAGATTGGAGATTCCAACAGGAGCAGCTTCGAGTAGGAGTAGGAGCAGATTCCAGTAGGATCAGCATGAGGATTCCAGTAGTAGTAGCTTGGGGACTCCAAGAAGAGCAGCTTGGGGATTCCAGCAGGAGGAGCTTGGGGATTCCAGCATGAGCAGCATGGAGATTCCTGTGATTTGTTTTTGTTGGTTAACGCAGCATTTGTTGTGTCCCAGCAGAGTTTGTATACGACTGTAAAACAGATGAACATTATTGCTAAAAATATTTACAATCAGAAATTTATCTGCAAACTTACCGCCAGAGTTTATTTCAAAATTTAATAATTTATTCTGGGCCAGCAGAAACCATGTGGATAAATTATTTTGTCATTTTGTTTTGTTTTATATAAATCTCGCAGTTACACTGAAAAAAATCATTCTATAGGCGGGCGTTTCTTTCATGTACATTAATCTCGCCGATTTTTTTAAAATCATTTGTAAATCTTTTTAAATCTTTCTGAATCTTTTGAATGTTTTATGAAATGATTCAAGTGTCTACCCCCCTGACTAAAAATCATGGTGAATATGTTTGTATGTACTCGTAAACAATTTAAGTGAGATTGTGTTCGTGTGATTGCAGCTTCGGTATTTGCGGAAAAACAGCATTGTAAACAAACTTCACGTCAGATTTACCTGAAAACAAATATGGTTCTCATCCACCATACTTTTCACGTGAGATTGACTTGACACTCACGTACGAATGAATTACACACAACCTAAACATATTTAGGCTTCGCAGAAGTAAGCGATATTTCAGGCAGGGACTAATACCGGGATCCGACACTCGCTATTTTCTCGTGTTGCACTTAATTCTCAATCGGTGTGTAGGAGTCCTAGGTATACAACTGAAAAGACACTAAATACGCTGTCAGTTATCACGCATGTTTCTCTCACCGTGTATTACTGACAGCATCGATGTTTTTGTTATTTTTGTCAAACCTGTGTCAAGCGTCCGGTTTATTTTCTCGCTTTTATTTTCGTTGTAGGTATTTTTTGCAATTTTCCAAATTTTTAATAGAAATGAAATAACTTTGGTTTAATTTCCGTATCATTAGGACGCTTGTCAGCGGTTATTTATCCAGATATGGACTCCAACGCGACAGCACAGCAGCGTCCTTGCAAGATGTTTTTGGATGTTTCTGCGTCGGTCGATTTCCCGTCGCACCAGCTGCTCCTTCAAGCCCGAGCTGAATTGCATGCTCGTCTGGTTGCCCCAGGAGAAGATGTCTGGCTCAGTACTCTAACCAGGAACTAATAACTAATTGCCCCACTCTCGCCAAGTCGTTTTGCACCTGGTCTGCCCACCTCGCTCGCTGCGCTCCACGCCGTCTTGTACCTGCCGGATCGGAAGCGAACACCATATTTGCAGGGTGGCTGTCCGGCATTATTGCAAAATGCCCTGCCCATCATACCCTTCCGGCTTTAGCTACCTTCTGGATATTGGGTTCGCCGTATAGTTGGGCGAGCTCGTGGTTCATTCTTCGCCGCCACACACCGTCTTCTTGCACACCGCCAAAAATGGTCCTAAGCACCCGTCTCTCGAATATTCTGAGTGCCATTTGGTGCGGTGCCGAATCTTTTTTGACCGCAGCTTCTTCTGGAGCCCGTAGTAGGCCCGACTTGACTACGCATACGATCACAAACGAACACGCAAGTTCTCGTAACGCGCGCGAATTTGTACGGTTTTTGCAATCACTGTGCATAGGTGATTGAAGTTAATTTCGGTCTCAGTGCGTTGAGCCGAATATCGCAACAAAGGGCTACCGCTCGTGCGTGGCCAGGTTAAATCCAGTGCGACTGTGTTTAATTTCCAATTCGCAATCACCGTAAGCTTTCGGTCTCAGTGAATCGAGCCGATTGTACCCCGAAAGGGGCACTTTGAGTGTAGCCAAACGAATCCAATGCAACTGAGTGCAACTCGAATTAGCGATCACCGCCAGTGGGTGATTGAATGATTGAAACAAGTGACCGTCGCCCGAGAGCGGCTCGGTGAGCATCCCGTGTGGGGAATATTGAACAGCTTACCGCCAGTGAACAGGCCAGGTCATTTAATTGGGTTTTACAAGCGTGCTCCAGTGCGGAGGAAAGTACATGCTGCCCGAGCGCAGCGAAGGTAATTGAATTTACCGCCCATACGCAGTCGCAGTGATTCCCGTCGAGAGGGAGAGCGAACGGCCTGCTGCCAGCGAGTAGTTGAAGCCCATTAATTTAATGTTACTACCGCGTACGCGGTCGCAGTGATTCCCGCCGAACATGAGAGTGTGAAAACTAAAACTCGTACGGTTTATGATCATACCGACGCGTGCGAACTAAGTTTCCGTTTGTGTAAAAAGTGAACATGCCGTTAAACGAAACAATTCAAGCAGAGCTGGCAGAGACCAGCAAAAACCAACTCACGGCGCTAGAAGGCGCGCTGAAGAAAATGACAGAAGATGCCAAAAAACTAAAAGACCAGCCTCATACATGGGTGCAAGTTACAAGCACCATTGGAATGCTGGACGCCCTGTACACACAAGCATCAGGCGTTTTGCTGAAACTAGAGGGCATCGAGGGCCCCCATCGACGCAGAGCTCCTCTCATGGCGCTCCACCTACGTGCCAAAGTGACCTTAGAGGAGCTGGCCAACGCGTCAAAACCAGTTCCTCCAGTACGCGCACAGGAACCGCTGCTGGATCAAACTATTCAGCCGCACACCAACAGAGCGGATCATTTACCGAGGATCGATCTCCCTCGGTTCAATGGTTCGCCGACCGAGTGGCTCTCATTCAAGAGCCGTTTTGAAAGCGCATATCTGCGCTAAGTGAAGACGCAGACAAATTCGAGTTTCTATGCATGTGCCTTGAGCACTTCGAACCGGCGAAAATTCGATTGAAGCCCTTGAGAATTCAGGGACTTCTTTACCGATGCATGGCAAAATTAGAAGCGCGCTTTTACAAGCGCCGTAATGCTTTTGAAGGCTACTTCACCAAATTACTTAGGTGAACAACATTACAAACCCCAATGCCAAGGCGATCTTGGCACTAATCGATGCGGTGGACACCACGGTTCATGCCGCTCAACAAATCAACGGAGGACGCAACCAAACGCTGGATTGCGTCGCAAACGGGCTACTTGTAGCCATTGTGAAGGGGAAATTGGACAACTCTACCCTGTCCAAGCTCGAAGAGAGCCTGGACCTCCAACAGATTTATATGTGGACCGAATTGTAAACGGAGCTGGAGAAACGAGCGAACCAGCTAGCTTGCCATACTGAATTCGACGGAGCACGAAACGTTAAAACGGTGGCAGCAGCCCCCGTCTCCCGATCCTCGAAAGGGAACAATGAAAATGATCAATCATCAAAGAGCCCAAAGCTTGTTTCGCCTGCGGCGCAACCAGCGATCATAGCATATTCTATTGTGCTGTATTCAACAAGCTGCCAATCAAGGAGTGATGGAAAATGCTACAATTGCTTATCGCATGGGCACTCTGCAAAAAAGTGCCCTTCAAAAGTAAGCTGTAAGGAGTGTGGTGCCCGTCACCACACCCTACTACACTCGCCGGCGGGGGAAATTTCCTCGCCATCGACACCTCAAGAGAAGGCCGACGGATCGACCATGCAGGCCTCGGCCTCTACAAGTGACTTGGGGAAAATTATGTGTTTTTGGCAACAGCGGCCATAAACGTACGAGGAGCTTCGACTTGGTACCAAGTTCGTTGTCTATTGGATTCGGGTAGCCAAGTCGAAACAATTACCGAAGAGGCAGCGCAACTCATTGGCCTGCCCCACACTGCAGTCCCACTGACCATAAATGGAATCGGCAACGCATCATATGCTTACGACTCTGATTGAGTCAAGGAGTGGTAAGCTTTCAACACAAGTAGATTTGATTATTGGGGGATCAGCCCATCATTAGTCTTCGCAAGGGATCGATAAGGGTGCCAGACGACATCGAATTGGCCGACCCTACGTTTTACAAGAGGCAACCCGTGGAAATTCTATTAGGATCCAGGGTGTTCTTCCAAATCATCAGGCCCAGATCTATTAATCTGGGAAATGGACCTGTTTTTCAGGAATCCGCCCTTGGATGGCTAGTCGGCGGACTAGCATCTTTCCCAAAGCCGCGACAAGTCATTGTGGCTGTCGTGGAAGCCAAGCCTGAATACAAAAAGGCTCCAGCTGCCGAAAAACCAGAAGGGTACGACGACAACGAACAAAACTTGGAGAATTGCTTCAGGCATTTTTGGGCGCTCGAGGAGGTGACTTCCGCGGAAGCGACGCCCTACCTCAGCGCGAACATTTGCGAAGAACACTTTCGCAAAAACACCACGACAGGACCGGATGGCAAATTCACCGTTCGTCTTCCTCTAAAGCATGAATCTCAGATTCTGGGGAACTCTTTTGAACAGGCAAGGAGGCGCTTGCTATCGTTGGAGAAGCGTCTTACCCATCACCCAGACATATAAGAGCAATGTAGGGATTTCCTCAAGGAATATCGCGCCATGCAGCATATGGAAATAGTCCGCCCAGTTGATTATGCAAGGGTAAAATATTATATACCCCACTCCTGCGTAATTAAGCCGGACTCCACCTCAACGAAACTACGAGTGGTGTTCGATGCTAGCGCCAAAACGACGAGTGGCATATCTCTGAATGAGATCCAGCACAGCGGACCGGTAATACAGCGCGAGCTGTTTAAGTTACTGTTAGAGTTCAGGTGCTTCGATAAGGTAATCACCGCTGACGTCGCAAAAATGTACCGACAGGTAAACGTCCACGAGGAAGACTCGTGGTTGCAATGCATTCTGTGGAGGAACCACCCCTCCGAAGAAATTCAAACCTACAGATTGAAACGGTGACGTACGGCGAAGCAGCATGGTCTTTCCTAGCCGCTTCACGAAGTCGGGGAAGAACTATGTCCCGAGCAGCCGGAGATTGCTGATGCCATTCAGCAATGTTTCTATGTAGACAACCTAATGATGGGGGGAGATTCAGTAGATGAGCTACTACATCGCCGCAAGGCTGTGGAAGCCGCATTACTCAAAAAAGGATTCCCCTTAAGGAAATGGGCATCTAATGATCCCACCGCCATACGCGACGTGGCAACCGAAGACGTAGAACAGGTGATTCACGTAGGAGATCACGACGTCATCAAGACATTAGGAGTTGCATGGTCCCCGCAAACCGATACATTCCGATTTCTGGTGGATGACCAGGATCCTCGCAAAACCACTATGACCAAAAGGCAACTTGCCTCCGAGATTTTGAGGCTGTACGACCCGCTGGGCATTATGCAGCCAATAATTATTTCAGCGAAGATCCTGCTCCAAGGACTGAGGAAAATCAAATTAAAATGGGATGACCAAATCCCTGCGCAATCACATCATGAATGGCAACAGCTGAAGAATACATTGCCGAAACTCGCAAGCTTGGCCATACCGCGCCAAGCCATTCCAAGTAACGCTGTACACCTGGAACTGCATGGGTTCTCAGATGCATCCATCCTCGTCTATGGTTACGCGTACTGCATAGATGACCAAAATTGGAAAACAATGAACTTACAATGAACAATGAAAGGCCAATCAGCTGGCCCTGACGCTACCTCGAAAGGAACTCTTAGTTACTTGCCGAATCAATGCATAAGGTAAGCGGCATTATACCATCGCGCATCGATCAAGCCTACTACTGGTGCGACTCGCAGGTAGTATTGGCCTGGATCCACTCGCATGCACCCCACAATGAGGTTTACGTTTCAAACCGGATTAAGGTAATTCGGTCTCTAACAAACCAGGAGGCTTGGCGCTTCATCCCGACCGATCAAAATCCCGCGGGTGTAGTCTCAAGAGAAATTTCCGTGAGGAAGCTCTTAACTACAAAAATAGAGCTGTTGCTGCACGCCACAGAATACGTATTGCATAATAAGCCGCAGTTCAAGGCACTTGTAGACCTACCAGGTGTTGCAACCTGTTTATCACAGAACCAGGACGACATAACAACCGAGGTGTATGACCTAAGTAAGTAAGTAATGAACAATTTTATGGCCAAGTCAACCACTATCAAGGGACGTGGGGTGAACAGAGAATCTCATATCGGTTCCTTAACTGTGACACTGTGAGTGAGCTGGAGGCAGGAGAGCGGCTGATCGTTAAGCACGAGGTTAAGCACCTCCAGCAAATTCATTATCGTCAGGAGTTCGCTCATCTAGAGGAAAAGGGAACTCCTATCAAGCAAGGTCCTCTGCAGCAGTAGAGATGGTCGGGTTCGGGTTTGAAAAATTAGGACAATGTCGGGTTCGGGTCGGGTACGGGTTTGTGAGATGATAAAATGTCGGGTCTGGGTCGGGTACTGAGAAATAAAGTATTGAATATTTTTTTATTCGTTTCTGGTAATTTTAAGGCTTGTTCGTTGTTTGGGCCTATACCCTTTTGGGTGTAAAGAGAAATATAAAATATCTAGTTTGAGTATTCCGCCAAAAATTAGTTCGGGTCCAGCTCGGGTTTAAGACTGCAAAAATTGTCGGGTACGGGTCGGGTTCGGGTTTGATAAGAGTTTTCATTCCGGGTTCGGGTCGGGTCCGGGTTTGAAAGGAATTTCTAAATCGGGTTCGGGTCGGGTTCGGGTTTACAAAATGTGAAACCCGACCATCTCTATGCAGCACCTCAGTCCCATCATCGAGGATGGACTTATCCGCGTCGTGGGCAGAATTAGTCTAGCCGACCTACCTCAGGATCAACGACGTCCAGTTTCAATTCCCCGAGAGCACTTCTTTGGGAAAATCATTTTGAATCACATTCATAGAAGAAATCTCCACGCTGGGATGGAGACAATCATTGCGGACTTCCAGAGACAATATCGGAACCGCCCAAATTCTATCAGCAGATGGGTCAATTGCCCAGACCCCGGGTGATTCCATCACCAGCCTTCACGCATACCGGAGTGGATCTTTGTGGTCCATTTTACACCCTGCCGAACCCCAGAGCTAAGACCAAGATGGCCGTCTACGTCTGCATCTTTGTTTGTTTTTCCACCAAAGCGGTGCACTTCGAAGTTGTGTAAAATCAGTCCGCAGGAGCCTTCATCGCTGCACTCATGAGATTTACTGCGCTGCGCGGCAGGCCTGAAGTAATCTATTCCGACGACGGACGCAATTTCGTTGGAGCCAACAAAGAACTCGCCGAACTGGCACAAACATACAACAACGAGCTATTCCAAAATGAATTGGTTGGGATAGCAGCTACCAAAGGGATAAAGTCCAAATTTCGGAGGACTGCTTCAATATTTTGGAACTGCAGACTGTGCTTTACCAGGTGTCGGCAATAATGAATTCCCGGCCCCTAACGGCAGTCTGGACCGACGCCAGTAGTCCAGAACCGCTCACCCCTGGACACTTTCTGATTGGGAGACCCATGACGGCTCTTCCCATTCCCAGCGGAATACCTAAACATGGAAATCTATCATTGCGATGGAAGTTGGACAAGTTGTCCTCATCGGAGATGACAACAATCCCGTGGCAAAGTGGCCCATGGGAATCGTCATCAACACACATCCCGGCGCCGATGGAGTCGTGCGTGTCGCCACGGTTCGCGTCGGAACCAGCATCTACAAACGGAACGTCCGGCTGTTAGCCCCATTACCAATCGAGTTACCAGCAGCCAACAACAGCATGGAACAATCTTCGATCCATGAAGTAGCGGAATATGAAGAGGATCCCCCACCTCCAGCTATTTGGGACAATCGTCTGCGTCTGCGCTGCGGAGAAAATGGAAGTAATTAAACTTCATCCGGTGCTAATCTTGAAGCTCCGGCCCCAAATCGATCCAAATCTAATTTTGATGTGCAACATTGTTGCACAAGACGATCAGACGCAGCACAAGCATAAAGTGCTGCCAACGGTCCATCAGTGAACATTGACCGATGGACAAAAAGCGCCCGCATCAGCACTTCGCGTGTTACAATATGGTCACACCAACCATCCCAGCTATCAGTGTAATCGTCAAACGATCGCAATGAATCGCCTGCTTTGAGCGTGCTTACAGCGGCACACTAGGAGTTAACTTTCTGAAATCAGTATGGCGAAAGGCATCTAAGGTTCGATTTCCCGAAATTAAGCACCTTAATCGAAAAATATTTGGTAGGCGTAGTAGCGGACACCATCCTTCATAACCGGTACCAAATAGTTTTTCATGGAAAGTTCCTAATTTTGAGAAAACCCGCATTAGATGCCTTTCGCCATACAAATTTCTGGCGGTTAACTCATGCTGGCTATTTTGCGCATATACAATAGCGCCTGGATGTGGAAGCGGCGTGTAGAAAATCAGCCACTGCCAATAATTCATTGTCGAGACAAACTCGCAGCAGTCAGCGGCATACATCCGGCTGGCCAGCGGTCACGACCGCATGGGTCCAACGTGCATCGATATCACCGCTGCCTCAGCAATGCCATGCGCCGCCTATCAACTATAAACTGGGCAACAGCCATGAAAACGCACTCAGAAGGACAGACATCGTTGAAAGCGCACCGCACATACCGTAAGCAGTGTTGTCCTACACTCAGTGCAAAAATTCTGCTCTTTGATTTTACTCCATCCAAACGATTTTATAGTCTTTACTAAGTAAGTGCAACTAATAGAAAGATATTTGAATTTTCTAATTGTTACGTCAAACTATTGAAAAAATGCACACCAGAGCCACAAGAGCGCGCGCGCTGGAAATACACTGGAGTGTTTTCATCATTCGTCATCCGACGCCTGCCGAGTAAGCACATTGGGTGCATCGGTACCGGCCCGGTCTTGGTGCACACCGCACCACAGTGAAATCAATCAAAAGAACTTTGTAGCAAATTCGTGAATAAAATCAAATCAGTTCTAGTTTAGCATTCGTGGTGGTTAGAACCATTTATTTCTGATCACAGTCCCCGGTTACGGTAGTTAACCGTTCGCTAGTTCTTTTTACTTTCAGTTGCCCTGCGGAAGCGGGACTTTGACTTAGAGTAAAACAATGTCCATGTTATCTGCGAAACAAATGAATTGACTGGATCTGTTGAAAATCGTACCCCGGCTCTCCACATGACAGTCCATCACCTTGTCTTAATGTCCGGCGCGATTTGAGAGAACTGGATTGTTCGTCCGAAATCTTCACACAGTTTTGCACACCATCCACCGTTGCTTTGATCAGTCTGGTAAGCTTCCCAGGGAAGCTGTTCTCGTCCATAATTTTCCATAGCTCTACGCGGTCTATACTGTCGTATACCGCCTTGAAATCAACGAACAGATGGTGCGTTGGGACCTGGTATTCACGGCATTGTTGAAGGATTTGCCGTACAGTAAAGATCTGGTCCGTTGTCGAGCGGTCGTCTACGAAACCGGCTTGATAATTTCCCACGAACTCTTTCACTAATGGTGACAGACGTCGGAAGATGATCTGGGATATCACTTTGTAGGCAGCATTAAGGATAGTGATCACATGAAAGTTCTCAAACTGCAGCTTGTCGCCTTTCTTGTAGATGAGGTATATAACCTCTTCCTCCCACTCCTCCGATAGCTGTTCAGTTTCCCAGATTCTGACTATCAGTTTGAGCAGGCAAGTGGCTAGCTTTTCCGGGCCCATCTTGATGAGCTCAGCTCCGATACCATACCAATACCTGTGGGCATCGTTGGTAGATTCCTATGGGCATTGTTATGAGCATCGTGGGCAATTCCTGTGAGCATCGCTCGCGGATTCCTGTGGGCATCGCAGGCGGATTTTTGTGGGCATTGCTGGCGGACTCCTGTTGCATTGCTGGTGGATTCCTGTTCACAGCGTTGGCGGATTCTTGTAGGCATCGCAGGCGAATTTCTGTGGGCATCGTTGGTGAATTTCTATCAGCATCCTGCGGGCATCGCTAGCAGATTCTTGTGGGCATTGATGGCGGATACTTGTTTACAGCGCTAGTGGATTCTTGTGGGCATCGCAGGCGGATTTCTGTGAACATCGTTAGTGAATTCCTGTTAGCATCCTGCGGGCATCGCTGGCAGATCCTTGTGGGCATCGCTGGTGAATTTCTGTGAGGATCGCTGGCGGATTCTTTTGGGAAACTGATGGATTCCTGAGGGTATTGCTGGCAGATTCTTGTGGGTATTGCTGAAGGATTCCTGTGGGCATCGCTGGTGGATCCTTGTGAGCATCGTGAGCGGAATCCTGTGGGCATCGCTGGCGGACTGCTGTGGGCTTCGTTGGTGTATTTCTATGGGCATCGTGCGGGCATTGCTGGCAGATTCTTGATACATCGCTAGACATTCCCGTAGGCGTCCCTCCAAGATTCCGATCAAGCAATCAATGAAGCTACACAATCAACCTTTCAAGCAACGAACAACAAAACCAATCAACCAATAAAGCAACTAATCAATCTTTTAACCTACCAATCAAGCAACCAACCTTTCAAGCTAGCTACCAATCAACCAAGTAATCAATAAACCAACCAACTAATTAACCAATGAAGCAACCAATCAATTCAGCATTCACAATTCACCAATCAATAAAACTACTATCCCAAGTAACACCAAGCATTACAATATTGCACATATATAAATCACAAGTCGGCATGCTAAATGCTAATTGCATTAGATCAGTTTTAATGATGTGAAATTGCATTTATTTATCAACTGTCAGACAACGATACTCTAAATCAGCATTACGAATGCAGCGATGCATTACTGATGCTTTATTTCAAAATGTCAAAGTAATGAACCATTAATTCGGTCTTATAATTGCCCTTTTCCACTTAAAGTCAACTTTTAGGTCTATGTTTTTTACAAGCATATATAGCTTCATGGTTACTTGGGATAATCAACTAACCAAGCAACCAAATTAGCAACTAATTAATCGAGCAACCAACCATTCAAGCCCACTTCTAATCACTCAAGCAACCAATTAACCAATCAAGCAACTAATCAATCAACCAGCCCACCAATTAAGCAACCAACCAATCAATCAAGCAACAAACCGATCAACCAACCAATCAAACATTTAAGCAAGATACCAATGAACTAGCCAACCAATAAACCAATTAGGCAATCAACCTATCAAGCAACTAACCAATCAAGCAACTAACCATTCAAGCAAGCTACCAATCAAGCAACCAACTAACAAATCAAGCAACCAGCCAATAATTCAACCATTCAAGTAAGCTACCAATCATCCAACTAATCAATCAGGATACCAATTATCCAATGAAGCAACTAATCAACCAGCCATCAACCAAACAACAAACGAATCAAGTAACTAACTAAACAATCATTCTAACCCGCTTCCAATCAATCAAGCAACCAATAGCCAATCTTCCAATCAGACAAGCTACCAATCAACCAACTAACTTATCAAGGAAATAACCATTTCACCAACTAACAAATCAATCAACCAACCAACTAATCAATCAACCATTCAAGCAACCAACAAAACAACTAATCAACTAACCAGCCGACCAACCAATCAACAAAATAACCAACCAATTAAGCAAACAACCAAAAATCAACCAATCAAGCAGCCAACCAATCAACCATTCAACCAACTAACCAATCAAGAAACCTACCAATCAACCAACCAATCGACCAACTCACCAATCTACCGACCAACCAGCCTACTAATCAATCATTCAACCAACTAACGAATCAAGCAAGCAACCAACAAACCAGTCAACGAATCAAGCAACCCACCATTCATACCATACCATTCAAGCAAGCTACGAATCAATCAAGCAACCAACCAACTAATAAAGCAATCAAGCAACTTAGCAATCAATTAGGCAATACACCAATCAATTAATTTTTCGAGCTGAGTCGATTGATGTATAATGGATTTCCGGACTTCCTATCAAAAGTTCGTTTTTAAGTGATCCTAAAATATGTATTCGTAATAATTAAGGTAATTTATTATTACGGCAGTGTTGGAAACGTTGGCAGATTAATGTGAACTGGAGATTGCTATGGAAGTGAGCATCGCTATGGAAGTCTGGTCGCACCGGCTGCGTTTTTACCCATCAGTTAGGGCTCTGTATTTACAACATTGCTCTCGAATTCACCCTTCGGGTCCGTCCAGAAGCGTCGATCGCAGGAATCATTGAAAGCGGGTGTACGCACGCCGACGTCATTGTTGTTTGAATTGTTTGGAAGGGGTCCACCGGCTTCACTGGAGCCATTTGGAACCGCGGACTTTGTCGGACTTTGGCCTTCCTTCGCCGTGTTAGTCAATGTTAACAAAACCAGAACTACTCAAAAATCTTCCGACGGTTACAAGGAGCGTAGAATGGCAGAGCTCGCAATGATTCGTTTTTGCCTTGTTTGATCACCGATGCATCCGGTGCACAACGTATCCACCAGTGTTCAATAGAAGCACAGAACGACAGCTCTGGTATCCATGTAATCTTTGTCGTCGTCTATCTCTCTGAAAGAGGATGCGAGAAGCCTAGACCAGTGATCGTATCTTCTGCCTCATCCTGCTTCTTCCTACGCCTTGAAATCTTTTCGGACATCTTGTTGGCTTCGTTGATAGCCTTCATCAAACCTTCACCACGAAGCGCAGAACCGAAGCATTCCGTACGTCGGATCAACAGACGAATGACAAGATTGGCGTTCTCCTCAACGCTTTCATCGATGACCCAAACACAGAAGCGCAAGAAATGTAGGTAGCGTTCGATAGTCTGTCAATAAGCTTGACCAACGGCCTAAAATTAGAGAGAGCGGTCGTTAGTTAATTACTTTCCGAAATCCACGCAGCTGATACTTACAAGAACATATTTTTAATGGAGACGCCGATCGGATCACGGTTGTGCACGAGATTCATCTCAACCGTCAACCTCGTTGGAAGAACTGCAGCTGACAAACGGCTAAGTAACTTGGAGTACTACCTAGGTTTGGAGGTTTGCTTGTGGCTTCAAAAAGGTTAGCAGAGAACAGCTTGGTCTCCGGTTCCATCAGAAATACGAGGGAGATCTCCTGTCCTTAACAGGCAAAGCGAATCCTAACCGTGGCCGTATCGGCAAAGCATCCAACGAACATTCCTTGTGATGCTCCTTTTTCCAGAGGCGTCCTGTGAAGTCCTGTGCAAGCTTCGATGAATAATAACTCGCACGACTGACGCTGGATATATTTATTTATGTAGTATAATCAGTATAATGGTTTTAGATCTGGCATGATTTTTGAAAACGTCGAATATCGTAAAGAGAGCCTCCCTTTGTTTACTTTCTCTATCGATTATTACAAAGCCACACGAACATTTAGGTCGGATTTTTGGCAGAGATCTGAAGAAATTAACTAGCATGCTGAGATGAAAATATTGCACATTTTAGACAATATTGCGATATTAGCAAAAGAGAGCTTAATGAAAGAGAATCTTTCATTTGGACACGACGTTTTCAAAAATCATGCTTGTAAATGGTTTTCATTTTAAACAATTTTATCCACAAATCAATGTTCTACTTACACTGTGCTATGCGGTTGCTGTGCGCTTTGAGTGACACACGGTCGCTTTGATAGGGCCTGCTTGCTTGTAGTGGTTGACCAGAGCCCACTGCCAAGGGTTTTTTATTCTTCTCCTTGCTGTGTACGTAAGACCCAGCCAACGTAGAGGTGGATTGTTCGTTGATTAATTTCAGGTATCCGGCATCGTAGATTTCACTCCCGAACGACACGACAGCTTGCGGGCTGCCCATAGATTTGCGTTCGCAAACATCTTTGCTGCTCCTCGGATATCGGCGTTCTAAGCTGTTGCAACTTCGGTGAGGTTCCGGTCCATCCAGCATGGTTAGCGCAGTGGCAGCGGCAGGCTTTGACTTACTGTTAAAACTCGCTGCTGCGCTCTTCATTCTGGGGACCCTTTTACGGTATTTCAGTTTCTCCTTACCCAAAAGCCGAAACGAATGTTATGTTTCTCTCGTCATCTCGTAAGCATTCTCCTGGTCGGACAGGTACATTAAATTTTCTCCGTTGATCTCAATCCCTGGTGAAATTAGCATTTAACCCGAAGGATTTCTTGTAGGACTTCACGCAGAATTTCTTGAAGGACATCGCGAAGAATTTCCTGGAGGACTTCCCGCAGAATTTCATGAACGATTTCGCGGAGGATTTCATGGAGGACTTCTCATTGGATTTCCCGGAGGACTACGATGGATTTCATGGAGGACTTTCAGAAGAATTCTCCCTAAGAAATTCCTGAAGTGTTACCGAAACGTAACGATAACACAGATTCCACCGGTACTTCCCGGAATGAGACGCAAATTTTTCCACAATCGTCGATTTTCACTTTTTTCGCGACCAGACCGGACCGAACGACGAAAGCAATTGAGCAAGCAACGACGAAAACAAATCAATGATCATTGAGGATTGACGTTAGGAATCTGTCAAAACTCACAGCAAACACTTTCAAATAAATTTACCATAATATGAGTAAAATACACTAGCGCCTCTGGCGGTGCTGGTCTCGTCAGCTCATCTGGGTTGCATGAATTTTAAATCGGTTCTTCGGGACTCCGATGTCCCGGTAATTAGTTCCTGTTTCAGGTGCAACTAGGCGGGGATTTTGAAAAAAATATCAACGGAAGTCGGATGAAATTTATAAGATTCGTAGTGATATGGAAGAAGACGAAGCTACATGAAGATAGAAATTCTAGTTTTTCGATAGCGTTAATTTGAAATGTTATTCCAGATTTTAGTCTTCCAAGGGTGGACTACTTTTTGAATGATTTTACAGCGGAAATATCAGCAATTTCCGAGAAAGAATAGTTTCATCATTTCTGAACAAATCTGATAAATTCCATTCGATATTCGTCAGTAACTTTGATTTGTTCTCCAACAGTGTTTTAGCGATAACTTCGAAGCGTAATGGCCGAATGACAGCATTCTCTGTCTAATGATAAAAACAACGTTCTGCATCAAATGCATTTCAACACATCAACATGCGAAGAGGTCTCCGTTTTACGGCTGCGGGCGTCACTAACTTATTTTGTATTCATTAAAAAAAACATTTTTGCAATATATTTCAAACCATGTAGTGGTTGCCTGATTTCATGTAGCTTTCACTAAAAGTTCACGTAACCGGTACGTACACTCAGAATAATATACTTATTATTTGCATTAGTTTTGCACTTAGAATTTGACCAGTGAGTTTCGATCTTAAAAAGTATGTGCAGAGCTGTTAGATTTTTGTCGATTTAATCATTATATATTATATGTGCGTCGCGAATATATTTTCATTATTTCGCACATAAAACACATTACGAATTAAGGTTAGGCATTATTAGTATTGCATATAATTTTTAATATTGAAACTACTGGTCGAAATAGATTAACAACGCACTTTTTTTTTTCAATTTTGTTTATATTTTTAGAGTAATTTTTTCATTATTCACATGGATTCACATTTATTTATAACATAATGCAATAAAACGATAACGGAAAACAACAGGATTCGGAGGATTATATTGTTAAGCTTCCTATATGCAATGCAGCGGAACGGACGCAAACGGCCGGATCGATATTTGTTTTCATCACCGATTCGTTACATTGCGCCCAAGGCTTAAGAATTGCTATCGGATGGTCAAAGTTTTTATGTAAAAATGCAGATTACAGCTCCAAATCCACCTTTTGACACAGTTCATCCCTGCTGATTTCGAGATCGAATTTAGCCGCACCAAATTCCGTACCCACATCCGCGGTCTTCTCACCAAAACGTGTTTTAGATATCCGATGGCGGGGGATAATCGAGCGTCAGCGTCTTGTTGGTGGGTGCTGCATAATTTTCTTTTCAAAGTTTTTTTTTCTGCTGCGGCAATGAGCTGTAAAGTGCTGGAATCAAATATTTATGAATCTTTCGGAATGATTGTTTAGGCGGTATCATGAACGTAATTTAACTTACCTTTGAGTCGATATCAACATTTTAGATGGTTTTCCTTTGGTATCGTTTCCAAACTTCCGTTTCGTTGCTTTGTTTTTTTTCTTTCAATTTGTCTGTTCAATTGTCTATAGAAGCAACTCTATATGCAGCATGTAATAACTATCAGAACGTTGCATATAAAATGCTTGCAGTCGGTTATGTTATCCATTACGATTACATATAATTCATATAAGTTGCACTTAAAATGGGAAATCAGATCAATTTTCAACTTCTATGCGAGTTTCGCACATAAAAATAATCATTACATTAATTTGAGTGTAGAATTCACGTAAGGTTCACCTGATCAAACACGTAACTACTTTCAAACTTCACGTCATTAGTACTGGAAAATCCAGTCAGATTCACCGGATAAATCACGTAACTCAACGAAGCTAAACTTTGTTCAGGTTACATGTCATTCAGGTCACTCTTACGTGAAAAGTATGGTGGATGAGAACCACATTTGTTTTCAGGTAAATATGACGTGAAGATTTTTCAGAGTGACCATGGAAATAATGAGAAATAATCATTTAACACCAGAACAAATTAAATTTCTTGTCGACACTCGTAAAAATTTTCTATTAAAATTAATTGAGACAATTTTCTTGTGGAAATAAAAAGGGATTTATTGTGGGATTTCAGAAGAACTTGTGGAAATTAAGGAGAATTTTGAATTTAAATTTTGGAGGATTCCCTTTATATCGTTTTACTTTCTTTAGTGCTCATACGCAAAATCTGAAATACGTTGCAGTTATCAGCCCGCTAGTGTGAAGTAGAGGCCTGAATAAGAGAAACGCGGATAGAAAATATGACTCTGCCAACACTGCATTCAATCTTCTTCATCAAAGAGCAACACATGAAAAGGAAGAAATGGTTTATGTAGATAAAATCGCACAATCCGCTATTTAATGTGTCCACATCACATGACAATAGAATACAATAAACAATGCAATTTCATTTCAGAATCTATAAATGACTTGCATATATTATTGCAAACTAATGTAAAAGGCATTCAAATTTGTTTATTTAAAAATGGTATAAAAACAAATTTAGCCGTTTTCAGTATTTGAGCCAACATTTTGGCTGCTTGACAGGTCTCCCGCTCGATTGGCTGCTGTTTTTTGACGGTTCGATTGGCGGCACATACCTATCCGCGTTTCTCTTATTCAGGCCTCTAGTGTGAAGGTATTTTTATGTTTGATATTCTAGGCCCCAGGCCAAGACTTTTATAACTTTTGAAATTTTTTTTGTTCAATTTACATATAGAAGTCGCAGAATTTATAAGTAAAAAATCAAATTGTATTTTCCACTCGCTGTCTTATTGATTGTCTTCAGGTATCTTCAAATAAGTAGATAAGTCTTCAAATATTTTGAAAAGTCTTCAAAATGTCTTCACGAAATAAATGTCTTCACAGAGATTCAAATGTCTTCAAATCGAAGACATGTCTTCAAATCTGGCATCTCTGCTCGGCAGTGTCACATGAAAAGGCCTATAGATTTTGGGCCGATGCTTATCACGCTCGTCCGGCTGAACTCAAATTTGGGTCGATATAACTCAAATTAATATCTTCCTTCGAGACGTCAAACGCTGAGTAATCGAGACTTGTGAATTTGAGTGACTGTTACTCAAATAAATATAAATAAGTGGAAAACTCAAAATTGAGGTCATCGTGAAAATTTCTGAAAAATGGCGAAGTCCGGTTGCTCGTGAAAAGCCAGAAATCAAATTCAATTATAAAACGTGAGTTACAATTTAATAAAACGCTGTATAATTTCATTTCTGATTATTTCATCATTCAATTTGCAGATATGTTTAACATTATGGTTTTCGCAGATTTTTAAAAACAAAATACATTCTGAAAAGTATTTTTTCCGGTAAGTTTAATATTTAGATTTAGTACTACGTACAAGACTACGTATTACCTGCAACTATGTTTGTGGTATTACACATGTGTATTACAATATGGGGCCCTCCTTAGCCGTACAGATGCGCGGCTACAAAGCAAGACCATGATGAGGGTGGCTGGGTTCGATTCCCAGTGCCGGTCTAGGCAATTTTCGGTTTGGAAATTGTCTCAATTTCCCTGGGCATAAAAGTATCATCATTAGTAGTAGTAAAATTCTTCTTTATTGTTTCATTTTCTGTTCTACAATTATTTTTTACATGTACAGTGCTCGGCCGGCTTGGCCCTCCAACTTCAATTTTAAATTTTTATGTTTACATTGTTATTTAAGTGTTAATATGATATATCATGACGGCCTTTAGGAGGCGCTGGTGTGTTTTTTTAAATTTGATAACCTAACTACTATATACACTAATATTTACATTAAAAATTTAATAACCTAGATTGAAACTAGCGCCCTAATTGGAGCCTGATCCGAATGCAAGCAACGGACCCTGAAGCTTTCTTTACACTCAATAAAGCATTAATGTAAGTTTTTATCCCAGCCAAACAGTGGACCACGGATGTTCTTGTCCTGGGAGGGGTGTTGAGGATCATCCTCAGGAATTTGTTTTGGACCCGTTGAAGTTTGAGGTGGTGGGTTTTAGCGCAGCTCTCCCAGACCGGCATGCCATATAGGATGATTTGCTTGTAGACAGCAAGCTTATTTTTCAGGGACAATGACGACCGGCGGTTGATCAAAGGGTACAGTAGTTTCAACAAGACGTTACACTTTGTCACCGTTTTGTCAACCTGTTGCCTGAAAATAAGCTTGCTGTCGAGGGTCAAGCCAAGGTAGCCGGCCTCATTGGCCCATTCCACGGTCGTGCCATTGAGGATGATATTACAGTCCCCAGGCGGAACAAGTTTAGGGGATTTGGAGTGAGGGAAAATGATGACCTGGGTCTTCGCCGCGTTGATACAGATCTTCCAGCTGGTGAGGTACTCTGTCAGGGCATCCAGGCCTCGTTGGAGTTTTGCCACTAGCGCTCTGATCACTCTACCGTTGTAGACGATGGATGTGTCATCTGCGAACAGAGACAGAATGCCGCCTTCTGGAGGTTCTGGCATGTCGGAGGTGAACAGATTGAAAAGCAGGGGCCCGAGGATACTGCCCTGGGGAACGCCTGCGACGATGTTGTGCGCATTGGAACTCGCTCCGCTGATTGAGACCCGGAATGTCCTTGCCGACAGGTAATTGTTGATGATTTTCACCAGGTAGCTGGGAAGATTGTAGCGTTGTAGTTTGTACACCAGGCCATCATGCCATACATTGTCAAATGCCTTCTCGACATCGAGTAAGGCCATGGCGGATGTTTTCGAGACAAACTTGTTCCGTCTGAGGACGTTGGTAACTCAGGTCAGTTGGTGTACAGTTGACCGACCGCGTCGGAAACCAAACTGTTCCTCGAGCAAGATGTTGAGATTTTCGGCAGACTCAAGTAACCGATGATGAATAGCTTTTTCGAATAGCTTGGATAACCCTGAGAGAAGGCTGATGGGTCGATAACTTTGGGGGAGGATGGATCCTTCCCTGGCTTCCGGATGGGGATGACTTTCGCTGACTTCCAGGACGATGGGAAGTAGCTAAGCCGGAGACACTGATTAAAGATCAGCGAGAGGTGCTCAAAGAACGGAGCACTCATGTGATTGAGCTCGAGATTCAGGATGCTGTCGAAGCCTGGGGCCTTCATGTTCTTCGACGATTTGATATAGGCCGTCAATTCGTCAGCTGAGATCTCCAACTCCTCCGAGAAGTCGTTGGGAATCAAATGGATGTTGTTAGCATGCTCGTTGACGGCTGCTTCGTGTGGACTGACGATGTTCTGCCCAAGATTGTGTGAGCTGACGAAGTGACGACCTATTTCAGCGACCTTCTCTGCAGGAGTTATCAAGCGATCCTTAGAGCCATTATTGTCTAGTGGGATCAAAGGTGGAATGGGCCGAGGCTTGGATTTTAGAATTTTGGTCATTTTCCAGAACGGCTTAGCATAATCTGGGAGAGTGCGGATCTTATTCGAGAAGTCGTTATTTTTGAGGTCCACCATTCTGGCCTTGATAATTTTTGTGATTCGATTGCAGCGTGCCTTAAGCTCAGGCAGTCCAGTACGCTGAAACTGCCTGCGAGTGACATTCCGCAATCGAATCAAATCTTTGGTGAGTGTATCGATGTTTAAGGAGTTGCCTACCTGCCGAGCCGTCGGTACGTGTTGCTCTCGGGCCGCCGTGATCGCCTCCTCGATAGCGCACAGCTGGCGGTCGATACTTTCCGGCGTCTCCGGACGCACCTCGTAGTCCACGGTGTTATCGACGCACTGCTGGAAACGCTGCCAGTTCACTCGGTGGTAGTTCCGCCGTAACTGCTGGTGCCGATTGACCGAGGAGCCCAGTTCCGCCACCACCGGATAGTGATCCGAACTGAGCTCCTGGTATACAACCGGCTGCGAGACGTGGTCACTCAGGTTTGTTACGTAGAGGTCGAGCGTTGCGTGGGCACCGGACCGACTCAGCCGAGTGGGGAATCCGGGCTCAGGATCGTGTAGTGGCCTTCCTCCATGTCGTTGCTCCAGATGGTGCCGTTTCGATTGCCGCGACTGTTGCCCCAGGCTTGATGTTTGGCATTCAAGTCGCCGGCAATGATATACTGGCCTTGCCTCCGCGTCAGCTTGACGATGTCCCTCCGAAGGGCAGCCGATGATCCATCGCCGGCTTTGGCTTGCGTTGGACAGTACGCCGCGATGAGCGCGATTGTGCCGACCGAAGTGGTGATTTCGACACCGATGGCCTCAATGACACTGAGCTGGAAACTTGGAAGCAGACGACAGTTGATGTTGTAGCGAAGAGCGATGGCCACACCACCTCCCTGGTCGGCCGGTCGAGTCGCACGATGCGGAAGTCCGGGATGTTGATGTTCACCTCCGGTTTTAGGTGCGTTTCGGTGATGAACGCCACGTCTATTTCCTTCTCCTCAAGGAAATCCTTCAGCTCGATTGTTTTGCTCTTTAGCGAGCAAGCGTTCCAGTTGACCAGGCCCACCCTAGCAGCCATTTTCAATGATGAACATGCCAAGTGTGAAGACCTGGTCGAATCGGGTTTTGCAGCCGCGCAGTCGAGTGGCGAGCTGCGCGAAGATCGGCATCAGCTGCTCCGGAGTGTACAGCGGGGCAGATTCTTCCGGTGGGACGGCTTCGTTCTCCGACTGCCGACGGAACCCAGGAGGAGGAAGCGGGGGCTATCGCTGGTGGATGGTGCCGACGATGCTGGAGCTTGGACCGATGCAGCTGCCGCTGCCAGTCGCTTGTGCGGCTGTAGCGGTGGGAGTATTGGAATCACACGACGGGGAGCCGGGATAACTGGAAAGTTCACCTCGTTGATTACAGGAACACGGTTCTTCTTCGGAATGGTCCTGGTGGAAGCCTTCTTCCGGATTTCCAGGAACTCGGCTCGCTTTGGACAGCCCTTTGTGGTGGCCCGATGTTTGTCGCCACAGTTGGCGCACTTGGGATCGGCCACCTCCATTTTGTCGCACTCGTCAGTCGGATGGGGTTCGCCACACTTGTTGCAGCGCGGCTTCATGCGGCAGTTTCTGGTGCCGTGCCCGAAATTGAAGCAGTTGGTGCATTGCGTGACATCGCGGTGCACTGGCCGATATCGCTCCCAGTCAACGACGGTGTAATTTATAACGCCAACCAGCTTCAGGTCCTTCCAGGTAGTGGAGCCGTGCTCCAGATGGATCAGGTAAAGCTGGTCGCGATATTTCCTCGCCTTGTCGTGACGAGCGATCTTGTGGACGGCTACTGGCTTCAGTCCGCAACTTTCAAGCTCTGCTTGGAGCTCTTCCTCCTTCATGTCGTGAAGTCCTCGCAGCAAAGCCTTGAGCGGCTTCGTGCCGGGGTGGTCATGAGTGTAGTACTCATACTTGTGGACCTCGAGGAACTCCACGACGGATTGATGATGGTCCCTGTTGGCCGGCATCACTTTCACGCCCTCGCTGCAGAGCCGAAAAGTACATTTCAGCCCCTTAGCGATCAGCTGGCGAATTTTTGGGCGTAAATCCGGCGGATCGCCCTTCACAAACACGGGCGGGCACTTCTCCTTCCGCTCCGGTTGCACCTGCGGCAGCTGCGATTGCTGCTTCTTCCTCTTTTTAGGCGAATTGCCGGCGTCATCAAGCGGCAACGGCGAGAACACGTTGCTCTGCAAAGCTGCTTGGAGGTTACCCGTGCCTTCAAGAGTAGTGCGCTTAGACACTTTTCCCGCGACCGAATCGGCCACCGAGTCTCCCATTACGGGTCCGGG
Source organism: Armigeres subalbatus (assembly GCF_024139115.2). Lineage (NCBI taxonomy): Eukaryota > Metazoa > Arthropoda > Insecta > Diptera > Culicidae > Armigeres > Armigeres subalbatus. Next base: position 369,263,120 of record NC_085140.1, on the reverse strand, counting down.
AGAAAATAACGCCAACGCGACAAGCGAAAACGTAAACAGCGAAAGAACGAGAAAAAACACTTCGAAAAAATGCGCGAGCAAAAAACACGTCCGTACGTGTTGCTGTCTCGAACTGGAATGATGAAAGTATCATCATGTTAGCCTCATGATATATGAATGCAGAAATGGTAACTTGGCTTAGAAATCACGCAGTTAATAACTGTGGAAGTGCTTAATGAACACTAAGCTGCGAGGCGGCAATGTCCTAGTGGGGAATGTAATGCCAATGAAGAAGATGAAGAAGAAGATTACAATATGTTTTGATTGCGATTAATTATAGACAATTTGATTTAAAGATTCTGTTATATCATTTTCTTGCAGCTGCTTACATCGGATTTCTGCATCAGCCTGACTTGGCTTCAGAGTTACGATTAAGGAAACAGATACTGGATACTGCTTCGGGGGATTGGGATACCTTTCGTAGCGCCAAACATCATGCCCCAGCAATTAATGCCAGGCTATGATATTTCATGATTCACTCGAATTCTATTTAACTTGATGTATAAGCTTAATAACATTGTATGTATATATTGTATTAATAATGTAACATTTAGTATAATAAATAAAATGTTTCGAAGCTGCCATTAGAATTATCATTAATATAATTGAAAAATAATGAAAACAATTTTTTTCTGGAATGACAAACTCAAATTCATAAATATCCGATTTTATGAAATTGAGTTCATGTAACTCAAAATAAAATATCTTCCAAGGTGACTCAAAATTGAGTTATAGGGCATTAACTCAATTTTGTCTTGAGCCAGTTTTTCTGATTTTGAGTTAAACTGACCCAAATTTGAGTTCAGCTGGACGAGCGTGTGGGTTTGTTGGCCCATAAAGTACGGTTTTGAGTTAAAATATCCCACTTTTGGGTAGTTTTGGGTTTCAGTGTTCATTGAGTTGCGATTTAAATGTCAAAATCATGTGTTTCGAGTGTTTGTAAATAGTAGAAATACTAGAATAAGAGATCGGCGAAGACGCCATCTTGTTTCCAATCGAACCGTCAAAAGCGGTTCCAATTCGACTTAGTTACTTTTTGCTTCCATAAGAATCAAGCAAAAAGTTCAAGTGCTGCCAGTGTTATTTTCACGATTTCATGCATTTTCATACGTTGCCATTTCTACAGTTTTTCACTCCGCCGGTCTCTGGTTATAGGGTGGCTAGTAAATAGTATAGTGCTGTCCAATGAGCAGCTCGAAGTAGCTCGAAGTTGTTCCCGTCCTGCTTGTTCTTTTTTGTCAACAAATGGGCATGAGCAGGACAGGGAGAAACTTCGAGCTACTTCAAGCTCTCATTGGACAGCATTTATGTATTATTTTATCCGCATGATCGCTTCGCTGGTTAATTTTTTTATTCTTGTACAGAAACATATTATTTAATTTTAAATATAATTTGTTAAATACCAGATCATGCTTATTTGTAATTCTGCACAACAGTGAAGATGTCCGCAAAAATCGCGTCGCGTTTCATAGTGCTGTCGTCCGTCGGAATCGGTAGTTATTTATTGGGATCGTTTGTGGAGCGTAGAAAAATCCCAGAATCGACGGCTTGCCGTCGTCGGGCATCCGAAAGTATCGATTATGTAAACGAGAGGGGTGCCAGCAATTTTATACACGAAATCGTCTCAAAGCCGGGTTTGCCTATTTTTGGCACCGTTTCCGCGGCTTCACCTTTTCCGGCGGAGCAGAAGTCTGCGGTGCCCGTGAATGTGAGTCGTGTTGGACAGATTATGAAGTATGGGTTTCCGGGTTTGGATAATGTGCGATCCTACGACGATTATGTGCTATCGTACGATCGGAGGACACGGGTTGCCCACTGGGTGTTTGAGCATTTGACGGCAGAATCGGTCAAAGCGAACGATGCGGTCGATCGTGCCAAGTGCGACTTCAAAGCGGACGATAGTGTGCATCCATTCTTTCGGTCGTTAAATTCGGATTATAAAGGTTCTGGGTTTGATCGAGGACATTTGGCAGCGGCGGGAAACCACAGACTTCATCAGCAGCATTGTGATCAGACATTCTTCCTTAGTAATATGGCTCCTCAGGTGAGACTAATAATATTTAGGTGTTTATGATTTTTTAAATTAATTCAATCCCATGTAGGTTGGCGTTGGGTTTAATAGAGACAAGTGGAACCACTTGGAGCGTCACGTGCGCAAGTTGACCAAGCAATATCAGAATGTGTATTGTTGTACTGGGCCGCTGTATTTGCCTCGAAAGGAAGCAGATGGAAAGCTGTACGTTAAGTACCAAGTAATTGGCAACAGCAATGTGGCAGTCCCGACACATTTTTATAAAGTGGTAGTAATGGAATCCGCAGACCACCGACTAGAAATGGAAGCATACGTGCTGCCAAATCAAAAAATCGATGACCAAACGCCGTTGTCCATGTTTCAGGTGCCGCCGGAAACAATCGAACGAGCAGCGGGGTTGCTTTTCTTCGATAAGATTGCCCGAAGTCAATTGTCTCGGATAAACGGTAAGAAAGTTTAAAATCAGTTTCATTACTCAGGAATAGCTACTACCTGCCAGTTGTTATTTTTATCTAGTTTATAAATAGTCTTAATAGGAATTGTTGCAATAAGATGTAAACAGCATTATTGTTGCGCACATATCCGATATCCATAAATAGGTCTTGACTCCATGCGTCGAGTGAAGCATTAACAATTATTTAAGCTGAGCTGAGCGCATTAAAAAATCCAAAAATTTCTTGGTTGAATAATTTAGCCATTTACAGAGTATGCTCAGTTTGTTGTCTGATAGGAAAGTCATCACGTTTAACATTCAAACTGTTTGATGCTATTTTAGAATACACTTTATTTTAATGTATATTTTTATAGCTAAAAATTAAATCTACCATAGTATATCAGGCCTTACGAATAATTTAAATCCCTTTTGTTGATGAATTTTGTCACCTGCTTTCTTTATGAGTGCCACAAAAGTCGTGATTCTCAGATCACGTATCTCAGATCCTTCTGTACACGATAAAGAAAGTGGTAAGAGCTCACGATGTTGCTTTCTAACACGATAGTAGCATAAATATTTATATTAATTGAAATGAAGATTGAAGATCATTTTGGCAGTACTGAATCATTCACTCATAAGATAGGTATGCTCGGGCGCGAATATCGTATCGGCATTGCGCCATCTTAATCAACTTCCAGGTTCCAAATATTATTAGAAGAAGAGAGCCCAAACAACTGCTGCTGCTGCTATAAATGCTTATCACTAACAAATCATTGCTAGTTGCTATTCGAACGTCCACTACATATGCCCATCATCACGTATTATCACATCATTCGTCTTTTTGAAAAGTTGTCCTATTTCTTAGCACTTGTCCTTCTTGCAATCGACCACGTTGCTGCTGAGTTGGGTCGCATTGCCGCCCACCAAGGGAATCTGCTTCGAGGCGGAAACGGTCATGCCACCACCGCTGGTACTGCTACCGGGCGGACCCTTGTCGTACAGGAACGTCACCGGCCACAGTTCCGCCGGCGCCGTAACGTCGTCCAGGTGTCTCAGTCCGCCCGGTTTCGGTGGTGACTGAAAGATTTCACCCTTTTTATTCGTGTCTTGATGACGCGTACCATCGGCGATCCCATTGGGGTGCCCATGGCTATGGTTAGGTTTCTTGGGGAAGTACTTATCGCTGCACTTGCGCCACTGGTCGGGAGCATCTCCCACGAAGCACCTGAGGAAGAAAGTTAACGTGGAAGCAGAAAAATGAATCGTGATTATGGATAATCTAAATACATAATAGGTACGTTTTAATGCACAGCATATGATCACATAACAGTCCCATCTTTTCTGGGTTTCCTAATTATATGCTATCATGGGCATGGCTTCCATGGCAGAGGGTGGGAGTGGCAGGTTGGTTATGTCCCCCTTTCCTCCTCGCTACGCCACTGTGGCGATGATAGAGGTATTGACTTTCAGTCTGTTGGGATCAAAAACGGGGTTTTATGTTTTCAACCGACGTTTCGGACACATGTATTGTGCTTTTTTAAAGGAGTTAACTATGTTCCGTTTTGTTGTCACATTAGCCCTCAGCATAGGACTTATTTGTCACCACAATTCGTTTGCCCTGTCTTATGTTGGGTAGGGCGGGAATTTTGACCCGGCTCGCAGAAAATTTTGGTGCACCTTTCTATTTGGCGCCACTTTTACTCTGCAGGGCAAATCTTCTTCAAGAAATCTGATTCTGGGTAAAAAAAGTTTTTTTTTCTGTGCGAATAGAAAGGTTTTGTTGTTGTATTATGCCAACCATCTACGGACACGATTTAGAGTTAACCCTCGATGATTCGATTATGAAGGATCGTATTTGGATTGGATATGGATTGGATTTGGATCGGATTTGGATTGGATTTGGGATGGATTTGGATCGGATTTGGATTGGATTGGATTTGGATTGGATATGGATTCGATATGGATTGCATTCGGATTGGATTTGGATTTGAATTGGATTTGGATTGGATTCAGATTGAATTTGGATTGGGTTTGGGTTGGATTTGGATTAGATTTGGATTGGATTTGGATTTGGGTTGGATTTGGATTGGATTTGGATTGGATTTGGATGGGATTTGGATTGGATTCGGATGAGATTTGGATTGGATTTGGATTGGATTTGGATTGTACTTGGTTGGATTTGGAGTGGATTTGTTTTGGATTTGGATTAGATTAAATTGGATTTGGATCGGATTTGGATGGGATTTTGATTGGATCTACAAATAATAAATTCAAAGTGTGGAGACGAGCCAGCCTAGGGCTAAAAGTCTCCTCAATAAAGACAAAAAAAAAATCACAGCTGTTATTGATATATAATCAACTGCGTCGGTATGAAATAAAGAATTCATGTTTTCGTATTAACAGCTCTTACTAATTTGCTTATCGAAAAAAAAACAGTGAAAGAGTACAGACAGTAAATATTGTGGGGAATAAAGTGAATCGGATAAAAGCATTCGTATTTTTTGGTTACATTGATGCCTGATGGATAAAGTGGAACGTATGTCTTATTTCATGATAAAAATAATGAAATAAACTAAAATTTGATATTCAATCTCAGTAGGCTGACAGATTGATTGTTCAAAGGGTGAACATAAACGATGATCATTCAGTGTTCATTTCTTGGATCCGCTTTCCTATTTTCGGAGTTGAAGACAAATTTTCCGCTGATTGAAGAGCGATGATTTGTAAGGCTACGACAGACACTTTTTCACATATTTGATTGCACGTCATTTGGCTCTCAAATAAACAAATAGTAGGAACTTTGGTAACATATGTAAATGTATCGATAACATCGATAACGCCTTCATACGTTATTTGAAATTCATTATTACGAAGGATTAATAAAACTCTTCGCATTCCAGCTTAATGGTATGAAGTCTTCGTTCTACGATGTCGTCATGACGATTGCAGCTAACGTCGTGCGCTTCATCGACTATTGTCAGCCCTGCCTGCAAGCACTCGGCCTGAGACACTCGGCGTATTCGAGAGACGGTGTGTGGCGGGCGAAGGATGAACCACGAGCTCGCCTAGCTCTATGGCGAACTCAGTATCCAGGAGGTAGCCAAAGCTGGAAGGGTACGGTGGACAGGGAATGTTGCAAGAATGCCTGACAACAACCCTGTAAAGATGGTGTTCGCTTCCGACCCGACAGGTACAAGTAGGCATGGAGCGCAGCGTGAGGCGCAATTGAGGATAGAGAAATGTGGTCTCGAACCGTGTATTGTGGCGTCAAATGGTTGATGCAGTGTTAACTGTTAAGTAGACCTGAGCGCCGATTGCTAATTTGTCGGGGACGGTGCAATAGATTATTTTCAGCCAGCGGCGCCTGCTAATCGGCGACGGCGGCGTGGCGGCGTGGGTCGGCGTGAGCTTATTTCAAGCAATAGTAATTTTCCGAAATGCTTCCACAAATTACGTTAATTCCACCAGGAATTGCTCCGAAAGTTCCTACTGGAATTCTTCCGGAGGTTCCTCCAAGAATTATTCTGGAAGTTAATTCAGGGACTCCTCCAGGAATCCTCCGAAAGTTCCTGCAAGAACTGCTCTAGAAGTTCCTTCAGGAATTCCTCCGGAAATTCATCCAGCAATTTCTCCGGAAGTTGCAAAAGAAATTCCTTCGGAAGTTCCTCCAGGAATTCCTTCGAAAGTTTCTCCAGGGATTCCTTCGGAAGTTCCTCCAGGAATTCCTTTGGAAGTTCCTCCAGAAATTCCGTCGAAAGTTTTTGCTGGAACTCTTTCGGAAGTTCCTCCAGGAACTCTTTTGGAAGTTCCTCCAGGAATTCTTCAGGAAGTTCCTCCAGAAATTCTTCCGGAAGTTCCTCCAAGAATTCCTTTGAAAGTTCCTCTAGAATTTCTTCCAGGGTTCCAGTATTTCTCCAGAAATTCTCTCTGGATTCCTCGAACAATTCCTCCAAGAACCCTTCCTAAATTATTTCTAGAAGTTCCTACAGAAGTTTCTTCGGAAAATCCTCCAGTAGTTCCTTCGGAAGTTCCTCCAGTAGTTCTTTCGGAAGTTCCTCCCGAAGTTCCTCCAGGAGTTCGTCCGGAAGATCCTCTATAGTCTATAAGCTCCTGCGGAAGTTCCTCCTGGAGTTCATCTGGAAGCTCCAGGAGTTCCTCAGGAGGTTCTTCCAGGAGTTCCTTCGGAAGTTCCTCCAGGATTTCTTCCAAGAGTTCCTCCTGGAATTCCTCTGAAAGTTCCTCTAGAAATTCCTCTAGAAGTTCTTCCAGGATTCCAGTATTTCTCCTGAAATTCTCTCTGGATTCCTCGAACAATTCCTCCAAGAACCCTTCTAAAATTATTTCGCAAATTCTACATTTTCATTCTGAAATATTCTAGTATGTACTGTCGAAGAAGTTCGAGGAGCAATTCGGCACGGCAAATGCTGGGTAAAGCGTACCATTGGTACTTCGCGTACCTGAAGGAATAAAATAGACCCCATCTCGTGGTCCATAACCTCTTACCCAGCAACTCCTATCAATACCTCCCCGCGGTGCTGGCCGGGATACGAGCAACCTTAGGGAAGATCGGGTAACCAACCCCGGTGGGAACTATGGTCGTATGCTGACAGGGAAGGGGGGGTTGCTCCTCTCCGGAGGTGCAAATCTTATTGAGCGTCTGTTCTCCATGTCAGGATCGGCTCACAATAGCGTCTGTTCTCCATGTTAGGGGCGGCTGATCATCGTCCGAGTGCCAGCGAGGGACTCTAAGTGAAACTGTGCACGATGGTTCACCGAAAATAAGGAGGAATGGTCCTCCGGAAATTTAGGGTGTTTGGTGTCAGGCCCTGCAAGCCAGCCAAAAAAAAAACTCACGCAATGAACAATCAACAAGAGAGTACGGACCGGAACCATCGGCGAAGACCACTGCGACGAAAAGGGACTAGCGATTGGAAACTCGGTTCGTGGAACTGCAAATCTCTTAACTTCATCGGGAGCACACGCATACTCGCCGAAGTGCTCAAGGACCGTGGATTCGGCATCGTAGCGCTGCAGGAGGTTTGTTGGAAGGGATCAATGGTGCGAACGTTTAGAGGTAATCATACCATCTACCAGAGCTGCGGCAACACACACGAGCTGGGAACAGCTTTCATAGTGATGGGCGATATGTAAAGGCGCGTGATCGGGTGGTGGCCGATCAACGAGAGAATGTGCAGGTTGAGGATCAAAGGCCGGTTCTTCAACTTCAGCATAATCAACGTCCATAGCCCACACTCCGGAAGCACTGATGATGATAAGGACGCATTCTACGCGCAGCTGGAACGTGAGTACGACAGCTGCCCAAGCCACGACGTGAAAATCATCATAGGAGATTTGAACGCTCAGCTTGGCCAAGAGGAGGAGTTTAGACCGACTATTGGGAAGTTCAGCGCACACCGGCTGACGAACGAAAACGGCATACGACTAATTGATTTCGCTGCCTCCAAGAATATGGCCATTCGCAGCACCTACTTCCAACACAGCCTCCCGTATCGGTACACCTGGAGATCACCACTGCAGACAGAATCACAAATCGACCACGTTCGGATTGATGGACGGCACTTCTCCGACATTATCGACGTCAGGACATATCGTGGCGCTAACATCGACTCTGACCACTAGAGCGACTGAAGCAACCTGATGTCGCCACTGCATACGCGCAGCATCTCGAGGCAGCGTTGCCGGAAGAGGGTGAGCTCGATGGGGCCCCTCTTGAGGACTGCTGGAATACAGTCAAAGCAGCCATTAACGACGCAGCGGAGAACAACGTCGGGTATATGGGTCGAAGTCGACGGAACGATTGGTTCGACGAAGAGTGCAGACAGATTCTGGAGGAGAAGGACGCAGCGCGGGCGGTCGCGCTGCAGCAAGGTACCCGGCAGAACGTGGAACGTTATAGACGGAAGCGGAGACAGCAGACCCGCCTTTTGCAGGAGAAGAAACGCCGCCTGGAAGAAGCGGAGTGCGAGGAGATGGAACAGCTGTGCCGTTCTCAAGAAACACGCAAGTTCTATCAGAAGCTCAACGCATCCCGCAAAGGCTTCGTGCCACGAGCCGAAATGTGCCGGGATAAGGATGGGAGCATCTTGACGGACGAACGTGTGGTGATCCAAAGGTGGAAGCAGCACTACGAGGAACATCTGAATGGCGCTGAGAGTACAGGCAGTGAAAGTCAAGGCAGCGGAGCAGATAACTACGTCAGTTCAGCGGACGATGGAAGCCAACCAGCCCCCACCTTGAGGGAAGTTAAGGATGCCATTCAACAGCTATAGACCAATAAAGCAGCTGGTAAGGATGGTATCGGAGCTGAGCTCATCAAGATGGGCCCGGAAAAGCTGGCCACTTGCCTGGAGTGGGAGGAAGGGGTTATATGCCCCATCTACAAGAAAGGCGACAAACTGGAGTGTGAGAACTTTCGAGCGATCACCATCCTCAATGCCGCCTACAAAGTGATATCCCAGTTCTTCTTCCGTCGTCTGTCACCATTAGTGAACGAGTTCGTGGGAAGTTATCAAGCCGGCTTCGTTGACGGCCGCTCGACAACGGACCAGATCTTTACTGTACGGCAAATCCTTCAAAAATGCCGTGAATACCAGGTCCCAACGCACCATCTGTTCGTTGATTTCAAGGCGGCATACGACAGTATAGACCGCGTAGAGCTATGGAAAATTATGGACGAGAACAGCTTCCCCGGGAAGCTTACCAGACTGATCAAAGCAACTGTGGATGGTGTGCAAAACTGTGTGAAGATTTCGGGCGAACATTCCAGTTCGTTCGAATCGCGCCGGGGACTAAGACAAGGTGATGGACTTTCGTGCCTGTTGTTCAACATTGCGCTAGGTGTCATGCGGAGAGCCGGGTGTAACAGCCGGTGTACGATTTTCAACAGATCCAGTCAATTTATTTGCTTCGCGGATGACATGGAAATTGTCGGCCGAACATTTGCAAAGGTGGCAGAACTGTACACCCGCCTGGAACGTGAAGCAACAAAAGTGGGACTGGCGGTGAATGCGTCAAAGACAAAGTACATGCTTGTGGGCGGAACCGAGCGCGACAGGGCCCGCCTGGGAAGCAGTGTTACGATAGACGGGGATACCTTCGAGGTGGTCGAGGAATTCGTCTACCTCGGATCCTTGCTAACGGCTGACAACAACGTTAGTCGTGAAATACGAAGGCGCATCATCTGTGGAAGTCGGGCCTACTGCGGGCTCCAGAAGAAACTGCGGTCAAAAAAGATTCGCCACCGCACCAAATGTGTCATGTACAAGACGCTTATAAGACCGGTTGTCTTCTACGGACATGAACCATGGACAATGCTCGAGGAGGACTTGCAAGCACTCGGAGTATTCGAGAGACGGGTGCTTAGGACCATCTTTGGCGGTGTGCCAGAAGACGGTGTGTGGCGGCGAAGAATGAACCATGAGCTCGCCCAACTCTACGGCGAACCCAGTATCCAGAAGGTAGCTGAAGCCGGAAGGGTACGATGGGCAGGACATGTTGCAAGAATGCCGGACAGCAACCCTGCAAAGATGGTGTTCGCTTCCGATCCGGCAGGTACGAGACGGCGTGGAGCGCAGCGAGCGAGATGGGCAGACCAGGTGCAAAACGACTTGGCGAGCGTGGGGCGTATCCGAGGATGGAGAGATGCGGCCTCGAACCGTGTATTGTGGCGTCAAATTGTTGATTCAGTGTTATCTGTTTAGATGTAAACTAAATAATTGAATCATTGAATTTCTGAAGAACAATTCCCTTATTTTCTGAATAAGGGAAATTACGTAACGCTTAAAGGAGGGGGTGTCAGTGAAGTGTGACGATCCATACAGCTTCATACAAAGCTTCATTCCAGAGAAAGCTTTTCCTTTTCCGGTTCAACATAAACTACCGCAGCTGTCACTTCATACATTTTGTCTGTTGTTTCGCATGGCATACTTCGATGACAACACCAAATATTTAGTTTTTGTTTCAGTGTTGCAAAGATTTTCAAGCCTGCCTGCGGAAGAACTTTGACAGCTGCGAAAGAACTTTACGGAATCCGCAAAATGGAAAAAAATCTAAAGATCCCCAATATAAAATCCTAAAAAACTGGATAACTTCGCCAAATGTATGTGAATAATGTTTGACCACTTTTAAATCTAGTAAATATCGCTAGTCAAGTTGAAAACCGAAATGGAGGATTATCGAAGTTGGCGCAATCGGTTCGTTAAACCTAACTTCGCTAGTGGCGCGCTAGTCTAATTAGGGCCTAAGTAATTGAGTATACTAAGACGATAATTCAGCATGTTGCTGTTAGTTGGGAAGTAAGAAGTAAGAACTGAAAAGTGGGAAGTGGGAAGGTAACGGGGCCAGAGGTATAGCAAAAGTCAAAATCACCGTAGCAAACATAAAATACATACCTAAAAATGTTTACTCTTTTTTCGTTGACTTACACAGATTTATGACTTAAAAATAATTTATTGTGCATTTAGACCAAAACATTTTGTATTTACGATGTTGTGAATTCACAATTCAGTTTTAAAACTCATATGTAAATATTGCAATATTGCATATTGCAATAAAACTGGGCCAACTGGGCGTGGCATAATTAGATCTACAGGAGGTGGAAACTGTAAGGACCGCAGGGAAGGTTTATCATTAGGTTTTGTAGTACGCTATAGGACTCTGGTACAACCTCAATTGTTGCTTGGAGATGGGCGTATTAAGACGATAAATTTACATTCAATTCAAAAGCCTTGCTCGATTCACTTGCCCTGTCAAAACATACCCTAAATTTTGTATCTGAATTATTGTCCATTGTTAGTGATAGTGCGATTCAGTACCATAGATTGTCATACAAAAATGTTGTAAAAATTAGATGATGCGATATGAATGAAAATATTATTCAAAATAAACTTATTTTAATGTTAACTAATTAGGAGGAGGTCCTTAAAGACAAATGTGTTTATACTAATAATGTGAATAATTGACATAGCTGCTGGGAATGTGAAAAAAGCTGGAAAATTACAAAATTATTTAATAATGACATGATAATGCTCATATTTCCCCACTTACAATAAGACACATACAGACATAATATTTTTCAAATCTTTTTCAAGATACACAGTATTACTGTACAATCACATTCGAATATATTATGAAGAATATTACCATCATAGACAATATATCACAAAAGGTAGTTAGCACCTACAACATTTAAACAATTACTAACTAAATTTGATGATGCGATGACACAATGCGACTATAATCATAGTCAACGTTTACACATTTAACACACAAAACACAAACAATCGACAGCGTGACGGGAGTCTAAATCTTACCATGGATACTCGAACCCTTGCGAGTAGCCGCAAGGGTGCTCCGGTTTGCAGCAATAGTCCCATGCACCAACCTCATCACCCTCTATCTCGCACGAGTAGAACCCAGTGATCTTGTTGCGCTCGCACTTGGTCCCGAGCCGGCATGGTTTGCCCGACACGGTGTACTGGCGCCAACTTCCGTCACCTGATTGTTCCGGTCCGCGTTCCCGTTGAATCGGTTTCGGTTGAAGTATGAGTTGATTTCAACGGGTTCGGTCATGGTAATGGCGGATCAGATTAGGATATTTTTTTTCGGGAAGGTTTGGGCGGAAGGTAGGACACGTTGTTACGACCAGACACACATAGACAGCGGGTATAAAAAGAGAGACAAATATACATATAAAAAGGATAGTTACTCAAGCGGAACGAATGTGAAGACGGATGACTTTAGGGTGCCGCACCGGTTCGCCGTACGATGGCTTATGGTCGATTCGTCTTCAAACACGATGATGCCTCAATTGAAATCTGTTATTCCAATTCTGATAATAATGGTTTAACACTGATAACATGAATTGAAAACACAGTTTTAAAAGAAGGGATTAATAATATATCGTATGACGAATTGACGCGGAACCCTTGATGAAGAAGCAGATTAGCCGGACGTTTTTCTGTGAAGGTGCTATTCTGGTGAAGATGATCTTGAAGTTATGACGTGATTTGAAATTAACTCATTTGATGTAGAGATAGAAGTTAGAACTTGTGGAGTGTATGATTTCATTATTCTTGGTTTTCGTTCAAGGTTTGAAGGTGACTTCTGTTTGACTATTCAGGTTTCTGATCGTGATCATGAGCTTGGTCAAGCTGTTGCGTTTGCGCTTGAGCGTGCATGTCTGAGTCGTTGCTGTTATCGTGAGTGGTTGTGGTGGAATGCTTCGAGGGATGATGAGTGGTGTGGTTATTCTTATTATTGTTATTTGCGTGGTTCGGTAGCAAAATGATAAAATTTGAAGTGTCCTTATCAGAGGAGGTGCTGTTTTTACCCGGCTCCCGGAATATGTCCATCCGGCGATCGTGGTTGACGCGATTCCCATTGCCGCTGCTAATTGTGGTGATCTTATCTCGACACGTGTAGTCGAATGGATTCCATGCGAACAGCCAGTAGTCACGATCGTTAGTATGGGCATAATGAACTCCCAGTTTGAGCTCGCTCTGATCTAGGTCAGACATCTCACAATTGTATGTTGAAGCTTGAGCGCTGCAATGGAATATAAGATTAGACTACAATTTAATCAATTTTCGAACAACTTACCCAAAACTGAATGATAAACACTTGAATGCGGATGTCTCCCTGAGCCGAACGCATTCGTTTTTGCAGTCGAGTTCCGTGTTGACCGATATTACCTTCTTGATGGCGGATGACAGCAGTTTGGCTGGTGATCCATAACCCAGATAGCAGACTAATGAAACGGAACACAAAATCATCGAATGGAACTAGTAAATCAATCTCCCTGTTACTCACATTTCTTCGCATGTTTATCGTCGATGATGGGTTGAATTTCGCAACCTTGTCCATAGCTTGCCCGTTCGAACACGTCGAAACTATCGTCGAACACCAGATGGCGATCTTTGTCCATATCTCGGACGGGCCAATCCGACAGCTGACAGTTGTCGATAACGGAGTTGATGGAATGCGGACCAAAGCTGTAGGTGAACGCCCGGCAGGTAAACTTGGAAGCCCTGATGCATTCTAGTTCGCATTCGCCGACCGATCGTACTGTGAGCGAGTCACGGACGATTCCCTTGTAGAAGCGCGATGTGTCGATCACCCGGATGAAGCATTCTGAAAGGGAGAATGTTTTGGAGCTTTTATATGCCGGAGTGATAGGTTATTGCAGAGCCGTAGCGTGTATTCTCGGCGCCCCCTTATACTAAGCTTGATTTGCCCAAGCATCCAAAAGATGTTCAATTTGCAGAAAAAGGGGCCTTTCATAAATTACGTAACGCTGTAGTGGGAAGGAGGGGCTCAGGCCGAGCGTTACAATCCATACAAAACAATTAAACCTTCCACACAAAAAGAGTTACTCAACAAATTTAGCGTTACGTAATTTGTGAAAGAACCCAAAGAGCTAAAAACAGCGGTGGAGGTTGGTATTACGCATTGCAAGAAAAATTTGGAATCCTGGGAAATTCAAAGCGCCTCCAATGAATATTTTCCGGGCTAATGATCAAAGACAGCTAATGCAAAATTTTCGCCGTTTTATCTATATTTATATTTATGACATTTCTAAATTTAATTCAATCTGAAGAAAAATAAGGACAAGGAATATGTCCAAGAGTCTCAACAACCCCACTGTGAGCTGTGAAATTTGCCTAGGATGTGGTGGGGTCTTGACAGAAGGTTCTGGTAAAAGCTGCATGTATCAGCAGCAGGACCTACCAGAGCGATCGTTTGCCGCTCGAAGCACACTGACCCAAATCATGGTGGAGTTTTAACAGACCCGTCACGACGGCCTCCCGGCGAGAGAAGAATTATACCCAGACTCAATAAGCCACCGATAACACCAATCATTACCAACAAAATGAGTGTTTTAGAACGTGAAACTGTATAACATTCTTCTTAATTTGATAGACATTTCTTCGATTAACTGGCTTTAGTACTGAGCCACTACATATTAGGAACCAGTCCTACATTTTGGGTTTATTGACATGAAAAGGGTGCTGAGCTGATGATGAGTCCTTCCATATTTATATAAGTAGGTACATGTGTAAACGGTGTAAACACGCTATTCAACTTTTTGGGCTTTATGACAGTTGATTTGATATCATGTTCAATTCAACGCACACTATGTATGATTTGTTCTATGCGAGGATTGCCTTCTGTGCGTTATTTCCACGGAGCCATCTAAGTTTTTCTTTTTTTCCGTAATATCGGACCCTGATGGCTTTTCCGCAAACGTGACCTTCAAGTGTCTAGAGAGTAGGAGGTGGAGGATTCAAGTCCCTCCAAGACACGTGGATTCTTTTTCGCAAACTTAGCATCAATTTGTCTATTTCGGAAACATGTGCTGAGCACATTCGCAGCCAAGTTATTTGGCGTCTGACGTCTGCTTTTGAGGGGGACAACAAGTTGGTAACAAACCACTACATGAATCCGTATTTATTGAATGAGTGTTTGTGGTATTTCTCGGGTCTTCCACGAAAGGCTGAATCACATAAGGCTGAAAACTCATAAGGCTGATGCTGAACACGAAGGCTGTAAAAGTAAATATCTTACTTAAAGGCTGAAAAATCGTGAGAAACCAATTTTAGTCGAGTCAAGTACGAGACACTGAAGACGACCTTACTGTTGAGGTCGAAATACGTATCTATCAAGGCACAATCAAGTGGTGGAATTAAATGGGAAGGTACAAACTCGTCTTATGAACAGTGAAGACATTCCACTAAAAAGCTCAAAATAATTTTCTTAAAATTTTAGTAGAAAAATTCACGTTTGACGTTAGGGGCACAAACTTTTGGTTGTCTTTCAAAATTTTTATATGGAATTCTTATTTTTTAGTCTATACAGCTCAAAAAATTTGAGGTAACATGGAAAAGAACAAGACTTTTTTGTTCTTGGCTCTTGTATTTGGTTTTTGATTCGTGCCAAGATTACTTTCTTATTTTCTATTTTTTATTCTTTATTCTTCTCTCTTTTTCCTTCTTCTATTTCCTTATTTATACTTCCTCCTTTTCTTCCTACTTCATTCTCCTTTTTTACCTCTTCCTTTTTTATTATTTTTTTCCTTCTTCCTTCTTTCTTCTTCAACCCTTCCTAGTTCCTTCGTCCTGTTTATTTCTTCCTTCTTCGTTCTACCTTCTTTCTTCTTAGTTCCTCCGTGGAAGTTTTTCAAAATTTTCAACGTCTGTTGTCTGTGATTTTTTTCATCAAATGCTGTGTCTGGTTGTCTAAGGTTGTCACTGCTTTTGTTTTCTGCATCTGATAGTAAAAAAGAATTGAAGTGTCAAATATTTTATTTTTTGTTAGAATTTCCCCGCGTGCTGCGTCTGACAGACAAACAGGGCTATTATATATAGTATTCTTTTCTTTTATTCTTTTATTCTATTATTCTTTTATTCTTTTATTCTTTTATTCTCTTATTCTTTTATTTTTTCATTCATTTATTCTTTCATTCTTTTATTCTTTTATTTTTTATTCTTTTATTCTTTTATTCTTTTATCCTTCTATTCTTTTATTCTTTTATTCTTTTATTCTTTTATTCTTTTATTCTTTTATTCTTTTATTCTTCTATTCTTTTATTCTTTTATTCTTTTTTTCTTTTATTCTTTTATTCTTTTATTCTTTTATTCTTTTATTCTTTTATTCTTTTATTCTTTTATTCTTTTATTCTTTTATTCTTTTATTCTTTTATTCTTTTATTCTTTTATTCTTTTATTCTTTTATTCTTTTATTCTTTTATTCTTTTTTTCTTTTATTCTCTTATTTTTTTTATTCTTTTATCATTCTTTCATTCTTTTATTCTTCTATTTTTTTTATTCTTTTATTTTTTATTCTTTTATTCTTTTATTCTTTTATTCTTTTATGCTTTTATTCTTTTATTCTTTTATTCTTTTATTCTTTTATTCTTTTATTCTTTTATTCTTTTATTCTTTTATTCTTTTATTCTTTTATTCTTTATTTTTTTGTTCTTTTATTATTTTATTCTTTTATTTTTTATTCTTTTATTCTTTTATTCTTTTATTATTTAATCCTTATTTTTTAAATCTTTTATTCTTTTATTCTTTTATTCTTTTATTCTTTTATTCTTTTATTTTTTTATTCTTTTATTCTTTTATTCTTTTATTCTTTTATTCTTTTATTCTTTTATTCTTTTATTCTTTTATTCTTTTATTCTTTTATTCTTTTATTCTTTTATTCTTTTTTTATTCTTTTATTCTTTTACTCTTTTATTCTTTTATTCTTTTATTCTTTTATTCTTTGATTCTTTTATTCTTTTATTCTTTTATTCTTTATTCTTTATTCTTTATTCTTTTATTCTTTTATTCTTTTATTCTTTTATTCTTTTATTCTTTTATTCTTTTATTCTTTTATTCTTTTATTCTTTTATTCTTTTATTCTTTTATTCTTTTATTCTTTTATTCTTTTATTCTTTTATTCTTTTATTCTTTTATCATTTTATTCTTTTATTCTTTTTTTCGTTTATTCTTTATTCTTTTATTCTTTTATTCTTTTATTCTTCTATTCTTTCATTCTTTATTCTTTTATTCTTTTATTCTTTTATTCTTTTATTCTTTCATTCTATTCATTCTTTTATTCTTTTATTCTTTTATTCTTTTATTCTTTTATTCTTTTATTCTTTTATTCTTTTATTCTTTTATTCTTTTATTCTTTTATTCTTTTATTCTTTTATTCTTTTATTCTTTTATTCTTTTTTTCTTTTATTCTTTTATTCTTTTATTCTTTTATTCTTTTATTTTTTTATTCTTTTATTCTTTTATTCTTTTATTCTTTTATTCTTTTATTCTTTTATTCTTTTATTCTTTTATTCTTTTATTCTTTTATTCTTTTATTCTTTTATTCTTTTATTCTTTTATTCTTTTATTCTTTTATTCTTTTATTCTTTTATTCTTTAATTTTTTTATTCTTTTATTCTTTTATTCTTTTATTCGTTTATTCTTTTATTCTTTAATTTTTTTATTCTTTTATTCTTTTATTCGTTTATTCTTTTATTCTTTTATTCTTTTATTCTTTTATTCTTTTTATTCTTTTATTCTTTTATTCTTTTATTCTTTTATTCTTTTATTCTTTTATTCTTTTATTCTTTTTATTCTTTTATTCTTTTATTCTTTTATTCTTTTATTCTTTTATTCTTTTATTCTTTTATTCTTTTATTCTTTTTATTCTTTTATTCTTTTATTCTTTTTATTCTTTTATTCTTTTTATTCTTTTATTCTTTTATTCTTTTATTCTTTTATTCTTTTATTCTTTTTTTCTTTTGTTTTTTTTTCTTTTTATTCTTTTATTCTTTTATTCTTTTATTCTTTTATTCTTTTATTCTTTTATTCTTTTATTCTTTTATTCTTTTATTCTTTTATTCTTTTATTCTTTTATTCTTTTATTCTTTTATTCTTTTATTCTTTTATTCTTTTATTCTTTTATTCATTCTTTTATTCTTTTATTCTTTTATTCTTTTATTCTTTTATTCTTTTATTCTTTTATTCTTTTATTCTTTTATTCTTTTATTCTTTTATTCTTTTATTCTTTTATTCTTTTATTCTTTTATTCTTTTATTCTTTTATTCTTTTATTCTTTTATTCTTTTATTCTTTTATTCTTTTATTCTTTTATTCTTTTATTCTTTTATTCTTTTATTCTTTTATTCTTTTATTCTTTTATTCTTTTATTCTTTTACAATGCTTTAACATTGCAAATTAATGTCTGTTTGTTCTTTGAGTAAACTATTTAATTTTATACAAAACTCAACAATAATTTATTAAAACTTAAAACTACGATAAATATCCTTATAATCTAACAAAAGAAATCGAAAATGGCTTGAGTGTATGGCAGGCGAACTGCTCCGTCGTTCGAGTGATTGCTGATTGTCCCTTTTGTTTCGTGCTGAGCTGATCAATATGATGCAGATTAATATCGCTCGACAACTGAAAGGTCGAGATGTCTCATTTTAGTCTCCCTTCTATGCCAAGTCGGGTGGTTTAATACCCGGAATATAGGATATTCACTTTGATTGAACTCCACTCAACATACATAGTTGGTACAACATAGGGGTCGTTCAAAAATGACGTCCTCAGTGTTTCGAAGGACGGAAAGAGGCAGACGACACACCGCCGGTGGTAAATCATTCTGAAAGCTCTTTTCAGCGTCCAATTTTTCTTGAGCCTTAAGGGCTTTTAAAAATTAAAACTGCTGTAAAAACACATTTCTTAACCGATTCCTTAGCAACAAGTTGCATTTGTTTCGGATGGATCCTTCACTCTCATGCATGTATCGTGCCCCCCCTCCCGTTGTTGACAACATATGCATATCGTTACAAATTGTTTTATGATGCTGCCACGTTTCGTATAATATCAACTTATGATTAAGGAGATTACGGTAAACAGGGATTAAAGGATTATACTGCCTCTGCAAGAATAACTGTCCAGTATTAATATGGATTTCGTATAATTATAGGACAGTTATGCGTGCAGCTCCAGTACAGCAGTTTACTAAATCTTCATGAATTCAAGAACTGGTCAGTCGAACTTACGTGCATTAACGTCCCTAATCGGTGGATGTGCATCCGGTCGGCATACTCGAGTGTCATCCGTCATCGCGTAGATATCGTAGTCCCGGTCCGGCTCGACATCAGCGTAGAAATCTAACAGCTGGTACGGTCGGTCGCACAGTAGACAATTTTCCCGCGAAATAGTTGAATACCGGTAGCTGAACGTCATACAGCGGAATCGCGACTCCGAGTAACACGTCCGTTCGCATTCAATCACCGTCGGGGTGTTCAGTGCGTACTTGACGATTCCTTTATGCAGTCGGAAGCCTTCGCTAGACTTCACGGAACACTCATCGTGTCCGGGTCGCCGCGTCCACTGGGGTCCAAAGTGTGCAACACGATCCGGGCGGTAATCCGGAATGGCTAGCGCGTTCGAATCTTCGTAACTGTATTTGCGTCCGCCGTAGCTTAAAATGGTGTTGTCCTCCGGATGGTTGTCGTTTTTCAATTCGAAGTAATTGAAACCTGGTCCATCGTAGCGTTTGACTTCGTTTCGTAGCCCCCAATAATCGGATGTTGATTTGTAAGAATCTGTTCCGCTGTGACCGTAAGTTCCGCCATAAGTACCCCAGTTTTTGTGTACGTCTTGACCGATGAGGTACGGGATAAAAGTGCTTGGTTTTTCGGAGTGCGAGGTATGTGGATATTGCGCAGGAGGTGGCGGTGGTGGCGGTGCCGAATCACGATCTTCGTATGGATGACGAGGTCTATGAAGGAATGGTCGATCATCCTCCGGATAGGAATAGGAAGGTCGGAAGTAGTCATTACGATCATACGATCCGCTAACGTAAGTTCCATGTTGTGGGGGTTTGTACTGATCATGATCGATTGATCCGTAACGGTCAATATCCCCTCCGTAGCTGGGTTTGAATGGCGGTGGAGCAGGTGGTGGATAGTAGCCCGAAGCATAGCGATCGTAGTCAGGTCGAGTAAAGGTTGGCGGTCGATACTTATCTATCGATGTAATCGGTTTGTAACGATTTTCTTCGTAAGGAATACGATCGAGTGGAGGAAACGGTTTGTAGTTTTCTGGATGGGGCCGGTAGGTGGTTGGTCTGACATAGTCGATCGATGGTCGATAAGGCTTTATGCCACAGTCCTTGCAACCATAGTTGGGTCGACAGGAGTGAGAAGCGCTTCGATCACGCTCGTAGTAGTCGTAATCTGGATCACGGATGAGGTTCGAATCCCGCTGATGGGGACTTGAGTATAGATCGATTTGGGATAGCGGTTGATCTATTAGCTCACAGTCTCCTTGACCTCGACCAGTAGGATCAAGTCTGTGAAAAAAGGATTAAAATAGATGTGTGATGGTGAGGTTTGTTTTGAATTGATGGCTTACCTGTAGTTGAATCCTTCGCATGGGAATCTGCGTTCGTCCCCACATTCTCGTTGGCAGTCTTCCACGCGTTCACAGATGAGCGTCCTCCGTACCCATTGCGGGGCAACTCGTTTCCCGGCCAGCACACGTCGGTAACACGCTAGAGCGGAAACAAGACCAACACGTTGTACACGATTAGTAATTGCATGATACATTGTCAGTCAAATCTCGTTTAAGCTGCAACACAGAAGAGCGTTAATAAATGCGAACCGTTGTCGCTTGTCGCTAGTAAGTTGCCAGCAGTCTAAACCGAAGACAATTCTGTGTGTGAAAATTGAGTTAGGTCAGTGAGTAGCCAGCCACGGCATTCACGGTCAAGATCACGGAACTTGACTCACCGCAGGCAGGGGTTGGTGTTTAGAACGCAGATAAAAACGATCCACTTATAGTGAAAACAATTTTTCCTAATTTTAATATGAACAAATGGAAAAGTTGACTTTTTATGCTATTGTTAATTATACGCTGTTTTTCATCTACTCAGTTACTGAGTAAAATTGTATTGCCGTCATTTTTTGCCAAGAAACTTATGAATAGTCTCGCTTATGACGGAAAAATACCATACACGTACGGTGACAAATACATATCAGACCCTAATCAGACAAGACATAGCCTAAAAGGTAGATACAGAATCACAAACAAATTTTAGAATTTCGATGAAAAGCAATACGACTTACAACAGACCATTATACCCTTCTTTGGCGTCAGAAGGGTAAAAATGGACGCACCCAATCAGCGTGCAACAGCCCATTGTTTTGGGCAAGCTGCGAATTTTACAAGCTGAAAAGATTTTCCTAAATGATTGCAACTACCGGTGCTGTATACGATACGAGCTTCACTACTAAAGCGCACGATCATCATGTAAAGCGTGTGCCGCACAAATTCCGCTTGCTCTTTATGAGGTGTGCTGAATTTAATTTCGATGTTTTATAAGGTCGTGAAAAAAAGACAGAACGGTGTGAGTCCATTAAACGAGTTGAATCCCCCAGAACGGAAATTCGGAGGTGACTTTTTGGGGTGATTTCACCCGTGACGAACCAGGAAGGAAGATGCTGAGGACAATCATTTGCATATACGATTTGTTCTGTTGGCTGAAGTGGATATCGTACTAAATTTCGATCTAAATTGAGACGTCAGGAAACATTCGTCACTTAGGTGCAGCCGTATCTTAGCTTTTCGCATGAACTGCTACATAATTTCTGATTCATGCATCGCTTGGCGCGGAAAGCCCGTGAACATTGTTGTTTGTGCAATAACTATTCATCTTGCTGCTACGTAGATGCAATGCATTGTAAGTAGGGAGTAGACGTGGAGAAAATTCCACCTTGCACAACATTCTTGAGTCGCTGCACTCGTGTAGCATTATTCTACTGCCGCTTAGTGCTGGTCCCATCGCAGCATAGAATTAGAATAGCGTTTAGTCTTCAGATCAGTAGCGCATGTCTGTTTTGTTGGGTACTTTTTGACAGCATAGTAGAGTTGCATTTAAAGCAGGGTCGTATTTTGGAAGTTTAGCACACATGAACACAATGGAAGAATGATTTTGAACTATCCAAAGCTGGAGACCTAACGTATGGATGCGTTTTTTCGCTAGTGCGAATTTCTTCCACTGTATTCAACTGCCTGTTTGATCGGGCATGTGATTGATTATTTGGTTTTGAATTGCTGTGTTGTTCGAAATACAGGTATACCTCGATTATATGGACTTTTTCAGTACAAAAAAGTGCATATAATCGAATTTTCCATTTAGTCGAAGCAACTTTTTTTTTCTTAAAATTTGTGTTCAAAGATTAAATTAGTCTTAATACAATACAAAAATATCTATTTAAAAAAGCTTCAAACATCAAATGGCGATTGATCTTATGAGCAACTCTACGGTTGTGCTAGAGAGCTTAATAAGCCATATTTTTAGAGCTCGATCAAATCCTCAATTTTTTGGTCGTGATGTGGTCAAATGAATGGCCCCAATAAGAATATTTGCATTGCAAAGAGTTTATAACGGTGTTAAATGAGAGCAAAATTTTTCTGCTCGGATTTCATGATGGCCATATTGAAAATGGAGCAGTATTTTCAATTTCGTGAAACTTATCGCTGAAATCCATAAATAAATGATATTTTCATCGCGTAGAAAACTTTTCCTGCTAAATTATTAGCATTGGGTGGAAAATCAACAGATTAGGTGGAGATTTACCTTGTTGATGTTATAATTATTCTCACTTTGAAGCGCTAAATTACATTGTTTGGCCGACGCGTTTATACAATCTTATTTTTCACCTAGTTTCACTTAGTCCTTTAAATTTGGGCACAATAATATACTTAGTCACGAATTATAACTACAGTGTATACCTATTTTAGTTCCAAATCAAATACTATGCGTAAAAAGAAACTTATCTTTATTCGATCGCAGAAAATTGAATTCGACGGAGAATTCAGTATCATTGTCTGCTATTGAAAATTGGCTGGATCTGACTATGGGCTCAGACTTATGGCCAAAATACAATTTTTATACAAAAATGCGTAGAAATAGTCTATCTTTTCCAGCACTTCATCACTCATCATCTGTTTGCAACAAGTTGCGTTCCTTGAGGATTCTTACTATGAATTTAAATGAATGTAAATAAGAGGGTCTATCCACCTATCAGTGCCATTTTCTCTAGTGCCGTTTGCACCTACACCTGTTAGAACCTGTTGTAAATATTTTGGACTATGTTTGTATGTTGAGGATAAGCCTCCTGTAATCCCGTTTCAAAATAAATTGTTGTAAATATTTTGGACTTTGTTCGTATGTTAAGGACAAGCCCCCCTTAACCAAAATTTAAATCTACTCGCGTTTTCAAGGACACCCCACTCAATACGAAAGTAGCGCACAACTGCAATTATTCAACACATGCTATTGAATTAATAAAAATAATAGTTGTGCATTGCTTCCGTATTGAGATTTATATTTGGATTCCGGGAGGCTTGTCTTTAAAGAAGGATCGTACTTTCCGACGGGTATAAAAACTAAAATGTCCTGCGTACTATTAAAACCGGGTTTATTTTATTGATTTTATTTTCCGTCGGTCCATTTCCTCCCGAAGACAACCGCTGATGGCAACCGACTCCATTTGAGCCCTACATATCGTACCCATTAACAAATGCACTGAGACCTTCGGTTACCGAGGGAAGGCGTGACTAGACATTTTTCGTCTTAGAAAATGCTAACGCGCGGCTGAAAAAAAAACAAGCTTTTACAAGTTTAAAACTCAAACTAAAGTTTTTCAAAAATTTCCTTTTTTGGAAATATTTCTATTCGCTACTAAGAGTTCATTATTTCACCCCACATTACAATTATGTTGGGGAGCTTCCTTTTGCGTTTCCCCAACACTTTTGTTATTGGCAGTAGCTTCTAACTGAACAACGAAATGAAGAACTAGACATCGTTACCAAAATTTACGGTAATAATTATTAAACAAAAACTAACTAGGGTAGTGAGCTAATTCCGTCCGTAGTAGGTAGTGCTTGGTTTTAAATCTAATTTATACGCTATCAACTACTTACTCTAACAAAGTTGTATGTAACACGTATTTTAGAGTTCCTAGTTTTCATTGTGTACTATTAGCGTATTGAACAAATCATAGTTTATCGAGAATCGGCAATCAAAACACCCTTCAAAATTTTTAAATTTGTCTTATGAAAATCCGTTTACGTTCA
Source organism: Armigeres subalbatus (assembly GCF_024139115.2). Taxonomy (NCBI): domain Eukaryota; kingdom Metazoa; phylum Arthropoda; class Insecta; order Diptera; family Culicidae; genus Armigeres; species Armigeres subalbatus. The sequence goes on along the minus strand of NC_085140.1, from coordinate 369,238,955 downwards.
TGATAACTTTCATTCGTCCAGTTTAAATTCGATGGATTGCTGTCAAATAAATCTGTTGGTATTGGTGTGCGATTTCTACAAGTACACCAAATTAGTTATTTATGCGGTATCATACCGTGTTACATAAAATAACATAAATTCAATTATTATGGCCTGTTCTGATATGATATGTGTACATTGTGGAACATAGAATAGAATATGTGTATGGAGCATGGTCGCAGTTATCCAAGAAATACCTGAAGTGGAGGCATTCAGATTTAAACCGTAACCAATGATCTAGGCTGTTTGTATATATAATGTACCCTTGGTTACATATGATAGAATCTGCATATGGAAGATCATCACGGTTATCCAAGAAATCCCTGAAGTAAAGGCTATAAGGTGTCAGGATAACCAATGATCTACACTGTGTAAATGTAATGTACCCGTTATGGTACATATGATAGAATCTGCATATGGAAGATCTTCACGTTTATCCAAAATCCCTGAAGTGAAGGCCATCAGGTGTACAGGATAACCAATGATCTACAGGCCTGTTTTGAAAATGTAATGACCCATAGTGTGTACTATGATATAATCTGCATTGGAAGATCTTACGTTATCAAGAAATCCCTGAAGTGAAGATCAGGTCTCGAGCATAATCAATAATCTATAGGCCTGTTTTGTAAATGTAATTGCCCATTGTTACATATGATAGAATCTGCATATGGAAGATCTTCACGATTATCCGAGAAATCCCTGAAGTGAAGGCCATCAGGTGTACAGGATAACCCAATGATCTACAGGCCTGTTTTGTGTAAAATGTATTGTACCCATTGTGGTACCATATGATATAATCTCTGCATATGGAAGATCTTTCACGGTTATCCAAGAAACTCCTGAAGTGAAGGCCTTATCAGGTCTGCATGGCATACAACCAATGATCTACAGGCCTGTTTTGTAAATGTAATGTGAATATAGCCGTTGTGGTACATAAGGATAGAATCTGCATATGGAAGATCTTCACGATTATCCAAGAAATCCCCTGAAGTGAAGGCCATCAGGTGTACAGGATAAACCAATGATCTACAGGCCTGTTTTGTAAATGTATTGTACCCATTGTGGTACACAAGGATATAATCTGCATATGGAAGATCTTCACGGTTATCCACGAAATCCCTGAAGTGAAGGTCATCAGGTCTACAGGCATAACCAATGATCTACAGGCCTGTTTTGTAAATGTGTAATGTCAGCCCTGTTGTGGTACATATGAAGATAGAATTCACATATGGAAGATCTTCACGGTTATCCAAGAAATCCCTGAAGTAAAGGCTATCAGGTGTACAGGATAACCAATGATCTACAGGCCTGTTTTGTAAATGTAATGTACCCATTGTGGTACATATGATAGAATCTGCATATGGAAGATCTTCACGGTTATCCAAGAAATCCCTGAAGTGAAGGCCATCAGGTCTACAGGCATAACCAATGATCTACAGGCCTGTTTTGAAAATGTAATGTACCCATTGTGGTACATATGATATAATCTGCATATGGAAGATCTTCACGGTTATCCAAGAAATCCCTACAAGTGAAGGGCCATCAGGTCTCATACAGGCATAATCAATAATCTATAGGCCTGTTTTGTAAAATGTAATGTGCCCATTGTTGGTACATAATGATAGAATCTGCATATGGAAGATCTTCAGCGATTATCCAAGAAATCCTGAAGTTGAAGGCCATCAGGTGTACAGGATAACCAATGATCCAAGCAGGCCTGTTTTGTAAATGTATTGTACCCATTGTGGTACATATGATATAATCTGCATATGGAAGATCTTCACGGTTATCCACGAAATCCCTGGAAGTGAAGGTCATCAGGTCTACAGGCATAACCAATGATCTACAGGCCTGTTTTGTAAATGTAATGTAGCCCCGTTGTGGTACATATGATAGAATCTGCATATGAAGATCTTCACGGTTATCCAAGAAATCCTGAAGTGAAGGCCATCAGGTGTACAGGTATAACCCAATGATCTACAGGCCTGTTTTGTAAATGTATTGTACCCATTTGTGGTACATATGATATAATCTGCATATGGAAGATCTTCACGGTTATCCAAGAAATCCCTGGAAGTGAAGGCCATCAGGTCTACAGGCATAACCAATGATCTACAGGCCTGTTTTGTAAATGTAATGTGCCCGTTGTGGTACATATGATAGAATCTGCATATGGAAGAGATCTTCACGGTTATCCAAGAAATCCCTGAAGTAAAGGCTATAAGGTGTACAGGATAACCAATGATCTACAGGCCTGTTTTGTAAAATGTAATGTACCCGTTATGGCACATATGATAGAATCTGCATATGGAAGATCTTCACGGTTATCCAAGAAACTCTGAAGTGAAGGCCATCAGGTCTACAGGCATAACCAATGATCTACAGGCCTGTTTTTGAAAAATGTAATGTACCCATTGTGGTACATATGATATAATCTGCATATGGAAGATCTTCACGGTTATCCAAGAAATCCCTGAAGTGAAAGGAAGGCCATCAGGTCTACAGGCATAACCAATAATCTATAGGCCTGTTTTGTAAATGTAATGTGCCCATTGTGGTACATATGATAGAGTCTGCATATGGAAGATCTTCACGATTATCCAAGAAATCCCTGAAGTGAAGGCCATCAGGTGTACAGGATAACCAATGATCTACAGGCCTGTTTTGTAAATGTAATGTACCCATTGTGGTACATATGATATAATCTGCATATGGAAGATCTTCACGGTTATCCACGAAATCCCTGAAGTGAAGGTCATCAGGTCTACAGGCATAACCAATGATCTACAGGCCTGTTTTGTAAATGTAATGTACCCGTTGTGGTACATATGATAGAATCTGCATATGGAAGATCTTCACGGTTATCCAAGAAATCCCTGAAGTAAAGGCTATCAGGTGTACAGGATAACCAATGATCTACAGGCCTGTTTTGTAAATGTAATGTACCCGTTGTGGTACATATGATAGAATCTGCATATGGAAGATCTTCACGGTTATCCAAGAAATCCCTGAAGTGAAGGCCATCAGGTCTACAGGCATAACCAATGATCTACAGGCCTGTTTTGTAAATGTAATGTAGCCGTTGTGGTACATGTGAGAGAACCTGCATATGGAAGATCTTCACGGTTATCCAAGAAATCCCTGAAGTAAAGGCCATCAGGTGTACAGGATAACCAATGATCTACAGGCCTGTTTTTGTAAATGTAATGTACCCATTGTGGTACATTATGATATAATCTGCATATGGAAGATCTTCACGGTTATCCACGAAATCCCTGAAGTGAAGGCCATCAGCTCTACAGGCATAACCAATGATCTACAGGCCTGTTTTAAATGTAATGTAGCCGTTGTGGTACATATGATAGAATCTGCATATGGAAGATCTTCACGATTATCCAAGAAATCCCTGAAGTGAAGGCCATCAGGTGTACAGGATAACCAATGATCTACAGGCCTGTTTTGTAAATGTAATGTGCCCATTGTGGTACATATGATATAATCTGCATATGGAAGATCTTCACGATTATCCACGAAATCCCTGAAGTGAAGGTCATCAGGTCTACAATAGGCATAACCAATGATCTACAGGCCTGTTTTGTAAATGTAATGTGCCCGTTGTGGTACATATGGATAGAATCTGCATATGGAAAGATCTTCACGGTTATCCAAGAAATCCCTGAAGTAAAGGCTATAAGGTGTACAGGATAACCCAATGATCTACAGGCCTGTTTTGTAAAATGTAATGTACCCGTTATGGTACATATGATAGAATCTGCATATGGAAGATCTTCACGGTTATCCAAGAAATCCCTGAAGTGAAGGCCATCAGGTCTACAGGCATAACTAATGATCTACAGGCCTGTTTTGTAAATGTAATGTACCCATTGTGGTACATATGATATAATCTGCATATGGAAGATCTTCACGGTTATCCAAGAAATCCCTGAAGTGAAGGCCATCAGGTCTACAGGCATAACCAATAATCTATAGGCCTGTTTTGTAAATGTAATGTAGCCGTTGTGGTACATATGATAGAATCTGCATATGGAAGATCTTCACGGTTATCCAAGAAATCCCTGAAGTGAAGGCCATCAGGTGTACAGGATAACCAATGATCTACAGGCCTGTTTTGTAAATGTATTGTACCCATTGTGGTACATATGATATAATCTGCATATGGAAGATCTTCACGGTTATCCACGAAAACCCTGGAGGGGAGGGCATCAGGTCTACCGGCATAACCAATGATCTACAGGCCTGTTTTGTAAATGTAATGTGCCCGTTGTGGTACATATGATAGAATCTGCATATGGAAGATCTTCACGGTTATCCAAGAAATCCCTGAAGTAAAGGCTATAAGGTGTACAGGATAACCAATGATCTACAGGCCTGTTTTGTAAATGTAATGTACCCGTTGTGGTACATATGATAGAATCTGCATATGGAAGATCTTCACGGTTATCCAAGAAATCCCTGAAGTGAAGGCCATCAGGTCTACAGGCATAACCAATGATCTACAGGCCTGTTTTGTAAATGTAATGTAGCCGTTGTGGTACATATGATAGAATCTGCATATGGAAGATCTTCACGATTATCCAAGAAATCCCTGAAGTGAAGGCCATCAGGTGTACAGGATAACCAATGATCTACAGGCCTGTTTTGTAAATGTAATGTACCCATTGTGGTACATATGATATAATCTGCATATGGAAGATCTTCACGGTTATCCAAGAAATCCCTGAAGTGAAGGCCATCAGCTCTACAGGCATAACCAATGATCTACAGGCTTGTTTTTTAAATGTAATGTACCCATTGTGGTACATATGATATAATCTGCATATGGAAGATCTTCACGGTTATCCAAGAAATCCCTGAAGTGAAGGCCATCAGGTCTACAGGCATAACCAATGATCTACAGGCCTGTTTTGTAAATGTAATGTACCCATTGTGGTACATATGATATAATCTGCATATGGAAGAGCTTCGCGGTTATCCGAGAAATCCCTGAAGTGAAGGGCCATCAGGTCTACAGGCATAACCAATGATCTACAGGCCTGTTTTGTAAATGTAATGTACCCATTGTGGTACATATGATATAATCTGCATATGGAAGATCTTCACGGTTATCCAAGAAATCCCTGAAGTGAAGGCCATCAGGTCTACAGGCATAACCAATAATCTATAGGCCTGTTTTGTAAATGTAATGTGCCCATTGTGGTACATATGATAGAATCTGCATATGGAAGATCTTCACGGTTATCCAAGAAATCCCTGAGGTGAAGGCCATCAGGTGTACAAGCATAACAAATGATCTACAGGCCTGTTTTGTAAATGTAATGTACCCATATAATCTGCATATAGAAGATCTTCACGGTTATCCAAGAAATCCCTGAAGTGATGGCCATCAGGTCTACAGGCATAACCAATGATCTACAGGCCTGTTTTGTAAATGTAATGTACCCGTTGTGGTACATATGATAGAATCTGCATATGAAAGATCTTCACGGTTATCCAAGAAATCCCTGAAGTGAAGGTCATCAGGTCTACAGGCATAACCAACGATCTACAGGCCTGTTTTGTAAATGTAATGTACCCATTGTTGTACATAGAATATAATCTGAATATGGAAGATCTTCACGGTTATCCAAGAAATCCCTGAAGTGAAGGTCATCAGGTCTACAGGCATAACCAATGATCTACAGGCCTGTTTTGTAAATGTAATGTACCCATTGTGGTACATATGATAGAATCTGCATATGAAAGATCTTCACGGTTATCCAAGAAATCCCTGAAGTGAAAGGCCATAAGGTGTACAGGATAACCAATGATCTACAGGCCTGTTTTTGTAAATGTATTGTACCCATTGTGGTACATATGATATAATCTGCATATGGAAGATCTTCACGGTTATCCACGAAATCCCTGAAGTGAAGGCCATCAGGTCTACAGGCATAACCAATGATCTACAGGCCTGTTTTGTAAAATGTAATGTACCCGTTATGGGTACATGTGATATAATCTGCATATGGAAGATCTTCACGGTTATCCAAGAAATCCCTGAAGTGAAGGTCATCAGGTCTACAGGCATAACCAATGATCTACATGCTCGTTTTGTAAATGTAATGTACCCGTTGTGGTACATATGATAGAATCTGCATATGGAAGATCTTCACGGTTATCCAAGAAATCCCTGAGGTGAAGGCCATCAGGTGTACAAGCATAACAAATGATCTACAGGCCTGTTTTGTAAATGTAATGTACCCATCATATGATATAATCTGCATATAGAAGATCTTCACGGTTATCCAAGAAATCCCTGAAGTGATGGCCATCAGGTCTACAGGCATAACCAATGATCTACAGGCCTGTTTTGTAAATATAATGTACCCGTTGTGGTACATATGGTAGAATCTGCATATGGAAGATCTTCACGATTATCCAAGAAATCCCTGAAGTAAAGGTCATCAGGTCTACAGGCATAACCAATGATCTACAGGCCTGTTTTGTAAATGTAATGTACCCGTTGTGGTACATATGATATAATCTGCATATGGAAGATCTTCACGGTTATCCACGAAATCCCTGAAGTGAAGGTCATCAGGTCTACAGGCATAACCAATGATCTACAGGCCTGTTTTGTAAATGTAATGTGCCCGTTGTGGTACATATGATAGAATCTGCATATGGAAGATCTTCACGGTTATCCAAGAAATCCCTGAAGTAAAGGCTATAAGGTGTACAGGATAACCAATGATCTACAGGCCTGTTTTGTAAATGTAATGTACCCGTTATGGTACATATGATAGAATCTGCATATGGAAGATCTTCACGGTTATCCAAGAAATCCCTGAAGTGAAGGCCATCAGGTCTACAGGCATAACCAATGATCTACAGGCTTGTTTTGTAAATGTAATGTACCCATTGTGGTACATATGATAAAATCTTCATATGGAAGATCTTTACGATTATCCGAGAAATCCCTGAAGTGAAGGCCATCAGGTGTACAGGATAACCAATGATCTACAGGCCTGTTTTGTAAATGTAATGTACCCATTGTGGTACATATGATATAATCTGCATATGGAAGATCTTCACGGTTATCCAAGAAATCCCTGAAGTGAAGGCCATCAGGTCTACAGGCATAACCAATGATCTACAGGCCTGTTTTGTAAATGTAATGTACCCGTTGTGGTACATATGATAGAATCTGCATATGGAAGATCTTCACGATTATCCAAGAAATCCCTGAAGTGAAGGCCATCAGGTGTACAGGATAACCAATGATCTACAGGCCTGTTTTGTAAATGTATTGTACCCATTGTGGTACATATGATATAATCTGCATATGGAAGATCTTCACGGTTATCCACGAAATCCCTGAAGTGGAGGCCATCAGCTCTACAGGCATAACCAATGATCTACAGGCTTGTTTTTTAAATGTAATGTACCCATTGTGGTACATATGATATAATCTGCATATGGAAGATCTTCACGGTTATCCAAGAAATCCCTGAAATGAAGGCCATCAGGTCTACAGGCATAACCAATAATCTATAGGCCTGTTTTGTAAATGTAATGTGCCCATTGTGGTACATATGATAGAATCTGCATATGGAAGATCTTCACGGTTATCCAAGAAATCCCTGAAGTGAAGGCCATCAGGTCTACAGGTATAACCAATGATCTACAGGCCTGTTTTGTAAATGTAATGTACCCATTGTGGTACATATGATAGAATCTGCATATGGAAGATCTTCACGGTTATCCAAGAAATCCCTGAAGTGAAGGTCATCAGGTTTACAGGCATAACCAATGATCTATAGGCCTGTTTTGTAAAATGTAATGTACCCATTGTGGTACATGTGATAGAATCTGCATATGGAAGATCTTCACGGTTATCCAAAAAATCCCTGAAGTGAAGGTCATCAGGTCTACAGGCATAACCAATTATCTACAGGCCTGTTTTGTAAATGTAATGTACCCGTTGTGGTACATATGATATAATATGTATATGGAAGATCTTCACGGTTATCCAAGAGATCCCTCAAGTGAAGGCCATCAGCTCTACAGCCATAACCAATGATCTACAGGCCTGTTTTGTAAATGTAATGTACCCGTTGTGGTACATATTATGTAATGTGCGTATGGAAGATCTTCACGGTTATCCAAGAAGTCCCTTATGTTAATGTAATGTACCCATTGTGGTACATATGATAGAATCTGCATATGGAAGATCTTCACGGTTATCCAAGAAATCCCTGAAGTGAAGGTCATCAGGTCTACAGGCATAACCAATGATCTACAGGCCTGTTTTGTAAATGTAATATTTCCATTGTGGTACATATAACAGAATCTGCGTATGAAAGCCGTTCGCGGATATCCAAGAAATACCTGAAGTGGAGGCCTTCAGGTCGACACGCGTAACCAACGATCTTAAGGCCTTTTCTGAATTTGTAATGTACCCATTATGAAGAGAGCATGTACCATATTTGAAACCGGAAAACTTATCTTAAGTTACGCGAGTAGATCGAAAGGCCTTACTCCAGGAATCTCTTGGATGGCCAAGAACATATGCTGTGAACGCATTTTGTTCTTTGTACTACAGAGAGCATGTACCATATTTGAAACCGGAAAATTGATCTTTAGTTACGCGTGTTGATCAAAAGGCCTTACTCCAGGGATTTCTTGGATGACCATGAACATATGCTGTGAACGCATTCTGTTCTTTGTACTACAGAGAGCATGTACCATATTTGAAACTGGAAAACTGATCTTCAGTTACGCGTGTAGATCGAAAGGCCTTACTCCAGAGATTTCTTGGATAACCATGAACATATGCTGTGTACGCATTCTGCTCTTTATACTACAGAGAGCATGTACCATATTTGAAACCGGAAAACTGATCTTCAGCTACCCGTGTAGATCGAAAGGCCTTACTTCAGAGATTTCTTGGATGACCATGAACATATGCTGTGAACGCATTTTGTTCATTGTACTACAGAGAGCATGTACCATATTGAAAACCAGAAAATTGATCTTTAGTTACGCGTGTAGATCAAAAGGCCTTACTCCTGGTATTTCTTGGATGACCAAGAACATATGCTGTGAGCGCATTCTATTCTTTGTACTACAGAGAGCATGTACAATATTTGAAATCGGAAAATTGATCTGTAGTTACGCGTGTAGATCAAAAGGCCTTACTCCAGGGATTTCTTGGATGACCATGAACATATGCTGTGAACGCATTCTGTTCTTTATACTACAGAGCGCAAGTACCATATTTGAACCCTGGAAACTGATCTTCAGTTACGCGTGTAGATCAAAAGGCCTTACTCCAGGGATTTCTTGGATGACCAAGAACATATGCTGTGAACGCATTCTGTTCTATGTGCTACAGAGCGCATGTACCATATTTGAACCCGAAAAACTGATCTTCAGTTACGCGTGTAGATCGAAAGGCCTTACTCCAGGGATTTCTTGGATGACCATGAACATATGCTGTGAACGCATTTTGTTCTTTGTACTACAGAGAGCATGTACCATATTTGAAACCGGAAAATTGATCTTTAGTTACGCGTGTAGATCGAAAGGCCTTACTCCAGGGATTTCTTGGATGACCATGAACATATGATGTGAACGCATTCTGTTCTTTGTGCTACAGAGCGCATGTACCATATTTGAACCCGGAAAACTGATATTCAGTTACGCGTGTAGATCGAAAGGCCTTACTCCAGGGATTTCTTGGATGACCAAGAACATATGCTGTGAACGCATTCTGTTCTTTGTACTGCAGATAGCATGTACCATATTTGAAACCGGAAAATTGATCTTTAGTTACGCGTGTGGATTAAAAGGCCTTACTCCAGGGATTTCTTGGATGACCATGAACATATGCTGTGAACGCATTCTGTTGTTTGTGCTATAGAGCGCATGTACCATATTTGAACCCGGAAAATTGATATTCAGTTACGCGTGTAGATCGAAAGGCCTTACTCCATGGATTTCTTGGATGACCAAGAACATATGCTGTGAACGCATTCTGTTCTTTGTACTGTAGGTAGCATGTACCATATTTGAAACCGGAAAATTGATCTTTAGTTACGCGTGTAGATCAAAAGGCCTTACTCCAGGGATTTCTTGGATGACCAAGAACATGTGCTGTGAACGCATTCTGTTTTTTGTGCTACAGAGAGCATGTTCCATATTTGAAATCGGAAAATTGATCTTCAGTTACGCGTGTAGATCAAAAGGCCTTACTCCAGGGTTTTCTTGGATGACCAAGAACATATGCTAAGAACACATTCTGTTCTTTGTACTTCAGAGATCATGTACCATATTTGAAACCGGAAAACTAACTTTTAGTTACGCGTGTAGATCGAAAGGCCTTACTCCAGGGATTTCTTGGATGACCAAGAACATATGCTGTGAACGCATTCTGTTCTTTGTGCTACAGAGAGCATGTTCCATATTTGAAATCGGAAAATTGAGCATCTACGTATCCTTTCTGTGTACCACAAGGAGCATGTACCATACTTAAAACAGGAGTGCAAATCTTTGTTCCTGAGCTCAAGCCATTTCTTGGATAACTGGATGACTTATCTGTAACCTCATGCAGAATAACTATCATTTCGGTCAATTTTGAAAGTCTATTTCGGTTCCAGTTAACAAAATTTCCTAGTGCAATCCCATTTCGACCGCATAAAAATGGTTTTGATTGTGCTGCCATTCAATTAAATGCCTCAGTCTGTCAAACAACTAACACACATGCTTAACATGTACGTGGGTAGTGCTGCCAACAAATTTCTATTATGAAATTATTTCTCCTGTTTTAAACTTTTGGAATAGTAGAAAATTTTAGTATGAATGACGAGTGTGAATGAAAAATATTTATTTGGAAGACTTAACTTTTATTACGCTAGCGGAAAATAATTGAAAAACCTTCTTTTATTGACTGCATGATGTATTATCAGATGTGTAACATAAGATTATTTCAGTTCAAACCGCCAGTTTGGCAACGCGTTTTTCGACTATAAACAAGGCGACGAAGAAAATAAATTTCAAGCGCTTTAAAGTTTGAAAAAACAGATCAGTTGAACGCCTTCCGGTAGTTATTTTTTAATTATTTTTGACTTGAGCAATAAACATTGCTTTTATTCAGTGCGCAGTGAGAGATTTATGTGGAAAAGTGCGGTGAAAATCAGTGAATTACGTTGATTTTGGTGACGGTGTTGCGCGTCTTCTACAGCAGTGAACGAACTGGATTTTCCTTCGTCGCACGGATAACGTAGGAAATTGTGCGAAAATCACAGCCGCAAAGTTAAATTTAACTGTATTTCAAGTAAGTAACACCGGAATGTAATTTAAATGAATGCAGATCGTAGTGTACACTTTTTTCTATCTCGCCAGATGATTAGTTCATTATTTTAGTTTGCGATTCGCGAGTATTTAGTGATTTAGAATTTGATATGACGAATGCTAGCGCCATGGACGAATTAGCGCATAACCCTAAGCACATTTTTTATTATATTTATATTGTCCTAATTCAATCAATTGAAATTCATCATAAGATTGAAATAATTCAAAGTCTTGCTGCCTGCATGATTGGTAACTTTCTTTAAGCAACAAATAATTTAAGAACTGCTAACTTACATTCCAGATACTAAAATTATCTTCCTGCTGTACAGCATCAGTATAATCCGCAAACCTTGAGTCGAACAAATATAAAGACTTCTAGTTGATTTTTCAGTTTCTTACAGTTCAAATAATAATCCATTTCGTCCAGAAAAAATAATGCCAGGTTCGATACTTTATGTAATAGCCATTGAAATAAGCTTTTCCAGTTTCCTGGGAAAACTGCTAAAAAAACAGTCTTGGTCAAATTTGCTGGATGTTAATGCGCCATCCGCCCTTTGTTCAATTCCATTCCCTACACTTAACTCCACGTACCAAGGGCAGAAAATGGTTTGTTAGCGAAGATCTAATAGCTTAACCCTTTCCCGCCCACGACTTTTTTCAAAGATTTCAATAGGAAGGAATCATCTTTGAGAAAAATGCTAGAACAAAAGTTATTTGGGATAGCCAAAATTAGTGGAAAACGAAAAAAAAAGTTTTTGATTGTAAATCAATAGTTAATTGATTGTTTTCAATAGTTTCACTATTTGTACTCAAAGTTGATTATATTTCCAGTCTAATGGAACCATAAAGATGTGTCCAATATTCCTTTTTGTTGTTGAAACAGTTCGATGAAGGTTAGAAGGTGCAAAATTTGATGGTGCACCACAGACACCATGGGCGGGAGAGGGTTAATACGGACATCTCATCATTCGCTTCTCAGACTGACAATTCTTATCAAATTTTCATATAACAATTGATTAATAAAATACACAATTGCAATGGAATTTGCAACGTGAAATTGGTAAATCAATTCAGTCTGCAGATCATATGATTCAGTGTGCTGTTTCATCATATATAACCTTTAAAACACGTCTTCCTGGCTTTTTTTGTCCCAATGTACCTCAATAAATATAGAATCATTGTAAAATATGACGTAGAATATTCAACAGATATTTGAAACCTCTAGACAAGAAAAAAACATTGAGCGAAAAAAATGTCCATATAATCGAGGTAAAAAGTCCATATAATCGAGGTATACCTGTAATGGTCAAGATCAAATCATTTTTGCGGCGCTGCGTCGATTGTGAAATGCTTGATCGTGTCATCATAAAAAGTTAATCAAGGAGTAACAGTATGTACCGTGCGAGTCCCGGAGGGTTAATTGAGCATCCTCATAATTTTTTTGATCAAGCACCAAGATATACCGAACCTTTTTTACCTTTCTCGAATACAAAGTACAGTAAAACCTCCATGAGTCGATATTGAAGGGACCGTCGACTCATGGAACTATCGAGATGTGGAATATAAAATCCTTGGGAAGCTGTTTGAAGGGACCATCATAGTAACCCAGAAAATATTTTTTAATATGGAATAATTTGCTTCCATGAGTCGATATCGAGTCATAGAACATCGACTCATGGAGGTTTAACTGTATACGTAAAGGCCATATGTTTGCTCCGAAAACGAACTTTTTATAGGAGGCCCGGAGATCCATAGTGTTATATACCGATCGACTCAGCTCGACGAATTTAAGTGATGTCTGTGTGTGTATGTGTGTGCGCAAACTAATCTTACTCATTTTTCTGGCACTTATCCTTAACTAATTTGCTCGCAACATGTTGCATTCGACGCGGAATCCTGTCCCATTGTTTTGTATTGACAATTGGTCCAATGGGCTATGGCCAAAATATATTTTTTTACAAGAAAAATTCTCACTCACTTTTTAGGCACTTACTATTAGCTGATTTGCTCGCAACAAAAATCTTGTCCCATTGTTTCCTATTGAAAATTGGACATATCGGACTATGGATTTCGAAGTTACAAGGGTCCATCGCCGCTAGGTGGATTAATCAGGGTTTTTATACTTAATTTTTGTGATTTTTTATACATAGAAGTTCATCAATCTTGATTTACTTCACATAGTCATTCTTGTAAAAAAAATTTGTTCAACATCACAATCAGATGCCATGTTATCGTGCCACGTTGCATAGCTGGACAAACCATAAAGCAATAGATGAACTGGAGAATGACTTGGAGAATTTTGATGTCATGTCCATCGAACTATTTCATTTATTACGCGACGAATACATTATTTGAGCACTCATCCAAACTTATTGAGCAAATTGTAGTAATTTCGCTACTGTTCTAATTTTGATTTTCCATTGTAGCACCCCAAATGAGTGTTAAAATGGATTTTATGCAATTTATATGAGTTGCATAATGGAAAGTAGGTCGCTTTATCACTCAAACACGAACTGTAAAACCAGGTATTATGATTTGGGATTGCAAAACAGATTTATTGTTAAGTACTTGTAACTTTATAACGTCTGTTATTGATCTAAAATAGAGACTCATAGAAGCAAATGTAATCACCGTGGGGAATAACAGAGATGGACTCGGAGTAGAGTTTTAGTCGGGAGACTGCTAACGGGTTACATGAAAAAAGTTCTTTTAGCTTTATAATGGTTATCAACTCGGTTCTCCAGTAGCCTTGCGAGCAAAGGCGCAGGATTGCCAATCTGGAGATGAAGAGTTTGTTTCTAGGTCCGGACTAGATGTTATTGGGAAAACTTTGGTTGGAAACTTTCTCGAGACCCTGGACATAGTGTATCCATTGTACTTGTCACACAAGATGCATACTAGAGTGGGGCGTCATGGTCATATTTTCAAATCAATGGTTTTTCGAAGCCATTCTAGGTCCTGAACAACTGTGCAGAATTTGGGACCGATTGGTTGCTTCCTCGCTTTCCGCCAGTGGTGGAAATCTGTGAACCTTGCTCACAAAACGAGGAGTAGGCAATGCAAAATACTCGCGAACACTTCTTTTGCCTTTTTCTTGCCTACCTACTACTCGCAGAGAAAACAGAAAAACGAACCACGAAAGATGTTCGTGAACCTTCGCGAGTCATTCGGGTTAATTTGCAAAATGTCATAAAACAACTTCGGAACATGTTTATCACGGATGTTCGAGGTGTTCGAGCAAGAACACCTTTGTTTATAGTTATTGTGTTTATCACAAGTGAAATTTATTCATTGTATTTGAAATAAACACAAATACTCGCGACCGTGATTTTTACTCCCGAACAAAATACTGCTCTGCTTTTTTACTTTGCACTGCCCGTACTCGCGAACAAAGCAAGCACCAGAAAAATGCAAGCAGTAGGTTCGCGCGAGTGTGGCATTTTTTGTGGGCCCAATTACACTCTTTTCTTACTCGTGAAGCGAGTATTTCCACCACTGCTTTCCGCATCGTGTTTGAAGTTTGTACGGAAATGAGTATGGGAAAACGTATATTTTTGCATTTCTACTTCTAGAGGTTTCAGTTCATCGTAAACCAAGTCAAGACAAAATTTTCAAAACGACTTATCTGCTTTTGTAAACAAAGATTCAAACGGCGATTTGACGAATCTGATAGCTCTCCCACGCAATCCAACACCATCAACAGGTAGCGGAATCCTTCGCCTACCTATTTATGGTGTTGGTTTGCGTGGGAGAGCTATTTATCAGATTCGTCAAATCGCCGTTTGAATCTTTGTTTACAAAAGCAGATAAGTCGTTTTGAAAATGTTGTCTTGAAGTGGCATATTGCGTTAAAATATAACCCAAAGGATGCCGGAAAACTTTGCTGAAGAAGGCACGTTGCTGGAACGTCCACGAAAAAAGTTATAACGCGTCGAACATTGAGTGTTCAAACCATATGCAAAAAATAGTTTATTCTGCCAGCACTGCCGTACTACGTAGACCAATAATTTAACTGAGTGTTATTTCAAAATAATTGATCTAATAGGGCTTTAGAGCTAATGGGAGCTATCCGGAATTATTTCACAAAGAAAAAAATCCTACAAAAAAGAAGATGGGGTTTGCCCTTCGATAACTATAGGTTGTCCGGTAGTGCTGGCAGAAACATTGATTTCTTGCATGTGGTTTAAACAATTAATTTTCGAAACGTAATAACATTTTTTGTAGACCTTCCAGCTACGTACCTTCTTCGGCAAAGTCTTTCGGCATCTTTCAGACTATATGCTAACGTATTGAGTCACGTGATTGATGATAAATTGAAGCCGCTAAGAGCAAAAATGTAAAAAAGTTCGTTTTGCCATACTAATCTCCATGTAAAGTTACAACGCGATGCGGCATACGAGGTTGCAACCAAACGAGCCCATGTTTTGCACAGTTGATTGGAGTCCCGAAACGATTCAGAAAAACCTTGATCTCACCAGATCGGACGAAGTTTGCGTTTTTCCATACAACTGCGCCCCACTCTAATACTCATCTTCAGCTAATTTAAGAAACCGCTTGATGGTAAGACTTTTATATTTTATCATTTCGTTCAGTACATATTCTTTTCAATTTTACTCCAGAGGAACCATGGAACGATGAAAAATTCCAAACGGAGTTGAATACTAGGAGGAGAAAACGAGACAACGATACCAATACCATCCCGATCACTCAGAAAGTCCTGCATGGTGCTGTTCACGCACTTATAATTAATGAAGGTCTGGACTTCAGCATCGTTGATTCCATTTATTTAAAAAAAAAGAAAGTTGAATCGGGATAACCAGAAGGTGTGACGGTTGGATGCTGACAATCACTAACAAAACGTTTGGATGACAGGTTCCAAGAAATGCTTGAGAAATTGAGGATACAGCTATTATTTGTTAAGTACCGCCAACGGGGGTGTCATTGGGCCAAAATGTGGTATGCTCCAAATAAATGTTACAAAGCTCTAGAAGTTAACAGTGTAATCAAGTTTTAATTAGTTTGGTACAAGCTTGAACAATGAATTTATCACTGTGTGGGGAAAAAATAATAAAAGGGGGAAATTCCTCAAAGTTATATGTTGTTTAAAATTGGCCCATTCTCACCCCTCACAGGGGGTGACATTGGGCCAAGTACAATAAAGTTCAACGGTGACGATGCAACGATTCAATCGTTCATTAAAAATAATTGCCTACATTACGGCTCTTACCAACTATGTATGGCAAATCAACCAAAGGCTTGGCCCAATCTCACCCCTTTTCAGCGTGCATTGCTCGATGATACGAAAAACCAGAACCGCTATATAAATACAGTCGCCTCTCCACATCTCGATATTGAAGGGACCATCGAGATAGGGAGAGATCGAGGAATGGAAGGAAAATTGAAATGGGTACTAGATCCAAAAAAGCTAGTTGCTATGAAAAACGACAACAAAACAAATGTCGTTTCCTGTTGTTGATTTGTTTGTTATTGTTCAAAGATGGTCTAGTAGCCTGAAAATTTGAACATATCGACATAAGGAGAGTGAATCCTGAGCAAAATATGATCAGAACACATCGAGATAGAGAGATATCGAGATAGGGAGGTTATCGAGATGTAGGAAGCTCAAATGTATGTAGATTGAAGGGACTGAGGAAACCATCGACATAGGGAGAGATATCGAGATAAAGAACATCGAGATGTAGAGAGTCGACTGTGTTCATAAAATTCGATAAAACAACAACAGATTATCGTAACATGATAACCAGGTATCCATCGACCTAAAAACTAGTTATGTAATAGATGTGTGGGGCATTACTGACACTATTTTAACACTGGTTCATTCTATCAATAGTTTTACATTCAAATTCCAAGCATTATGGTACGAGCACAATTAGTTCTTGGAATTTGTTTTGTGATTTCCTAGACGTGAATTTTACTATAATTTCGAACCGTTTGAAGTTTTGATCAAAATTCGTAACAGTTTCTGAGATATTAGGAGTTGAAACATTTTTCGTTTTTGGCCCAATCTTACCCCCTAGGCCCAATGTCACCCCGAACGACGGTATGTACAACTGCAGATTGCTGGACTAAGTTCCGAATGAGTTACTTGGGAATGACTGCACTGGATCGATTAAAACACTACAGAAAGAAAATCAGGTGCTTCAGCGTTGAAGAGGATAAAAGGAAGACATACAGGAGATGTTTTAGCCGCTTCTATTCATGGTATCCACGCAAGTTTTGAGCTACTCCCCAAGGTTCGTCGATGCACAACGATGAGTGCTGCTAATTTGATGAAAGCATTTCGTGTGTATGCGTGCGAAGAAGGTAACACATATTTAATCGAATGAGTAAAGGGTCAATCAAATTCACTCACTTGTCATGAGACTAGTTTGTACTATTCCATTTAATTCCACTACTTTATTGTACCTTTGACAGATACGTATTTCGACCTCAACAGTAAGGCCCTCTTCAGTGTCTAGTACTTGACTCTCGACTTGACAAGTCGAGTCAAGTACGAGTCAAGGTAACGTGTAGCCATGGACCGAGCTGAATAGAGAAGACTCTTATATACCGCACAGGCAACTTCGGCCTTAGTCTGAATAAATAATAAGAATACAAACTCATCTTATGACTAGTGAATACATTCCACCAAAAGATCAAAATAATTTTCTAATCAATCAAATGTAATTTTTGGTTCCAGGCCACATTAAAAATAGAGACGAAGGGCCAAGTTCTCTTACTACCGATCGGCGGTTCGGAATTATGATGAACGAGACAGATCTAATAGTGACCATTTGTTTGTTACCACAATTCAAATTAGATTGGGACAGAGTATGGTAGCACGAGAAACAAGGGGATATTCGGTGCTTAATACTCACAGAGATGGAGAAAATCGATTTAAGCCGAAATAACTCAGATGACCACAAAGCCGGTAATGTATCGAGAATATCTTCCAATGAAAATGTGTTAGATGAAGAAGCAGATTTTTTTGGAATTGCAACACAAAATTGTGAAACAACGGATGAAGCTTGGAAGAATTGAACCGATTTCTACGTACTCCTGCTGATATGTCAATAGCAGCATGCTACGGTACCTTTAACAAGAAACCATTCCACAGACTGAAACAATTGTTCTTACAGCGTTTTCTGCGAGTGCTAGTGTCGAAGGACTTTTCTCGCTTGTTGGTGCTGTATTTAGGCCTGGGAGAGCAAACCTTAGTGATACAAAACTAGAGCAACAATCGCTGTTGTCGGCTAATGCCAAATTATTCTAGGATTTAACTTTATAATTATGGGAAATAAATCAGAGAAATAATTACAAATATCATTATTACAATGTTTCATAATTTAAAATATCAAACTCCGATGAATGCCCAAACGTTATAGTTTCTTCAAACATTACGAATATGTGATAATTCATAAAGCACGCTAATATTCCATATAAAGTCATATGGTTGTAATAATTTCAGCTTTTTTGTATGTCCCAAAGGATACTTATTATTATAGAGTGTAGGCTCATACTCGGCAAACACGATGTGAATTTTCACCTACCCCGGGTAATCAGATAACCTAAACGGGATTTCATTCCCGGTTGACTTAATCCTATTATACCGTTTGTTCCGCATGTATCAATTTTTGTGGTTCAGGAACCACCTTACGATGCTGCTAGCTCCAATATATTAATATTCTTATCTTCATTTATGAAGCTTTCAGTTTTTGGCTGGCTCACCTGAGACAACAGTATTATTTATTTGAAAAAATACTAAGATTTTCAGGAAAGCTTTCTATGTTAATATTAAAAACCCACTCTCATATCAGGAAAAGTCTTGTAGAGATTAGCCTTCTGGTTTTGAAGAAAATGACAACTTACATTATTTTCTCAGGCCATTCAAATATTTTTATAATGCTTTTGGAGTTATTGATTCATTCATGCTATAAATATGTTACAGTTAACTCGATAATTATCGATAAATTATCGAATACACGTTAACGATAACGTCAAATGAACTCTCTTATTATCGTTAACGCAAAATCATCGAAAAACTGTTATCGTTATCGTTGTTGGCGTTCAATTATCGACGTTGATTTATCGATTAACAACCCTAGTTTTAACCCTAGCCCGGCAGGGTAAATTGGCACAACTTGCCAGTTGCCAATGAGGCACGTCGCATGAACCTTGAGATCATGGGACTAAGTAAAGTTCGTTGGCCAAACTTTGGAGAACACATAATGCCGTCGGAACAAATTCTGCTATACTCTGGTTTACGAGGCGAATACGCTCCTCGTCATCGTGAAGTTGGCTTCCTACTAAACCTATAAATAAACTGTTGCCAAATTTAATCCAATGTTATGCGCCAACCGATGCTGCCGATCTGCAAGACAAAGAGAACTTTTACAGCCAACTCAATGCCGTCGTAGATAGACCTCCGAAGGGTGTTATCTAGATCTGTATCCGTGACTTCAATCTGAAGATCGGATCCGACAACTCGAACCATGAGCGCATCATGGGACGCCATGGTCTTGGAGAAATTAAATTGGGTGAAATCTGTGTTGTTATACGCCAGTGAAATATGGTGTGTATCAGTGGAGAACACTCAACGGCTGCAGGTGTTTATCATCAAATGCTTGCGGTACATAACTCGTGCCTGGTGGCCTCACAACTGGATTTCAAACAACAAGCTTCATCGTCGTTTTCACCACAGGCCGATAGCAACTGAAATTCGGGGTGTGAGGCAGGTTTGGCCAAACGTAGCGGTGGAAACGAAAACTGTAAACACTAAACAAGCATTAGACTAAAACTCAGCTAATATCATCTTCCAAACTTGGACGTACATGTTCATGATAGAATTAGAGGCGAAAGTATAGAATTGATAGTTCCGTTAGGATACGGCAGGCATGAAGAATGTTTTTTTTTATAGAAGTCGATTTGAAAGCGAGCGGAGGGCAATATTTGTGATGGCACATATTATTAGCATTTCCATATCATTGTAAATCGTTTAACTTCACGTAGAAGTAACACACACGAAATCATTAATTTAGTGTACTACCCTTGGTGGGGGCATCCATCAATTCAGCTGTTATAGGGGAGGAGAAGACCACCAGCTGTCATCGAGAGAAAAAGTAGGACGTTTCCTAAAAAAATCGTGGTTTACGGGGTTAGAATTTTAAAAGCACACAAAATAGACATGATATCTCGATTTTTATATTTTTTTTTTCGAATAAGCAGTTAATGCTTGAGATTGTTGAATTTCTAACCCCACAAACTAAAAATTGTTTGACAAAAAAATTTCTATAACGTTCTAGAGACATTTTAATTCTCATTTTCTATATCATGCCATGTCAAATTTCCGTGGTTCAACTTTTTCTCTAAACTTTTCCAGGTGGCAGCACTGATGAAGGAACCTCCCCCATTGGTCGACGGTACAGCAGCAGTGCCTTTCTCTGCTTTGTTCTCTCCGAGGCAACCAAGTTGGTTGCGACGAGACGGACGCAATGAGAAAACAGAACTGTGCAATAAAAATCCTAATCGACTAAATGCTGATGTCATATTAGAAATTTGGAGACAGTACTCGTCGATAGAAAAATCCTTCCGCACGCGATGGCATATGAGCAAATCAAACCACCTTCCTATTGCCAGTGGAGATATACACTCTAACTCTCACCTGCTCAGTGACTGAGTAAAATTGTATTGCCATCTCTTTTCTTCCCACGGAAATTTTACTCAATTTCCGTCAAAAGCAGGATTACTCATAGTTTTGAGTTATCCTGCTTTTAACCGAAATTGAGTAAAATTTCTGTGGGATAGAAAGAGAGAGCAATACAATTTTACTCAGTCACTGAGTAGGTGAAAGTTAGCGTGTATCAGCTTCCACACTGATATTCTTCCCTCCCCCTTCATACGGGAGCTTAGCAGAAGGAAGGTCGTGTGATATGTGCCATCACAAATATTGCCATCCGCTAGCTTTCAAATCGACTTCTATAAAAAAAACATTCTTCATGCCTGCCGTATCCTAACTGAACTATCAATTCTATACTTTAGCCTCTAATTCTATCATGAACATGTACGTCCAAGTTTGGAAGATGATATTAGCATTTCCATATCATTGTAAATTGTTTAACTTCACGTAGAAGTAACACACACGAAATCATTAATTTAATATAAAGTTTGATTCTTCACAAAAGTTGTAGCAAAAGTTCTTCTGGAAAACTTTATCGAAGACACCACACACTCAGTTTTTATTTCTGCAGCTCGGCAAAAATCCGCACAGCCGTGCGCCAGCAAAATAAAAAACTGATATTTCAGCAAAAATGACGTTTGTTAGCTGAGTTTCGGCAAAATATTTGCTGATTTTCAGCAATTTTGACAGAAATCTCGGCAAAAAACATGTTTGCTGGGGCACGGCTGTGCGAATCTCGGTAAAAGTTCAACATTTTGCTGAGATCCCGGTAAAAAAAATTAAGTGTGCATGTTCTTAATTCCGTTACTTTTACAGATTTTTTACGTTTATGCTGATAACCCCTTAATAGTAGTTTGTGCAACTAGTTGCAAAAAGATGATTTTTTCAGCACGAGTTGTACGTTTATCCAACGAGGCTTGCCGAGTTGGATAAATACTACGAGTGCTGAAAATCGAGTTTTGCAACGAGTTGCACACGCTATTTTTTGCAATGACGAAAAATGGGCTTTAATATGATAAATCTTCACCAAAATTGTACAATCGAATTTACTCCACATGATCATTCATGCCAATAAATTATGTTGCGGCAGAGAACAATAAGATTCCATCTTATCGTGCCAAATTGCATTGCTTGAAAAGCTATGAAGCGATGGATGCAATTGCCTTTGGAAAATTGTGATGTTATGTCCAACAAACCATTTCATTTATTACGAGACGTTTAGAGTACACTATTTAAACA
Source organism: Armigeres subalbatus (assembly GCF_024139115.2). Lineage (NCBI taxonomy): Eukaryota > Metazoa > Arthropoda > Insecta > Diptera > Culicidae > Armigeres > Armigeres subalbatus. The sequence goes on along the minus strand of NC_085140.1, from coordinate 369,216,646 downwards.
CTCACCCAAACTAATTCAGCTAAATGTAGTCATGTAACTACTGTCCCAATGTTGGTTTTTCATTATAGCACCCAAATGAGTGCTATAATGAATATTATGCAACCCATTTGAGTTGCATAATGGTCATTAAAGCACCCATTCTGTTGGTATGGAAAAGTAGGCCGTTTTATCACTCAAATGACAACTGTAAACCCGGTTTTATGATAAGGAATTGCAAAAACATATTTTTTTCATCATATCTTTTTCACTTGAATTTCTACATTTTTTGTATGTTCTAGAAAGTTTTAGGTAATATTAAAATACGCCGTTTGGTGGCTATTGTGACTTAAAAAACAGAAAATTGCTACTTGACAACGGGCAAATTGTGGCAGTCAATCTCATACGCATAACAAAGTACAAGTAATAAACTTTAAATTAATATCTGAACTGTAGAGTTGTAAGCGAATGTAAGGAATGTTTCATCAAAAACCATTTCCTACTATGCAAGGTAAAAATCAATCACCCATCACAAGGAGTTGATGAACCAATGCACCTTGCGTCTCTATATGCTTCTATGCTTATGCATCGAACATGTTCAAAACTTGTTGACATACAAATCAATAAATTTCCAAAAGTAATGAAATTACGAACTTGGTGTCTTCGGCAAAGTTTTTCAGGAGCACTTTTGCTACAACTCTCGCGACGACGTATACCTTCCATGTTATTGTTATTTTTGTTCATTGTTATTTTTTTTATCTCACTTTTAGGGGGATTGATCATAAGGCTGAATACCTCCAAAGAGGCGCGTCGACTTACTGATAAAATGTCTCGAAGACGCCATCACGCTAAATCACATAACAAAGGTACTATTAAATAAACGCGCTAAAACACGAATTTAGCCACTGTGCACTGGGGCTGTACAGGACCCATCGCGAGTTCTTTAGTATTGCCTTTGCCTCACATTTTTAAGACGGATCTGTAGCTGAAGAGCGTCGTCAATAATAATGTTGAGTTGAATTTAATTTCACCGTTAGCAAATGCAATGCCTCTGGTTTCGATAATTAAATTTGTCAAAGATATGAGAGCATTGTTAATATCAATTTTGGTATCCATAGGAATATCAACATCAAAATTTCTATAGATATTAGCATTAGCATTTAGCAGTTCGCACAAATTCGTAGGTGGTACAAGCCAAGACTATTGTATGAGAGTAGTATCACTTTCATCCGTTACCACAGATATTGATTTTGGACTAATCACTTACTCTTAGATGCAAGCAATGCACTCTCCAATAGTCGAGATTTGTCCTGGCCACGTCCTTGCAAATGCTGAGGAAGGGGAAGGATGGTTTGTTGGACACCTACTTAAGAAAGATGCACAGAACTCTACGACCTCTCATACGTGCCAGGGAGGTTTTTGGGATTGCGTGGAAGGTTATAACAGTAGGAATCGTTTTGGTATAACGTGAAACACAGAAAGAACTAAGATAGAAATACAAAGTAGGAAAGAGACAAGCCTGGAATTGAACCCACGACCTCCTGCTTATAAGGCAGAAGCGGTAGCCACTAGACCACCGAGCTCGTCAACATCAAAATTTCTATAGATATATGTATTATATAAATCCCAATCAGCTTTGTATTATATAAATCCCAATCAGCCACACAGCTGACTTGAATCAGTTAAAACCAAATCAATTGTCGAAGGATATCGAGTGGATGAAAAACAAGTTGGTCCATTGGCGTAGCTTAGCTTAGCTTAGACTGACTGTACCAATGGTTGCTACTCCTTGATTAATCAGAACTGGTGTTAATTGCACTTCGATCCAAGTGAATAGTGGTTGGGATTTTTCATTTATTCTCGAAGTTCACGTTTCAGCAGCTCGCAAATGTTGACCAATAACGGCGCCGGCCAAGTCCTTACAGTCAGTTGGGAAAGGAAGGGAATGTTAGAGTGTGGTTATTGTTGCTACTAGGGACCGAGAATACCTCTGCATCTCCACAATAACCACGGGAAGGAGATTGTGTTAGTTGGGTGGGATAATCAGAAACATAGATCGGGATTCACCATGGAAAGTGATGTGACCTATGTAACTTCTACTCTACTAATAAGAACGGATTTCTCGAAATACAACATACAACAGTATTAGAATTCTGACTTATCGACCGCACAAAGCAGATTAGAGCATTTTGGTGATCGCGCGATTGTTCTGCGTACTGAATAAAACACGATAGGACGCGCACTACCTGGGTATATCATAATTAATGATTAACACACAAGACAAGGGCATAGAAATTCTTTTGAATAAAAACTGTGGTAGTGCTAATGGAACACTCAGTTGAAAAGCAGGCCAAGTTCCAGTTGTAATGTAAAACCATGAAGGAGAAGAATGCAGTCGCATACTGATAAATATTTCTCAAAAGTATCTGATTTGTGTGATATGCCTTTTCACTTTTCAAAAATTTGAAATCTTTCAAAAGTGATGATAATGATGTGTGTACTACTTTAGTAAATTGGACATCCTACCAGTCGGTGTTAGTTGCCTTTTTTCTGATCTGAAAAAGAAACTTACTAACTCTATAAAATATGTTGATATACTTCTGTTTTGTATGAAATACTAACAATTCTTCATATGGTTAGGCAATATTTGTATAAAAATCCATATACCAATGTCAATTAAAATCAGCACGCAAAAAAAAAGTGTTCCCGAATTCGTGAACCAGAAAAAATACACCGTGATTTAATTCATGGATTCGGGAACACCAGTCACGTTTTCCAGAACGTTCCAGCAAACGTGACTGTGTTCCCGAATCCGTGGCTGTTGTTCACGAAAAAATACACCGTGAACTTGTTAGATCACGAATTCATGAACGCTTTTTTTTTGCGTGAGGCAATTACTGGTAATTTTTGCGCTACACATACCTTTTGCGTCTTCCACAATGATAATCGTTGATTGTACTGCTATTATTGCCACTATTAGTAATTGCACATATTTGATCCACATTATTGCTGTTGATTTCACTATCACAGATTTTAGAACCACACGAGTATTTAAAACTTAATCCCCTTGCCGGAATAACTTCTAAATTTCAACTAGATCTCGATTTTTTTTCGATCCGTCCATCTCAGTGGCTTTTCACAGGCTGAGCTCTGCATAAATTCTCCGATGACAAACTAGGGGTGGAGTCACATCTGGGTCACTGCATTGACCGAACCCGAGATCGTCAATAATGCACAAACGAGTTGAATAGGTTGCACATCGCTTATCTACGATCACAAATCATCATCGTCGTCATCATTAAGTTATCAATTGCTTGCACAAAAACGGTGGCATAATTTCCCGACCGCACACGCTGGTTACATTGGCCGGCAAAACAACGTGTTTACACGCTCGGTTAAGGGTTACTGAAGTACATTGTCCAGTGCTTTGATTGTGCTATTTGTGCACCCCATTTGTCACAATTATAGAAGGTTAACCGTGATTTTTTGCCAATTATCGCGCACGAGGATCAACTCATATCCACTGTCTTGTCCTACCGATCGATAAGTCGCGACTGAAAGCGCTAATATTCAAAAGGCTAGCTTTTATATCTCGGCTCGGTTTGGGTCTGAAGATTTGGTTTTCCAAATAGCTTCACTTGTAAAGGATTATACAATTTTCCGCGAGCGCGCTGACCCGTTAGGTTCCGATGCCGAATGCAAACTGCTTCGGTGGCTGTGGCGGTGCTGCGAAAATCATCTCTCGCGAGTTAGGAGCCATGCAAAATGCGAATCGAAGCCTTTTTACGTTCAACCATCGGGTATTCGGCAGCCCGCGTGTCGACTTAGTACTGAGCGGCTCGGATGGAGCCGCTCGGTAATTCAAATTGGTGGGGTCTATGCTAAATGATTTTCCCACCGGTCGGAAATTGGGTGGCGATGTGGGTTGATGCATACGTTTATTATATTGTGGTTATGTGTATCCGTTTTGTGTCTTTTGTTTGAGTGTTTATCGGAAGGTGCACGAACAGTTTAATTAATTTTGGTGTGCTATTTTGGGGGACAACCATGTGTTCGGTATTGAACATTGAATGCAAATATCATGATAGCTAGTGGTTTTTTTATGCTAATGTTTTCCTATTTCTGGTTCTCTTATTATTATGTTATATCTCATATTATTATTATTAACATTGTCGATCACTTGATTGAGTTCCAAAAAATCAATATCACTAATGCAAGTGACTAATATTACAAGTTCATTCGATCAGTTCAGAGTTTTATTCACAATTTTAAAGTTGAATACATGCCTTGTCATTGATAGAATGAAATTTCTGATGGAAATCATTGTATCTAATATTACAAATCATTCAAGATTCTTAGCAACTTTCTTTTGGATGCTATTTGCTATTTTGCTATTTTTGTATCTTATGTTTTATCCACATAAAATGGCTCCAGTCTAGAAACCAAACATTTCCTCATTTTCATAATCACTTTTCTTGTCTTATTTGAGCATAGACTAAATACTAGAGTGGGGCGCTGTTGTATGGAAAAACGCAAACTTCGTCCAATCAAGTGAGATCAAGGTTTTTCTGAATCGTTTTGGGACCCCAATTAACTGTGCAAAATATGGGCTCGATTGGTTGCAAACTCGCATGCAGCATCGCGTTTTAAATTTACATGGAGATTAGTATAGAAAAACGTACTTTTTTACATTTTTGCTCTTAGCGGCTTCAATTTATCATCAATCACGTGACTCAATACGTTAGCATCTAGTCTGGAAGATGCCGAAAGACTTTGCCGAAGAAGGTACATAGCTGGAAGGTCTACAAAAAATGTTATTACGTTTCGAAAATTGATTGTGTAAACCATATGCAAGAAATCAATGTTTCTGCCAGCACTACCGGACAACCTATGGTTCTCGAAGGGCAAAACCCATCTTCCTTCTTGTCGGATTTTTTTTCTTTGTTAAATGATTCCGAATAGCTCCCATTAGCTCTAAAGCTCAATAAGATCAATTATTTTCAAATAATACTCTGTTAAATTATTGGTCTACGTAGTACGGCAGTGCTGGCAGAATAAACGATTTTTTGCATATGGTTTGAACACTCAATGTTCTAAGCGTTATAACTTTTTTCGTGGACGTTCCAGCAATGTGCCTTCTTCAGCAAAGTTTTTCGGCATCCTTTGGGTTATACTTTAACGCAATGTGCCACTTGGTTTACGATGAACTGAAGCCTCTAGTAGTAGAAATGCAAAAATATACGTTCTCCATACTAATTTCCATACAAACTTCAAACGCGATGCGGAAAGCGAGGAAGCAACCAATTGGTCCCAAATTCTGCACAGTTGTTCAGGACCCAGAATGGCTTCGAAAAACCATTGATTTGAAAAAATGACCATGACGCCCCACTCTACTAAATACCCCTTAGATAGTAACTCGGTTAGAAATCTTGCGGTTAATAACTGTATGGAATTGCTTAATGGTGACTAAGCAGCAATGTGTCAGTGTCCCAATTGGGCGATGAATTTTTCAGTCAAAGAAGAGCTATGGGCGGAGTAAATTAAGTAATGATCGGGAAGAACCTGTTGGAATTGAATTTGAATATTATTTAAAAATGCGTAACCAAGTATTTTTGTACTCAATTTCAAAGGATGAATGTGTTTAACACATCAATGTTTGGAGTAAAAATGTGGTTTATGTTTCAATTGAATAAAATAATTCATTGCAGATTGTTCAGTTTAGATAACAAACAACATGTAAAATATGTAGCTAGAGTTTTTTAAATGGGGTTCAGACAGCTTAGTTAGTTTCGAGCGTTTCAATTTACAATACAGTATTGCGACTATTCATACATTGCTTGTTTGAACTATTCTGAAAGAAAACAAATTTTTCAACCTGTACAGGACAAATCGAACACAGGTCATACATAGGGCTTTCAACGCAACACAATGCACTGTGCGAAAATCTAAGCAATTTATGACCGGCAAGGGCACATAAATTGCTTCATCTTTGTTACGCTGCAGAAGATGCATTCTGAAACGCTTCACCTGTGTTGCATAGTGCCGGTCGGTCATCTAACCGCCCTTGTTTGCAGCAACGAAAAGACGATTGCGAAATGCTTCGAATCTGACTATCGACTTCTCAGCAGTCTGGAGGAAAGTGCTTTGTTGCATGAATCAGGTGGAAAATTTACATTTGAGCACAAGTCCAAGTCCTATAGAACGGCTCGAACCATGGAGAGGTTTTTCACCCTAAACGACTTCCATAGCAACATGCGACCAACCGCAAACGACTTGAGCGCCTGAAATTACAAATGATCGTGCTGAACAAATAGCAAACTGCTTCCTGTGCCCATGTATTTCTTTGTTTAGACAACGATTACAATTACCGTAATCCCTTTTGCTAGAGGAATTACTTTGCAATTTCAAGACACATTGCTCGCGTCGACGCACACTAGTTGAAATTGTGTTTTTTTGGGTAAAAATCTCTGATAAAGAAATTGGAAGAACTCATTCTGATGAATTTAGTTTTGAGTAGGTATATACCAATATATTGTAACTTGAAACTTTCAGAAGACAATTGGGTTCAAAACCATGTCCGGTTCATGATTTTTTTTTAAGTGGGAACTTTTCTTGATTTTCATGACCATAGCTAGTCACATGAAGTACAATAGATAGTTTTTTAAATACCTCTATCTTTAGAGCTTTTGTCCATCGTAATTGAGTTCTAGATTCAATGTGCAATAGCAAGGGTAGAAAACCAAGATACCATTTTCTCATCCGACCAGAGTTCAAAGCCTTCCAAATAGGCCAGCTCATCTTCCTACATTGTCAACACTTGCTGAAATATCGCTTATTATCCATTCCCACCGTGCTTCCAGCATGAAGCGGATCGTCAAAACTTTAGCTTAATTGAATTATGCTGGTGATGACGCACCCAACAGTCAGAACGCCGACTGATGGGTGAGTGATTTCAGGAGCCTTGAACAGGTCGTCGGAGGGAAATTCTACTCACTCTGTCCATAGGCATGGTTTGAGGTGGGCTGAGGGCATAATTAACCTCCGCCAGTTCCGATAATGATCTGTAGGTATCTCCCCCTATATTAATTTGATGCGACGATTCTTTTTTTTGCGACATGCGTGTTTGACGGTGACGGTAATCGTAATAGAAAACTGCCAACAGTAAAAAAAAAGTTGTGTGGACAAAATCGTGACGAATGGCACATCATACATCAGATAAATGAGAAGATGCTTGCGTCATTTGTATTAGAGAGATTCACAACATCGATTATGACTTAGACTGCCGCTAACCGCAAGTCGAGCACTTCTGTATATCCCGAGTAGGAGCGACGACCTTGATAACAGGAATTGTTATGAATTAGCCTTGCATAAGAAGTAAAATACCTAACAATAATACCAAAAAATAATGTGCAAAATACTTTAGGCATAACATGCTTAGATATTTCAATACCAAACGGATCACAAATTATTATTCGTTTGGTATTGAAATACCTAAGCATGTTATGCCTTGAGTATTTTGCATATTATTTTTTTGGTATTATTGTTTGGTATTTTATCTTACCTCTTAAATACCAAAATTTTACCTCTTATGCAAGGCTAGTTCATAACAGAGTATGGTATCAATAACAGAATGAGGTATTTTTCAGTTATTTTTCTCCTAGTCGGGATGGGATCCATATACATATGTGCTCGACTTACGGTTAGCGGCAGTACAGCACCAACCCATATGTTACGTTATTGGTTTTGAGAACTTGTCATGAGACGAGTTCGTATTATCCCATTCAATTCCACCACTTAAATTTGATAACGGTTTTGAGAAGTTTTTTTTGAGAATTGTCTCAACTAAACAAATAATACATTTATGTCGCTTCTTCTTAGCAAAATCTGTAGTGCAATTAAATAAATAATTCAAGTTATTAATCGTTTTGTAAGTTAAGCCTTCCTAAAACATTTAATCTCCATCCTCGGAAATAATTGTAACAAGGAGGCAAAATACGTCCTTGATCTAATCGTTAGAAATCGTGATTTTGACCCTTTGTATGAAAATCTGCGCTGGTGTTATAATTATTTTTGGGTGTGGAAATACATCCACCATCCAGAAGGAAACACATTAATCATTGCTTTTCTCTGGCCATGATTGCACAGTGGGACCAATTCCAAAAAAGACGATAATTTTTTTTAATAGTGAATAAAATGGTCTGGCAGGCCACATATTAGGATATTTTATTGAACATGTGGTTCTTCTCGGCATCACCGACTCGTAAGCTAGAGTTCCACTGCCGGAGCAAGAAGTGGGGCACCATTCGTCGCAAGCACGCTATAGTTCTCAAAGACAACGTGCTTGCACCAAGTGGTGCCCCTTCAATTATCAATGGCTGACGCCGCCAGTGTAGAGTTCTATGAGCACTTCCACAGGTATTAACTGTTAGCTTTAATTGCCGATTTCAGCCACCTCACTGCGGTTTTGTTTCGTTTATTCAACTTATATTGAGTGTAAACTAAAGATCCATCTTTAAGTATCCTACTAAAAATCCGTGCCCAAGTTTGTAAGTTGGATCACTTTGAAAAGTGGTTTCCAACCGTTTTTTTGAAAATTGGTCCTACTGTGCGATGGAGGGATAACAATTATTATTGCTTTATCCAGTTTTCCGCGAACGGTAATGGCCACCAACTTGCCTGTGGGTTGTTTCAGATTAGACGTTCGTGGAAGTCATCTGCATATACTGCGTCGTGCATTCTGACCAATGTGGTAAATAAAAAGGCGTGGATCCACTGCATCAACACTCTCTTACTTACAACATTTGTCGGAATGCGAAACAGTGGGCGCCGTTGACATCCACAAACGTCAAATCTGAAACTTACCCACATGCAAGTTGGCGACCGCTCGCGTTGAACTGGATAAAGCAAAAGTGATTGGTATCCTTTCATCGGAATCATGGTTTGCCCAGTGAAAAGCAATTATTAATATGTTTCCTTCTGGATGGTGGATGAGGTGGACATTTACCCAGAATATAGATGTGATTGTCTGTCTTTTGTCTGTGCTCTGCGGTCAATATGACCCCAAGCCACTTTGAGTGGTTGCCATTTTTTAGTTTTCAACCGATTCTCCTAATTTTTGGTAGTTTGGTAAAACTTGCCGAGATCTGTCTCCAAGGTGCAAATTCACTTGAAAAATCTTGAAAATATGCGCTACAGCAGGGCTGCCCAACGTACGGCCCGCGGGCCGGATGCGGCCCTCTGCTCCATTTTTTGTGGCCCGCGGCGTGTAAGTAAAATAACCTTAAAATCGGCCCGCCAGCTTTTCTATCTGTCTCGAGAAGTTTTTTTTATTATTCATTATTATATATGTAATTTTTAAAACAATATCAATAATTTGAATTTGAAATGAAACAATATTTTACTAATTTTACAAAAGATTGAAGTGGAACATCGCGTTTTCCATCAAGATTGGTCAGAGTATAGTTTATGTTCACGTTGAAAAAAGGAAGGCCGGTTTGCTTAATTTGTTCGGAATGTTTTTCTATATTGAAGAAATAAAACCAGGATCCAAGCATTTGGTGAAATGTGGTATTTGAAAACGCCCAAATAGGAAACCAAAATTAAAAGAACTTCAAAGGTTTCAGTTTGTTGATTCAAATTATTGTTGCAATGGATTATTGAAGCAACAAACTCTCTTTACTCAAGGTAAAATGAAGTCAGAAAATGTAGTTCGGGCCAGTTTAGCTGTTAGTAAGATTTTGCAAAACGGATGACACCTTTCCAGGACGGAGAACTTGTTAAGGAATGTATTTCGGTAGTTGTTCACATCGTGTCCTAAAAAAACAACCTCCTTCAGTAGCATTAGTTTGCGTAGAACACGGTGAAAAGTAAAGGTTCTCGCATAAGATTTGAAAGCTACGTTACGTGAAAAAGCCGCCTTTTTCATATTCTACTCTCTTGCAAACGATTAAAATACTGACGTGAAAAACGTGGCAGCTTTGATTGAAAACCTTTGGGCTGTTAAGACTTGTGTAAAGGATCTTTTTTTCTCTTTCGAAAACTTAAGGGACCCCAAGCAGCACAAGTCAATATGGTTGCAGTAACTCAATGGTGAATGAATCTGTCCATATAAGTTACTGTAATATATGTGTAACATGTGTGCTGCTCGGAACCTTACGATTGATGGAGCACCAGCAATGACAGGAAAGAACAATGGCCTTGTGATAATTCTAAGCAAGGAAAAGCAATGACATAGGCAATGGCAAAAGAATCGATATGCGAAAACGATCAATATTCCTCAAGTATTGACGCTCGTCATTAAGACAATTAACTTTATTAATGTTGGGAACTCAACACCCCCAATTATAATTGATGTTGAAGGAAATTAAAGCATAATACGGAGACTTGATGTATTTTTGCGAATTTCATTGACTTGGTACCATTCTTGAGAGATTTTATACTTTTCGAAAAGAAAATGGCACAGTTTCTATAAGATAAAAGAAAACCACTGCTCGAGCTGAATGATTCTGAATAGATGAGTGACTTGACTTTTCTAACAGATATTGCCAAATATCTTTATGACTTGAAGATAAAGCACCTTGTCACAGTGGGTTGCTGAATTCTGGTACATTTATCTCATCCTGTTGAAAACAGTTCATGCTAATCTGTTCGATATGCTGGTAAAGTAACGAAATTTCCATTTTTTAACATCCGGTGAATGGTGTAAATAATTCAATTTAATGTTTCCAATGAATCTCTAATGCAACGACGAAAACAAAATAAACAAAAAAGATTGTTTGAACGTAAATCGTAAATTGTAAATCGTAAATCGCGTTAAGTTTTTCCGAAAAATATTTAAAAAGTTTTGTACAAAATATTTTCTGGCCCCCCAGCATCTGTGGATTTCAAAAATTGGCCCGTGGCTTGAAAAGGTTGGGCAGGCCTGACAGTGTACTTTTTTCAAAAAACTTACGTCTGTTAATCTGTGCTCTGGGGTCAAATTGACCCCAAATTGAAATTGCTATAACTTTTTTAATGTTTGGCTAATTTTGGATTTTTGGGGCTGTTTCGAAAGATAATTTAATCATCTTTCAGGTCGTTACTAAAGATTGACTATAGGTGGGCTGGTACATCGCAGGGAGGGGTTTTCGTGAAAAAGGGTACATAAACAGTGATTTTTTATGCTTATTTTACTTATATCTGAAAATTCTACCCATTTTGAAGTGCACCTTTTCAAAAAGGTTATGCAGGAAGGCGTGTGCTTTGACATGAGGCATTAATTAGTTTAGAGCTTGGTCGCTAGGTAGAAAATTTACAAATAGGCGGCGCTAGTGTACTTGCAATATTCTTGCATGTTTGAAATATTGCTTTAGCTTGAGATCCCTCATCACTACACTTAAGTTGTATTCGGCAACATTGTTCAGGATGTCCAGGACTACAAAGCGGTGCTCAATATAATGAGCACTTTTTCCAAGATGCGGCGCTAGTGAGCTGTTATATTTAAGTATATTGTTCCATGTAAGATCTGATGTATTTTGGTTTGTAGCATTTTTGGCAAACATGAATGTTGTGGTAGAGTTCATCAAAAGTTTTCTTTGTCACCTGTCATAAGACGAGTTTGAACAATCCCATTGAATTCCACCACTTAATTGTATCCTGACAGATACGTATTTCGACCTCAACAGTAAGGCCGTCTTCAGTGTCTTGTACTTGACTCGACTCGACTAAGTCGAGTCAAGTACACACTGAAGACGGCCTACTGTTGAGGTCGAAATACGTATCTGTCAGGATACAATGGTGGAATTCAATGATTGTTCAAACTGTCTTATGACAGGTGAAACATTCCACTAAAAGCTCAAAATAATTTTCTTATCAAAATGTTTTCTTTGTATTCAACCTGCTCCAGCGATGCTGCAAATAATAGAATGTGTTCACAGAATATGTTCTAAGTCATCCGAGAAAACCCTGGAATTAAGGCCTTTGGGTCTACATGCGTAACCAAAGATCAGCCAATAGCCAAATAGGCGGCAATATTTGTAAAATTCCCAATTATTAGTTCCGTCATAAGACAGTCCATTACCAATAGACGACCTTTGATCAACGTAACGTACCCAATATAAAAGACAGAATCACCGTCTTCGACCAGAGGTCGCACAGACTGAACACTTAACATCTAGCATGAGACAATGGACAGGACATTCACACAACACCCAGTGGACCAGTGGAGAACTCTTAGCTTTACGAAAAGTTTTCTCCTTACCAGGGCGGGAATCGAACCCACACTCCACAGCACATGCGTCTAGGCGATTGACGTCGCTAACCGCACGGCCACGAAGGCCACATGTGCCAGATTTATATAAAAATAACCAGATTAATCCACCTAGTGGTGATAGTTCCTATATCTATTTTCTAAGGGAACCAAAATCAAACATTTATCAAAATGGCAAATTCATGAACTTCATTTCAAACCACCGAGATTTTTTAGAAACATTTGTAAGTTCATTCTGAGTACGGCATTGGTATTGTGACTCATGCCACCAAATGGTCCTCCAAAATATCTATATAAAAATATTGGCTAACAATCAAAGGTGGGCCATGTATGAATTACAACACCAGCTCCATACTCATAGTAAGAAAAATTATGCTTGTGCTCACGATAAAATGGATGTTCCGGATTTTCTTAAGGATCACTAATTGGCCAAGGTGATCCATGTATAAACCACAATGTCGATCATACTCAGAATGTCGGTAACATTCCAGAAACATGTCATTTGGCCGAACAAATCATTAGTTCGTCTAATCGAAAATCTTTTGGGTGAAATTGCCATATGGCCAATAATGTCGCTCGGCAGAACAGGTCATTTGGCCGAAAAGTAGTCTGGTGTAATGAGTAATTTAGCCGAAAATGCCGTTTGGACGAAATGGCCGTTTGGAAAAAAGGGCCATTTGGCCGAAAATGTTATTTGACCTAAATGGTTATTCGACCGAAAGTGCTGTTTGGCCGAACTGCTCATATTGCCGAAAAATTCGTTTGGCCGAATAGTTCATTGGCCAAAAAAGACGCTTGGTGGAAATGCTCATTTTTGTCCTTATGACCATATGGCAAACGACAACAAAATGATCTGTTAAGGAAAACGACCTTTTCGGCCAAATCATCAGTGACCACTTCGGCCGTATATCGCTTTCAGTCAAATTACATTTTAGGCCAAACCGTTTTCGACCTTATAACCGTTTCGCCCAAATAGAAGTTGGCTAGATAATTCTCGCCTTCACATATTGTTCGGGCAAGTGGCTGACATTTTCGACGTATTACTTGTTCAGCAAATTACATTTTCGGCCAAATAGCCCTTCCTGCCAAACTACCATTTCGTCCAAATGGAATTTTCGACCACGACCTATCGGCCAAACAATTATATTAGACATACAACCTGTTAGGGCATATGACTTTTTCAGCCAAATTACTATTTCAATCAAATGTAGTTTGGCTAAATGGCTTTAGTTATTCGGCCAAAAATGATGGCGCTCCGCCGAATGACTTTTCGCTAAACAATCCTTCGTCTTAAAAAAATAGTGGAATTTCCGATAAATTACTTGTGGACAAAAAAAACTTCCTGTAGAAATAAAAAAAACCTTTAAAATTTCAAAACAAAAATCCAGTTAAAATTCCGTTGGAAGAAATTCCGAAGAATATCTGAACCATTTCCCTTGACAATTTGGAACGATTTTCCGTGAAAATAAAAAAAAATCCCTTAGAAATACCAATTTTTATGTGGAAATTCTATAAAATGCGCTTTGGGAAAGAAAACTCTGAAGAATTTTCCGTGAAAATTAAAAAAAAATCCCCGTGAAAAATCCAAAAGCTTGGAATAATTTCCTGGGGATTCGATTTTTCCGGCGAAAATAAAAATTCTCCCATTAATGTCCTTAAAAATATTCTGAAAAAAAAAACTTTAGGTAAAAAACGCAATAGAAAAAATCGCCAAGTCGATTCACGCCGCCGTTGGCTAAATGGTCTTCGACTTGACGCTGGAAACGCCGCGACCAAAATTATGACAAACGCCGCCGCCGACAATTTGCGGATCGGCGCACACCTCTAACGGTGGTCACAACCGCCATAACCCATGCACGAGCCAACGCAACGGGATATTTTCTATGCATTTATTTTACTGGAATAAAAATTATTTGAATCGACATCGAAAACTTTCCAAATTTGGGCAATCGAAAATTATTTAAAAAAATCAAAGTATCCCGTTTAAAGGCGGTCTTGGGGGTTAGAGGGTTAAATTATTCAACTTTTTGATAAATGATAAACTTTTCTCCAGCCCGACACTTTTCTTCGGCTTTTTTATTGCCACTTGCTATGAGCAAGAAACGTCGAGAAATAGGGGTATACCCCGTTAGGCTTAAGTACGTTCGGCAGTGGTGAACCAGCCAAGAGCTGAAAGCCTCTTTAATAAAGAAAAAAAAAGTACGTTAGGCATAATGGACGTTAGGCATAAAATGACCCAAAGAACAGCCTATGACATAAAGAAGGCAGAATTATGCCAAACGTCCATTATGCTTATCGTATATTATGCATAACGTCCGTTATGCCTAACGTTCATTATGCCTATCGTAATTATGCCTAACGTCCATTATGCCTAACGTCATTTCTCACAATTGCATAAACTCTTTCTATGCATTATATTACTTACAGTTATAGGGAAATAAAAAAAAAAGAAACATTTTTTAAGGAAAAGATGAATTTTCTATAATTTATCTTCAATGTTTGCTGAAAATCGGTTGAACAAATGACGAAACACAGTTGAATACATATCCAAGTTTGGAATGACAAGGCTGCAGATCGCTAGTTCTGAACTCAAGGACGGTTTGGATGACCCATATCGATTATATGATCCATTAGATTTCCATGGAATTACTCTTTTCTCTGCAACACATTGCAAAGCCAAAGATTTTGCTGCTGCATGGAAGTAACCTAAAGTTTGCTATTGTTACTGAAAGAACACACCAGGAACGCCAACCAATAAAACGCGTCTTACCACGCCGAACAGAAGCTATCGAATGAAGCACTAAAGTGTTTGTTTAGTGGTATCAAATTATATTGTTCTAATGGATGATCTCATTGCTATGCGAACATGATTCAACGCGCTTATGCTGCAGCGGAAGAGACGCGCATGTATGCCTCTAACAACCGTGGTATATGTTGATGGAACACGGACAGGTGCTAGAACCACATAGGCGGCGGTGTGACACATTTGAAGCATATGCTGCACATAACACTGATCTGGTTGGGTGACGATGTTTGATCGTGAGGGAGGGGAAGCAATTTCATTGCCATTACCCATTATAATTGACTGCGCATTCATTCTGGTGCATCGTGACGATACTCTAGTGGCTCGGAATAACCTTGATGAAGGCTGCTGGATGTAGGTGTGATTTTTTGTCACACGCATACCAGTGTTCTAGTAATAAAAGTTTTATAGCTCAATTAACTGCGGTAAATTGTTTAGGATTTAATTTATGAGAAATCTTATAGGCGGATATCAGGTGTGCTCGTTTGTACTAAAACACTGTACGAATACGATGCACTGATGTTAACAAATCTCATAAATGCCTGATTACGTTGCTCTGATCTGCTACAAATGAGGGTGAAGTAGTGTGTTCGAAATGTTAGCAGTTATGTCGAACATCTATTTTTCGTCTTGTGTCTGGGATGAATAATGGAATGGTTATGATTTATTACGTACACACTCGTTCATCATTCCAAGTGGAGAATGTAATCAGTCAAATGAAATACATTCATCTTATTGCCACATTTTCATTGCTCAACATTTGTGTTTATAATATAATAAAGATTGACGAATGTAACTCACTCACTTACTCATGTGTCCTGAGCACCCCTAGGGTATAAATCCGGGTGAGATGCCACACATTTTCAAAAATCGAGATTTCTCCAAAACAAAACGTTAAATTGAAACTCTTTTTATTGTTTTTGATAGTTTAGGGATCCTACTACATTGCGTAAAAATCATTTGCAAATCAAATAAAAACAGACTGGGTTAGACGCTACACCTCAGGGGGAGACGCCGCACTTAGAAAATGTTGGAGAATTGAGATTATAATTTGTTTTTGGCGTGAAATAATTTATATTTGCATTTCAACCCAAAAACAAACAAATTTCTTCGTGTAAACAATTTCTTATGTCTACTGAATTACAATACACAATCATTAGAAGGTTTTTACTTTGTTGTTTTTCTCCCACAATCAATTACATAAATCGTCAAAAAATGCACCTATTGCTTTCTTCTATATCCACGACGTATGCCGCCTTGAAATCAACGAACAGATGGTGCGTTGGGACCTGGTATTCACGGCATTTTTGAAGGATTTGCCGTACAGTAAAGATCTGATCCGTTGTCGAGCGGCCGTCAACGAAGCCGGCTTGATAACTTCCCACAAACTCGTTCACTAATGGTGACAGACGACGGAAGATGATCTGGGATATCACTTTGTAGGCGGCATTAAGGATGGTGATCGCTCGAAAGTTCTCACACTCCAGTTTGTCGCCTTTCTTGTAGATGGGGCATATAACCCCTTCCTTCCACTCCTCCGGTAGCTGTTCGGTTTCCCAGATTCTGACTATCAGTTTGTGCAGGCAAGTGGCCAGCTTTTCCGGGCCTATCTTGATGAGCTCAGCTCCGAACCATCCTTACCAGCGGCTTTGTTGGTCTTTAGCTGTTGAATGGCATCCTTAACTTCCCTCAAGGTGGGGGCTGGTTGGCTTCCATCGTCCGCTGAACTGACGTAGTCATCTCCTCCGCTGCCTTGACTTTCACTACCTGTACTCTCAGCGCCATTCAGATGTTCCTCGTAGTGCTGCTTCCACCTTTCGATCACCACACGTTCGTCCGTCAAGATGCTCCCATCCTTATCCCGGCACATTTCGGCTCGCGGCACGAAGCCTTTGCGGGATGCGTTGAGCTTCTGGTAGAACTTGCGTGTTTCTTGAGAACGGCACAGCTGTTCCATCTCCTCGCACTCCGCTTCTTCCAGGCGGCGTTTCTTCTCCTGAAAAAGGCGGGTCTGCTGTCTCCGCTTCTGTCTATAACGTTCCACGTTCTGCCGGGTACCTTGCTGCAGCGCGACCGCCCGCGCTGCGTCCTTCTCCTCCAGAATCTGTCTGCACTCTTCGTCGAACCAATCGTTCCGTCGACTTCGACCCATATACCCGACGTTGTTCTCCGCTGCGTCGTTAATGGCTGCTTTGACTGTATTCCAGCAGTCCTCAAGAGGGGCCCCATCGAGCTCACCCTCTTCCGGCAACGCTGCCTCGAGATGCTGCGCGTATGCAGTGGCGACATCAGGTTGCTTCAGTCGCTCTAGGTCGTACCGCGGCGGTCGTCGGTACCGAACATTGTTGATGACGGATAGTTTTGGGCGCAGTTTAACCATCACCAGATAGTGGTCAGAGTCGATGTTAGCGCCACGATATGTCCTGACGTCGATAATGTCGGAGAAGTGCCGTCCATCAATCAGAACGTGGTCGATTTGTGATTCTGTCTGCAATGGTGATCTCCAGGTGTACCGATACGGGAGGTTGTATTGGAAGTAGGTGCTGCGAATGGCCATATTCTTGGAGGCGTCGAAATCAATTAGTCGTAGGCCGTTTTCGTTCGTCAGCCGGTGAGCGCTGAACTTTCCAATAGTCGGTCTAAACTCCTCCTCTTGGCCAACCTGAGCGTTCAAATCTCCTATGATGATTTTGACGTCGTGGCTTGGGCAGCTGTCGTACTCACGTTCTAGCTGCGCGTAGAATGCGTCCTTATCATCATCAGTGCTTCCGGAGTGTGGGCTATGGACGTTGATTATGCTGAAGCAAAACCTTACCAGAGTTGAATTTTTATTAATCTTAATAGGTCCGATGGCGATTTTTCGTGATTTGACTAGGAAATATCTGGAGTAAGGCCTTAAGGTCTACACGCGTAACCAACGGTCCATAGACTAGTTTCAAAAGTGGTACATGCTCTTCGAATAGAATGTGATCCTAACATATGTTCTGCGTTACCCAAGAAATCTCTGAAGTGAAGCGTCAGTAATACAAGAAACCCTGGAGTAAGATCTTGAGATCTATAAGCATAACCAAATATGCTTCGACTAATTTCAAAAGTGATACATGCTCTTTGTGGTACTTAGCATAGAATGTAATCACAACATATGTTCAGCGTTATCTAACAAATCTCTGAAGGAAGGATAAGTCGAGTCAAGTACGCAGCACACATATTTCAAATAGGGTACTACAACTCATATGTTACCAGATTTAGTCACAATCAAGTTGCTGCAACCATTTTTGTCTGATACGTGCTGTTCGGGTAACAAAACGTGGTGGAATCAAATGGAAAGTACTGTCTGAGACAGTTGAAATCTCTGAATAAGGTCTTAAGATTTACATGCCTAACCAACGGTCTATCGACTAGTTTCACAAATGGTACATGCTCTGGAGATCCTTAGAATAGGATGTAATCACAACATATGTTCTGCGCTATTAAAGAAATCTATAAAAGAAGACCTCAATCATATAAGAAAACAATGGAGGCCTTACCTCAGGATCTACACGCGTGACCAAAAGTGTATCGGCTAGTTTTAAAAGTGGTACTTGCTGTTTGTGGTCCTTAGAATAGAATGTGATTACATCATATGTTCTGCGCTATCCAAGAAATCTCTGGAATAAGGCTTCTGTCATTCAAGAAAATCCTGGAGGCCTTGGGGTCAACACGCGTGTATCGACTAGCTTCAAAAGAGGAACATGCTTTGTGTAGTGTATGTTCTGTGCTATCCAAGAATCCTCTGGAGTAAGATCTCAGTAATACAATAAATTTCTGGAGAAAGGGCTTAGTGTCTACATGTGTTACCAAAGATGTGTCTACTAGTTCAAAAGTTGAATGTGCTCTTTGCGGCCCTTCTAATAGAATGTGATCATTACATAAGCTCTACGCTATTCAATAAATCTTTGGTGTGAGGTTTTAAGGTTTACATGCATAATACAAATTCTATCGATTTGATTCAAAAGTGGCTCATGCTCTTTGTGGTCATTGGAATGTGATCACTACATTTATTCTGCGTTATACAAGAAATCTCTGGAGTAAGGCTTCAGTCATACAAGAAATCCCACACGCATATCCAAAGGTCTATCGACAAGTTTTAGACGTGGTACATACTCTTTGTGGTACGTGGTACATACTCCTTAGAATAGAATGTGACTTTGCCATATACTATATATAATAGCCCTGTTTTTCTGTCCGGTGACTAGCCAACCAGACACAGCACGCGGGGAAATTCTCACAAAAAATAAAATATTTGACACTTCAATTCCTTTTTACATGCAGAAAACAAAACCAATGACAACCTTAGACAACCAGACACAGTATTTGATGAAAAAAATCACAGACAACAGACGTTGAGTAACACATGAACCGTTTATATTAAAAAAAAAACACGCGCCACGGACACATTTTATTGAAAAAAAAAACAACAACAAATAGCTTGTTCATTATTAATAACAGACCGATAGACCTTTGGTTACAGATGTAGACCCTCAGACTACTTTTTTGTATGACTGAGGCCTTACTTTAGATATTGTTTTTTGATAGCGCAGAACATATGTAGTGATCACATACTATTCTAAGGATCCCAAAGTGCTTGTACCACTTTTGAAACTATTCGATACACTTTTGGCCACGCGTGTATTCATCAAGACTTTGCTCCAGGGATTTCATGTGTTCCAGGTATTTCATGTGTGACCCTATTCTAGAATTTTTTTTGGAAGCACAAAACATATGTATTGATCACATTATTTTCTAAGAATCACAAAGAGCATGGACTGCTTTTGAAACTAGTCGATGCATCTTTGGCTAAGCGTGTAGATCCTAATGCCTAACTCCATAGATTTTTTGGATAACGCAGAACATTTGCTGAGATCACATTCTCTTCTAAGGGTTCTTTCTAAAATTACGTAACGCTAAAATTGGTGATTTTGGACCCCCACCCTCCCCCATGTAACACTTTTTTTATGGAGGGTTTAATTTTTTTGTATGGACCGTAACGCTCGGCTTGACCCCCTCCCTCCCCCTTCAGCGTTACGTAATTTGTGAAAGAACCCTAAGGACTACAACGAGCATGTTCCACATTTGCAACCAAGGATGTTATCAATCATTTAGTAATTTGCGTTCGATCATTTAGTAGTTTGTCAATAACTTATTCCAGAAGCTGAATTTCAAAATGTGTTGTATGGTGGACTTCTGTTGTTGTAGAATAACCTTCGCACTAGAAGTTCACCTTCATTTCCATGGACCGCAAAGAGCATGTTGTATATTTGAAACTAGTTGATAGACTTTTGGTTACGCGTGTAGACTCTAAGGGCTTAATTCCAGGGGTTTTATTTATAACCATAGTCAAAAGCTCTAAAAACTTGAAAGTGGACAAAAAGTATATGAGTTCCCGTTTACAAAAATTATCTAGATCGGTTGAAAATTGGTAAAGTTATGAAAATGTCAATGTCGGGTGGCTTACGTGGTAACAAAAATTTAGAAAGCTCACCCCACGTCTCCCTTACCGTATCCACGTAATTATCTCATAGATGCTACATTTCGTCGAGTTCTCATATGTCACCGAGTTTCAGCTTCCAGCTATAGAAATTGACATGAATATATCACCACTTGAAGTTGCAAAAGGAGTAGTTCTGCGCAGATACCCTGCCGTAAATGTATAACGCTACTACGGTGTAGCTATCAATCTTCTTATATATAAAAATTAAATGGTCTGTGTTCGTATCCGCATAACTCGAAAACGGCTGAACGGATTTTTTTCATTTCTTCAGCTGAAACATTCGTTATAGTTTCCGACGGGTTTATATGATATTTCCTTTTGCGAAAATCACGAATAAGGTTGAGTAAATCGTCAAAAACTAAAACTAAGTACCGTATGGGAATTTCGTATGGATTGTTCACAACGCGCATTTTCGCCTACTATGCAGGACAACGTCTGCCGGGGCGACTAGTTTTTATATAATTCATGGTCTGAATATTCATAATCCAATGGCACGGCAAATGCTGGGTAAAGCGTACCTGAAGGAATAAAATAGACCCCATCTCGCGGTCCTTAGCCTCTTACCCAGCAAACTCCTATCCCTACCTTCTCGTGGTACTGGCCGGGATACGAGCAACTTTAGGGAAGATCGGGTAACCAACCCCGGTGGAAACTATGGTCGTATGCTGACATGGAAAGAGGGGTTTGCTCCTCTCCGGAGTTGCAAATATTACTTAGGGTCTGTTCTCTATGTCTGGATTGTCTCACAACAGCGTCTGTTCTCCATGTTAGGGGCGACTGATCATCGTCCGAGTGCCAGCGAGGGACTCTAAGTGAAACTGTGCACCATGGTCCACCGGGAATAAGGAGGAATGGTCCTCCTGAAACTTAGCTAGCCTTAAAAGAAACTCAACGAACAATCAACAAGAGAGTACGGACCGGAACCATCGGACGACCGCGACGAAATGGGACTAGCGATTGGAAACTCGGTTCGTGGAACTGTAAATCTCTCAACTTCAACGGAAGCACACGCATACTCGCCGATGTGCTCTAGGACCGTGGATTCGGCATCGTAGCGCTGCAGGAGGTTTGTTGGAAGGGATCAATGGTGCGAACGTTTAGAGGTAATCATTCCATCTACCAGATATGCGGCAACACACACGATATGCAAAGGCGCGTGATCGGGTGGTGGCCGATCAACGAGCGAATGTGCAGGTTGAGGATCAAAGGAAGGTTCTTTAACTTCAGCATAATCAACATCCATAGCCCACACTCCGGAAGCACTGATAATGATAACGACGCATTCTACGCGCAGCTGGAACGTGTGTATAACAGCTGCCCAAGCCACGACGTCAAAATCGTCATAAGAGATTTGAACGCTCAGGTTGGCCAAGAGAAGGACCCGACTATTGGAAAGCTCAGCGCTGACCGGCAGACGAACGAAAACGGCCTTCGACTAATTGATTTCGCCGCCTCCAAGAATATGGCTATTCGCAGCCCTTCTTCTAACGCAGCCTTCCGTATCGGTACACCTGGAGATCACCACTGCAGACAGAATCACAAATCGACCACGTTCTGATTGATGGACGGCACTTCTCCAACATTATCGACGTCAGGACATATCGTGGCCCTAACATCGACTCTGACCACTATTTGGTGATGGTGAAACTGCACCCAAAACTATCCGTCATCAACAATGTTCGGTACCGACTACCGCCGCGGTACGACCTAGAGCGACTGAAGTAACCTGATGTCGCCACTGCATACGCACAGCATCTCGAGGCAGCGTTGCCGGAAGAGGGTGAGCTCAATGGGGCCCCTCTTGAGGACTGCTGGAAAACATTCAAAGCAGCCATTAACGACGCAGCGGAGAACAACGTCGGGTATATGGGACGAAGTCGACGGAACGATTGGTTCGACGAATAGTGCAGACCGGTTCTGGAGGAGAAGGACGCAGCGCGGGCGGTCGTGCTGCAGCAAGGTACCCGGCAGAACGTGGGACGTTATAGACGGAAGGGGAGACAGCAGACCCGCCTTTTTCAGGAGAAGAAACGCCGCCTGGAAGAAGCAGAATGCGAGGAGATGGAACAGCTGTGTCTTTCTCAAGATACACGCAAGTTCTATCAGAAGCTCAACGCATCTCGCAAAGGCTTCGTGCCGCGAGCCGAAATGTGCAGGGATAAGGATGGGAGCATCTTGACGGACGTACGTGTGGTGATCGAAAGGTGGAAGCAGCACTACGAGGAACATTTGAATGGCAGTGAACGTCAAGGCAGCGGAGGAGATGACCACGTCAGTTCAGCGGACGATGGAAGCCAACCAGCCCTCACCTTGAGGGAAGTTGGATGCGATCAACAGCTAAAGACCAATAAAGCAGCTGGTAAGGATGGTATCGGAGCTGAGCTGAACACAGAGTGCCTAACAAATAAAGATTTTTTTTTGGAAACAAATTATGCTTTCAATTTGATGTCGACATCAAAATATGCTTTCAGTTTGCTTTATTTATGTTATCAGACTTTGGTCGGGATCCTCACCACTTGTCAGGCGTATGGTTGCAGAATTTCGTCTTCCCTTGTTCAAATGAAATAACGCGTGGCGGTTCATTTTATTTTTTCTCAAGTTCAAATCAAATTTACAAATTTAATGGTTTCAATAAAATATGATTTTATTTTTTTCTGTTCATACTAAAGTGTTGTTCCCCTTTAACTCTAACAAACTTTATCCTAAACTTAGTAAAGTCTAGAGAGTGAATGCTAGTGAAGGACCCTGTGCGTATATTGCACCCGATATTTCACGCTGGAATTAAAGGTTTCATGTAGGTGAAACTGGACACAAATGATCCCCACTTTTTGTATAGAATATTTCTCGATGTAACATGCACAGATTTGCACTCTTCTTGATGGACTTGATAAAGAATTCAATAAGCTATTCAAAAACGTCATTGGAAGCTATTATTTGTTCATGATAGTTACCAAAAAATCGATTTTGCCGAAAGTTAGAAAATTTGGCATTTTCAAAACTTGCGGGAGACTTGATCCCCATATAGGGGGAAATTGATCCCTTTATGAGCTGAACATGTTTGGGTTCTTCCAAGTCTAATGAAAGGTTGAATTGGTCTAGCCTCAAATCCTAACAATTCTTCATAGTCTGCCGTAATATCAGTCGAGCGAAAATTAAATATTGTTAGTATTAAGCAAGGCAAGTATTTTGGTTCTCAAATAGAGTAATAGCGACAGATAGAATGTCTGCTATAGCAACAAAATTTGCATGGTGATGATGATTTATCTGCAAACCATTCACTCCACTAAAAGACTCCACTAAAAGACAGTAAGACTTTAGTCATATCACGATAACCATGATGTTCCCAAGAGGATCTCTCTTTGTGATTGATACAGTTATGATACCAAAAATGATTCATCGATACATAAATATATCTTTGTAATTTTAGAATCAAATTATTCTATTAAATCTCTGAAAATTGGCCACACTGCAAATGCCATGGCCAATGGTAAATATCCCTGAGTACCTGTTTTGGGACCAATAAAAAAAGAGTGTGATACCGCCATTGGGGGTGACAATGGGTCTGGGGAGAATGGGTCATCGTTCTCGCCGGCAGTCTAGAGGTAGTAGAGCAAATTGTTCAAAAAGGTCTCTTATATTTTGGTTTTCTTGTCCTCATATGCATTCAGTTTTTTCTACAAGCATTCTAAGTAGCTGAAACAGTGACCCATTCTCATCCCTATTTGACCCATTGCCTCTCCCGACGACGGTACATCGAGATCGCTAGACTACTATCAATACCACAACCGTGATCATACCAGGATAATGACTTCATACATCAATATGGTACTGTCACGCATCATCATTTTTGTAGTGCGTGTTATTATTACACAAATGCGATTTCTCTTAAACGACTGGCCAAAAGATGTTGAATGAGCCTATTATTAAAAATTCTTTAAGAAGATTTACAAATAAATGGTGATTGTAAGCAAACTTCTCCTAGTTCAAACGGAAAAAAAATAATACCAAATCGAACAATACTGAGCCCTGTGATTTATTGAGTATTTTCAAAGCTTAATTTACACTCTTTTTCATTGAAAATAACGTAACTAATAAACTAATCAAAACTAAGTATGTTCATGTTCAACTACACATTTTTCTGGTTAATGAATTAAGCCTATTGAGAAATTCAAATTGCGCGTTTATTGTCTGATTGACAAAATAAAAGAGAAGTTTAATTTATTTATACTTTTTGACTAGAAAAGAATTTTAACAGATTAATTAGGGGAAGTGGGGGTAACACGCCCATAGGGGTTAAAACGCGCCACCCCTGAATAAGGTTAAATATCCCCATTGTGATTATTTTAAATAGTCTATACGATGAATCAATGAAAAATATTGCCATTGGATACATATATTTCATGATTTTTCTCTAGTTACACATGAAAAACTCGAAAAAATGATTTTTGCGTGTTTTGATGCAATTCTAGCTCGGTGAAATTTAGTCTTTCTATCGCTGTTATTCATTGGTAAATTGAAAATTGAGCCATGAGCCATGCTGCTTACTCGTGTTCTTTATGTTCCACACGAAATCGTCGTCAAAATTGGTCTTAAAACGATTTGATGGGCCTTCAAACTTCTGAGGTCGGTGTGGGGCAGTACGCCCATGCTCATTTCGTATGACCGAAACAGCTGAAACATTCGGTTAATTGCCTTAATGTAGGCAATTAAAATGAAAATCAGTACGATAAACACATGCGCGTTTTAACCCATCCACTGGCGCATCTCACCCCGCATGGTTTCAAAATCAATATTTTTCGGGTGCTTTTAAAAATCAAATTTCTGTGCAATAAAATGTACAATTAGATATCTGTCATCGGTAGTCAGTCGCAGATATGCTGTTCTTTAGTATGCGCTGATGAAAACTGGCTGAAATGGTGGTTTTCATTGATAAAAATGGCATTTTCCTTAACGTGGGCGTCCTACCCCCAGTTCCCCTATACAGCAAACGCCTTAATATATGCAATATCGGGATCAAGTGTGTCCAAACTGTGGGGGATCAAGTGTGTCCATGTTGAGTATTTATCTTGTTTTGTTTTTGTATTCAATGGAAAATAAGCAATAGTTAATTGAATGAATTTATTCAATTCTACAATAATAACACTTTGTCCAGTAAAAATTTTGTACGTTTTGGTTGGACATATTCAAATTTATTAAACTTTTCTCTTTTGAAGAAAAAAAGAATTGAGAATGCTTAAATAATAAAACCTCTCTAAAACTAATATTCATAAAGTAACTAATGTCAAATGTTACTCAGATTCAATATTCTATCTAACGGATTCGTTTGAACATATCATTGGTATAAAAATGTGATTAGTTTTCGAGAAAACAGGGGGGATCATGTGTCCCCGGGGATCATGTGTGTCCAGTTTCCCCTAAACATTCATTGTAGTACCTAGCAATTACTTTAAAATGAAGCACTGAAATTTAGTTATATTAAAAAAATTGTAAATGTAAACAAGCTAGGAGGTCCGTTACTATTATATAAGGGGGAGGGGGTCCATAATAGGCACAAGGAATGTGCAGAAATGGAATATGTAAATCAAATGAAGGATCATCATGGACATATAAACACTCTCGAGTCTACCTAATATGAATCTGGAGTTGGACCGAATTTGCCTACTGAAAGAAAATTTATAAATAAAATCGGAATTACAGCAAAACTCTCAAGAGAAAATAACGCAATGCAGTTATCTTTGGGCTTTGCATAAATATATCAAATTCTAATTTGTTCAATCACCGAGCTCCAATCAATTAAATATCAATTTTTTTTATTAGGTTTTTCAGGAATTCATTTCTTTCAGCAATGTGTAATCACAAGGCTTTTTATTTTATCATCAAAACCTATCAATGGATTAAAAGATTCTTATAAATGAATAAAACTCTTTTCAAACCGATTGTATTCTCCGATATTTCTTTGTCCGGACAGCTAAACCGGATTTTAGGAAAATCAAAACATCCAATCATAAATTCTCCGAAACTGTGCCGCATCATAAACATATCCAACACCTGTTTAGTGCAAATTCACACCTCGTTTATTGCAACCGTCATATCGAGTGCGACAGCTATACTGACGCGGCGCCAATGACCCGATCAGCGGACAGAACGGTTTTTCAGAAATCGAAAAAAGTTCCATCTTCCATTCAGAACTCAATACAACTGACATTGAAATTGACAGCCATGTAACCCACAAAACAAAGCGCAGCTCCCTTCTCGTTGCACAAACAAACGCTCCATTGAATTCCTCCTACATACGAGCATCGCCGATGTTGTGCTTCGTATAGAACGCGCTGATCGTTGAAGCACGCCACCAGCTATTGTCATTCTCGTGGTGTGGAGTGCGTGCGCCCGAGTAGACTTTTCACCGCTCGAGTGACAATAATAGGGAAGAATTTAATTACCCACTGGAACCACCGCAATGGTGATGCAATAAACCACACACTGCCCGCGATGCGTCTAAATTCGATTATAAACGCCTGCCATTAGGGATGGTAGTTAGGTGTGTAGTGTTGACGCGGGGAAAACGAACATTGATTACGAAATAAATTGGTACTCACGTCGGATTTTCGTCGGATGTAGGTCATGTTTTTCTTCCGTTACTTTGTAACCATCTGAGCCGGATGGTCCCACTGGAGGTGGTCGAGTGACGTATCCCGGTGAACTAGGTCCAGATCCAGATCCGGATGGTCGTAAAGGAGATCCCCCGTAACCGGAGGGTTTGTTGTCGATCGGTCGTTGAGGTCCCGTGCCGCCATAGTTCGATATGGTGTTGTCTACAGGTTTCATATTTCCCGTTGGCGCTGTTGGGCCCGATGGACGATGTCCAAAGTATCCGGCGTACTCCGGACGAAGGTAGTTGTTATCAAGCGATGGGATGCTTTGTGCGTATATATCGGGCGGTCGTTCATTGGTGTTGGGCATTGGGTAATTTGTTTCGTAGAGCATTGGGAACTGATAGTTGGGGTAGTTCCCCGGTCGGGACGGACCCGATCCAGGATAGCTTGGTCTGAGATCAAGAGGATATTTTGTGGGTGATTCGGCGGGCATCGTTGGCGATTGCTTTGGTGGTAGACGATCTGGACCGGTTGAGATCTGAGGACCGGTTGCAACACTGGTGGATGGAGTGTAGTGGCCGGTTAAAGTTGACGAAGGTTGCCCATTTGTTGTGTAATATTCTTCGTCTGGAGCGGTTGTTTCCTGAATGGTTTCACCGGTGGATTGCCCATAAGTCGTTCCTACGCTTGATGAATATGTTCCTGGATATTCGCTCGTTGGGCGAGCGTCTGTAAATCCTCCTCCGTTACTGGTTGATGATATCGGCTCTCCGGGAGCTGTAGTACCGGCAGGGGTGAAAATTGGAGGTCCAGGTCGTTCTGGGGCTCCCGATGAAGGTGGAAACGACGCTGTCGGTCGTTGTGTTCCACCTGGCGGTAGTTCATTTCCGGGAAAGTTACCCAGGCCTACAAAAATGATACAAATGTTAATATGATAATAATTGTTACGAACTTTTTAATCTTAATTACCTGGACGCGGAGGAGGATTCGACGGCCCACCTGTGTCTAAAAAACAGTTATACTTTCGTGCGTAGAGATCAAAGTCAGGGTCGAAAATGGTTCCGACTGGGCGAGAATTAGTGGCATCGATAATATTCGCTGACAATTGACAAGTTCCATTTCCTCGACCAGAAATGCTGAAATGGTTGAATATCAATGTAAGAACATTTTCTTAAACATGTTTGATCAAATGAATTTATACCCAAAGGCGAATGTTTGGCACTCCTTGTCATTGAGACAAAGCGTTTCGCATATTTTCAATGAGTTCGTATCAGAGTTCCGGAATGTCTTCTCGAAGGGGAGCATAGCGCCCAAAGCTATCCGCTCAAAACAATCTGTGGAATAGAAATAAATAAAACTTCTTAATAAAAAGTGCAGATAACTAATTGATTTAGGGGTTGTAAAAAAATCAACAAGAGATAATGTGTATGGATTATCACGCATATTTAGAGAGTGGGGAGGTGTGGATTTGAATTCTACTAAGACACGTGTTTTCTTTTTCGTAAAATTATTATCAATTTGGAAAGGAAAATATGCGCTGCGCATATGCACAGTCAAGATATGTAACAAAAATTAGGTTCATTCGACGAAACATTATTCGACTAAATGTCTCTTGACCATGTGATATAGATTCATCTTATTTGGTTAGCCCTTTCGGGACGGATGGGTCATATATGCCCAGCGTGTTATATTGGCTGTGAAAAATCACAGAAGAGAGTTAGGTCCCAGTTTCTTCAGCAAAAATGTTCATCAGGATATCGGCTATACAGGAAAAATCAGGGCAAATCAAGTTTGACTATACCCTGAAGACCCTGATATCCAAAACCTTGAGAAGATTTTGTTTCTAACAGCATGCAGATGAATATAAAATATTTGAATCCTATACCATATTGTTTAATAAATCTAAACACTCAACAAAGTTTCGTCATCTTGATCGTTGAGACAGTGATCAATTTTCAGGAATATGAGATGCCCAAGGTTCTCCAAAACATTCTTGATTTCAGCCCATGGTATCTACCAGATCAACTTAGGCTTATGCAATATCTTCATCATCGGCATATACCCAATACGGTCGAATAGGCATATGCGCACCATGCAAACCGAATTTTGTTGAATACCATATGTTCAAGGTAGGTACTCATATACTCAATATATCCAATAGGAATATGCGCAGAATGTAAACCCAATTTTCTGGAATACGAAGTGTTCATGGTACTCTAAAACGTTTTCGAGTTCAGTTCAAGGTATCTACTAGATCAGCGGTTCTCAACCTGGGGTACATGTACCCCTGGGGGTACCTTTGCTGGCCCTAGGGGGTACCTCGGACCAAAATGCGTAATGGCGGATGTGTAAAAATTTCAATAAAAACTTTATGATATAGTTCTGATAATTTTTTATTCTAAGACTGTATTGAACATAATCAGAAAATTCGTTCAGTAAATCAAAAATTTCTGAATCCCGCTTTTTTCAAGTGACAGTGTATAAAGAGCTGTGGGATAATAGATCAAAGACCACAAATCGTCGAATAAACAAATTAAAAAATCTTTAAAATTTAAAAATTTGGAAGACTTCTCTTAAGA
This sequence comes from Armigeres subalbatus, assembly GCF_024139115.2. Taxonomy (NCBI): domain Eukaryota; kingdom Metazoa; phylum Arthropoda; class Insecta; order Diptera; family Culicidae; genus Armigeres; species Armigeres subalbatus. Next base: position 369,186,918 of record NC_085140.1, on the reverse strand, counting down.
AACTTGGAAGTCTTTTTTTTTAAAGAGGCTTGCGAGCCTTCTTTCAGGAGACATGGAAGCCTCCTTTCACGAGGCTTAGGAGCCTCCCTTTCAAAAGGGTTGGGATCCTCCTTTCAAGAGATTCAGAAGCCTCTTTTCAAAAGGCTCGGAAACCTCCTTGCAAGAGGCTCGGAAGCATCTTTTCAAAAAGCTCGGAAGCCTCTCTTCAGGGGCTCGGAAGCCTCCTTGCAAGAGGCTTAAATGCCTACATTCAAGATGCTTGGAAGCCTTGTTTCAAGAGGCTCGGAAGCCTGCTTTCAAGACGTTAGTAAACCTAGGAAGCCTACTTTCAAGAGGCTTGGGAATTTCCTTTCAAGAGGCTTGAGAGTCTCCTTTCAATAGACTTGGGAGGCTTAGAATTCTTTTTTCAAGAGGCTTGGAAGTCTCCTTTCAAGAGGCTCGCAAGCCTCCTTTTAAAAAGCTCGGAAGCCTACTTTAAAGAAGCTCAGAAGCCTCTTTTCAAGAGGCTCGTAAACCTATCTTCAAGAGGTTCGTAAGCCTCCTTTCAAAAAACTCCGAAGCCTACTTTCAAGATGCTCTCTTTAAGAGGCTTGGGAGTTTCCCTACAACAGACTTGGAAGCCTCCTTTATAGATGCTCAGACGCCACCATTTAAGAGGCTCGAAAGACTTCTTTCAAGAGGCTTGAAAGTCGGCTTTTAAGCTGATCGGAGAGTTATTTTCAAGAGGGTCAAAAACCTTCTGTCAAGAGGCTTAGAAACCTTGTTCCAAGAAGCTCGGAAACCTTCTTTTAAAAGGCTCGGAAGCCTCTTTTCAGGAGGCTCGAACACCTACTTTCAAAAGGTTCGGATGCCTTCTTTCAAGAGTTTTGGAATTATTCTATCGAGTGGCTTGAAAATCTCCTTTCAAGGGGCTGAGAAGCGTCCTTTCAACATGCTTAGAAGCCTCCTTTTAAGAGGTTCGGGATAACGATCGTTTCAGACAACTTTTTGGAGAACCATATATCCCGTTAGTTTTCAGGTCCATTTTGCATATATCTTGAGAGTTACGCTTATTTTTATTTACGAAAAAATATAGGGGGTACCTCAATAAATGGAAAAGCTCGAAGGGGTACCACTAAAGAAAAAGGTTGAGAACCGCTGTACTAGATCATTCATGACTTTTGCAAGGCTCCACCCCACTATCCCGAATGACAGTCCCCTGAATTCCATTACCCCGAAAGCCATTATCCCGAATGAGGCACCATCCATTACTCCGAAAATATTTAGAAACAGATACCGATGAATCGCAAAATGAAAATATTGTTGAGGCATAAACAATATACTACTTAGACTTACTTAGAGAAAGGCAATAAAGATTCTGTTTAACCAAAATTTTTGATTTACGTGTAATTAACTTGGACTGTCATTCTACGCCATTATTATCTGGGAAAAAATTATCTGTCCGGTACGAGATAAAAAAAAGTAATAACGCCTTCTATAAATGAACGCGTTCGTCCGGTATAAGGCAAACAGAGGAGATGATGCCTTCTTTAAATTAACGCGTTTGCTCGGTATTAAGCGGGTAGATAATGCCTTCTTTTAATGAACGCGTTTGCCCGGTATAAGGTGAACAGAGGAGATGATGCCATCTTCGAATGAACGCATTTGCCCGGTATAAGGTGAACAGAGAAGATAAGGCCCAGTCAACACAAGATCGTATATGATGTCACATAAGATGCTAAAGTGCTGGCCTCCACTAGGTACTATGGCCTAGGTACTTCCCCATACAATATGTACGTATATCGCCTCCACGTTAGCATCTTATGTTGCATTATATACGATTTGGTGTTGACTGGAACTCTTTAAATCAACGCTTCTGCTCGGAATAAGGCAGATAAAAAAAACCTTCTATAAATAAACGCGTTTGCCCGGTATAAGGCGAACAGAGGAGATTATGCCTTCTTTGAATCAATGCATCTGGCCGGTATAAGACAGAAAGAAGAAAATACCTTATATAAATGAACGCGTTTGCCCGGTATAAGGCAAACAGGGTATATAATGGCTTCTTTTAATGAATGCGTTTTCCCAGTATAATGCGAACAGAGGAGATGATGCCTTCTTTAAATCAATGTGTCTGCCCGGTTTAATGCAAAAAGCAGAAATGAACGAATTTACCCGGTATAAAGCAAACAGAGATGATGTCTCCTTTGAGACAAAAAGAGGAGATAACGCCCTCATTGTCTTTCTAGCTGCTTGTCGTCTGTCGTTTGTCGCAACAAGGTATACCGCCGGCTTTCCATACACTATTGAAGCCAAATTCCCACAAAAGATTTTTTAATGTCTAAAGTATAGCCCAGTCGTCGTGGACTTAAGTTTCCACCAACTCTCTGCATTTTGCATGAAAATTGCTGCAAAATCTATTCCCAATCTGAATAACCAGGAAGGGTGACACACGAAGTGGAATGTGATTTTACGGAACAAGAACTCATCGTTCTATACTGTATTGAAACAATTCCAGTTTGAAGAACGGAACGCACCGTCGGCGCAAAAAGAAGGTGATGAAGACTATCATTTATTTGGAAGGCTCATTTGCCGTAAAGCGTTACGGAGCCGGAATCATGTTTTTGAATACAATTTTTTATGATTCTTATACTCTAATATTAGTTTTAGGTAACCGAAAGACTCGCGGTTTGGTCGAGGTTAGGGAATACAATTATACAATAAGAAAGGAAGGGAATATAGGATGCTTAATAAATTACATAGCTGATGTCCACACAGTTGAAATCCTTGGCAATGTTTCACATCTGTAACGAGACAAATTTTTTTGGGAGACAGCAACGAGAGGAAGACATACGAATGGGGTTTAACGCGACAACAAGAGGAAGACTTTCTTAAGGGATAACGACAGTAAAAGCACAGACACACAGACATAACTCTTCATATAAATTGTTCGAAACATTATCGTCATTCGTTTAACAGTAAACACTACTGCCATGTATTATCAGAATCGTGGGAAGCACAGTCGACCATGATTGATTGCCGTCTGACGTTGGCTCCTTACGCATACTTCTATACTTCATATCATCATCGTCATTGATGCAGAAAACATTCAGCAGCATGTACACAAATTAAATGTCAAAGCAATTGAACGCTAGCGCCACTGTTGGCACAATCGCGTAGCACAGATGTATTCTAAATCTACCGTTAAACACGTGAGCGATGTTAAAATCAAAAGTGTTACGCCTGTTTGTCTGTGGTAAAAGGGGAGAATGGACAACGACTACAGTCTAACATCAGCAACTTTCAAAAATTGGTGGACAAGGGACATGTATTCGAGATCAAGATCCGCCAACACTTCCCTAATAGGCTTTGGCTGCTTTCCTCGGACCCGAAGATGTCCAGATAGCGCAGATCTGGGGCCACGATGCTCCTCGCACGCCCACACAACATGGTCAAACGTCCTGATAATCTGCACCGCAAACACAGAGATTACTTTCGGAGAGCCACACTCGAAAAAGATGTGCATTTAAAGGGTAGTGATTGGACATTAGACGCCCCATATTCAATTTTTTAACCATAGACGCTTCGACACCGGTGAATTGAATACAGCCATTTACCCAACTCCCCATTTGCCCATTTCTGCTGCCAGCTGATCAAGGTTTCCTGGTGAACTAATGAGAAAAATTCATCGAAGGTGATTTGCCGATCGCAAAAATCACCTTCCACAGAGCCCACCTTAGCCAAAGAGTCCGCTTTCTCATTTCCCAGGATCGAGCGATGAGAAGGGACCCAAGCCGTTATCGTTCGCATAAAGTTGATTCGTTTCTGACATTTTTGGTCAGATACACAATATGCTTCCAAAATGTGCATTTGGAATCGAACCAGACCAAGAGGTATTTAGAAGACATGCTGTGAGTAATTGTCTTACCCATCAGTATAAGCGGGAACTTTGCCGGCTTATGTTTTCTTGAAAGGACAATCATCTCAGTTTTCTCCGGAGAGAATTCGATACCCAGCTTTAAAGCACAAGTAGATAAACTGTCCAGAGTATCTTGCAACGGTCCTGCGGTTAGCCCCGAAACGGATACAACACAATCATCTGCAAGCTGTCTTAACGAGCAATTTGGCATGAGGCATTGTCATCAATGTCTCTGGCGTAAAAGTTGTAAAGGAGGGGGCTCAAACATGAGCCCTGAGGGAGACCATGTAGCTAATTCGTGAAGTTGCCGAGTCACCATGAGAAAACTCATACGCTTCTCTGACAACAAATTGTACAAATAGTTGCTCAAAATTGGTGAAAGTCCACACGAGTGCACCCAACCGGCGGTTGTTAGATTTTCTAACAATTTTGTATAAGAATCTGCCAAAACCTGTATAAGAAATGGGCATATGCGAAATTGTTAGATTCTTATACAAAAAATGTAAGCTATCAAACAAATATTGTAAGAAAAGCTTACAAAATTGTTAGATTTTTATACAATACTTGTATAAGAATCTAGCAATTTCGTATATGCCTAGTTCTTATACAGGTGTTGGTAGATTCTTATACAGAATTGTTAGAAAATCTGACAACCGCCGGTTGGGTGTGGAGTTTGTTGGAAAAGACATCGACTCTACCAGAATCAAAAGCCCCCATAATGTCCAAAATCACTGAGCCCATTTGCTCTTTTTGAGCGGAAGTAATCTGAATTTCTGCCATAATATCAATGTCCTCGGCGAAGCTACATATTTTTTTAAATACGATGAGAACATGTACTACCTATCATGAGAAGTTGATGTACCAATACACAAATGAATCGTGCGTCTCCACATGCCCATATGCCCAGATATGTATGGTTGTGCACATTTTCAATATCGCATCCTGCAGTCTGCGAAGCTAATGCTCTTTTGAAAAACTCTCATGAGGACATAAATTCAATACTAAATTTTCAAAACGACTTATCTGCTTTTGTAAACAAAGATTCAAACGTCGATTTGTCGAATCTGAGAGCACTCCCACGTAAACTAACACCGTCAAACGGTAGCCGAAGTCTTCATCTATGTGTTGATGGTGTTGGTTTGCGTGGAAGTGTTCTCAGATTCGACAAATCGACGTTTGATTCTTTGCTTACAAAAGCAGATAAGTCGTTTTGAAAATTTGGTATTGAATTGTGAGATTGTCAAAATAACTCAGTATGCGAGCACTATGAATATAAAACATGCAACAGACTCCAACGTCAAGGAAGCGACGAACCCCGTCTATTTTGTGACCAAATAATCTCGAAATCAACTATCGCCAGTCGTCAGTCGATTTCTGATGTCGTGAACCACAAATGCAGCACATGAACAGCCCGAATATACTTTTATTGTCAACCAGTGTTATCATTGTGGCCAGCAATATCGGTTTTCATCGTAAGCTTTCAATAACTGTTAAATTGGTGTGAAGAATCTATGACAAAAGGTCGAAGGACAAAAGGTCGAAAGACAAAATGTCGAAGGACAAAAGGTCGAATGGACAAAAGGTCGAAGCGCCAAAAGGTCGACGAGGACAAAAGGTCGAATGGACAAAAGGTCGGCGGGACAAAATGTCGAAAGGACAAAAGGTCGAAGGGACAAAAGGTCGAAATAACAAAATTGGCTAAATTGAAAGGCCATCGTATTGAGAACAATACAAAGAAAAACTATGATGTAAGTACCGTCATCGGGGTTGACACTTGGCCAAATAAGGGTCAGGTTGGCCCATGTTTAGAGCAAATTCAGCACAAGGAAAATGTAATATAAGATACCTATTTGAGCGATTCACATAGCCGACCTACAGGCTTTTCGTGAGAACGATGGCCCAATCTTGACTTGATCCCACAACCTCTAATTTCTACACAAAACTCTACCACCAATATGCAATATGCAAGTACATTCATTCAATTATTTAGTTTACATCCAAACAGAAACCACTGAATTAACAATTTGTCGTAACAATACACGTGTTAATAATTCGAGAACACGGAGTTCTTTTAAAAAAAAACTTAAACGTCTAACTATCTTCACTGTTCACAACCAACTGATTTATTATCCTCCACTTAACTACATTACAAGTATCCTGAATCTGCACTGCCTCGGTAGGTACACGTTCGATGATCGCCCTCGATATCGTTGGCCTGCTTCTGCTAATGCGTCTCGATGTTGCCAACTCCAAAATGCTGACACCGATGGGAACGTCGATGGGATTTCACAAAGTCCGGTCGGCAACGACGTTAACTCACGGTTCGAGGCGGTTCGGTTCCATCCTCGAATGCGCCCCACGCTCGCCAAGTCGTTTTACACTTGGTCTGCCCACCTCGCTCGCTGTGCTCCACACCGTCTCGTACCTGCCGGATCGGAAGCGAACACCATCTTTGCAGGGTAGTTGTCCGGAATTCTTACAACATGCCCTGCCCATCGTACCCTTCCGGCTTTAGCTACCTTCTGGATACTGGGTTCGCCGTAGAGCTGGGCTAGCTCGTGGTTCATTCTTCGCCGCCACACACCGTCTTTTTGTACACCGCCAAAGGTGGTCCTAAGCACCCGTCTCTCGAATACTCCGAGTGGTGGCATATGCACAATCATGATTATATCCTGGAACACTAATGCAGGATCGTTCATGCTGTTTACCATGAGAGAGATTTTTTCGGTAATGTTGTACAAAATACAACATCACGCATGTTTGAGTGTTAATTAAAACGATTCGTACGGTTGAATAAGCGAATAATGTGCATAATGTAAACTGTTATGTACGGCTTAAGGCCAATCTTTGTGTACATGCTTCAGTGTTTATTTCTTATTTAAAACCAATAACAACGTCACGTTGAATAAAAATCAATAACATCCCCATCTAATTCATGATGATGAGTGGAAAATGAATTTGACACACATTTATACAAGAGACTGACAATCTTCTGATTCTCCATGAATGATCAACATCGGATTGTAATGTATAGGAATGTATAGGAATGTCGCGTCGGCGAAATAATTAATTATAAGACATTGAATCAAAGATACCAAAACTAACGTATTTCACTCAAACATGCACTCGAAGCAACACGTGTTACAAGAGCACGATCTAACAAGTATTATTTTTCAGTTCTCATCCCGAGAACTAATCAAAACCATACACCCATAAACCATAAACCAGCTCACCCTGGCTGCTGAATATTCACTGTAAATTGGTTAAAGAACTGCCCATGAAATAAAGAAGGAGAAATCTCTGGAAATGTAATAAGCTAGATTTCTTTTTCAGAAACATGTTCTCAAACTTCTCAAATTTATTCAACAATCTCAAATTTAGTATTTTTCATGTATACAGAATTATAAATTTTTAAATTTTGTCCATTCGACCTTTTGTCCATTTGACTTTTTGTCCCTTCGACCTTTTGTCCCGTCGACGTTTTGTCCCCTCGACCTTTTGTCCCGTCGACCTTTTGTCCTTTCGACCTTTTGTCCCTTCGACCTTTTGTCCCATCGACCTTTTGTCTCTTCGATGTTTTGTTCGTCGACCTTTTGTCCTTCGACCTTTTGTCTTTCGACATTCTGTCCCAAAGCCTGGTGTGAATGTTCCATATCACTTAATTTGGAGTCGACACTAACTTTGAAAAGACAAGCATAGCTAGGAAATAAGTAATCCTATTTGCATGCGTTTTATGACAGCGTGGCGTTAGAGGAGTACAAAAAAATAGTGAATTTAAGAAACTGGTTACTGTGCAGAAGAAGGGCCAAATACTGATAATATTATTTGCAACTCAGTACGATGAGCATAACACTTCAGTAATGCAGTCCAATCGTTTAAACGTTTTCCGAAGCTAAGTGATACGATGGGTTGCTACAAAGCAAGACTATGCTGCAGCTAGGTTCAAATCTCGGTTCGGTCTGGACAATTTGCCTTAAAAATGTTCCAACCTTTTTCTAATTTTCCGTATTCCACATTCAAATGCAACACGAATAGAAAACATTTATTAGGTAAGTGGTTCAAGAATTGTACCAGCTGTTAGGGGAATAACTCATTGTCTGAACCAACGATCGCGTCGAAAAATTGTCTACATCACTTCAAAATGGTTCGTGATATTAGATCGGACTGGCAAGAGAAGATCAGCAGCGAACCCAGATGAATCGATCATGGGGAAGATGATTACTTTCGATGTCGTTGATGTGTCCCAGTGACCTGAATATCTGGCAGACGGTGAAGCCCGGCACCCCCAGGGGTCGCGTGCAAAAATGTACACATTCTCCACTGGCAATTAGATGATCTGCACCCTGCATTGCCCATAGATATAGAAAGAACGCACGTTTTACGTCACGTCGCACTACTGCCGGACCTGATTAATCTTTCGCGTTTAAGATCGAAACGGCGGAGCGCATTTACACATATAGGTATTATGCAATGGCATCTGCCGTTGCCGAGAAGCGATTAACACAGTTGGATCGAACAATTGTTCTACTACTGTTAAATCATCCAGGTAAATATGTACTCTCTGTGCGCGCGGAAAAAGGTTAACGTGATATGGCGTTGGCAGTGGAGCGGATGTTTGCCATTATTTGCATACTAGAGATACCTTCTGTTAGTGTGATGCCGGAGTGGTAGTTGAACTATATTGATGATATAGAGGATTGTAGCTAGAAGTTAGGCTACTTATATATGATATCATTATTTTACACATATATCGTTATGGCATAACTGTATAAGAAAATATTTAAAAAATTATAGTACATAAAAATATTTGAAGAAATTTAAAAAATGGAGTGGAAGCTGTTGTCAACTTCCATTTATTATTGCAACTAGGTATCACCACTTTGAGCCAATGACATATTGTTAGCGGAGGAAAGGGGTTTGTTTGTCTGACATAGTTTGTCAGGATGGAACCGGCAGATCCATGCAAAAAGCCCCACATGTTTACGTGACGCGTACGCGGAGAGTTCGGCGCGAGAAAACGGATTTAGAACTCTCTTATGCAGGTTAATGAAACAGAACCAAATGTAATCGAGAGCGAAACGACTGACGCCACTGGAATGACATCGAGAGTGAATGGTGCGAAAGTGAGAGTGTGGAATCGCATTAGCTTCGATGTGCTTAATGTGGCATTACGGTTTAATCGCACTGGTTGTTATGTTTGATTTACTTCATGATCATGGTTCAGTATGCAAACGAAGTATAGACAGGACAGATATAGAGTTCGTAAAATTTAATGAGTTTGATGGATTTGTTTATGTGGAACATAAGTGTAATCGAGGGGGTCAGAAGCAGAGGGGTGTAAGTGAAATTTGGTCAAATTGAAGTTGACTTTAGCAAAAAATACTTATTGCTCTTGGTCGGTCTAGGTGGGGCCATGACCCGAGCTGCTGAGGGACAATTTTTGACCTAGAACTACGTCTTTATTTTCGATATAGATATGGGAGTTCATTTCAAAATTTGGAAAAACGATACAAAAAAATTATTGATTTTGGAGACCAAAAAGTTGATTATTTCTCAACGGATTTTAATGCTTGTCATATGACGAGTTTAGTACTATTCCGTTTAATTCCACCACGTTTATGATTTTTTCATCAATCGAATGCAAATCTATCTAAGATTCATAATCACTATTGAAATCTAATTATTATCAATAGTAAGCTTTGTAATTTTGTAATAGATTTGTAACCTATTCTCTAACACTATTTGTTTCCACAGATAGCCAATTATCGCATAATTTCACTTCTCTTTAAAAGTTTTCACTGATCCATTCGATTCATTTCTGGGACATGTTCAATTGCGGAATTGATTGGTGGAGTGAAACGGTAGGGGGAATTGTTTTAACGCACTCGCGGAGCAGAATAGGTTGACACATAAAATCTGTCATAAAATTATCAAATGATGGTTCAAAACGCTAAGGAAACCAACAAATGGTTGCTCATACAAGAGTTTGCAATTTTATTAAGTTTGAAAGTCACAAAGAGCTGGCTGTTTTGAGTAGAAGATCTTATATGTTGTAGAGTACCCTCTAGAAGTGACGGGTTGAGTACGTAGTCATACGTCTACAGTAGGTACAGCCGATCATAGGGTTGCCCCTTATAATTTTTTAGTCGATGTGAGGTATTGCATGCATGGGCTACAAAGGCCTTTTCTATGTCTTTGTTGCTTACTGGTCTTGCTGTTAACATTGCACAATAAGCGAAAAATTCATCTGATTATCATGTGATTGCATCAACACGTGTCCACTTTTCATATCCATATAGGTAATTAGTTGAAGAGAATGAGTGATGTAGAGTGAGGATTCTTGGGGCCTTCCTTAGCCGTGTGGTAAAATATGCAGGTACAAAGCAAGACATCATTCATCAAAACAGAGAAATGTAGCACCAATCTTGTCGCTTCGTCGCTTCTTTTTGCTAACATGCGTGCTCACTGCTGAAAAAAATCACAAAAATAAATAACAAATCAAAGGCCTTTTCCCTGCTTTGTATTTGATGGGATGGAAATGGGAGCTATGAAATGAAGTGCCGAAGCGTTCCCCTAGTTTAAGCAATTCTTCAGAATAACAATTATTGTTATTTAGGGCTTCCATTTTTCCCGGGAATCAACTTCCCGGGAATCGGGAAATGAAATAATAATTTTCCGGGATTTCCCGGGATCCCGGGAAATAAAAAAACTCTTGAAACAAATTCAAAATCGTAGTTTAAATTTTGTCGTAAAATATGATTTTGAAAATATACTTTTGACATCAGGAATGCTTGCTATTTTGTCCTCAAATGATAAAAGAGATATTGAAAGCCTGAGAAAGTGTTTGTTCAGTTCGAAAAGCGTTAACTCCTTCTACAAAACGTTCGCTATTTCATAAGTATTAGCATACGCTCTGGCTCGAGAGTAAGATCTGCAGTGTCCTGATGAGCTCCGCTAAGTGTTACTTTTCCATATTAAAAAAAAAACTTTTTCAGGTTGCATCCGCATTTTTTTTCAGTTTTTGGACAACGACGGCTTCGAGAGATTCTCTTTTATTATCGCCAAAATATTCCTAACTTGAACTATTCTTATACTCAACGACTTTTTTATGTGCATAGAATCTTCAGGTCAACTTTGAACGAAAAACCATTTTTATTCATGTACATCTACTTGAACACATTTTGTATTTAAAGCAGATGAATGAAATATTTGAAATGAGAATTCTTCCATTCGAAATAAAAAAGAGCTTTCAGGCGAGTGCTTGATTGTCGTACTTTAATGATCCTGACTATATTTTTTTTTCAGTCAAAATATGCTTGAAATGCCGAACAGCACCTAAAAATGAAATGAAATGTTTCAGAAATATCTCAAAATATAAACGAGTCTTCGGAATATGAGTCTGTTCGGGAATTGAATAGAAAAGGTCTTAAAAAACCTTTGGCAATAATAGGATAAACCTGCCAAAGCAGTCACTGCAATTGCCTGAATATCGGCGAACATTGGTAGCTCTGCTATTTCACCACAGACACTCAATTTTTAATTCGACTTCACAACGCTTACCGACGTTTGAATCTACTGAATAAAAGAACGATACGTACAAACTGGTTCTTTGTCTCGCCTCTCTTCAATACGTGTTGGAATGCACCGTATGATTCTGTAGCATTTTTAGTTATAACTTTAATTCTTAAACTTCAAAAGTGAAATAGATAGTAAGATGATGCTTGTAAAAAAATGTAATTGATACCCCAAAATTCGTCATCATCAAATTTGAAAAAAAAATAAGACAATTATTACAAAATATTTTAGTATGTTCATTTCCCGGGAAATTCGGGAAACTGATACATAAATCCCGGGAATCGGGAATCCCGGGAAATATGATTTCCCGGGAAATCGTTTCCGGGAATGGAAGCCCTAGTTATTACTATGAATTAATTATTATAGGAAAATTGAAATCAGTTTTTGCGAACATTGTTGCCTTTCTCGTTGCTGTACTAAGTGGCTTGTGGATAGTTCGTCGAATAACGTTTAGTCGAAAGGACATTTGGTCGAAGGGACATTTGGTCGAATAGACATTTAGTCGAATGTTGAAAGTGAATGTTAAAAATGAGTTATTAGGCGGACTGCGGAAGTTCAATCAGCGGCGGCAGAAACGAATACGGAAGCTAATGAAGATTTTTTGCTTGAGCAAACTGAAACTTCTGGAGACCCTGGTGGACAAAAGAGGAAAATTAAAACCTACAAAAAATGCAAACTATTAGGTGTCAATGGAGAAATGCATTCTATTTTATTATTTTTTTGGTACAAGCTCAAAAACAAATGATATCAATGTTTCCAATATTTCGTGAAGATCAGATCATTAAGAAATGGGGCAATGTTTGTCATTGTTAAACTTTTCGTTCAATCGAAAAACTTTCTAAAAATTAAACAAACCTTATATTATTTTATTCTTTTAATAACTGAATTAAATTATGCATCGTTATTTCGAAGAAAGACTCGCCTTTTTCTGTTAATGCCGCTGGTCAACCGGCGCACACCTTCTCTAATTATGATTATAGGTGTGCGCCGGTCCGAAAATCAGCGGCGGCGGCGTTTGTCAGAATTTTGGTCGGCGGCGGCGGCGTTTTCGGCGTCACGCCGAAAGCCATTTTATCCGGCGGCGGCGGCGTGAATCGGCGTGGCGATTTTTTATATAACGTTCTTGAAGATTTTTTTTCATTTTTTGGGATATTTTCAAGATATCAACGGGAGCATCTTTTCCAGAAAATTCTTTAATTTCTTCCAAAATATTCATTATTGGAAACTGTTTTAGAATTTTCCACAGGAACTTTGAAGCTGTTTGTAATTCCTAAGGAAAATTGTTCGTAATTTCATGGCAAACTATTCAAAATTTTCACGAGAAATTGTTCCAAATTTTTTACAGGAAATTGTTTGGAAAATTCTCGGAAAGTTCCTGTAGAGTTTTTGTTGAGTGTTTTGTAAAATTAACACTGAACATTTTTCGGAATATCCGCCGGAGATTCTGAGGAGTTATAACGGGAAACTCGCTGGAATTTTCAAGTTTTTTCAAAATGTTTTTATTTTTATTTCAATGGAAATTGTAGGAAATAGGAAGTTCATTCTAATTTACACGGGTTGCCATGCCATGGAAAATTCTTCAGAATTTCCACGAGGAATATTCCGGAATTTCCACATCGAGGTAATCATTCTACTACCTGGAAAAACCTGGAAAAATCATGGAATTATCCGAGCTTCAATTCAGCTTCAATGGAATTCACGGGTTATTCCTAAAGGAATTTCTAAAGAAAGCTAAGAATTTATTCAAAAAATCAATTAGGAATTGCTTTGTAAACTCTTTTGAGCAGTGGCGCCGGGAGTGGGTGGGACAGGTAGGACATGTCCTACGCATGAATTTTCCTGGGTGGGACAGTCAAAGCATTGTCCTACCCATGATTCTGGTAAGAACATATGAAGTCATTGGATGGCAAGAATTTTTGTGTTAGCAGAGATGATTTTAAAGTTAATCAGAGTCCAAATAATAATCATAGATGTTTTTGGTATCCTAAAGCAATAGACTACTGATTGATTGTTGTTTAGGACTTAAGGCACTTTAAAATCCCTAAAGCCCTCAAAGATGTCTATGTTTTACAGAGGTGAAATAGAAGTTGCTGAAATCTGCAAATGCGATTAATTAAATATTTTAGACGTTATGATTAAGCACGATTGAATGGATTATTCAAAGCCCACGGAAAAAGTTGTCATCAAACCTCAAAAGGTCTATTGAAATCTGAGGAACCAGAAACATACCGAAGACCGCTCTTAAAGGGTTCTGAGCTCCGAAAACAGATTTTTCGAGACGAGCCAGCCAGGCTTGGCATTTACTCGCACAATGAGCTCAATGAGCAAAAAAAAAGTTCATCAAAAATGAGCAACAAAACATCACGGATATGATCAAAACATAAAAAAAGATGCTCTTCGTTGTGGGAAAAATGAGGAGCGGCGCTCATTGAGAGAAACCGTTTGTCTCAATGTGCCTCTTTGAGGAGCATCAGTTTTGTTGTTCTTTCCAACTGAACGTACAGAGAAATGGAAGCACACTTCTGTCATACCATCGCTACCCGCACAACAGCCTCACACATTCGCACCTTTATGAGACCAGCATGAGAATAGGGACCGTGTATAGCATCCATGAATGGGTAGCAATGAACACCATTCTATCTTTACATTAATTATTTACTGCTTCTAAGCAACAGGCAGCTTGATGTAGGCAATTCTATATTTATCTGGTTAGCGATTACAATTTGGATTGTAAAGAGATTATTGACGAAATTATCTTATACTAGGCGAACCTGACTGATCTCACTCGGGTTTTATTTTTGATCGGTCAATCATTGATTAACGCTCAGGATGGAGATCTTTCAAGTCAGCCCTTTGCACCACCGGAGGTGTACAGGATCCGTAAATAAATCATTTTTGATTGAGGCGTCGCACTCTAGATCGATTTCAGTTCGAGCTTGATGGCTTTATTCAGAACTCATGAAACCGTTTCATTTAGACAACTTCTTAACTTTCCCCAGCAAATTGTTCTATTTTTTCATATACATAAACAAACACAGAAGAGCCCAAAACGATTCGATTGGTGAGTAAATCTTGCAAATCTGACAACCCGTTCACAAGCAAACTCATTTTTATATATAGAGGAAGATAGATAGAAGATGATGATGATGATGATGATTAAAGAAAATAAAAAGGAAAGGGCCAGGGAGCGATCCCTTGATCGTAGTGGCATGAAGGCACCTAGACCTACTTCAAAATATTGTGTAAACGTGTTTAAACGCATGAGACTTAAAATCCGCATACAAATGAAGCCTCATATTAAACGTGTAAAAATTAAATGCAACAGTCCTAAACACGCATTATGACAGTGATTGAATTGTTTTCTAAACAAAGACGATAAATACAATAACCTACTGGCTACCGTTAGATTAGCCAACTAATTATCATAATTTTTTTCGCCACCACCAATTCCGTCCTTATAAAAGAGGCTCAAAGATACTCAATGAGCAACTTTTTCCACACCTCATTGAGTCAAACTATTTAGTTATCATTGAGAAATGAATATATTTCGGAGCTACCCGAAAAAGAGTGAAACGCAAAAGTACAAAAGAGAAGAGCAAAAATTCGTGTGTCGAGAGCAGTGAGCATTTTTTTTCTTCTCCTGATTCGCTCTGAGGAGCATTCCATCCCTGGAGCCAGCCTCGGACTGAAAGTCTCGGTAATCTATATCAGCGGTTCTCAACCTAAGGTACATGTACCCCTGGGGGTACCTTCGCTGGCTCCAGGGAGTACTTCGGACAAGAATGAGTAGTGGCGGCTCTGCAGTCGCATCTCCACATCTCGATAATGAAGGGACCATCGATATAAGGAGAGGAAGGAAAATTGAAGATTGATTAAAGCTCGTTGCAATGAAAAACGATAACAAAACAAATGTCATCTCTTGTTTTTGTTGTGTTTGTTATTGTCAAAAACTGGTCTAGTAGTCTAGAAATTCGAATATATCGACATAGGAAGTGAGAATCCTGAACAAAATATGACCAGGAGATATCGAGATAGAGAAGTTAGCGAGATGTAGAAAGCCCAAATGTATGTAGATTGAAAGGACCTTAGAACAGGCTTGGAAGCCTCCCTTTAAGAGGCTTGGAATCCTTTATTCAAGAGGCTCGGAAGTCTCCATTCAAGAGGCTCGGAAGCTTATCTTGAAGAGGCTAGGAATTCTTTTCCCAGAACTGTTTCCCAAATTGGCATTTCCTATTTGTCCTACCCACGACTCGGAACATGGATGCGCCTCTACTTTTGAGAGTTCCCTCGGAAATTCTTCAGGAGTTAAAAAAAATGTAAAATAATTAAGGATTTCAAGGCAGTTCCTGGAAGAACTTTCGGAGAAATTTCTGGATCAATTTTCAGTAGAATTTTTGGATGGTTTTCCAAAAGAATCACTAAAGGCGTATCCATAGAAATTATTAGCGTAATTTTCTAAATAATTCCTGGGGAAGTTTCGAAGATGAGTCCCCGAAAGAATTCCTGGAGGAATTTCTTAAGGTAATTCAGGAGGAATTTCCGAAAGGATTCTTTAAGGAATTCCCGCAGAAGAACATGAAGGGATTTTCGAAAAAAAAATTAAGGAAATTGTGAAGAATTTTCGCAAAAAGAATTTTTGCTAAAAGAATTTTCGACGGAATTCCGAATGGATTGGAATTTTCAAAGAAATGTCTAAAGGTATTTTCGGACGAATTCCTAAAAGAATGTTCAAAGAATTCCTCAGAAGGATTCCAGAATGAATTACTATGGAAATTTTAAACGAATTTCCGAAGGTTCAAAGGAAGATGTAGAAGAGATGCTAAAAGAAACTCTCTAGAAATGTCCAAATGAATTTCCGGAGAAGTTACTGGAGGAATTTCCAAAACAAATACGGGAAATAATCTCTTCTAGGAATTCCCGAAATAATTTCCAAAGAAATTTGTAAAGGAATTTCCGAAGGAATCTCCAAATAAATTTTCGTAGGACTATCCGTAACAAATCCTTAAGGTGTTTTCTAAAGTTTTCGTAAATAAATGTTTAAGGTGATTATACAATCAAGCCATGTGGTGAATTTTAAATTCACCACACTGTTTTGTACTCCTATTATCAAAAGTTCAAATCTAGCGTAATAATTTTCGTACAATGCTGAAATTCAAGTCGATTGTTTAGCATAAGTAAGCAAATGATCTACGGATGTTTTTATCCCCATGGGCATTGTGGTTCTCTCAATTCCTGCTCTTGAAAAATCACTAGAAAAAGCACGTGGCTTCCAAGATGGCCGATTTGTGGCTTTGTTGTATAACCACCTTAATTGAATTCCTATAAAATCTCCAAGAAATTGAAAATAATCTGAAGCAAACCGCTAGTGGCGCTGCCATTATGCAGCGTACACACCAGTCAAGCAGTTTGACGAACATTGACTGTGTGTGTGTGTGCTTCATCCTCTATCCCTCACCCAGCCGGGGGCGTTGAATAAGTAGTACTGCGAATAATTTGATCAAATCTCATGCTCCGTAATGGTGCCCTTTTTGTTATGAAAACTAATACTGTAAAAAGGATTCACTTCTGAAGCAAGAAAGGTGTCTTCAGAACGTGCGGGGATTGGGATGTACTAGCTGTTCACAACAGGTGCAGCAAAACATCACAAGGACGCCCTTATTCGCACTAACTACTCAGGGAATAGAAGGTCGAGAAGAGCCACCACTGCCAACTAAAGCTTGAACCGGATATCTGGGACTCCCACAATATCCGCGGCAATAGCAGCAAATGATGCCCTGTGCGTATTTAGTTTTGGATTTTGTATAGAAATGAAATAGCAAATACATGGAACATGCTCACCAATTTAATTCGTCCGTTTGCGCATCTTACTGCCCTATCCTCGTCATTTCTTGTCTCTACCATCGCATGGTTCAAGGCAGCACTGCTTGACGGTAGCTTCAATGTGGTCCCAGCGAAGTTGAATATTGAAAAATTCTACACCTGAGGTGCAGCAACAGGATGATGAGCCTTTGGTGTTCGGGATTGTTTCTGAATGGAGAGTGAGTTTCTGCCGACAAGGTAACCTAGGTGCAAACTGCGGCAGCATTTTCCTGGGCCATATCTTCGTTGGTCCAATGTGTTTGAGCGCTTCATCACATTTTATTATACTTCTTCTCTTTCATTATATTCTTCCTGTATTGTTGCGCCTCTTTTACACAGTGATATTCTTCACGGATACGGATTTTCAACACATCTGTTTCATGAAGGAATTTCTCCTACTTGATGAGTCACGTGCCTTGGTTTTACTTCGTCAGCGTAGTGAATCAGTTCGTGTGAAACTAAGTCCAGGTGGTCCTAGAGGAAAACCTTCTGCAGCTGAGTGGTACTAACTTCCGGTTGATCAATTTTATTTGTCCATTTGTAGTCCTTTCTAAGCGGGTGATGTCAGCAAGATACGCAAGAAGCAGTTTGACGAACATTGACTCCGCCCCAAAGAAAACGCTTCGGCTGCTGCTTTGTTTGACCGTGTGTGAAGTTGTTCGATCAACCATTTGACAGCTGGCGGCTCCGTTTGAAAAAATTAAAACGGTTTGGTTTTGGTTTTAGTTGTTAGGGGCGGAGTCAAGGTTCGCCGGACATGTTTGAGCATTTGTAGTGAAGATGCACAAACCCCCATATATTTGTTGATGGTTGATGCTCAAATTGACGCTTCGGTCGTTCGTGTGTGATATTGTTGGTCGAATAAATTGATTGTTCGTGCCGCTGTTGGTAAAACTTGATGGATGTTTGAATAAACGATTTTCTAAAGGAATTCCTTAAAACATTTTTGAGGAAAGAATTTACAAAGGAATCGTCAAATGATTTCCTGAAGGAATATTTGTACGAATTAAAATCTATTGAATTTTCGAAGAAATTTTAAAATATTATCTTAAACGAATTTCTGAATGAAATTCTGGAAGAAGTTCCGAAGGAATTCCTAAAGGAGATTATGAAGCAATCCTTAGAATGCCCTCTTTGAAGGAATTTTCTATTTTATTTCCTCGAGGAATTTTTGAAGGAATCTTATTATCGGATTCTCGAACAAATTGATGTTTCGGGAACAGTAGGTTGTTGGCCCAAGGTTCCCTATCCACCGGGATGGGGCTGCCATCTTAGGTATAGCTTCCGGGGAATAGCATTTCATACTCAGCCGCTGGATACCAGAACAGACGCTGTTGGAGCCGCACCTCCTTGGTGAACAGACGCTCGGTCAGTCGGGTCAAATTTGTTTAAAGTCCCATCCAACACCAGGACTAGGCTAGTGCGCTTTGAGCGGCACACGGTCGCTTTGATAGGGCCTGCTTGGGGACACATGCAGCTTTTTATAGGAGTTCAACAGAGCCCACTGTCGAACCCCACCACATCCTAGGCAGACCCCACAGGACGCACCCTCTCACTCTAGCTGATGTCAGAAGGACAACAGTGCCCAGGCTGCACTACCAGCTAAGTACGCCTAAGTACGCCAGCTAAGTAACCCTTAGCTGGCGGTCAATTGTCATCGGAAGACCCGTGGAAGCGTGAGTATTGGAACTTGTGAGGACCAGAGCTATGTTAGGCGCCCCTTCCCGGATGTCAACTCACCATTTCGCAGCCCTTTTGCAGGAGTACTAGCAGAATTTTTTGAATGAATGATTGAAGCAATTTCTGGATGAACTTGTAAAAAATTCTTGGAGACACTTCCTAAAGAATTTTTCAAGTAATTTACAAGTCAGGGCTATAAAGCTAGACCATGCAGAAGGTGGCTGGGTTCCATTCCCGATCAGGTCTAGGAAATTTTCTTGACTTCCCTGAGCATATAAATGTATCATCGTGTTTGCCTCATGATATACGAATGCAAAAATGGTAACTCGACTTAGAAACATCGTTAACAACTGTGGAAGTGCTTAACCATTAAATGCGTAATGTTGCTTTAAAACAACAAACTGAAAATACGTTTAATGTTAATGATTTTAATGGTTGTTTACGTTAAAAATATTTTCGACGATTTATAAAAAAAAATCGTCTTGCACCTTTAAGGGTTAATGAACACTAAGCTGGCGGCAATGTCCTAGTGAGAGATGTAATGTTGCCAATAGGAAGAAATAGGAAACGAGAAAAAATGTTGTAAGACCATCAATAATTTTGTATGATGTGGGGATCATTCGGGAAATTCTACGGAAATTCGATTGAATCTTCGAAATTTCGACGGAAAATTGGTTATCAAATTATTATTGTAAATATTAGTGTACATAGTAGTTAGGTTATCAAATTTTCTAAATTAATCAATGCCTCCATAAGGCTATTCTAATACATTAGGGTAACTGTCCTATTTTGGACCCCTAGATGAAGTGCTTCCCAATATATGCTTATACCTATTGAAATACAAGTTCGATACGGGTGGAAATGACACTATTTTGAAGATGAAAGTCTTATTTATGAAATAAAAATTCGAAATGGGCTTCAGTTATTGATAATCCGGTGAAATTTGCCATATTCTGAAATGAAAATATTTTGGACCCCTAAATGTACATATTTTGGACACCCCCATTTTGGTCTCTTCAAAGTCAAATTTCTAATTTACCCTGGTCGATTGAGCTGAAGCAAAGTTTTATCTTTCGATTGGCAAGCATCAATGAGAAGATTCCTGCCTTTTTCAATTCACAATTTCGACAAAAACTCATTGTATGCGTTCTGAGATTTTCAGTGATGTATACTTTTAAGCGTAACGCATTGTAACGCTCGCCTTCTTGAACAAACTAATTTCCTCGAAATTTCATCTAAATATCGCTATTTTCGCACGGGAAACCAGTAAGACAGATGCTGAACAATATTATTTTTCTGAACCCAATGGTGGAATTAGCAGCGGTATTGATTTTTGTTCAGAAATCAAGAAAATGTCACCAGGAGGGTCCAAAATGTGTAGGGGTCCAAATCAAGTTGGTTACCCTAGATAAACTTTATAAATTACATTTAAATTCCAATCATTGCTATTGAACCGAATCGAAGATGAAGGGCCAAGTTGTCAACCACTTGAAATGTTGAAAATAATGTAACAAACAAAAATCTAAAATAAACGAATTTAAGTCTAGTCGACGGAAAATTCTGCGGACTTCTTCAAATGTGAATCGGCGTGGTAAAATATAAATCAGCGGCGTGAAAAATTTCACACGGCGGCGCGCCGATGCAAAAATGTCGGCGGCGGCGGCGTGCCAAAAACAGTCGGTGGTGGCGGTGTGGCGCGGCGGCGCACACCTCTAATCATGATTTTGGCTATCTGTCACCATCAATTTTTCATTTGTCCAATGTCACTGATAACTGCTCCGTGTGTGTTCAGTTTCTGGTTTATTATCGCCCAGAATTTCTCTATGAGATGGAACTGAGGACAATTTGATGAATTCAGATTTTTTGGGGTGCTTTACATGTTACAATGCACGATGGGTCACGCCGGGAAATTAGGAAAAAAGAATTATTTTCATTTTCATTCATTACGTTTTTTTCATTCATTAAAATAGAAACATAAATATTTTGTTTTTGACGATTTGGGCGGAATTTTCAAGTTTACAACAGTTTACAACACAATTTTGACTTCCTCGTAAAACAACTATTTTTCAAAATGAAGAATATTATTTATATATATTTATTTTTATATATATTTTCTGTATTTTTGTAAAGCGTACTATTAAACTATTACTCACATAGGTACTATATTATTTCACCTGCTATCGAAAGATTTTTTTTAAATTTTATAAATCATTGATTAATTTCAAAAGCTTTCGGCTCATATGCTGTTAAGCGTTACGGAGCCGAAATCTTTTTTATACTATTTTATTAATAACGTTAGATTAAGTTGCGTTGCGTTGCGTTGCGTTGCGTTGTAACGGAGTATTTCGTAGATTGCATACTGATAGCTGTCATGTATATTCTTTATCTTTCTTACCCCAACTGCTTATAGATTACTATTTGGGAATTAATAGCAACCCAATTGGAGGTCCAAAATGATAAAGCATGAAAGCTACCATTGCTGGCCACGCCCATCTTCTCCGTTACTAGGGAAGTTGGATGGTTGGAAGGGAATATAGTTTAGGAGTATCATCATAAGCAAATGATATGATAAGATTGAATACACGTTGGGAATGACCATGCTAAGAAATTTATGTCACTCCATTGATGATTTTGCTGGGATGGGGCGAAGCTATTAAACTTGCCCTGGCTAATAAGCCTAGGTTTAAGCGCCATTGATCGCTCTCTGAAATGAGAAAGAAAGTTAAATATTTAAATCCCTTCCCCCTTTTTGTTTCTAATTGAAATTGTTAGGAAAATTTTGATATCTGTATATGTTTTTGTAATGAGCGAGATTCAAACATGTAACTAGACACGTAGTGCATCATGAACGTCACATCACCGCGAACATGCGTACTAATGTACAAACTGAGTGAAAGAAAGTAATACTCAAGGCTGACATTTACCGGATTGAGCGCATAATAGATTGGGCTTAGCGAGATAATTGTACAACTTTATTTTAAACAACATGTAAAGACTACAACTTTCTGAAAACAAAAATGCCCTAAATGTAACACACAATCTTTTATCGTATAGTTTTTTTTTGCAAAAAATAAACCAAGACACTTGATCCCGCAATTCCGCATTAAAATTTTGAAAAGCCATTCAGAACATCGAGTAATTGAGAATACACTCACAGAAATCTGAAACTTTTCAGTAATTGACCAGACCGGCCTTTCTCTCCCACAAAAAATAAACCCATTTGCAGCAATGAGGGTGTTGAATTATTTTTTAGTAAACACGTTATCTACTGAAAACGTAGCGAACCTTGGTTTGACAGAAAAAAAAGAAGCCTAAACCATTCAATCACTGAGTAACTAAAGTAGAAATTTCGTGTGATTTTTTTTTATACTTTAGTTATGGAACATCAAATAAAAGAAAATAACTGGAACTTGCTCAATAATCAATATGTGGTATCAGTAATTTCATGGAAACCACGCAAAAAACTAGAATTTGGTAGGAGATACCAATGTATTTATGTAAAGACTAATTAGAACTCATTTTTTCATCATCAAGGACCAAATTGGATGATATTTGTTACTCTCATTATGCATAAGAAACCGCAACAACACTTCTAACACAATATTTTACCAGAAGCGTCCTGTTAGTTTATATTGCATTATTCTGACGTTTTTCATCTAAACTTCAATTGGACCACTTCATATCTTCCTTGCCACATAATTTGAAAATTTTGGTAGTTATAGATAGAACTTTCTGAACTTCAGAGACATCAATTCATTCATAGATGCAATAAAATCCTCTCGGCCTGGACTTTTCCACATGTTCATTTCATCACCACGAGACCTTCAGCATAAAATTGGCACTGGAAAAACACTTCAGTTGACAATGGCACTTTTATATTTCTTCCTCGTTTTCTTTCGACATTTTTGAAAAAAGTTAGAATTGGCATCGCAGTAAAAAAATATACGTCCGTCGGCTATGACTGCTTCGATTGTCCTCCTTTATTAATAACGTTAGATTAAGTGAACCGAAAGACTCGTGTTTTAATCATAGAAACAAACATTTTATTAAAAACAGAAAAAGAAAGACATACGAGAGGCAAGTACGACAAGGAAACGATATGATTATCTAAAAACCCTGATTAATTTACCTTGTGGCAATGGTGCATTTCTCGTGCATTTTGAAAATAGTATTTTGACCATATCTTTCGAACCCATAGTCCGAATCAGTCAAATTCAAATAGGAGATAATGGGACAGGATTTCCCGTAAAATACAACATGTTGTGAGCAAATTGGTTAAGGGCAAGTGCCTACAAAGTGGATGAAACTTTTCTGCACACGCACATACATCACCTCAATTTGCTGAGTCGATTGGTATACCACGCTATGAGTCCCCGGGCCTTTTATAAAAAGTTTGTTTTCGCCTTTCAGTACGCTTAGTGTAGGAGAAAGGGAAAAATAAAGTAGCTCATAAGGAAGTAGGCTTTCACTATGTTTTTGTGGAAAAATAGTGTATGATAAAGGCAAATCATTATGTAAATGATACTTGTACGTACAGAAGGAGAGGGCAAGTAATTTGTGATTATTTGTGACAAGTGGGAGGTAAGAGGGTTGGAAAGGGCCACACACGTTGGATGCAATTTTCAAACAAATTTTGTAATTAAAACCTGTCCACGTCCAATGGATTTGTCGTCATTTCATCAATTTGGGTGTGTTTAAAACATGCTGAAAGCAACAAATAAAGCAGACAGATTCATCTGTCATGTAAATTGATCGTCTCAGGGGTTGGGAAATTTTTCAAAAATCGATTTATAAGATGGGTGTCTAAAATTTAACGTGGACAGGCTTTATACACAAGGCAGAAGAAAAGCTTAATGTCAATACTAGTCGACCAGAGGAGAATTATCCACGAAAAGTTTTTATCTTACTACCACGGGAATTAAACCCACACTTCACAGCACGCAAATGTGATTTGACGACAGCCATGAGCTCTCAGTCACTCACCAAGGAATCGAAAATTGTCAACTGTGTATGTATATTATCAAAATATGAAAATAGTAAACCAAAATCAAACATCATAAAAATGGCCTTCTTTAGGATAATGATTTTATTTTCTGTATTTTAAAATTAAATGGATAATATTTGCTATCCAATTTTTTTTTGTATTTATTGCATTTTTAACTCCTAGAGAATTCAGATTTTCTTAAACCATGTGACATACTGCGTTAAAGGTTGACCAAAAGGATGCCGAAAAACTTTGCAGAAGAAGGATCTTTGCTGGAACGACCAAAATTGTTTATTCTGCCAGCACTGCCAAACTACGTGTACCAATCATTCAACTGAGAGTTATTTCAAAATTTTCAATCTTTTAGGGCTGAGGAATAAATTGTAGTTCTTCTTCTTCTTATTGGCATTACATCCCCACACTGGGATAGAGCCGCCTCGCAGCTTAGTGTTCATTAAGCACTTCCACAGTTATTAACTGCGAGGTTTCTAAGCCAAGTTACCATTTTTGCATTCGTATATCATGAGGCTAACACGATGATACTTTTATGCCCAGGGAAGTCGAGACAATTTCCAATCCGAAAATTGCCTAGACCAGCACCGGGACTCGAACCCAGCCACCCTCAGCATGGTCTTGCTTTGTAACCGCGCGTCTTACCACACGGCTAATTGTAGTTATTCGGATTTATTTTTGAAGGAAAATTCCGGAAAGAGAAATGATTTTGCCGTCTAACAAACACAGTTCGCCAGATAGTGCTGACAGAAACATTGATTTCATGCATATGATTTCAATAATCAATCTTCAAAGCGTTGTTATATTTCCAGAAATGCTTATTCTTCAGTAAACTCTTTTGGAATCTTTCATACTATATGCTAACGTGATTGAATGATTGAATTAACGATAAAATAAAGCAAAAAAAAAAATCCATGCTAATCTTCATATAAATTTTAAACGCAATGCGGAAGGTGGGAGAGCAACCAATCGAACTGTGTATGTGTGTATGTGTCAATGCGAATGTGTGCGTATGTTCGGAAATTAGTAAAAATATTCAATGTTCGCAGTGAAAAAAGCGTTTCCAATGTAAAAATGGCCAAAGAACACTTTGGTGAGGTTATTTTTTGAATAAAAATATACTCATAGGGTAAAAAAAATGCATTTTTCGAACAAAAACTTAAAAATTGTTCATTTGGCAACACTGCACATCAAAAAATTCCTTGAAAAATCTTCTTTCGAGTGGTTACCTTAGATTCATTATAGACCTCACAGTTCCAGAGATATTAGCAAATTAAAATGATGGGTTTCATACATTTGTCCGAAAAGGGGGATGGTCGTATTAATCGTGGAGAGGTCTAATCACTACGAAATTTTGGATTTTGGTGTATAACCCACACATAAACAATTGGTCAAAATATCATTTAATTCTAAGAAAGTCGATTGCACGTTTGCATTTTTTCTCGGTCACTTCATGTGGAATGACCCATATTGATTTTTCAGGGTCACCCCAACATTATTATTTGAAATTTCCAAAACGAATGATACAAACGACATGGTTTCTTCAGCAAAGTGCCTCAAAATGAAGTAAGGAACAACTAAGGAACTAAAAAAAAAATCTCAAAATGTAGTGGGACCAACCTATTGCAACACACTTCAAAATAAAGCTTAAATAATAAGCTTTGACTTTGCTGACAACACTTCCTAAAATATCATCTTCAAGGTGAAAATATGTTTTTCCTCCTAATTTCCTGGCAGCTGGCTAAATCTAGCCAAAACGTAAATGGGCCACCATGGGACTGAATGAAGGATAAATTCCAGTTTTTGTATATAAATGATAACTGTCAACATTTATGGGTTTTGCATTTAAGATAAGACGGTATAATATGCCCCCCCCTAAGGCAACTTCTTGATAACTTTTTACTTTTCAACGCAATTTATGCAAACTTTGTGTTATTTGGTAGTCCAAAAAATCGCAAATGTATTGCCCGTGAGTAATCATATAAAAATATTATAGAGAACACGTAATAAAGCTTTTTTGAAAAGTCGAAAAAATGGATTTCAAAAAGTGCCAGGGCAATACGCCCCATCTTTAGTATTTAATCAATCCTATAAAAAAAGGTTACAAATCCTTATGTGCTTGACATTAAAAAACCAACATAAGTCCAGTTAAGCAGGTTTGAATTACATTTCAACAGTTTCCATATAATTTGGAAGCAACTGCTGCAAGCTTGCCGCGCTTGTGTCCAGTTGGTAAGGGCATATCGTCCTGCTTACACTGAGGCGTTTTGATCAGTGAAACATATTTTTGAAAAACGTTACATTTTTGAAGACGGAAGCAATTTTATATCATATTATTTTGTTGCCCAACTGAGTGTTCCAGTGCAAGTTTTGCGGACAGTATGCTAGCGTCGCTCCATAATGTTGAGCAAACAAACATTAAAAGTTACATCAAAACTATAACTTTTTGTATTTTGCTATTATTTTCATTATGTGATACAAGTATACTTCCACATTCACATAGTATGATGGTTTTACAAATATTTATAGGTACCAACTGATTTTGACCCTTAATTTGTTATAGTTTTCTAGAAATCAAAGGGAGGGCGTTTTGGCCAGGTGGGGCGCATTATACCATCTTACCCTACATTCCTAGCCCTCGTCTCACATTTATACGCATGAAAAATTTCCACCTTTGTCTTATTATTTTTTTTTGGTTGAGATTTAATTTGTGTCCTTGAAATTAAGGGGTAATTTTGTTATTGGATTTTGACAAGTTTCTCCTAAAAGACGAATTTAGAGAAATTCGACTGTCGACGATTTTTCTAGCAAGACCCTTATACTAAAGATATTTTCAATCAGCAACTGGGTTAATGGAATCACATGAACTATCTAATTGAAATGTGCAATTATATATCTTAATCTAACCGCCCACTTTCATCGGTGTTACTTACCATGCTGTGGCTGCACTAGTCGGTTGTCTATCTGGATGGTTCCACCGTTGGTCGACATCACAAGTAGAACTAAACCAACGCTGTACGGATGCCAGCTTTTTCTCCGCCTTGTGATTTCCATGTTTAGCGTAAAATAAGATGCTATAAACTAGCCCTCTGCGGGCATTAACTCCTTTCCTGGATACTAATTAAAATTCACTACTTCACACCGCTGCAATTTCACTGTGATAGCTTACTTTGTAAGTCTTGCTTCTCACTGACTGTTCTCGTTTTCCCTAAATATAAAAAGATAACTATTTCCTTTGTCCCAGTTTCTGGGCAGCCAGGTTAATTGTTTTTGTTCGGTTTCGCGAACTTGTATCTTAATGTTTCTTATACATTTCGCGCACCCGCGTTCGAACCCATCCAACCATGCCAGGGGAGGAATTTCAAGTATTTTAAACCTTTTCACTAGGCCGGTAGTCTTTCTTTCATCGTACACACGGATTGGATCTCGATGTTCGACATTGTACAGTGGGACAGAACAATGATATGTTGTTCATCGTTGAAAACAGGCACTTGAATTGAAAGTGGTGGGAAGGATGACTAATCAAATCTGCTAATTTCATTAATTTTTTTCTTGGTAAGTCAATATGTATTGAAAAAAATATTTTCATTTTCCATCAAAGGATTAAACATATATATGAGTATCACCTCGGCAACAGCCACTTTTTTATGTAACAAAACAACACCTAATTTATGCTAGGTCAACAAATCTCAAGTCAATTAAAAGAAACTATAAATAAATGTAAAATTGACAGTTTTTATATTCGGTCATTGTTTTGACCCACTGTACAATGTGGTCGATTTGGAGATGGTTGAGCCCCAAAAACACCCCTGCGGCAAACATCTTTTACTAGCGACGATTTGGCTAAAATTTGCGGCAATCTCCACCAACGAACGAACAGTTGTAATTGGGCTGGGCACTGAGAGAAAGCGCGACCAGTTTTTGGCGAATTTCTAACCACCTCGCGCCCTCTCTCACGTCTTCGCTTTGTAGTTCCGCGACTAAGTTTCGTCCGATAGGTTTTACACCAATTAGGCTCCGATTGTTATCACGTTAGATTGGTTATTATTATTTTTCATTTCCGCGAGAATAGGCGGGAAGTTGAACTCTGCGTTGCAATTGGCTTTAGGAAAGAATTTCACAACACACTGCCGCTATCGTTACACACGGTAATTATTGTTTCTGACCTCTTTAGACTTTCACACACATGAGGTTCATGAACATCGCCTCCGTGGCCGTTGCGAATCTTCCCACTCTTGGACCACTAAAAACCGGGGCTGTGCCGTAGTGATTATTTCAATTGGCTTCCTACCGCTGAATCAGGCAGTGTCATCTCAGGTAAAGTGGGAAGTCCAGTTTCAGCATCGTCCTAGGATGTGACACAGGCGGTGGCGATAGCGAAGAGAAGTCGTTGAACGTTGACTTGTCGCTGTCATCACATAATCGGGAGATTAATCCGATCATCAATTTACTTCATTACACCCATATGAAGCTGATGGCGTTCGACACGGTTCGCCACTCGGTCGTTGGTTGCTGAATCTAATGAGCACTGTCGTGAGAGTTTCGTTCCGTTTCGTAGTTGAGATTAGGATCAGAATCTGCGGAGGAGTAGAGAAAGGAGTTTTTATAATTGAAAGAGCGATTAAGTTGTGGGTTTGTTGAGTAGGTTCATTTCATTTAACTACGATTATTTGTTTTTGATATTATCTGAACTTGTAGTCTTTGTGGAGGATCATGTATACGCTGTATAGGCGATTCACGAATTTCATGATGTATGAAAACATTAGGATTACTGCTACTTCATCTCATAGCTCCTGTGATCATCCAATCAAAAGCAAATCAATGAAAAGTAGTTTGATTTAACTTATCTTTTTGATGGTTTAAGCAGTGAGCATGCTTGTTAGCAAAAGAAGCGACGAGATTAGTGTTGCATTTCTTTTTCATTTAAATACGAAAGTTTATCGAGGATATCAAATATTGTAATAAGCAATATCGTGCTTTGAACGATCCAATATTTATTTTTGTTATAATCAGTTTATTCAATGGGCAGAAGTCTCGTTAATATGGATATATACCTACATAAAAAATATTCAAATGTATATTCCTATGCAAACATTTATGGGAATTGTTCCATTTTTATTTTATGCTCCCATATACATTTCATCTCAGAATAAAAAAAATATATGGGGGGCCCCGTAGCGTAGTTGGCTACACGTTCGCCTTACAAGCGAATGGTCATGGGTTCGATTCCCAGCCCCTCCACCAAAACCTTCGTCAGTCGCCGGATGCACAGCCTTATACGGTGGCGTATGGGGGTGCGCCCTTGCCGTTACGACTGCCTGATGACGACTGACAAATTGTTCTTCTCGGAGGCATTCCTCCAACGTACCCGGATAAATGGTAACCGAACAATGCGCAACGATCATTGAATTCACGACACGGACAAATGGACACAATGAACTCACGGTTAGATGGACCAGCAACGACAACAACAATGAATAATGGAAAATCTAAAATAGATTCTGTGTGGATTCTGGCAGCAGAATACCACAGTAGATCACGGCACAGTAGCGGTTAAATAACACAGAGTGCCTACCAAATAAATAAAGGAATAAAAAAAAAAAAATATATATATCTATTTAATTGCAATGTTTTATAATGAATCTAAAAAAAAAGACAACAGCAAAGTCAGGTACAGGATTTGGAGATATGTTTTCTAAGGCAACATAGATAATAAACACCCGCGGGACATGTGTGTCTGTATGTGTATACATTTTGTAGACACACTTTTTGGAACTTAGCATTACCCGATTCACTCGCAACAAGCATTCGACACGGAGTTTCTGAATTAATAAAAAAATATTGTTTTTTTTCAAAAAAAAAAAAAATTCACTTGAATTTTTTTTTATCGTAATTTTTTTTCAAAGGTGCTGGGTACTATGCAAATTCAAATTTCGGAGGCTTAAGCACTTTCTGATATAAAAAAAGACAGAATCACCATCTTCGACCAGAGGTCGTACAGACTGAACACTTAACACCTAGCATGAGACAACGGGCAGGACATTTACACAACATCCATTGCACCGGAGAATTTTTCGATTCCCAAAAAAATGTCTCCTTACAGCGGGAATCGAACCCACACTCCATAGCACATGTATTTAGACGATTGACGTCGCTAACCGCACGGCCACGAAGTCCACAAATATATAAACAGTCTGTTGAAACGCATTTTAAGTCATACCGTTAAAATCACTATTGTAATCGTGAAGTGTAGCATTCAATTTTGCACTCCGTGTTTAATAAAATGTTTGGCTTCTGTTTGATTCAAATCTCGGACAGCAGCTGTATTTTATTCATATTTCGGACACAACGATTCAAACCTCGGACACCTGATTACACAGTATCGAGAAGAATAATTGCAAATAACTCTAACTGGATAGCTCAGGCGGCCTTTTAATTATTTCGTCGCCTAGGAACAACTAAAGTAAGCCAGAGCCTTGAGTCCTTTCGTTCCAGCTTGATGAAACATTTCGACGAAATATTTCAGAAAATTTCTTATACGAATTTAAGCGTCTGAAGTTTGAGTATTACCGAAATTTGATTATCCACGGTATTATTTAATGAAACATGAAAAATTATAGAAAAATGCGATCTATTCCCCTAAAGTGCTTTGTTGACCTTTCTAAGGTGATGTTTTCAATACATTTTATAATGCACGAGAAAGGAATCATCGCCGCTAGGTTGATTAGTCTGGGTTTTTACTCATTTTTCATTAGATAGTCAACAATATAGGTATCAATCTGCTTGAAATAGTCTCAAGGGTTTAATTCTTATCGATTTGGGTTCATTAAACAAATTTACCTGGAATTGGCATTCCGGAATAAGGTTCATAAGTGGTCATTTTTTTGGTGATAATGCTTGTGTGACCCAGCTGGTTTCCCCAGCAGTGTTCTATTCATGTTTTTCAAATTTTCAATTAAATGAAACCATCATGTTGGCGCCAAGAAAGGCGCCGTATTTGCAAAGTGGATTGATCCGTAGATAAAATGGCGGATTCATACACCAAAACAATTGGAAAATATTTGAATCTCGTATTTCAATCGTGGTTCAAATCTGCAAAAAATAGAACGGAGAGTTATACCAGTTTTATTTTTTTGACATTTGACTGGTATAAAAAATGAATCTAGAACAGCTGCTGGGAAAATGAATGTTTCAGATTCATATTCTTACTGACAGCCCCGAACGATTTGAATCACTGCTGATTTTACCCTTAATTTATTTTAACCAAAATCAATGCTTCCATGACCTTGAGATTTTCTAGAGTTTTCTCGGCAGTCTTCCAGACGCGCCTTGTGGTATTGCAAACCACAAACCATTTTCCAGCGATCTCCCGCGCTTTGTGATTTTCCAAAACACAATCTATTTTCCAATGTATTTTTTTGTGATTTTTCAAACCTCAATCCATTTTCCAGCGGTCTTTCAGACACGCTTTGTGATTTTCTTAATCACAATCCATTTTCCAGCGGTCTTCCAGAAGCGCTTAGTGATTTTCCAAACCACAATCCATTTTCCAGCGGTCTTCCAGAAGCGCTTAGTGATTTTCCAAACCACAATCGATTTTCCAGCGATCTTCCAGACCGGCTTTGTGATTTTCCAAACCACAATCTATTTTCCAGCGGTCTTCCAGACACGCTTTGTGATTTTCCAAACCACAATATATTTTCCAGCGGTCTTCCAGACACGCTTTGTGATTTTCTAACCCTCATTCCATCTTCCAGCGGTTTTCCAGACGCGCTTTGTGATTTTCCAAACCACAATCCATTTTCCAGCGGTCTTTCAGACACGCTTTGTGATTTTCCAAACCACAATCCATTTTGCAGCGGTCTTGAAACACCCTCTTTATGATTATTCAAACCACAATCCATTTCGCAGCGTTCTTCCAGACGCGCTTTGTAGCAATACAAACCCATTGCCTTGTGTTTTTTTAATCGTCAAATATTTTAACACATTAGCACATTTACAAATTGAATTCAACTCACCTTTTGAAATTAGCGTCAGGATCCAACAAATAACCTGGCAGGGTCGCCAAAATGTGTGGCCCCAAATGGCTGGAGCGAATTGTTATGACAGCAGCTCTCCGTGGGTGCCACGGAGGTCTGACCAGAAGAGGCCGAGTCATGGCTTGCTGCGCACTGATCGACACGCTGAGGTGTTAATGTATAATCGCATGCTTATGGTAACTTACTAAAACCCCACAATGCTGATTGGCATAAACATTAAGCAGCGAGACGGCAATGTCACAGTGGGGGATGTAATGCCAATAAGAACAAGAAGAAGAAGCACGGTCGTTTAGCATAATGTCTTATGGCATAACGGCCGTTTGTCATAATAGTTGTGTAATCACCGATGTTGGAACTAATGCAAGATATCTTTATAATTATTTTCGCTCGAACATTATAAGAAAGATCATTGGCGTAAATAAGGGGGGGGGGGGCTAGGGGGAGTTTAGCCCTCCCTAGAAAAAGATAGCCCCTCTAGGATTTGAAAAGATAGTTAGCTGTGATATCAATTTTCAACATATAGGGGAGCTATCCCGATCTCCATCTCACTGAACATATATTCATCTCATCGCGAAACAAAGAAATACAGCACCAATTTTGTCGCTTCTTTTTGTTAACATGCGTGCTCACTGCTGAAAAAATCACAAAAATAAGAAACAAATCTAATTGCTTTCCATTGCTTTGTTTTTGATGGAGCCATGGGATGATTTCCAGGAGCAGTTCCCCTAGTATAATGAATTACTAAAAAGTTAGAAGACAAAAGAGTTATCTCCCATATTCACCCTGTCATAATGAAATGAGTGGATTACAAATGAGCTTGTTTCTCATTTCTGAGAAAGATGCCTGTGTGGCAGTGAAATTTCACTTGGTGTTAAGGTGACACGGGAAGCACGAACAATAATCAAATCGTCATCATTTTCATCATTGAATGCTTAACTTTTTTTCTACAACAAATATGATTTTGAAAAAGTATCACCGGCGCGTGCTTACTCGCAATCTACATGCTGATACATTTACAGTTACATCAAACAACTGAAACCCGAAATACGCCGCTTTAAAGTTGCGAGGTGATAATGCTAGAAAGAGACGAAAGGAGAAATAACACGGTGTTTGGTGCCTCCCCGAGTCACCTTAATAATGAAAAGGCAATATCTAGGGTAAGACGGTATAATATGCCCTCCCCTAAGGCACTCCTTGATAACTTTTTACTTTTCAACGCAATTTATGCAAACTTTGTGTTATTTAGTAGTCCAGGAAGTCGCAAATGCATTGCCCGTGAGTAGTCATATAAAAATATTACAGATAACATGTAATAAAGCTTTTTTGAAAAGTCGTGAAAAAATGGATTTCAAAAAGTGCCTGGGCAATACGCCCCACCTTAACCAAAGACGTTTCATAGCCCTTCATTAGTATTTTATCAATCCCATAATAAAAAGGTTACAAATCCTTATGTGCTTGACATTGAAAAACCAACATAAGTCCATTTAAGCAGGCTTGAATTGCATTTCTCGCTTAACTTTTCAAAAGGTCCTAAGTAACATTTTTTTCATGAATTAATTTGAATAGCGCAATCAACAGAACAACATGAAAGCTTTTGATTGCTGTACTCAAATTAATTCATTAAAAAATGTTACTTAGGACCTTTTGAAAAGTTAAGCGAGATTTCAAAATTTTCCATATAATTCGGAAGCAACTGCAGCAAGCTCGCCGCGCTTGTGTCCAGTTGGTAAGGGCATATCGTCCTGCCTACACTGGGGCGTTTTGAAGATGGAAGCAATTTTATATACTTTTAGTCACTGAGAAAAGTTATTTTGTTGTCCAACTGAGTGTTCCAGTGCAAGTTTCGGGGACCGTATGCTAGCGTCGCTCCAGAATGTTGAGCAAACAAACATTAAAAGTTACATAAAAACTGTAACTTTTAGTATTTTGCAAATATTTTCATTATGTAATACAAAGATACTTCCATATTCACTTAGTATGATGGTTTTACAAATATTTATAGGTACCAACTGATTTTGACCCTTAGCTAGTTATAGTTTTCTAGAAATCAAAGGGGGGCGTTTTGGCCAGGTAGGGCGCATTATACCTTCTTACCCTAATTGATTTGAAAGCATCATCATATTGAACAACAACGGAGAGCCACCAAAATATCAATCGGAGCAATCGTGGTACTTTTCCAGCAGTCAAAGACATGTGGTCAACCATCACGGACTGGAGTGACAGTTTTCCAGTAGACTTCCGCTTGCCTAGCAGCTTGATAATCTCCACAATTCCTATCAGCATCCAAGAAGGATTCTCATCAGAATCCTAGAGGAATTCCCATAGGAATCCGAGAAGAATTCTCATTGGGATCTCAAAAAAATAATTCCTTTCAGAATCATCGAATTATTCCAACCGGAATCCAGAAGAATTCACACTGGATCCTTTCGGTGTCGTTGAGGGATACCTTTGGGAACCTATGGGGGATACCCTTCATAATCCATGGAGGATTTGCTTCGGAATTTCTCCAGAGTCGTTCGAATATTTGTTTCGGAATCGCTCTCAGATTTGCTTCGGAATTCCTTGACGATTTGCTTCTGAACCCTTAGAATATTTATTTCGGAGTCTCTCGACGTTTTGCATCGGAATCCCTCAATGATTTGCTTCGGAAACCCTCGACGATCGGAATCCCTCTGACGATTTGCTTTGAAATCATTCGAAGATTGGCTTCGGAATACATCGGCGGTTTGCTTAAGAATTCCTTGATTTAGTTCGGACTTCCTCGACGATTTATTCGTAATACCTCGACGAATTGCTTCGGAATCATTCGAAGAATTGCTTCGAAATCCTTCGATGATTTGCTTCGGAATCCCTCGAAGATTTGTTTCGAAATTCCTAACTGACTGCTTAGGAATTCTTTGCTTCTACATCCCTGGAACATTGCCTACGATATCTCTGAACATTCACGTTGGAATTTCTGGAGGATTTCCCACGGAATCTCTGGAGCATTCTTGTTGGAGCTCCTGGAACATTTCCGCCGAAATTCCTGGAATATTCCCGCCCGAATCCCTGGAGTATTCCCGTCGTACTAAAGGATTCTCATCGAAATCCTTGGAGAATTCCCATCGAAATCCCTGGAGAAATGTAGCATTTTTTCCCCTTGAAATAGATAGAATATTTATGAAATATGCAAAAATTTCCTCTGCCTACCGCTGGAAACATGACGGCGTTCCGTAACAGTCTGCGGGACCAAGCCGAGCGCTACTACGCTTAGCTGCAGTAGCAATACGCTATCCATTTGAGTCGTTGTAGCAATCATCGGCTGGTAGACAAACACATTTCGACAATGTTGGCTACAACAGAAAGCACGTGCTTAAGAAATTGTCGCAGTCAAAACGTTCAATGCAAGAGATGCGCTTATTCAGTGGTAGTAAAATCGAAATTTCATCACTATAAAACTACTAATCAGTTTCCCTTGTCATAAGACGAGTTTGTACCTTCCCATTTGATTCCACCACTTGATTGTACCTTGACAGATACGTATTTCGACCTCAACAGTAAGGTCGTCTTCAGTGTCTCGTACTTGACTCGACTTGAAGAAAATGATCGAAAGCAAGCGCTTTCGAAAAAGTCGTTGTTTTTTTAGGACGAGTTACGAAAATTGACCACTTTTACGGATGTTTTGGAGCTTCCGGAGGTCCACTAGCTGGTCACCAGGGGTCGAGGAGTGGTGCATGGATTGATTTTGCTGTCAGATTGTGATTACAAAGCATAATGACAGAATCGCCTTTCTTTGGGACGAATGACGAGTTGTGTACATATTCCTTGAGGTACATTAAAAAGTGTTTCGGAATGGCCAACTACTCATCTGATGAAATATAAAAAAAAACTTTTAGTCACATGAAAATGTTGAAACGTTTGGATCATCATCAGGGCTCGAAAATAATCAACCAGTCTAGTGGAGTGTTTGTCACACGAAGGACTGTCAAATGGGTGGGGGTAAACTGCACTAGTCTCATTTGCTCCAGCACCATTAACAAGATGGTGGGAGCGTGGTGAAGAATATGAGGTTCACTAGTAAGTTCACAGTAAGTGACTACATCGTAAGTAATTAGTCTGATATGATAAAAACAACTTACATTTGCAAGCTTATTGCCTTTCTCACAGTAAAATTTAAATGGGTGTATCGCTACTTGAGATTTATTCCAAATATATCCTTGAAGAGCGTTTTGAATAAAAATTAGTAATAAATAAATAATTCATTATTTAAGAGATTCATTGCTGATCACTGCAAAAGGATTACTGTTCTTCACAAATTAAATCATGAGTTGTAAGTTTGTCAATTTTATCGACAAATTACGGAACAAATTCATCAACAGGCTCAATAATGTTTACAAAATTACGATTGGTGTACAACTCAACACGTATGATAGAACCAAGAATATGAAAACTAGCTTGTGATGAAATTTCTGGTTTCTGTAAAAAAAGGTTTCTTGAAAAACGGTTCGTTTGTCAAAATTTATAAATTATACATTTGGAACCTGGTGCAAAAGCTGGGCTGCAGTAACTGAAACAACAGTGCCGTAAAACGTCAATAATTGAGCAGGAACCATATGACACTTCCGTACAAATTTGCATTTAATGGTTCGAACAAGTTCGAAATCATTCGAAATTAGCATATTATTGCTAAGAAATCAGCCTAAAACAGTATGAAGAGCATATATAGGTAGGAGGGGAAGTGTTATAGTTAATTTATTATTAATACTATTGTTTAAGTAGTAAAATTAACCGATTTAAAAACGTCCCGAATTTGCATGACTTTTCCTCCACACTAGTGGAACAATTTCAGAAAGCCATTTTTATCTAGAATCGATAGACATCATCGTACAATGAAGTTCTATTACTTCCCGATAGGATCGCTGCTTGCGTCTGGTTGTAGCATTTTTTTCACAGAACAAGGTTCGTTTTAAGATTTTACTAAGCTTGCCAAATTATTAGAATATTCCTTAATAATGGCCAAGAAATTCAACTATGTAAACATCGGTTTCCAGTTAGCCTTGCGAGCAAAGGCGTAGAATTGCCGATCCGGAGATGGTAAGTTCGGTTCTCGGTCCGGTCTAGGATGTTTTCGGAGGGGAACATTCTCGACACCCTGGGCATAGTATATCCATTGTAGTTGCTACACAATATATATACTCATGCAATGGCGTGCATAGAAAAGTTTTCAAATAATGAACTGAAGAAATGCTAATAGAACATCAAGTTGAAAAGCAAGCCAAGTTCCAGTTGGAATGTAGAGTCATAGAAGAAGAATAAGAAGAAATATCAGCATCGTAATTATTTAAGCACCCCAAATTCCCTCCCTTTCCTACTGTATTATTATCTAACCTCGACTAAACCGCTAGTCTTTTGGTTCCCCAAAATCAACACTATGTCAATCAAGAAATGTATCAATAAATTTGATTTCGGCTCCGTAATGCTTTATCACAGATGAGTCTTCAAAAATAAAAACGTAAGCCTGAAAAATTCTTAATCTAAATTGAATATGGTAGTCATTCTGCTGACTTTAAGCGTAACAATTTTCAATTTAGTTTCGACACTGTTGAAAATAATTTTTCCTAACTTCCGTTTTCTGTTAATTTTAATTCAAGCTTTCCTGTACAATAAGCTTATTCAAGTCTGCCGTCATATGTGATTCGGTAATATTGTTTTTGAATAGATAAACTGTAAAACCAAGCATCACATCTCAGATAACACCGTCATCGTTTAGAATCTTTGTCAAAATATGAAACAAAACTCATTTGCTAAATTTACATTTCAATACCAAGCATTTGACCTCTACTCATTTCCCCGTCGTTTATTGTTTTCCACGCATTCGAGTTCTGCTCGTGCGTCGTAGTACCGAAACTGACTGATGCGTTGAGCTTTGTTCTAGCTGAAGAACCTCATGGATGTTGCACACACGAATGCAATCGTAAAAATCGCAAATGCAAAGCTTGTGTCTGCTGGTGGTGAGTGCATCAGTTCTGAGCAGACTGATCCGAATGCGATCAATTCTATTTGGCGCTGTTTAACTGATTACTTCATTATTGTCGTACCCTGCCGCCCACGAGAGTCAAATGGTGATAATGTAAAACAAACAAACGAACAATCAAGTTTATGTTTGTGCGTTGTTTGATAGCTAAAACCTTGCTTCAGACTTTGATATCAGATTGTCGTCAAATCAGACAAGGACGAGCGAGATTTATTGAAGTAGGTAAAATGGATTGTTGCCCTACAGGCTACAGATTTCAACAATACAAGCAAATGTACGAATTGGCACTTGTGGAAATGTTGCTAATGTGTGAGTGTGAGGGTAGTAAGAAACACTTAGCGTTAACATTTAATAATTAAATTATTAAAATTAAATATAATTATTGCAATCGCTTATGTTCTATTGGGAATTTAACGCTTAAAAGTCTTAAAAGCCTTAAAAACCATATCAGTGGAGTGCTGGGGTTCGCAGGATTGCCAATCAGGAGATGGCGAGTTCGATCCTCGGTCCGGTTTAGGATGTTTTCGTTTGGGAAATTTCTGGGCATAGTGTATTCGTTGTACTTGCCACACAAAGACACATATTTAAGCAATGGCGGGCATAGAACAGTTTTCAATTAATAACTGAGGAAATGCTAATAGAATACTAAGTTGGAAAGCAGGCCAAGTTCCAGTTGGAATTAAGAGCCAGAAGAAAAAGAACACATGAAAAATAAATAAATCACATGTGCATTTTAACGATTATGACGTATTGTAGTTCACCAACTGAAATATGATTAAATTCAATGATCTTTCAATTTGAAATATAAAAGTAAGCAGTCGTCAAGTTAAAATTTCCTAAAAGAAGCTGTTACGTAAGTTTGTAGAAAGGATCAGTCTAATGACGAAAAAATCAAAGTACTTTTCTGATAGGAAACGATCCTACTAAAACTTTATTTAAGATATTGCAAAACTTTTTTTTTGCAGAATTTTTGTTTACCAGATCGATATTAACTGTATTTTTCTGAAAATACTTTTAACATTGGCCTCCATTACTACAATGAAAACACATCAACTGGCAAAAATCAGAGTCAAAAGCGTGGTGGTCACTGCCAAAATATTACGAAATTTTGCCATTCATTAAGGGCGTCAGTCAACCGCTCGTACATGTGCTTCACGAACAGTAATAAAACGAACTCCCCAAAACACGCAAAAATTTCAGTTCATACCGAAAAAATCCAAACCAACATAGTTCACTAATTATCATTAGAATTGTTTGAGTCTGCGTTTGCTGCTACCCGTAGTCAGCAAAGAGGAGTGAACTAAACCTGGCCAGCTCAATCGACACGCCATGCATTGATGCATTCAGAATCGGCGAGAACAACACACCGAGTACTGCGACAGGCAAGGTCAATAAAACTTCAAACGCCCAAACCCACACACATTGGACCCCGAGATCGCGGTTCTAAGTGCAGACTGACTGGTGTGAATGCGGAGGATGGGTATTTTTGCTCAGTCGGTTTGGGAACAGAAGCATGCTGTTTTCAGTGGCATGCATAGGAAGGATCGAGCAGAAAAACAACATTCAATTCATTCAACTTCGAGCAGCAAATAATGCAAAATCAAGCTGCACAATTGTTTCTCTGTGTGTAGGACAAACACTCAGAGAAACAATTGTGCTGCTTGATTTTGCAATGTTTAAACTATTTTAATTTATTTTTATAATTTTGTAAGGAAAACTAGTAGAAGGATTTTTTCATTTCGTACGATCGGTACTTCCAAAGTGGCGCAAACATTATAGGTGGAAAATTTTGGGTCAACATCTGAAAACGACCGTCTAAGACGAGTTTAGTACTCTGCAACTTGGTCGAGTCAAGTACAAGACACTGAAGATGACCTCACAGTTGAGGTCAAAATACGTATCTGCGTAAGATAGCAAAACATAGTGGAATTAAATGGAGAGTACTAAACTCGTCTTAGACGGTTGAATACATTCCACTAAAAAGAGCTTAAAATATTTTTTCTGGATCTGAAAATGGCTGAACTCATAACACTCATGTTGTAAAAAGTACATTAGTCCGAAAATCCGTAATACTGAAACCAATTAAACTTATATTAACATGATTTTTTCAGTTTTGATCTATCGACTTTCGTCATACTTTTAACTTTTATGAAAAACGATCCTGAAGGCTGAAAACACATGTTTGGAGGATCAGAATATTTTTGAAATATGCTAAAATATCCTCTGCCTACCGGAGGGAATCGAACCCAACACCGCCCTTATGCTAGACGGGTGCTCTACCACTATGCTACGGTAAACTTAATGCTACCCTCATTGAGTTACCCTAGCGGTAATGTGATAAATACGGTTATTTATTTTACAATGTTTGAAAACTCAGATGTAAATATGTACATTATGTGGAAGATTTTGATTTGAAAAATGTATTGGAGGTAACCACTTTCCCTTCGATGGAACTCGAACCCACGACCCACAGTACGCTAGACTGGTGCTTTAACCAACTAAGCAACGAAGGAACTCCGTCGGCCTTCGAAACTTAGCGGCTGCTGAATGAGCCCGATATTCCCAAATTGGACGCATAGTCGAATCACTCACAATTCATTTGTCAAGCCAACACTTCCACATGTGTATAGTACACAGGGGCCCTCCTTAGCCGTGCGGTAAGACGCGCAGCTACAAAGCAAGACCATGCTGAGGGTGGCTGGGTCCGATTACCGGTGCCGGTCTAGCCAATTTTCGGATTGGAAATTGCCTCGACTTCCCTGGGATATCATTATGTTAGCCTCATGATATACGATTGCAAAAATGGTAATTTGGCTTAGAAACCTCGCAGTTAATATCTGTGGAAGTGCTTAATGAACACTAAGCTGCGAGGCGGCTTTGTCCCAGTGTGGGGATGTAATGCAAATGAGAAGAAAAAGATAGTACACATTCACATTGGAGGAGCGTGAGTATTGAATTGAACCCTACGGTTATTTAGTTAGTTCTGGATTACTTAATATCAAGGTCTCTGGAAATTACGAGTATACTACCAGTATACTACTTAGCGTATGTTAGTTACTAGCCATGTTACAATAGTTATTCAATCCGATATAGGCAGCTAGACGTACAGTGCATTGTTGTCACTCAACCCAAGAAACCCGCCTTTTGGTAGGCAATTAATTGTCACTTTACGTGTTGACTAGTCGTGGGAAGCTCAGTAGATTTATCTTGTTTTAAAACACTGGAGTTTGAAAATATTTCCTCATGATTGAGATAGGATCAAAATCTCACTATAGGTGGATTAATCTGGATTTTTCCACTTATAAACATTTTCCTCTGATAGATTTGATGTGTTTTCCTTATTTTAACGAACTTGGCTAGCCTACCTCAGCCCTGGGGTTGGTTTGCCGATTTTTTTCACCAAATTTGTTTGTTCATAGCTTTTTTCCTGATTTTTTCATAAATGGGCAAAATTACTTATGTGCTCAAAACATGTATGTTTATGACTGCGAAAACCATTTTTCGAAAAGTATAACCAGAATGAATACAGACCATCCGAAAGCAATACTCGGTCAACCAGTCGCGGTCTCCCCTAACTTTTGTACAAAAGATGCCGAAGAAAAATTATTAGCGGGTCAGTCACTAAAAAGTCCCTTTTTTACCTCATCCCAAGTAACAATTTCAAGACTTCATAGATTTATTTAAGTTTTTTAACGGCTTTATCGCTGCTTTGATCAATACCGCGAGATTAGCCTTATTGGAAGACTTGTAGCTATCTTCAAAATCATAATAAAACGTTCAATAAAACCACAAATGTCGAATGCTTTATGAGCTTATTAGGGGCCTAATGATTATCTTGAGGACTCTAATAAAACCAATTTTGAAAACTGTCATAAAACCGAATATATTGGTCTAAGACTTGTCTTACGCATAACCTAAATAAAACTTAGTAGTTTTAATTAGGTTTATAATGGTATTGTACAAGAACATAATGTTTATGTTGAACTTCGTGAACTATGGTCAATCAAATGGCTAAAAACAGATGTTTCTGTTCCATGTTCCCCAAATATTTTAAACACAGAAAAAATACATAAATTTTCCTAGCTGAGCTTCGCATATTTAAGATTTTGTTGTTTATTGGTCAAATTCCACTTAAGAAAATGAAACAGATA
The DNA here is from genome assembly GCF_024139115.2 of Armigeres subalbatus. Taxonomy (NCBI): domain Eukaryota; kingdom Metazoa; phylum Arthropoda; class Insecta; order Diptera; family Culicidae; genus Armigeres; species Armigeres subalbatus. The sequence goes on along the minus strand of NC_085140.1, from coordinate 369,144,707 downwards.
TTATGATTCCAGTTGAAAATTGAATTTCGAAGTCGCGAAACCCGATTTTATTCGCATTCAACTTATAGCGCATCATTGCGCAACTGGTGCACATTATTTGCACCCAAATGCGCTGTGATGAAACTTGCGACTAATAGGAGAAAGATTGATTGTCGTAAGCTCTGTCCGTGTGTATGTATCTCTGTCCGTGTGTACCGAGAAATTCGGTTCTGAGCTGCATATATAATAATAAAAATCAAGTGAATATAGAACGATCATGAAAAAAACTAATCGTAAGGAATAGATTGCAGCAGCTTTCAGCTAAATACTTATTATATTTGAAAGTTGTGCAAAATGTTATTTTCCCATAGTGTAGTAGCAGCCATGCTGGTAGGAAAAAATAATTTTATATCGGCGTAAATCTTTTGCAAAATCTCTTGAAATGCAGCGAGTATTATTAATGACAATTAGTAATAATCGCTGCATTTCAAGATGATTTTCACAATTTGAAGCACAAGAAATATTTCCTTGCAAATCGGAATGCCACCAGAGGAAAAGGCAGCATACCAATTTATTATCTACACTAATTATTTGGTCGTAAATCACAGTATTACGACGGCGCACTTGAAAAAACTGATTTTCTTACCAGTTTTCACCAGAAATTCGAACGCGCAGAAAAATTTGCAAGCACGCGAACGAATTCTGGGCATCCAATTTCCAATAATTGAATATTATTTTCATCCATGTCCGTGATGTTGTTTTTAATTTCATTCTTCCATTTCTATGATTATCCTTTTCTTCAAAACAATAACAAAAGCTCCATGGAAAAGAAATTCCCTTTTTGACAGCGGTTTTATGAAACTCTTATGAATAACCTTAAACTTGTTTTGAAGACGATCTCAAGAGTGATCCACGTAGTCATAACATAATCTTGTAGCGGTCATCAAGAGGTTGTCATGTAGATTTGAGTTTTATTGCTAGTCTTGAAAATTTACTCTCCAAAACTGCTAATAGAGTATGATAAAACTCAAAATGTTACTTGGGATGTCACTAAAGTCACATTTTCTCGGAAAAAGGAAAATTTTCAACTATTTTGAAACTATTGACTAGGTTTCGTTAATAGCATCGTCGCGGAATTAAAATTCATGACGTATTTAGAAAAAATTACCACTTTGTAATTTTTGGCCCAAAGCTGTTCGCAAATTCTTAGTGACTTTAAATTCGCTTTGAATCTCTAATGAGATTTTTAACAGCGATTAATTGAAGGGTTTTGTGTCACAGTGATGCAATTGGGTATGCAAGCAGGATGGGCACAGGGAAATGAGAATCTAAATATATTCTCAAGACTTATAGCAGACTCTGCTTATTTTAAAACCTCTTTTCAAAACTATTGAACTCTACATCTTATCAATGGAACTGTTGAGTGTTTAAATTCATATTTCCAATAAAAGTCTGACATTTTCATCTCAATCCCACACAATTTCAGATTTAGATACAATTTCTGTTGTTTCAGGAAAACCTTTTAAAATAGTGAAACTTCTTCGAATTCTGTTGATTTGTCCATGAAACACCTTTATGATGCCTTGTCTTTTACATAAGTACCATTAAACATTTATTATTTAATAAAGTTTCAATATATTATAAACTGGTTTTAAAGCGGTTACGAGACGAGCAAGGACCTAAAATTATATAAAAAGTGAGCTGAATTTATTTAAAACGGGTGACAAATTTCTTGCACTTCTATGGATTATGTACAAATGATGTTTTACTTAAAAGTGTCGTATGTTGCTTTTGATCTCATGTTGATTTTTGGCATCAGGCTCTACAATAATATCTGAATTTGCCTTAAGGTTATTTTCATGATTAAAATCATCATCATTGTTTTAAATCATCCATGATTCAGGTAGAAACTATCTTGATGATTTTGTAAATGAATATGAGGGCTTGTCCCTAATATAGTTGGCAATACCGCCACAAGCTGACATATGTCCAAAGTTTTATATCCCATCGATCATTATTAATAATAATAGGGGAAGGTGGGTAGACTTGATCACGCCCTGTTTTATCGAGGACAAAAGTAGTTTTGTTCTAGCGTATTTTTTAGTATAGATCCTCTAGACAAATGACATTTATGTGGTGAGTTATTTTTTGGATTGACAACCTTATTTATTCTGCAGGGCGGTTTGTATGTTTTGACCTTCCTAAAGATTTATTTATTGGCCAAGCAAAATTAGAACAACTTTTCATAACAATGACCAAATGCTTTCGTTTTTTCACAACACAAAGCCATAAATATGCTTAATGATCTGTACTGATGAAAATGTTAATATTCCATCAAAATTTAAGGATATTTGGATGTGAAGTTATTGCCTCAATATTGGGACACTTGATCCCCCATTATTCACCCATACAAAAATTTGGCGAAAAAATTAATAAAACCCAGATTAATCCACCTAGCGTTGGTGGTGCCTTTCTCGCATTTAGTTAAGACACCAACCTTATATGGGGTTTATATGGCCCGATGTACAATTTTCTTCATAACTTTTAAACGCAGTGACCAATCGTTATAAAATTCAATAGTGATCAACGAGACCTTGTCCCCTGTCGAATAAAACTTGCGAGAAAATCGGTTAAGGATTACTATACGAAAAGTTGTCTAATGTTTTTTTGTAGCTTTTGTGCACACACATACGCACACACACACACACACACACACACACACACACACATACACACATACACACATACATACACACGGACAGATAGACATGTGCTCAGCTCGTCGAGCTGAGTCGATTGGTATATAATACTGTGGGTCTCAGAGGCTTCTATAAAAAGTTCGTTTTCGGAGTGAAATGATAGCCTTTCGGTACAACTTTGTTGTACGAGAAAGGCAAAAATATAAATCTATTCTCAGGCTTCTAATTTTTTATAGCTTTGACCGATTTGATGAAGAGTTGTCAGGAAAAATCATTCATTGCGTAGATATCATAAAAAGGGGATCAAGTCTCCCTAAATTTTAAAATTGCACGTGCTTTCGAATTCAATAACAAAAATCGTTCACGTATACGCAGAGCAATTCGCAAATTCCGCGTATTTTGAAGGAAAACTATTTAAAAAATCTGAGGGCACCTTTCTAATTTGATCAAAGCAAGCTCTTGGAGAGGGATCAATTCCCCCCGAATATTTTAAAAGTCGATTTTTGATAGCACTCCAAAAAATCAATTGTGTATCAATAACAACAATAATTTAAGGACTGCCATACATCAGTAAAGTTAAATACTATATTTCTTAGAGAGTCTGTGTGGAAATCGCGTATGTGTACTTATTTTTGGCTGTGACACATCGGAAATCAGAAATGCGGATCAAGTCTACCCAGTCTCCCCTAATATCAATTTGTACTGAAAACGAGAAATTTAGGCTTCAAAACTTAAATTATGCAATTACGAAATTATGTGAAAACTCAAATTTCAACTAAACCATCTTAAAATCATTATTTTTTTCAAGAGCGAGTAGGGTATAACCCTTTTACATTATTGTTAACCATCCCTGAAAATGTGAATGTGAAAATAATGCTCACTTAAGTCATAACCAGGGTTCGTAATGCTCACTCAATCTCAGGAGCACAGGATGCTCTCTCACAAAAACATTCGGGGAGAAATTGCTTTTTGGGGAAGAAAAACAGTCTGGAGAGTGATAACCATTTATGTTCACTTCGATCACCGTGTAAAGTTGGTTTATTAGTTTTCTTTCATATCCGAGCTTTTTCGGTGCCATCAGCAATGCAAACGGTAGTAGCCTTTGTGGTACAAATAACCGGTTACCAACATGCAGATAGCGTGGTGGTGTGGCTAGAATGGACGCATCCCTTTGGCTATTATTGTTGATATTCTGGGTTCGAGTCCCGCCGTGGCCATAAAATTTTTATAATTGTTCAGCGATAATTCTCGCGAAAGTGAGTGAGGTAAAAGTGATGAAACGAAAAAGGAATTTCATCTAATAGGCACGATTTTCGTTTATCTTCCAAGGCTAGCTCCAGAGAAAAGATTGGTAGGTGAGTGATGTTCCTCGCTATAAACAACGATAATAGATTCTCCCTGGGCCCGGAAAATGCTTGCTTTGTTCTCATCGAAACGAAAAGTCGAAACCCTGGTCATAACCAACGTTGGCGACCTTGCCCCACTTTCACCTACCCAAAATTAACAACCTTTTTTTATAACAAATATGTTTTACTCACAAACATATATATTTTGAAACATAAAAATATTTATTTTTGAATCAAAATGGAAAAATTTGAATCTCTTACATTTATTACGTAGATAGATTTTCCACATATTTTTTTTTATAAGTTGCAAGATGAATAGTCTCTCGACATCTGCTCCGATAAGTACTTAACAATTTTCCAAAATATATTCTGACGACAATTGAGACATTCGAAACTGCATAAACTTTGGATATTCCATCAAGAAAAATCGTGCATTTCTAAAGATTTTTATTATTTTGTCTCACCGGTCGGTAGCTCGAACTTTTTGTTTGGGCTTATTGAAATTCTGAACAAAATCCTTTAGGTTTCGTAACGATTCTTGGGTTTCAGATTTATAAGCTTTGTGAGTCAAATTTTTTTTTTACTCATTCACTACACATTCCTTTTTTTTAATCTTTCGTTTATTTTGGAGGCTCAATTGCCGTGAAGCGTTACGGAACCGAAATCAAGTTTAACAATTCATATCCTAAATCTTATACATAATGTTAGTTTTGGGGAACCGAAAGACACATCTGTAACGGGACAAACATTTTTTAGGGAGGAACAACGAGAGAAAGACATACGAAATGGGTTAACGACATACATTGAAATGGACAACAAGAGGAAGACATTCGATATGGGGTACGACAGACAAGGGGATGGGCAGACTAAGATCACAATCTCACATCAGTAATTTTCACAAATTGGTGGACGAGGGACATGTATTGGAGATCAAGGCCCGCCAACACTTCTCAAATAGGCCTTGGTTGTTTTCCTCGGACCTGGAGATGTTCAGTTAATGCAGATCTGGGGCCGCGATTCTTCTCGCACGCCCACACGACATGATCAATGTCCTGATAATCCTCGCCGCAAACACAGTGATTGCTTCAAATTAAATCTATGTCGAAGCATTATTTAAATAAATTTGCATCATAAAAAAGTATTATTTTCACACACAAGCAAAGATTTTCCGAATAAGTTCGAACCCATATTAAACATTATAGCACCTTATTTTTTATGACTTGCCTTAAATTGTGTTTTCCAGTGGTTAAAGGGGCGGAAAATACAAAAATAAATATAAAAAATAATAAAATAAAACAAATTCATCAAATTTCATTAGTCATAAGACGAACTATTCCATTTAATTCCATCAGTGTCTCATACATGACTCGACTTGAGAGACTAAAGACGTCATTACCGTCATTACTGTTGAGGTCGAAATACGTATACTTGTAGAAATGACATTGACATTGCACTAAATAAGCACACACTTTTCTTTTCATCTGATTTATTAAATAATGTTTTGGCAATTCATAATTTTTGCGGAATTTATTACCCCTTCAATTTCGGCCAAAACATATTAGAGGAAGACATAATTTTTGAAAATTATTCATAACTGCCTTATTAACTTCATATGAAAGTAAATTTTTATCACTGCAAACGCAATTAAAAGTCACTATTTGATCCCTTTTTCGACAGTGGCGGTTACTAAAGTCACTATTTTGAGCGGCACTGAGCGCTACCATCCCTGTATTTGTCAGATTTTCCAAAAGCATTTATCATTAAGGGTATGAAATACCAAGCTTTTTCATGTCGATTGCTGGTTAGAAACAAAACATCGGTTATTTTTGAAACTTTGAAACCATACGAAATTTAAAACTTATCTGATCAACACAAGGGCCATTCTTTGACCCTAGGTAGACAGTAATTGATCCAACAAAAGGTCCTAAACTTCCAGGAAGAATTTTTTTAAAAATTAGTCCTAGCATCCTATCTTTTCCTAACAGTTTGCTATAGAAATCTAAGAGCAATATCAGAACTGTAATGTGACTAGGAGTAAAGTCCAGAAGGTCACCGTGTGTCCCTTCTAAAGATCCGGAACACTTGAGAAAAAAAAATAATACAGTCTAGATAGTTAATTTACTTTTTATACTTCTGTGAGAATTTCTAAAACATCGAACCACTCAGGGTCAAAGAAAGACCATCTAAGAACAGAAAAATATATTTAGCTCTTTTAGTGGAATGTATTCAACCGTCTAAGACGAATTAAGTACTCTCCATTTAATTCCACCAAGTAATTTTCGATATCTTTGCAGATACGTATTTCGACCACACAGTTGTGGTCGAAATACGTATCTGCAAAGATATCGAAAATTACTTGGTGGAATTAAATGGAAAGTACTTAATTCGTCTTAGACGGTTCCATCTAAGAAGTTTTTCAAAATCAGTCACTGGCCTCCCAGATGGATGCTTTGCTTCTTCGGAGACATTGTTTGAGAAATAGCTGAATAAATCGTAGCTCTCTAGAACGAACTTAAAGTCGTTTATGGGTGGCAACTTACAGGATCAAAGCGAGGTGCTATATTGGATATGTTTTCATAATTCTGCTATAGGAATTAAGGATTAATTTTAAGACACCAAGTGTCTTAAGTCTGTATGTTATTTTTGAAATCACATTATAAATAAATACATATTTTTGTAATTATTGTTTAATTATATTTGAAATTTATTTTATTTAAAAAAAAAATGAATTGAATTTGAAATTGCGATTTTTTTGTTTTAATACAAAATGTGTAAGGCAGTATTCGCCATGTTAAGGTTAGGTTTAGGTTTCCTTTGATACAACTAGCTATACAAATGCTGCAAACTTGTACATTTTTTTAATTGAACAGATGGAAATATGCATAAAAGTTAACTTACAAATTATTAATTGCACAAATGTACCATGCGTCCTCATATTCTTTTATGCTTATATGCTACTCGACATTTTTCTATACCTCTACCTACTATTTCCTCTGGGAGAGTGGGAGGCCCATATTTTGACTGCAAAACACTCATGGGGACATACTTTTTTTTATCTAGCGATTTGCAGTTCCATGTTCCAAGCTTCCAATCGTGATCATCTATTCGTCGTCTAGGTCGTTGCCAATTGTATCGAGTCGTATTATCTTCTATGTTATTCGTATTATTCGTAATGGTTGTTTTTAAAGGCGGCTTATTGGACCTGTGCAAACCTCCTGTATCGTCAGAGGGCCGTTGTGTCAGGTCTGTTAAGCGTCCCACCTAACACCATGTTTTGGGCTTGTGAGCTTTGAGCGGCACACGGTCGCTTTGGCGGAGTCTGCTTGCGGATACACGCAGCTTTTTATAGAAGTTTTAACAGAGCCCACTGTCAAACCCCACCACATCCTAGACAGGCACCACAACTGGCAGGTAGATGGCCTGGGGAGTGATCATCAAGCCCTTGGACATAGTCCCTGCTGCCTTCATGGGGACATCTCAGTCCAAATCCGTGAAAACGATTCGTTTTGTTTTGTCCGACTTTTTGGCCTGCATATTTGTTTTTTTCCAAAGTGAAAGTGTTTTTAATAATATTATTAGAAAATATCAATAGTACTATCCTATGATCTTATCCATATCCATCCCATTTGACTCGAGTCGATTGCGAGACATTGAAGTCGGCGTTACTGTTGAGGTCGAAATACGTATTAAATACAATCAATTAGAGGCATTATATAGAATAGTACTAACTCGCCTCATGACAAATGAAGACATTCCACTAAAAAACTCTGCATAATTTTCTAAATAATTTTAGTATAACGTCTGGAAGACAAAATAAAAACGAAAAATATTAAAAATCGTTTTATGTGGGGCGTTAGGGCATAATAATTACACACAAAAGTGTGACCCGTCTTACTTACTGCACTTACTGAAAAATTGTTTTAGAATAAGCCTTTGATCTCTTATGTGAATTGTTCGTGACGAAATTTTCTATTTTCCATCTTCAAATTCCCTTTTCCCTCAATGTTCACTGGTTTAATTTGTGATACTGAAATAAAATTTTATTTTGGACATCAGAAAGTTTTTTTTGTACTGGTGTACACTGGTGGGCAAAATAATGGGTCCATTAGCTAAGGGGCCCTCCTAGGCTACAAAGCTCTACAAAGACTCTGCTGAGGGTGGCTGGGTTCGATTCCCGGTGCTGGTCTAGGCAATTTTCGGATTGGAAATTGTCTCGACTTCCCTGGGCATAAAAGTATCATCGTGTTAGCCTCATGATATACGAATGCATAAATGGTAACTTGGCTTAGAAACCTCGCTGTTAATAACTGTGGAAGTGCTTAATGAACACTAAGCTGCGAGGCGGCTCTTTCCCAGTGAGGGATGTACTGCCAATAAGAAGAAGAAGAAGAGCTATTTTTCCACACAAAATGGACTAGCCTTGTTCTCAGTACTGGATCAATCGTTTTTGCCAAGTTTTCACATCAGGCCGTTACAAATATTTAATAAAAATTATGTCCTACTGGTCTCCCAAAGCTCAAGGGAGGGATTATAAAACATAAATAATAAAATAAAAACCATAAAACAACTCCTCGGAATCGTCGAAGAATGTTTTGAAAATCCTCAAAAATTTCCGGATATTTTATTGTTGCCCTCTCAAATTATTATTTTTAATATTTGTTTCGGCCTAAAGTTTGGTTATATAGTCAATTTGTAGTATATCTGTGAATCAGTCTTTTTCATTCACCCATTCAAAGTTATTGGAATTTTTCATAAATGGTTTTTAGTACAAAAATTGTTTTGCAAATCTTTTGCAAAGTTTTGAATTCCTAGGACACAAATCTTTGAAACAGATAACTTTGTTTTATTTTAAAATCATATTCATATTAGATATTTTTAAATCAATTTATGTAAAATTTCTTTTAGTGTAAACATTTTTTTAAATGTGAATGAAAAAAAAACTGAAGGGCGTCAAACTTAACTATTTTGTATGAAAAATAGCTCATGTACCTACATTATTAAGTCCATGGACGGACGGTTGGTAGAGAACCTATATGCCCAGGAAGTTTCATTGGAATCTGAGAGGGTGCTAACAACTCCGAATACCGTTCGGCCAAAAATGCATCCCATACAGCAGCGTGCGTGCTTGAATTTCAGAAAGTTTAATATTTGTTTTCACGATTGTAGACATTCTATTCGTTACCAAATTTTCATTGAATTATGAAATAATTCGATTCACAAACATTTACTTCACCAGAAGAACGATTTTGTTTAGTGAAATTTTTCTAGGGAACTATAAGTTTTTATAATATGATATATTCACAGCTCAAAGAGAATATTCTCAAATCTAACCTAATCATGGTGCACGCTGCTGAATATGCTTCTAATACATTTATCAAAATGCCATCAACTTCGAATAAACCTCCAACCACCAATGTGTCCATTAAACACACCAGCACCAACGATGTTTTGTTTTCGGGCTCCGTGGCTCCGGCGGGTCATTTCTAATTTAAATTTTTGCCATCCATCCAGTGTTTTGCATTTCAATACAATTTTTCGTTTTAATTAGACTGCCCTGCCGAGTGAGTGAACCAAACGGGTTGTTGCCATTGCAGTGAGATTCTATAGGTGGATCATTTGGCCGGATGAATCTCCTGATTTACACCCGTTAAAAGTGGTGCTAAATTTTACGTTGTTACTGGGGAATATATTTGATTCACGTTTTGCAAAAACATAGTCTGCACTCCAGGTCTTTAACCTTTCCTTGGTCGTTTGCTTGCTTTTGTTGAATAGGATCATCCCGATATGATCACAAATTTTATAGTAATTATTGTCAGTATATGATCTTTATAATGATATTATATCTAACGTGACTACTCACTTGTGTCGTTGGTTTTGTATTATAGAATAATTATTTTTCCAGAAACCGCATCGGGTAACTTTTTGCACATTTACTGTTACTTTTGTAATGTCATGCCGAAATTCATTTTCACTAGCAAAAATTTTTCAATTACACTTATAGGAATCAAATCAAACAATTCATTCACATTTCCTTCCGATCACTGTTTTGCATTTCGTTCTACTGCGCCAATCCAGGTCCAAACAAACCGGAAGCCCTGCTCTCAGTTCTCACGGTCAACGCCTCACGGCGGCGGCGCGGAATTAATCCACCGCGGGTTAATGACGTTGATGACAGTTCTAGACGCACACAAAACAACACTTGGCTCTAATTAACTCAGGTCCCCCAAAATTTTACACCCATAAAGCACACTCTGAATCATTAGGCAAGCACCCGGCAAACGAGCGGGTTTCTGTCCTCTGCTGTCGCTGTAATCACTCTTCGACATCGACCATGTGCGCGAGACTGGCGAAATGCGCGTGCGATCGCGAACAAACGACGGAACCGACTGAATTGTTTGATTGCGACCAAAGTGAATTTATTTTTATATTTTAACGTACATCTAGAGCGAGATCGTTACCAACGTTTGGCTGCCGGGAACGGTGGCGTGTGCTACCCTAAACTCTGGTGCTCTGAGCTCAGGGCTGGGTGATGTCTCTTTTCTCTAAGTGGGCGAGCTTTCGTGCTACCCAGGTTAGAGTGTTGGGTGGACATCGACTTTTGTGAGCATTGAGCACTGTTCAGTGAGTTTGCTTTTTCCAGCATGCGCTTCATATCCTGAAATTAGGAGATTTTTTACCAATGCAGTTTCACTGCTTTGAAATAGTATTTTGATCAAATTGTAAAAATATTAGACTTATTGATTTAGTACAAATAAATCAATATTAACAATGAACAATTATAAAATTTTCGGCAAAATAATTTTTTTTTCTTAAAAAAATTGTTCTTCAGTTATTAACTCAACTGAATTAATAGTTGAATTGAAAGTTATAATCATGATCCAGTTGGAATGAAGAGCCATAGAAGAAGAAGAAGAACAATGACTGTTGCTTGTAATGGAAGCTGCAACTATCCTCTATTGTCCCGAACCATAAAATCTAAGGTAAACTATTGAAATTCGTTACATTGATAAAAAGAAAATAACGATGAAGAAAAATCGATCAATGCAGTTACGCCCCTATGATCCTAACCGCGAGATTTGGTTGTCTTCATGTAAAATTTTTGCTTATTAAAGTGATAATTTATTTTTATTTTTTGGATAATACTCAATTGTTTATGGAAATTTTATGTTTATTTATTGCTCATACCCTGATTTCTATAGGGGCCCTCCTTAGCCGTTCGGTAAGATGCGCGGCTACAAAGCAAGACCATGCTGAGGGTGGCTGGGTTCGATTCCATATGCCGGTCTAGATAATTTTCGGCTTGGAAATTGCCTCGACTTCCCTGGGCATAAAAGTATCATCGTGCTAGCCTCATGATATACGAATGCAGAAATGGTAACTTGGCTTAGAAACCTCGTGGTTAATAACTGTGAAAGTGCTTAATGAACACTAAGCTGCGAGGCGGCAATGTCCCAGTGGGGGATGTAATGCCAACGAAGAAGAACCCTGATTTCTATATATGCTACTTCCAATTTTTTTATGGACAATTTCTATTTTTTATGGGGAATTTTTATTTTTGTCATTTTTATCGAAATCTCAAGTCGGGAGTTTAGGTATTTAGTGGCTGTATGATGTGTGGCTACTGCAGTATTGCATTATAAATTTCGGTTTACCGTAAGAGTTTCTAGCACATGGGACTTCGGAAATAGTCTTGGTTCGGGAGATTGGTGTAAGTACTGCGATGACATGCATTTCTGGATAAATGGTTTTTTTCTGATTGAGCCGGCAACGCAGATTTTGAACTTCATTATGTTTGATTCATATGGACACAATTCAGTTCATCCCGAAATAATATGGTTTCTGAAGGAAGTGGCCGTAATTGATCGGTTCAAAGAATAGTTTTATAAAAGCATTTGTTAGCATCCCAGAATGCTGGTTCCTCGCTGAAAGTAATCAATTTCTGATATAGGTTCTGAAAACCATGACCAAACTAATTTCATAAGAAAGTCATGTTAAGATTTTGGCTATCTCGATCTAAGAAAACCTCGGTTGCATGTGTACAAACCAAGCATTGCAAACCATCCCATCATTCGATCGTCTGTGTAAAGCTACTGATGAAATTATTGGATATTGATGGGATATCTGATATTGATCCTAGGGACTAGTCCATAAACCACGTAGACTCTTTAGGTGTTTGTCTTGTAGATTTTTTTTTTGAAAAAGTAGGTAGACTAGAGGGTAAAGGAGCTCAGGAGAAATCAGATATGCGTACGGGTCCGAAAATCGGCGACGGCTCACATTTTTTTTTTTAAATTTTGAACGCATTTTTTATTTCAATTTACACGGGAAATTATTTGGAATTTCCAAATACTTGGAACTTTTTTGGAATTTGAAAGAGGATAATTAAAGCACGGCAGTGTAGAAAAGAAGCATTTTGTTATCTGAGCTTTGATTTCTTTGATTCTGATTTTGACCCAAGCATTACTGGTGAACCATTAGTACAACTTACTAAACTTTTTCCCACGGCAGGTCTTTTAAATAACTACAGAAAGGAAACTATTCTTTCAATAATTGGACTTTGAGTAAAACAAATAAGTTGATATTTAAACGAAACAATAAATTGCAAAAAAACGTCTTTATGATCAGGGATCAGGTATAAGAACGTCGGCTCAAGGGGCACGTTCGCCTCAATTTGGGAAATTTGTGCCATCGTCTTTACAGCCTTTCTCATCACGCACCTAACGAAAAAGGAAGTGAACAAAAGGGAAAGGAATATGGATGGGAATGGAGGGCATACAACGTATAAACGTACTCATAGCTCCTTACCACAACGGGTTATGAACAACAGAATTCTCTGAAGGTTCAAGTTTCTGTAGACAATTTCACTTAGTAAGTGTTGACCAAGTATTTGGAAACGCAATTGCGTGTAAACTGAGCAGTTGAATATCAGATGATAAGAAGTTCTCTTATCGGATTCACAACTAACACAGACAAATTATTCAACAACTGTTATTAACTGTTATTTTGTTATGCAATTCTGTTCAGACAGATTAGCTAATTAGTTTGCTACTTTCGTAGATGGCTCTCGGATATACTATTTTGTTTGTCGACATGAATCCAAACTACTTCAATACCGTTTGTGCTGAGTAGAAGCCCAAGAGCTAATCAAACGCTTCACCCAACACTTAGATATTGTAATACCTGGCTCAGGACCAATAAAGTCTTTTGGTGCTCCAATGCGAGCTAACTCATCAGAAAATTTGATTCCAGCTATGGAAGAATGGTCAGCTACTCATATAATCTGTAACGTATCAACCGAATTCAATGCCTCAATTTGAGTTCGACATGCGATCACTAACCTCGACTTTGAGTTGGTCGAAGCGAGAGCTTTAATTGCTGCTGAACAGAAGTATATTACTTCGCCCATGTTGTTGCAGTGCGAATTGCACTCCACACATAATGGAAAATATTTCCGCTTAAAAGACAGAGCATTGTCTACCCAGTGAATGGGACTGTTCCAATATCAGCTCACGCGAGTAGATACCTGCACCCGCTCTACCTTCGAGGAGGGAGCCGTCAGTGTAACAAACAATGCTGTCCGACATACTTCGCTCTAGCCAGATGTCCACTCATCCCACGAGGGGATTTGTGTTGAAAATGTTATTATTTATTTATTCAGACTAAGGCCAAAGTGGCCTGTGCGGTATATAAGAGTCTTCTCCATTCGGCTCGGTCCATGGCTACACGTCGCCAACCACGCAGTCTACGGAGGGTCCGCAAGTCATCTTCCACCTGATCGATCCGATCCGCCTTGCCCGCTGCGCACCTTGCCTTCTTGTGCCCGTCGGATCGTTGTCGAGAACCATTTTCACCGGGTTACTGTCCGGCATTCTGGATACGTGCCTAGCCCACCGCAGTCGTCCGATTTTCGCGGTTTGAACAACGGATGGTTCTCCCAGCAGATCATGCAACTCGTGGTTCATTCGCCTCCTCTACGTACCGTCCGCCATCTGCACCCCACCATAGATGGCACCCAGCACTTTCCTTTCGAAAACTCCAAGTGCGCATTGGTCCTCCACAAGCATAGTCCAGGTCTCGTGTCCGTAGAGGACTACCGGTCTAATGAGCGTTTTGTAGATTGTCAGTTTGGTACGGCGGCGAACTGTATTTGATAACCATCTGCGGGTTTCGAAGGGACTCGAGAATGCCCCTGAAACTCGAACTAAGCACATCACCCGATCCATCGTTGCTTTGATCAACCGTGTCAGTTTATCCGGAAATCCGTGTTCGTACATTGTTGTACAGTGTTGAAAATGTCCTATAAAGAAAAATTACTAGCGGGTGTGAGATCACTTGTGAAGCGAGCCGAGTCCTCTCTGGAGTGGCCTCAGCCATCTCCAGCTCCTAGGGAATGTGATATGGTCGGTGGAGAGAAGAACAAGCTCTACCTTAACTCTATATATACATTGTCAAGTAACTATCGAGAGGTAAATATTCATAATTATTTACCCGTCGATGAGCTGTCTGTTTTTATCATCCTAAACTACCTCGACGGGTAGTTGGTAAAGGACAATGTAGTGGTAGATCACCACACTTGGAGCGAGGACAGTTCTATCCCAATCAACTATGAGCTGTAGCAACGAAGTATGTGTACAGCATTCTCCTCCATGAAACCGAGAACCCATGATCGGTTAGTACAAGAAAGTGCTTCTGGTTTGAGATGTATGTGTAGATAGTCAACGACAACGTGCGGCTTCCAATATTTCATCGAAAGTCCCGTTGTCAAAAGCACCCTCAATATCTAAGAACGCACCCAAGCATGATTGCCTTTGAGCAAATGCTTTCTCGATGTCGTAGACATCGTTTTGTAAAGGAGTCAAGGTGTACTTTCCAGATTGGTAAGCATGTTGATTAACATGAAGAGGCATGTTCGCGAAACAGTCATCACGAATGTGATGATCGATAATACGTTCTAAGTATATCAGAAGCATATACGAAGTCAGACTGATGGGTCTAAAACTCTTTGCTTCTTCATACGAAGCACGTCCTCCTTTTGGGATAAACTTTATAGTGACATCATGCCAGGATATGGGAATATAACCAGTAGCACACTACATACTAAAAGTTTTTCCAAAACATGTTTGATATGCTTAAAACCCCTATGGAGAAAAACGGGATAAATCTCATCTTCTCCGGGAGATTTATAAGGAGCAAAACTGTTAAGAGCCCATTGAATGTATTCAGTAGTTATAATTCTACGAGCCTGAGCCCAATACCCATAAGTACATAAAAAGGCATCAGGAACATCCAAAGATGCTATATCGACAAATCCAGGGAAGTGTGTACTAATGCACTAACGTTTTTTTTCGTCAGAAAAAGTGTAGTCGCTATTTGGCTTGCGAATTTCGCCAAATTGGAAATCCTTGGATCCCGCAAGAATTGTATTTAACCTACTACTGGCTTCATTCAAATTAGAAACATTTGCACAAAGGTTTTCCCAGCCGGATCGTTCAGCAGATCGAAGAGCCTTCTTGTAGGCTTTACGAGCCAGCTTGAAAAACTCCGTCCCTGCTGAATGGCGTCTGTTCCAACTCTTTCTGCACTGATTCTTGAATTTAGCCGATTCGGAATTCCACCATGGGGTTCTTTTTGAGGGTTTCACAGAACGCAAAGGGCAAGCTTCTTCGCAGGCTTGCACGATAGGTAACGTTTGTAGTATCAACGGCATCATCCAAGTCGGTAGAAATTTCAATAGATCGTAGATATCCATGACATTTTGTCGAGAGCAACTCTGTACAGAGATCCCAGTTGTTTGAACGAGGATTTCTAAAACGCGAGGTCTGCGAAGTAACATTCAAATGATCTAAGTAGATGTAGCGATGGTCAGATATAGATTCCTCATCTCGGACCTCTCAGAATCCGAGCTACCCCAGATGATGTGATGAGCATTAATTAGCACCACTGCCAACACTCAGCGGAAGGCTTTTTGAAGTGCAATATAGACAACTCGTTTGAAAGCATCCGTAGGGGATGGTTCATCATGTGGTAAATAAATTGAACAATAGAAATATTTTCTGACGTGATGAAGATTGATTTGAGCTATCTTAACTGTAGCCATTGCGAGTTAAGATAATACACTCCACAACTTCAAAATGTATGTGAACAGCAACGAGGAAACCAAGTCGGAATCGTATCAAGAACGTTAAAGACGAAACAGAGAGTGAACTGTGATGAACGCATAATGGTAATCCATATAGGTGACAATTTGATGAAAAACTAAAATAAAACATACTCATAATCCCACCCTTAAATATTTAACCTCAAGTTGAAATTGAATAAGAGTAGCCGATTATTTTAGAGAAGCAAAAAGTCAACTACGCCATAGCTTCGGTTAGCGCAGTAAGGGCTCAATACTGTGAAAGGTGCCCTGGTGCTTCACAGGCTCCGTTAGCTGTTGGGTTTTTATCAGACCCTCTAACCATTCGTAGGCACGGTAAGCATAAAGTCGCATCACACCAAGGATTAGGGGTCACCTGTATGGTGGACTTCTACAACTTTTTTTTTTTTACAAGGGAGAATGCATTTACACACTAACCCAGTACACGTGCATTGTAGTTGCCAAACTACCACACGGAAGTGTACTGCGGTGTCGGACTCGACCATACCGGTAATACCGACTAAACTCCCTTGGGCTCCACCATCGTTTCCCCCAGGAACTACCTCCCAGTACTACTTCTGGGGGATGGCAGTACTAAACGTACTCGCTCATTATCGCTCACACAGGCACCCGTCCCATGCGAGACTGACTTGGGTGCTCGCTCACCATGCACACCATTTGAGTCTTACTTGGATGCTCTCCCAGGCGCTCCGCTGCCATGCCTCGAGGTGTCAATAGCGGTAACTGCCTGGGCCTACAGATATTACGCTACGACACTCCTGCCTCAGCACGAGCAGATCAATCACACCACTGCCGAAGCAGACCACACGCTACCCTGCCGAAGCAGGGACACTCCCCATGCACCACATGTGCACAACTGTAGGTGTGTGGGTACAACCCACTGCTACCCTGCCGCCGAAGCAGCTTCTCCAAAGACCATTCGCTCCATGTGACCCTTTTCGGGTGCTCACTCTAACACTCCACTGCCATGCCTCGAGGTGTCGATAGCTACCTCGACTCCTACCTCAGCATGTGCAGTCCATACTCAGACTTCTGCTGCGCTTCGAGGTGACAATAGCGGCGACACGCTATGACACTCCTGCCTCAGCACAACCAGATCACTCACTCCCTGCCGAAGCAGCTCACGCGCTACCCTACCGAAGTTGGGACACTCCCCAACTCACTCTAACACTCCACTGTCATGCCTCGAGGTGTCGATAGCGGTATGTAGGGTCCGATCAACGATACTACGCTACGACACTTCTACCTCAGCATGTGCAGTCCATACTCAGACTTCTGCTGCGCTTCGAGGTGACAATAGCGGCGACGTGCTATGACACTCCTGCCTCAGCACAACAGATCACTCACTCCCTGCCGAAGCAGCTCACGCGCTACCCTACCGAAGTAGGGACACTCCCCATGCCAATTGGCACTCCCTGGGCTTGTGCTTTTGAAGCGGCACACAGTCGCTTTGATAGAGTCTGATTACGGGCACTTGTGGATTTTTTGGGAGGGATTTTAGCAGAGCCCACTGCTAAATCCCACCACGCCCTAGGCAGTTCTCCCTGACTCACAGACAGCTGGGGAGGGGTCGTCAAGCCCTTGGACATGGTCCATGCTGTCCCTGCTGTCCCTGCTGCCCCCTGGACTTCTACCACTGGAACAGGCAATCCGTAGCGTTATTCTTCGCCAGAAAACCGGCTGCCGACACCACACGGCTATCTAGGCTATTCGTGGAGAGAAATTGGCATTGACTTTTACTGCCGTTCTACGCATGCTTGTACCAAATTCAAAAAACGACGAATGAGAAAATGGCAGTTGAAATTGAACACTAACTTTCATTGCTGGCGTATAACTATAATGCAATATAAGATTATTATATCACTGAGCCATTCAGAAGACTTAATTTCATTGAAATCATTCTTATTTTTCACTCACAAATAGAATTTGCGAAAACGATCATGAAAATAGTTTGGCAGTTATGCCGAGAAATAGAGCACTTGTTTTGTGGTTTCTACGCATATCAGCCCCGTTCAGTGCATGATTTCGTGAATGACTACTGCGATTGACATATGTATCCACATTAGAGTGGGGCGTCATGGTCATTTTTTCAAATCAATTTTTTCAATCAATGGAAGCCATTCTGGGTCCTGAACAACTGTGCAGATTTCGGGACCGATTGGTTGCTTCCTCGCTTTCCGCATCGCGTTTGAAGTCTGTATGGAAATTAGTATGGGAGACCGTATATTTTTGCATTTCTACTACTAGCGACTTCAGTTCATCGTAAACCAAGTGGCACATTGCGTTAAAGTATAACCCAAAGGATGCCGAAAAACTTTGCTGAAGAAGGCACGTTGCTGGAACGTCCACGAAAAAAGTTATAACGCTTAAAATATTAAGTGTTCAAACCATATGCAAAAAATCATTTATTCTGCCAGCACTGCCGTACTACGTAGACCAATAATTTAATTGAGTGTTATTTCAAAGCTTTAGAGCTAATGGGAGCTATCCGGAATTATTTCACAAAGAAAAAATTCGACAGGAAGGAAGATGGGGTTTGCCCTTCGACTATCATAGGTTGTCCGGTAGTGCTGGCAGAAACATTGATTTCTTGCATATGGTTTACACAATCAATTTTCGAAACGTGATAACATTTTTTGTAGACCTTCCAGCTACGTACCTTCTTCGGCAAAGTCTTTCAGCATCTTCCAGACTAGATGCTAACGTATTGAGTCACGTGATTGATGATAAATTGAAGCCGCTAACAGGGCTGGTAGCGAGTCACTTTTTAGTGACTTGGTCACTATTTTGAGCCTAGTCACTAAAAAGTCACTATTTGCATCCAAAAGTCACTAAAGTCACTATTTTTCGTAAAATGGTCACTAAAGTCACTTTTTTCGCATCGTTTCGCCGTTTATAAAAAAAGTTCAAAATAAAAATCATTTGTACCTACCATTATCATCAATTAAATCAAATGTAAATCTGTTAGCAAAATATATAAAGCTTGAGAAATTGCACCAAAAAAGCTCCAAGTGAATTGTGGAAATCGCCAGATTGCTGGCAATTCATGTTTTTAAGGATTCTCACGGATTTAGTTTTGGAGGGAAATTTAATAAAAAAGGAGCGTGGTTTTCGATAGCAAAATGTTGTTGAGAAGGAACTCCACGTTTGAAGTCTATGCCGTACCCAAGCCATTATTGAATGCTCTTGAGCACTCGTTTAACAAGCAATTTAAGGGTAAACACTTCACTTGTGGTCATTTTTCATCGTTTTTGAATATCCATTTTTTGTCACGTCAATTTTGACATAATTCCGAGATATGTCTTAGTTTCTGCTTGATTAACCCCGTCTACGACGAACCACACAGCATGAAACATGCCATCATTTTTCGATATTTTTTGTAAGGAATTAGTTTAAAGTATTGAAGGTTTAATATTGTTTTCATAGCATTTATCTAGAAAGAAACAGGGTCTATACAAAAATTTGAAAAACAAATATGTTCCTTGTTTCTTGTACAGAAATAGAATTTTTCTGATTATTCTGAAAGTAATTCCCGTTGAAATTTGTCTTCAACATATCGATGAGACTCTTTTTCTGTCTGTTGAACTTTGCTCCAAAAAATAGATTTTCTTCTCTTGGAGAAACTTTCACTGTAATTTCTGTAGCGATGACTGCTTAAATCTTTGCGTAAAATTCCGTCTTGAATTTGGGAATTAATGTTTTGAAGGTTTTTCTTAGGAATTCGAATTCACTAAACAATATCTACAGGAATTCTCAAAGCGATTTCCACCGGAATTCATGGAAAAATGCGCTTGTATTTGAGGAAGATTTTTTTTTCATGGATTGCCGGAGAAGTTTTTACAAGAATTAACTTTGCGATTCCTTGAAAGACAGCAGGAATATCTGCAATATAATCCGATTTGAATTTATGGTATGAAAGAATTTCCGGAAATTTTTGTGCTAACGTCCGAACTCCTGGAGAAATATTTCACAAGAATTGAAGTATTTTCCGCACAATTTCTTTTAAAAAATCCTAGAAATTTCCACAGAAATTCAACTTCTGTTGAAATTTCTGAAAAAAATATCTTCAGAATGGATGGAACACCATGGATCACATTTTATGAAACTTGAACAACTTTGTAAGATTCTGAATTATTTCTCTCTGGATATAAATCCAAATAATTTCATATTTTTCTATGAGTTCAAATAATTTGTATACAGAAGTTTTGTTCGAAAAACAAATTAACATTATTTTATTACCTAATTTTTACGTAAGTTTAGCTTATGAACAACAATTACAACAAAGCTGCAACCATCATTTTATCCATGAAACGTTGATTATAGAAATAATTTTGACTGCTTCATTCTTGTTTGCTTAGTTAGAACGTTGGTGAACAGGACCATCCAGAATAGATGTGATACTAATGAATATTTTCTTTGTTCTTTTACAATGTGGTAAAATCATGTATAAAATCAGTTATATTATATGAAACGTACTGAAGAAGAACACGTTCTGTAAATTGTGGTAACAAAACTTGATATTTCGCGCGATGTTGGCGCGAATTGGATTTCATGTCGCATATTTGATTTTAGTTGGCTTGGATTTCGCATCAGTCGAAACTTAGGTAAAATTCATGTTATATCTGAGTTCGGGTTAAATTTTTAATCAAATCGGTTCACGCGCAACCGAGACCAAGAGCTCAAAAAATGACTAATGGGTACTAACTGTATGCATTTAAATTTTCTTATTATTAAAAATGTTATTAATAATTATTAAAAATTGTATTTAAGAAATGTCTAAATAATTTTGAATTCTTTAAGTTTTTTGAAACAATTTATGCTGATAAAGATTTATAAGCTTTGTGATTCCAAATAATTCTCTGTCTAGTAATTAATTAGATCATTTTATTGCTTTTTTTTTATCGAAGTACAGCTAATTTTTCAACGTGCCAACACAAATATTCACACGTCTAACTGCATAGGAAACAGCAAAAGCACAATCAAAAACATTTTACAGTCCCTTCCCGATTTTGGCAACACGACCGGATTTTAATGTTGCCAAAATGGGGATGTTGCCAAAAACGGGAAAAAAATTTCATACAAAATTTCAATTTTTTTTGTTTGCATGATTGAAGCTAAATACTTAGAATATGTACTACAAAGTATGCGGAGTGTGTTTAAGTGATGCACGTGCATCATAATCGTCATTTTTGCGATATTCATAACTCGAAGATTGTAGCTCAAACAAAATTGAAACAAACTCAAGAATGGTAATCAAACGATAATGTAACTAATTAGCCAATTTCATAATACAAATTCAATAATAAGTAATATTTCAAATTAACAATAGCGTCGGCCATGTCCTTACAAAAAATTGAAGTGATAAAAAAACGTTTATATAGTGCTGACTTCAATCTGACATCTCATATAAATTTGAGTCCACCGAAAATGCTTGTTTTTATCATAATTCACTATATAAATCAAATAGCCATCCGACGGATACAAGATGACTAAATGTGATACAAATTTCGGATTCTTATATAATGGATTTTGATTGAGGCAAACTTTCTTGAGGTCGGTGTGATTGAGAGTAAAGTTCTGTGCACTATTTTTGCTGACATTATGGAAAAAAAGAACGCACGGCATAAGACGTTCCATTGTTTCAGTAAAAAAAATGATTGATCCATGAGCACTATGTGCACCTCGCACTTCGAGTGATAGTGTGGCCGAGTGGAAGCTGGTGGACCATTTGCGGCATGCCACCTCTGACACTCGATAGCAGTCAACCTACTGGTGCTCGCTGCAGGTCATCGCACTCCAGTTCTCCATGCACCACTTTCATTATTATAACTTTGAAAAGATGGGAGAATCCTGATCAGACTGAAGAGGGAAGCAAAGCAGAGCGGACTAGTGATTAATACGTTGAAGACGAAGTAGGCTCGAGAGAAGACAACGGCTATTCGACAAAATCAAGATGGTTTAAGAATTCGTGTACTTGGGCTAACTTGACCTCCGATAACGATATCAGCAGACAAATTCGGAGACGCAACATGGCAGGAAAGCGTAAGTACGAGATCTGTACTATGCTTGTGGAGGACCAACGCGCACTTGGAGTAAAAATGGTTCTCTACAACGATCCGACATACACAAGAAGGCGAGGTGTGCAGCGATCAAGGTGGATCGATCAGGTGGAAGACGATTTACGAACCCTCCGTAGACTGCGTGACTGGTAACGTACGTCAGTGGACGGAGACGACTGTAATGTACCGTACTGTACCGACTGTAAATAATAATAAAACCACATGGGACGCATCATTCGCCTATCGAAGCAGCTAGACTTACACCAGCGATCTCATTCCCAGGAGCACTTCACAGGAGCCACTTCTGATACTTCGCCATCACAAATAGAACACTCGAGAGCAGAAATTGGAAATGTGAGCGAGTCTTGTGAGCATTGATCTATTGCAATCTATGCTACATCCATAGCCAATGAGTGAACTGTCTCACTCAGATGTATGCCAAACAACGAGTAGAAGCGATCGTTGCTGTGATAACAAGCCAAGCCGTGGTGAGGTATCCATGTAAGCAACGATAAGATAGTCGAGAGAAAGTATCGACGCCTCCCATTCAGTGTACTAGAGTTCCAGACTCACAGAGGTCTTCATTTTTAGAATGCTTGAATGGCTTCTGCTATCAGCGCACCGGAACGACGCTCATTGTTGTGTTACCAAGTGATTCGCTTCACTCAATAGGCTTCCATTGCTGAGTGTTGAAGTACATTAAACGGTAAATCATCTAACTCCAATTTCAAAGATCTTAGGAAGCTCATAACTTGCCCCTGCGGAAGAGCATTAAGTTGGCTTAGATCAACCCGATTTTTCTCATGATCTGATTTTTTCAATGCCTGCTTGACAACCTTATGATTACATGTTACCAAACTCTTACCATTACTGTTGAACTGTTGGCAAGCATGTTGGAATCAAAAGGCTCGTTATACAATTGACACATCAGGAAAATGGAAAAGCCAACGCTAGACAAATTTGGGTAAATTTTAAACAATAAGATCCTATGAAATAAAATTGTTGCTTATTTTCTATATGGAAATTCAGCAGAAAGACGGATAAAATGATAAAATGACAGTTTCTCGGCGCGTAATGAGCAAAACGACTTGATGGCTAAACAGCGCATTTAGAAAATCGAATGTGCCAATCACTAGCAATTAAACCTACTGGGATTGCTTGTTCCTGGATCACTGAAGCATCGGTTGCATTGTGATGTAAACGGCGGGTTTCGCTTAATAGATGTTGTACTATGTACAACGCCAACGGTGTGAGTCAGCTTATCGACGACAAAATCAGTGAGATCCCAAAAAATACAACATTCTACGGTGGGCTGGTTAGATAAGGGTACTGTAAATAGGGACATGGAAAACGTGAATAAAAAGAGCAGAAAAGTTTCAATAGACATTGTTTGCAATGAGCGGTAATACGAGTGGTGGTTCATTAATTCAGTGGAAGTGCCCACTATTCGTACAGAGCCCATAATACGCATATAAACCCTATTGATATTCACTTTCGGTTATGTTTATCCTTTTAGATATTAATAAAAAGGTTTTAGTTCTAAAAAGTAATAAAAAAATATTTTCGAGGTTGTTGCCAAAATCGGGAAGAAAATGTTGCCAAAAACGGGTGTTGCCAAAATCGGGGGTAGACAAAAACGGGTGTTGCCAAAATCGGGATGGGACAGTATTGCCTTTATTAAGCAGATTTTCAGCCCTAGGCTGGCTTGTCTCCAGAGGCAATGCAAAACATAGTCTTACACTCTTTCACACTTTTTTGCAGCTCATCCAATTATCGATAAATGATAAAACTGGTGGGAATATATTTTAGTGAGACAATATTTATAGACGGTAGTAAAATACGGGGCAAAATTTGCTATACATATACCATTCATTTTCATAACCAAGCTGTAGTTTCACGGAAAAATCTTCAAAATGGTTGTTGAAATTATAAACTTGGTTTAGCGACGCTGGTAAATACCATTACGTGGTTTGTTACGGAATAAGGTTTACCATGGTCATATTGCTGGCCTTTAGCTAACTCAATAGATACCTTCCTAAATATCCAACTTTGTGATATTTATGAGGGTGTTGCCAAGTCGGATGCCTTTTGCTAAGCTTCAACATCTTCCTAGTTATGGTGAAGATGGGGACGGCCAGCAGTGGTAATCCTCGTGCTTTTGTAATTTTTGTCTTTTCTTGATTTCTGATAGCATTCTAGATAAGGATTTCAAAAGAAAAATATGATATCACTAGTTTACAATCTACTACGGGTTACACAGTGACAATGCAAATGCAACTCAGCTCACTACCTAGTTAATACTTCATACAAAAGTCACCATTTGGTCACTTTTTCTGCATCTGAAAGTCACTATTTGGTCACTTTTTTCGTCATCGTTGGTCACTAAGTCACTATTTTAAACGGCATTTATCGCTACCAGCCCTGCGCTAAAAGCAAAAATGTAAAAAAGTACGTTTTCCCATACTAATCTCCATGTAAATTTAAAACGCGATGCGGCATGCGAGGTTGCAACCAATCGAGCCCATATTTTGCACAGTTGATTGGGGTCCCAAAACGATTCAGAAAAACATTGATCTCACTTGATCGGACGAAGTTTGCGTTTTTCCATACAACTGCGCCCCACTCTAATCCACATGCTTTATCTATGGAAGTGAACCTTCCACGTGGTTGAAGTGATTATGTCGCTTAGAATGAGTATTGTGCAAATTGCCCCCATTAAACCAGTGCAACAGGCTAAGATTGCAAGATCTAAACAGAAAATACTATTTCAATGTGTGTTGCTCCATAAAATAACAGAATCCGCCATAATGATGAATCTAATCACCGCGAGACAATTATGCGTAGAAATTAAGCAATGGGACAAATAGACTTGATGTTGTTTTCAATGATTTTCCAAAAAAAAAGTTTGAAATCTGTTAGAGTTTTCTAAAAGTATACATCAAAATAGACTGCTCTAAGGTGAAAAGTCAAAGTTCACAAAAACTAACATGGGACAACTATGCGTAGAAGGGCAGTTTACGTCAACTCTAAATGTGCCACAGATAGAAAAAGTTGTTGAAATTTACACGAAAGTAATGCACATAAAGGGAATGCCAAAAAGAGCGTAAATTTAAACGATATTATCACCTGAATGTATGCAATTTGTATTGCATTATGTCACTTTTTATACGAATAAGTGTCATAATGCTATGTAAATTGCATACATTTAGGGCGAACTTGTTGACTAAGATCCATGTACGCCTAGAATAGTGTAATTTTCCACGTCTTTATTATTTACGCGCTGATTATTTTTCATTATTTTTTTCTGTTTGGCTGAGCAGCCTTCAAAAAACGTGTGTTGAGATTTCTAGATTTGATATACTACACGATTATATTGCAATATCCAACAATTTTTGCAATGGTTGGGGTAAGGTACTACAAGAAAGGGTATCTCGGGGAATCATTCAAAGGTTCACTTTAAGGCAGAGGCGTCGCGTGATCAATTCTTCAACGTGTACACCGTGCAACATGTTCATCAATTCTTCCCATATGTTTGACATTATTCATCCCACGTCCCACTTATCGAATTTAACTCAAACTAAACTTAAAATCAACAAATACCATCATGAGAATTATAACAGACACTGACGGAGTTAAGTTAGGGCATGATGAGGCACGTGACCCACCGAATGAAATATTTTCTCTAAAATTTAATTGTATATCTCAAAATTGTTCTGCAAAATACTGATTTTGCGCCAAGTTTTATAGACAACAGATCATATCAATGGGACGGTCACTTTTAATTTAAGTTTTAGCATTATTAGATGATTAATTCGCGTTTGTAGTTAGCATGTCTTATCAGAAAAATAGGATCTGTATTCTAGTTTATAGTCTAAACGTTACCCTAGTTTCAATTATTCTATTTTTAGTTGATTTCTTTGATCAATAATTTTCTTTCGGGAGGGACTATCCTCATACCACGTAGACAGAACTCGAACAGTTCTAGATGTGTACTACCCTTTATCACCGTCCTAAGCAGCACAAATTGTTTCACTACTGAACATTTCACTGTGTTGCAACTATTCGGAAAGAAACTATCTTTGCGTATGTGCCATCAAATATAACACTCTTGCAATCCAAAAAGCGCAAGAGGTGGAGCCTACGGAAACATCCTCCGATTGCAGTAAAATTGCAATAATGTTGCAAAATACTACAGCGGAAAAAAAAATAAAAATATAAAACTGGATTCAATTTATGGATCTTGTGATTGATAGTCCTTCACTCTACCACAGCACCATTCAATACTTCGGAGGGACTGCATGTTGACTCACAATAAAAACCATACGATTATGAGGTTTTGTACTCAGTTTCCTGTTACTTGATTGCACCATCACAGGAAAAATTGTGAGTTGTCAAAACGTTGTTTGTTTCCAAATGTCAAACACGTAATGCATTTAAATTTTAATGAAACATTGATCACAATTGGAACGTTTTTGACATCTTGATGCCACTTTTTCGTGCTTTGATGTTTTTCCAATGCCTTTAATGAAACTGAATAGAAACAAGGTGCTTTTAGTAAGATGTTGCGTGTGCTACTTGGAGTGGACATCTGCTCATGCAATTTTTCATACATTTGTTTTACCCCTATAAATGGTCCCAATCAATACAAAATATGTTTAAATATATTATATATATATTTCGAAATGGAACGTTTTGAGAGAGCAGAAAATGTATTTAATCATCGCCTCTTTTCGCTTCCAATTTTGTTCAGATCGCGCGCTCTTCACCGAATCACGCATGCGCTTTTTGAAGCGGTATAGGTAGTACCAACTCGGTAGGCACCTATACATCGCCGATTGCGGTTAGAGTGCATAACCTACACAAACAAAATAATGCGAAATAACAAAATAATTAGCACTTGGTCCGAAGATCAAAACTGAACTGATTTATTCTGGCTGGACGGACCTTATTTATAGGGCGATTCAGACCTCAGAAATGATTAGTATACAAAGTATTTGTATAGGACCTAATGGAAGGTTCCTGGAGTGACTTTCGCTTAGTTATTTTTCGCATTATTTTGCATTACAACAAATCTTCGAAAGATAAAAAGTCGATAGAGGACAAAATGTTGAAAGAACAAAAATTTGAAAGGGCGAAAGATCGAAAAGGACTTCTTCCTTCCTCCTCTCTTCTTCATCCTACTTTTCCTTGTTCTGCCCTTCTCCATCCTACTTCCCCCTTCCTTCTTTCATCTTCAGTCTCCTTTCCTCCAATGGAAGGAGGAACATTGAAAAACAGTGATTTGCAGTTAGAATGCAGCATTTTCGCTGAAGAACTATGACATTCATTCATGTTTATCTGAAAACCGCGAAAAGATTATAGCACCCCTCGCAAAGTTATTAGCATTTTATTAAGCATAGGGTAAAACGACCTATTATGGAGGGGTTAAGCACCGTGTCAAAACAAAAGTGATTACAAAAATTCTTCAAAAATTACCTGTTGATTGATTTTCACATTGTAGTAGTTGAATAGGATGCTCGTTAACTATAGTTTCGTAAATAATACGTCAATTGTGCTGAACTTATGTTGTTTTGCTTTTATCACAATAAAAACAAACTACCGCAATAATAGGACGCAGGTGCCTATCGTTGCGATATTTTTTGAAGGTCAGTCCTATTGTTGCGGTATTGCATGTAATTCTTATGGAGAGCGATAACGCAACAATAGGACCTTAGCACTACCGCAATAATAGGCTCAAGGGATTCAAATTTTTAACGAAAAATGTTGATTTTTCATCATTTTGAACGGAATTTTGTCAAACAAAAGCTGTTCTGGTCGTTAATCCGTAGAGTTTTAGCGTACCCACAATTGTTTTCAATGGTATTATATCCAGAATGGACTACTTTAACACTACCGCAACATAAGGGCATACCACAACGATAGGACGTTTTACCCTACTACATTAATTCTACAACAATGAATAAATATCATAGATCAGGATCTTCTAAAGGGCTTTCCAATAACCGCTCAATGGATGAAATTGCCAAGAAATACAAGATAGCAAATAGAGTTGGAATCATTAGAGCACATATTCGCAATATTATGTTTCATAGCTTGATACTCGAAAAGTAGGTCCAAATTAAGAAACTCAAACATTGTTTCATTAGTACAGGTACCCCAGGGACTAGAGAGGTCTATTTGGATGAATCATCACAGGGCCTTGCTCTAGGAACCTACAGCTTTCATTTGTGAGTTTTTGCGATCGTGACGAAATCTTGGGTCCCCAATGCCCAGTGTTTTTTTTGTTTTTTTTTTGCAATGCATTAGGTACGTTAAGTTCGTGCTAGAAAAGTTGAAGAAAAACTGCTTAGAGTATTTAAAGTGAATATATTTAATTTAATTACTTCTTAACGGGAGCATCTACACT
The DNA here is from genome assembly GCF_024139115.2 of Armigeres subalbatus. Lineage (NCBI taxonomy): Eukaryota > Metazoa > Arthropoda > Insecta > Diptera > Culicidae > Armigeres > Armigeres subalbatus. Next base: position 369,116,061 of record NC_085140.1, on the reverse strand, counting down.
CGAAAATAGAACAATGATATTCATTTTTCGGAATCAACCGCGTGAATTTGCTCTGTTCCCCAAAATTAAGAGGTCAACGTTTTTGCAAAAGTTGATACTCAGACAAAATTCAACGGACCGTTGAATGTTTTTTCCTCTTGTGATACACCATGACGGACAAGAAGAAGCAGTAAGTTTAATTCAATTCCTAAGGGTCGATCCCATCTTTGTGTCAGTTACGGTGTTCCATTTTGATGCGATTTATGATTGGTCATTATCATATTATTAGCACTAGACACTGCGCCAGTCGGGAGGGAACCTAACTTTGCACTGAACTCTAAAATAAAGAAGCCGTCGACGATGCCAGAATAGAACACAAACCCAAGTACAAAAAGGTTCTACTCTGTGCCGATAAAAGTACTTAGTCACACTGATGCCCACTTTGCGGAATTGATTTTCATTCCAAACGCAGTCAGGAGGAATCTCACCCATTGTTGGGAACCTTGAACTTTGAATAAATTTGTGCGACTTTTGCCCCCGATTATGGCATACACTCCCGCCAGTTCATAATAAATAAATGATGGATTATCTACCATAGGAATGTGGTTGGACGAATTTTCGGTACGTACGTGAAAATAACCATACCTGGTGGGTCTACCGTTGTCGAGTATTGTACAGATCTGCTCGAAGCTATTTAACGATTCGCTCATAAAGAGACAAAAACAATAGAATCATCAGAGATAGCATTTCAATACAGATTTCGTATCTGTGGAACAAATCGCGCTCGCGGCCTGTCATCAAGTGGCGAAGTGGATGACATACTGTTGGATTTAGAGTTGGTGGGCAGTTGTGGTTGTAGCTGATGTCACAAAAATGCTTTCGCTGTATCGCAAAATTAGTTACGTTATCAATTAGTTATTAAAATATCTGAAAATATGTATCACTTGATTGTGGTAAACATATTTGAACTATATGCCATTTTAAAAATTCTACTTGCAGTTATTTTTCGTTTTTATCAGCTTTCGTTGATACAGCCAAACATTATGTCGCATTTTACAGGTTCCTTCTCCTTTTATGGAATTGCTTCAATTAAGATAACTTGGCGGCACTGTTCTTTTAGTCGATGTAATTTACACAAAATCTCTGAATCAATTTGCGAACAGGATGAGGCCCATCCACTAATAATACTTGTGCCAGCGGAAACAACATATCTACAGAGCACAATAACTTTCAAGCCTTTCTTGCCGATTTTATCTTTCAAGCATGATTCTAATTAGCTGCGGCAGACTGAGTGAGACTAGCAGACGGCATCAAGTTCAATCGAAATTGAAATTCCCGCAATATACGTATTCAGGATTTTTCCAAACCCACCTCTAATGAATGATTGTGAGTAGAAGAAGCGAACATTTTCGGCGGGACTGAGTTGTGATTCATCCACTTATTTATCGCAATATGTGCTCCTGGATTTCATCTCATGGCTCCGATGCTCATCTCATCATAAACAAAGCAATGGAAAGGAACTTAATTTGTTTCTTATTTTTGTAATTTTTTCAGCAATGAGCACGCATGTTTGTAAAAGGAAGCGACGAAATTTGTGCCGTTTTTTCTTTGTTAGCGATGAGATGAATAAATGTTCAATGAGATGGAGATCAGAACATTTCCCCTATTATGCTTTTCGAAATTACTGTGTTAGTCCGCAAATAAGTGTTTGTTTGAACAAAATGCTATCAAATTTGAATTCATTTCTCTGTCCATACTACATTCATACTGTCAAAATGAAAACCTGTCTTATGATCTTTTAATATTCCATCAAATTTCTTTGCTGGATTAGAGTTTGACCGAGTTCGACCTCAACAGTAAAGACGTTGTCAGTGTCTCATACACTTATCCTGAAAGTTGAGTCAGGCACGATATATTGAAGAACTGTATTTGTCCGAAACTAAAGCCTTTCAATGCTTACTTGCTAATTCTGCGCACATCGTAATGGGTTTAAAAGGCTGAATCATTCCCGTAACCTGTTTGCTAAAATCTGAAACTCATAACAATTTAGAGAATTTGGATAAAATTATGGAATGACTGTTTGGACTTGGTGAGATGGTTACGATCAGATTTTCACTGCATTAGGGTAAGTGAGCTGAGTTCGTTAAGGTAAATCGATGCTATTGGTATTTATTTAGAACCACTTGTGTTGTGAGTGAAGATCAGTTCTCTCTCTCTTCTTGGCAAAAAATAGAGATCCAAAGACGTATTTCTTATTGAATCGATCGCACAGAGTTTGGAATTCAGAAGCCTCAAAACCGGTAATCGTGCTACGATGATGAAAATCTTCTTTAAGACATGCAACGTAAAAAAAATACCAAAAAACTGTAATTAAGTCATTCCGTTTTTTCCATACCGCCGCAGTTCTAGACAAGATAGCTAAGATAAAACATGACCATGCCGACAATGCGTAGGCCACCAAAATGAATCGCCTGCCGATAATGATACTCCGGTTCGGGGGACTGGAAGTGTACTTACTGCGGTAATGAAAGGCAGTATCGTTATTGTGAGGAACAGTTAGGTGGGTCCATGTTGCAGATTTTGTCCAACCCTAGGACAATGATTTGCAGTACGTACAAAATTATTCGAGGTCACAACTTAGTACGTGATATGCATGACCGGTTTCGTCGGAGTGATTTTTTGTCAATAATAGGGTTTTGCTTTGGCACATTGATGTCGCTTTCGATTTGTTCTTTGATGATGTAATATTCCGTCAATCATGAAAAATTGAAGCGGATATGTAGCGTGTTAAAGGGTGGAGCCCTCCTTAGCATAGCGGTGAGATGCGCGGATATAAAGCAAGACCATGTTGAGGCTGGATGGGTTCGATTCCCAGTGCCGGCAATTTTCGGTTTGGAAATTGAGATAAAAATGAATTTCTGTCTGTCTGAACCTTATAGACTCGGAAACTACTGAACCGATCGGCGTAAAAATTTGTATACAGAGATTTTTGGGGCCGGGGAAGGTTCTTAAGATGGTTCGAGACCCCTTCCCGCTTTGGAAAGGGAGGCTCCCATACAACTGAAACACTAATTTCTTCATAACTCGAGATCTAATCAGAGAATAAATCAATTATAGGCGAAACGAAGTTCGTCGGGTCTGGTAGTCAAATAAAAACGAGTTTGCATTTTCTTTGAGGCAATATAACTTACAAACGGGGTTACCGATTGGAAAGATCTGATCGATTGGTCTTGGGCTCTTCTGTGCTTAAATTCAAAAAGTTATTGCATTTAACGGTGAAAATGATTGTACGACAATTACCCCGAATGTAATTTCCCCGAATGTAACAATTCCCCAAATGCAATTTTCCCGAATGTAACAATTTCACGAATGTAACATTTCTCCGAATGAAACAATTCCCCGAAAATAAAGTACACAGTTGAAAATCAAGAAAATTATATGTTAAATAGCGTTTAATTTTGCATCCAACTTTTTCTTATCCGCAATATTGAATACAAGCTTCATAGTAACGACGACCTTGAATTTAAAAAAGTGATGGAAAAATGAGTCGCATATATATACGAAGTGTGGGAATGAAGATAATATCTAAAATGCTGCTAATTTATTTTACAGTAATTTATTCAAAATCATAAAAGAAGAAGTTCCAGTTAAAAAACGTAGACGCTGCTTTTTTACAAAAGAACCAATCTGGTTCAATAGACAAATAAAGAACTTAAAAAATGGAAAGCAAAAAGCGCATAGAAATCAAACAGAAATTTAATAATTCAAGTAGTATGGAGAATTATTTGAACATTTGCGATCAACTCAATATGGCTATGCACACAGCATTTGATGAGTATAATGCAAAAACTGAAGCGGAAATTAAATCTCAACCTTATTTTTTTTTTTCAAAATATATAAACACCAAACTAAAGACTGACAATTTTCCTTAAATAATGTACCTAAATAGACAACAAAGTGGGTACTAATTCTGATGAGATTTGCAATTTGTTTGCTGATTATTTGCGGGAAATTTACGCTGATCACTCAGAGGAGGACCGTTATCGCGCGGTCTATCCTGAGTTCTCAAGCGATATAAGCGTCGACCTGAAGACACTATAAACAAAGACAGGAAATGTTCCAATTAGAATTCCAAATTTACTGTCAGTGTCATTCCAATCGAGCAAGAGACCTGTCATTCCAAAAAATCGCGCTTAACATTTGGTAAGGGCAATTTCGATTATCATAAATACACATGTTTCAATTATTATTTTGTAATTTTTTGATCATTTTGAGCTAATCAATCCCAACAAATGATTGGAAACAAAGTTTACTTGTTTATAGTGAATTCACAACCCGATTTGGTTTGGTGAACGCGTTACTAATTCAATTTTGTTGATTTATGAAACTCTTTTAGACCAATTTGAAAAGTCTTTGCAGCATCAGCAGTGCTGCGCTGATGCTGCATAAACTTTCAGATTTTGCGTCTTTGTATATAGTGTCTTTACTTTGGACCTCTGCGAGCAGAATTTTTTCGGCAGAACAAATTTTAAAAACCTGGCTGAGGTCTATTTGATCATGTACCTATGTTCGTGTATGCGATATTTTAGAATAAATCATTCGATACGTGGAAGCCGAATGAGATTTGAAAATTGACCCTTTAAAGTGATAAGAAAATTATGTTGAGCTTTTTAGTGGAATGTTTTCACCTGACATAAGACGAGTTTATACCATCCCATTGAATTCCACCACTTAAGTGGTGGAATTCAATGGGATGGTATAAACTCGTCTTATGACAGGCCTTTAAAGTGATTTTTTCATAAATATAAGTATACTAGCTGTATGTACCCGGCCTTGCTCGGAATTGCCAGTTTGATTCGCAGTTTTTTCACAATCGGAAAACGAATAAACCAATTGATCAACAGGATAATTGTGTTTTCTTATTGATACTTCATCATTTGATCAAAAGAAGGCAGATTTCATTTGAAAACATTGACTGATTTTGGAAAGGAGCGAACCCATAATCGCCATATTCCGGGCAAACGTCTATTTCTAAAGAAGAAAAAAAATTAACCGATGCCTTATTCCGAGCAAACGTCTATTTCACATTCACATTCACCATCCAGAAGGAAACACATTAATCATTGCTTTTTACGTTGGGCAAACCATGATTTCGATAAATGGTTGAATTGATCGATAACTAAACAATACAATAATGGGTTCAGAAGTTAGGCTGGAGCACACACACAAACATACAAACATTGAGTTTTATATATCTCGGCAACTTATTCAAAACGACGTATGTGATTTTGTAAACAAAGATGCATACGTCGATTTGTCAAATATGATGACACTCCCACGCAAACCAATACAACGAACATGTAGCCGAAACCTCCCCCTACCTGTATGTGGCGATAGTTTGCGTGGGAGTGCTATCAGATTGCAGAAATCAACGTTTAAATTTTTGTTTACAAAATCACATACGTCACATACGTTGAATAAGTATCCGAGATATATAGATAGCTAATAGCTATATGTATCCGGCTTTGCTAGGGACTGAAAAGTAAATTATAGAATTAAAATGTCCAATGCTGTAGCACGAAACCCACAGAGGTAGATCTACCGCTCATAGAATTGAACCTTTGTATCAATATATTTTTATATCTTTGTTTGGCCCTACCTTTTCAATAAACATCTTCCAAAAATAGAGAATAAGTGTACCAAATCTGGTTGGAATTTATCCTGGGAGTTACACTGAATTGCTCATTTTTAAAGACAACCCCTTCCCCCCATAACTTTCCCTTTTCCCAAATGACCCTCCCACCTTCTTTGTTATCTTCTCCTTAGAATAGAAAATGTGTGCACCAAATTTGGCTGAAATTGGTCCTGGGAGTTGGGTGTTACACTGAATTGCTCTTTTCTAAAGACAACCCTTCCCCTTACCCTCCCTTTTCCCAATGATCATCCCACCCTTTGTTATTTTCTCCTTAGGATAGAGAATGTGTGTACCAAATTTGGATGAAAGCGGTCCAGGGGTTCAAAAGAAACACTGAATTGCCTGTTTTCTGAACAATACCCCTCCCCAGACCCCTCCCTCTTTCCCAAATTACACTTCCATGTGATCGACTTCTCTTAGTGAATATGTGTACAATATTTGGTTGATATGGGTACTGGAAGTTGGGAGTAACACTGAATTGCTCGTTTTATAAAGACAACCCCTCCCCCATACCCTCCCTCTTTTTACAATGACCGCCCCACCCCATTTGTTATCTTTTCTTTAGGGTAGAGAATGTGTGTATCAAATTTGGTTGAAATCGGTGCAGGGGTTCAGAATTTACTCTAAATTACCCGTTTTCTGAACAATACCCCTCCTCCAGACCCTCCCCTTTCCCAAAATCTCTCATATGATTGTTTCCTTATCGTGAATATGTGTACAAAATTTGGTTGAAATCGGTCCTGGGAGATGAAAGTTACACATAATTGTTCGTTTTCTAAACAAAACCCCTCCCCCTTTCCTAAATGAACCTCCCACCCCCCTTGTTAACTTCCCCCGAGGATAGAGAATGTGTGTACCAAATTTGGTTGAAATCGGCCAAGTGGTTCAGAAGTAGTTAGCGAACATACATACATAGATTGGTTTTTATATATATAGATCATATAGCTTTATATACCTAAACCATATGGATTACGATAGATTATTTGATTATTTATTTTATTTTTTACTAGACGAATCAGCCCGATCTTGCTCGGGTTATTTTTTATCGAAGTGCCAATATTTTATCTGATTACAGCGTCGCACTCTAGATCGATTTCAGTTCGAGCTTGATGGTTCTCTTCAGAACTCATGAAAACGTAGTATTTTCACATTTATTCAACTTTCCCAGCGAAATGTTCTTACTTTTCATGTATATAAACACAGCTGATCTCAAGACGAATCGATTAGTGAGGACATTTTGCAAATCAGAAATACAAACTCATTTTTATACTAGGTTCATCACGTTTTCCGTTCAAAATGACATTTTCTGCGTTGATTGCGACGCCGCACTCTAGATCATTTTTTGCGCGATCGTATTGGGTGTCTTCACAACTCGCCTAAATATTGTATTTTCACAATTTTCCAACATTACTCTTTTCATTTACTAACTTTTTGTTTATAGCCCAAGCAGAGCCCAAGACGAATCGATTAGTGACAAAACCGTATAAATCGGTCAACCCGTTCGTGAGTTCGTGAGTTCGTGAGTAATGCCTCAAAGGAAAAGCAAACTAATTTTTATATAGATAGACTAGTCGAACCTGCCCGATCTTGCTCGGGTTTTTAGTTTTTTCGACCTAATTGTCAATCGTTTAGTTGATTACAGCGTCGCCCTCTAGATCGAATTCAATTCAAGCTTGATGGTTTTCTTCAGAACTCATGAACGTGTAGTATTTTTGCTTTTGTTCATTTTTCCCAGCATAATTATATATCTTTTCATGTATACAAACACAGCTGAGCCCAAGGCAAATCGATTAGTGAGAAAATCTTGTAAATTGTTACACCCGTTCGTAAGTTATAGTGCCTCAAAGGTAACGCAAACTCATTTTTATTATATAGAGAAGATAGAAGAAGACTAGTCGAAATAGCCCGATTTCGCGGGGGTTGTTCGTTTTTTGTCAAAACTGTAAATCGTTCAGTCGATTGCAGCGTCGCACTCAAGATCGATTCCAGTTTGAGCTTGAAGGATTTCTTCACAACTGACAAAAACGTATAATTTTTACATTTGTTCAACTTCCCAGCGAAATGTTCTATCTTTTTTATATACGAACACAGCCCCTAAGACGGATCAACTGGTAAGAAAATCTTGTAAATCGGTCCAATTTTTTTTTAGATTTTTCTCTGCCATTTTTTTAAGATTTTTCACTGCCATCGGGGTCTGAGAGGTGATAACATATTTCATCGAGCTTTGAAACAATACCCTGAACCACGTTGTAGTCTTTACAGATACGTATTTTAACCTCAACTGTAAGTCTTAGGGCAGATGCACACGTAAAGTTTTTTTTTAAGCTACGTGCACGCAAAGTACCCAGCATACGTTTGCATTCCTCAATTTGATGCTGGGTATCTTGCGTGAACGCGGCGTGCACGCAGCTTTAAAAACCGATACGTGGACATCGGCCATTAAGTCGAGTCAAGTACGAGACACTAGAGACTGCCGTAGTGAAATTAAATGTACAGTTCTAAAACGTTTTATCTTATCTCCATTCCACGAAAAGAGCTTAAACGTTTTTTTAATTCCCTGAAGTCAAATATAATTAAAAGCCATAAATAGCTGGTTGTACTGTGGGCAAGCGCCCACCCGACTAGGAAGGCAAAACAAGATGATAACATAATTGTAACAACATCAGTTATTTATAACAGCCGTTGATATAATTGAGTTATGATAAATTATTATCACATTTTTTTCTTAACAAAATTATAACAGAATTAGTTATGTTTAATTGTTTTGTTAGAAAATTTAGTTATTTTAACAACATCCTGAACCAAGTTTTTAACAGCCTATGATAGAAAAACTGTTGAGCTCTGTAACACAATATGATATAAATTTGTTATTCTCTCCTGATTGTGCAGTCAACCACATATCGTATATGAAAGACAAATTTCGTCACATATGATGCTATTTAATCAAAGATGGCAAGAAGCAACAAGATACCCGACTTCTATGATTTTACGGAGACACGATAAGCGCCCCAAGTGAACAAAAACCGAACCAGTACACTGTTAATTTCAATCGATCATCTTTGGAAGAAATGTCAATAAAATAAAACAAAAACAGCTGAGCCATTGCACCATGCAAACAACTCATACAAGGCGATGGCCAAAAACAGTTTCTTTAATTAAAAGTGAACTGACAAGATGTTTACCAATCTTATTTTCATTTAATGAAGTGCGTATATTAAATTATGTTTAAGGATGTGAGACCCTGGACCAAGTTTTGTCACCCCGGGGATCAATAAGAGCAGTCAAATCAGCATTTTTCCAACTCTGCTTTTACAAATCACAGAAATAAATCTCAAGAAGAACAATGATAACAATGTCCAACTATTAAATCCATTTTAGCTTAAGGCATTTCGCAGCTCCATCGCTTTTCCCAGTTAATCCTGCAGCAGTAATATCAACTCCGATGGAAATATATGTTTCATCGAACGAAGAAGCAACTCCAATGGATTTAGGCCACGAATATGAGGATAACGAAATTGATGTTGCTGGAGAAGTTGAATTGGGAAATGTTGACATCGATCGGGAAACACACCTAGCTAACGAAAATACAAAAAAAAAACTCGCGACAATCATTTGAACCATGATCATGATTACGCATTGGATGTGTAACGAGTTATTAATTCTATGGAGCGACTTGTTATTGTGGAGAAGGAGAACAGAGTTTTAAAGAAAAAAGTAAAAAGTTATCAGAAAAATATGTCACAGAAGTCACGAATCAATCTCGTTGCAGAAACAAAAAAACACAGATGGTGTTGCCTGTGTTGCCGTGTAGGGGAAGTGGGGGTAGCACGCCCATAGGGGTTAAAACGCGCCACCCCTGAATAAGGTTAAATATCCCCATTGTGATTATTTTCAATGGTCTATACGATAAAGTAATGAAAAATATTGACATTGGATACATATATTTCATGATTTTCTCTAGTTACACATGAAAACTCCAAAAACGATTTTTGCGTGTTTTGATGCAATTCTAGCTCGGTGAAATTTAGTCTTTCTATCGCTGTTATACATTGATAAATTAAAAATTGAGCCATGAGCCATGCTGCTTACTCGTGTTCTTTATGTTCCACACGAAATCGTCGTCAAAATTGGTCTTAAAACGATTTGATGGGCCTTCAAACTTCTGAGGTCGGTGTGGGGCAGTACGCTCATGCTCATTTCGTATGACCGAAACAGCTGAAACATTCGGTTAATTGCCTTATTGTAGGCAATTAAAATGAAAATCAGTACGAAAGCACATGCGCGTTTTAACCCATCCACTGGCGCATCTCACCCCGCATAATTTCAAAATCAATTTTTTTCGGGTGCTTTTTAAAAATCAAATTTCTGTACAATAAAATGTACAATTAGATATCTGTCATCGGTAGTCAGTCGCAGATATGCTGTTCTTCAGTATGCGCTGATGAAAACTGGCTGAAATGGTGGTTTTCATTGATAAAAATGGCATTTTCCTTAACGTGGGCGTCCTACCCCCAGTTCCCCTAACTGACGTTTGTGCTCTTTTTTTATTTACATTCTCGATACACGATAAACAAAAACCTTCAAAAATAGTATTAATGCTTGAGTTTTTGTGCAACAGATGGAAGCACTTTCATTGATTTCAGTGTCTCCGGTGAGATGTATGAAAAGTTTTGAACTCGGTTATCTTGTTGCTTCTTGGCATCTTTGATTTAATCCAAGTATAAAATACCTTAGTATGGAATATTTACGATTGTATTCGAAAAAGTCGTAAATTAAGATAAACAATATCAGTGTAATCAGATTAGATCGCTAATCTCGTGAATACAGACTCGCGTTGTTATGCAAGTCGCATATTGATGAGCGTTATGACTACTTTCTTCTGCGTATTTATCGAAGCCCACTGAACCTTACAGATATAAATAATTTATTTTCACTTACTTTATTCCTTCTTAATGCCAATATCGCTGATATAATACTCCACTGCTTATTACCACTTCGTATACCACTATTAATAAAAATCTAAATCTAAAATATCCCGGAGGTGTAAACGGTGAAAAAACATTACTGTTGTTGACATTTCAACATCGTAAATATGTGCGCAGAATCACTTGGAATGATACGTTATCGTTATTATGCATGAACATTATCGGGATAATCAAATGTAGTTTCCATATATGATTCAACTCATCTTTATACATACAACAATGAAGTACTCAAATCGTATAATGTAGTATGTATCGCAATTTGTAATATTAAAGCTCTTGTCAATACTAAACTTTCAACTACATTAAGATTGTCAAAATTGTGATGCATTTCAAGAGTTGCTAAGTAGCACCGATGGTAGGGTATCGGCTTTTAGATTCAGAGGTCGAGATCGTATTAATGCTTACGCAAACTCAAGAAAGTCGCTGTTCAGTACGTATACGGCCTCCACTTTAGTAGGTATATGGCGATTCTGTGCATTATATACATGATTCATTGTAGGTATATGGTGACCTATATCATTTGCAATAAGTATCAAAATGTTGACTGGGCGACCATCATTTTTTATGCAGGGGTTTTTGAAGCCGGGGAAGGTTCTTAAGATAACTTGAGACCCCTTCCCGCTCTAGGAAAGGGGACTCCCATACAAATGAAACATAAATTTCTACATATCTCGAGAACTAATCAAGTAAATGGAACCAAATTTTGCACGTGAAGGTTTATGAATACTCGATTTATTACCCGTCAAATAAAGAAATTGCGAATGCAAAACATAAATCAGAAATTGGAAGAGACGAAGTTTGTCGGGTCTACTAGTATGTTTATAATAATAAATTGTTCATAATAAATTCAATGCTTATATGTCCATCTTAGAAAATTGAAAACAGTCAATTTTTCGTGAAGTTACAACTATTTTTTGCGACAGATTTTACCTTGACAAAATTAAGTTTTCTTACAATTTACTTACACTGATTTTATACTTTTTTTTTATCTTTGAATAGGGTGAACATAGTGCAAATTGATGCACCAGAAACCAAATTACAGTCAATTTTGAAAAATCTGTCTAAACAGCTTAATTTTTACCAAGCTATCAAGCTATTCTCTTTTGGATTTATAGTGTCTTTAGTCCAAAGGTGCCAGTTTAGTTAGGAACAGTGCTATGCAACCATCAATGTGAGATTTCTCGATGTCTGCCCGTTAGTAATTCCGCAGACAGACGTTCAAGCTCGATCAATCAACATGTGTAAAAAACATGGCGACCATGTTAGCAAGTGGCAATAAGCAACCAGGTGGCGCCACTGAGCCAACAGAGCAGATGTCAAAAGTTTGTTTTGTTTTGATTTTGTTTTTTTTTGCACTTTTCAAAATAAGCACTGTTTCAAATGGGCCGGAAGTGTGAATTTTATTTTTGTGGAAATCATCAAGGTATTCCAGGGAAACTAGGAAAGGTCTCTTTCTACAGTTTTCCCAAAAACCAGGCACTGTAAGTAGTATCTCGTTATTGCTAATTTATTTATGCCAATTTAATGCAATCGTTAGATGTTCCCTTTGGGTGGAGTCCTGCAATTCTCCAGAAGCTTCAGAGGCTTTCAAAAGTCAGGGATATCACGCTTTCCTAAACAAAAAACTTTGCTCTGATCATTTTTCATTGAGCTCTTTCCGGGATTCGACAAATAAAAATAAAGGGTGAGATACACGAATCAGTGAAATTTTATGAAGAATAACACATCAATGTAGTATCATTTCCGTTTCCACAGCCTAGTAGCTGGTGCTGTTCCCTCTTCACGCGCAAAAATCGATTTTGAAAACCTTTCCGAAGATGTTCCGAAGAATGTTGTCGATGGTCGTGATTTCAGCTCAGAACCAAATGAAACGACTATTGAGTTCATCGATGGAGATGATGATTTCGCCAGATGGTTTTAATCAACGCAATCTAAACTATCTCCTGAAAAGGAACGAGAATCCAGAACTATTGTGCAAGACCAACTTCACGGTGTTATGGAGATCCGACCTGATAATCATACCGGTACCGAAGATGAGGCGCCGCCGTTCCGTCAGTTCAGCGACAACCCAAATAAAAACACACCTCCTGTAGTATCATCCGAAACGTCGCTACGTCAAAGCCTTAAATCAAGGGAGCTAACCATAAAACTGCTCAAACAAAATATGAAATCTATTCGGCGCCAAATGTTCGTCCAAGACCAAACCAGCAAACGCCGATTGAATGCTTCCAACCGGTATAAAAAGCTGTTCTTTTCTTTGCGCGAAGAAATAAACGTTCTTAAAAAGAAGAAAAACGACAACGAAAAACTTGGAGAACAAGCCAGAAGAAATCCGATAATCCTTGATACTTTAAAAAATGCAATGCGCCACCCAAAAGCTCGACGATATCAACCAGAAACCAAAAAGTTTGCTTCTGGAGCATATCTTAGTGGACCACGAACTTATAGATTCGTTCGAAGATCAAAAAACTTTATTCTACCCCATAAAAGCACAGTTTACGGGTACAATAAGAGTATCGGCATTCTTCCCGGTTTGAACAAAACCATTCTTATGCGAATGAAGTGTAAAGCTCGATTCATTAAGCCTAAGAGAGATAAGTTGGTCATGGTTTGCTTGGATGGGATGTCTGTCAAACCTGAATTAACGTATTGTGCAAAATCAGACATATTCTATGGATTTCCATTTGATGGCACTGAACGTAAAATTGAAAAAAATAATCCTCAGAGACTGGCAACTGAAGCGGTGGTAATGATGACATCCGGAATATACAGTCGATTCAAACAGGTAGCTAAACTCGTTTGGCGTATTATTAATATTTTTTTCCAAAAACTTAACCACTAACTTGTAGCCTGTAGGATATTTACTTGCACATAACAGCCTTGGAAGTCACGTGCAGATGAAATTTGTTGAGAAGAGTGTTATGGCAATCAGAAAGATCGGGCTGATACCAATAGCCCTTGTGATGGATCAGTGCACAACGAATCAAAAAATGATCCGTGAAGCTGGCGCCACCCATGCCGATCCTCTAATCAACATAGGCGGTGAAGATATTGCCATTCCATACGACACGCCTCATCTGTTGAAAACACGCGGAATGCTTTATTAAAGCACAATGCAGTGTTCGAAGGTGGAATAGCTTCTTTTCAGCATATAAAAGAATTATATGACACTGACGTAACTTCTTCTCTACGGCTGGTTCCAAAATTGAATCACAAATGTATAACATTACCACCTTTCACAAAAATGAACGTACCTCTGGCAACACGTACGTTAAGTGAATCAACATCAATCGCGATAAAACATTATGTTGAAACAGAGGAACTGTGTGGTGAAGCTTTACAAACAGCAGCATTTGTTGAATTCCACGACAAACTTTTCGACACCTTCAACTTCTAAAGAACGCTACGCGGCCTCAATCGGAAAAGTTAGTTTTCTTAAATAATTATCTAACGATACTAACTATACTTTCTATGTATTTGTGTTTCTTGTTAGCCATACAGAACGCCAATCACCGAAAATTCTTTCCACGTCGATTTCCTTAGGCACGCAAAGGAAATTCTTGGTAATATGTATTACAATAATACATTTTTCTAGGCGAAAGAAGAAGCGAAGAAGCTAACAGCTGCCCAAAGAATCCCTGCTTACCTAAAAGGTTTCATAGGCAATATCAACGCACTTTTGTGGATATGGGAAAAATTGAGAACCAAATATGCCTGTAACTACATGTGCACGAATTCATTCTGCCAGGATTGTTTGGAAAACTTTTTTTCTGAGATTCGAAGACGTTGTAGATTTAACGATGCTCCTAATACATTCCAGTTTAGCAGCGCATTCAAATATGCTATGTTAACTGTCGCAAACGAGGTCTTCGATGAAGGTAAAAATTGTGAAAACGACGGTCGGCAGCCAATGCTCAACGAGGAGGATCTCGTGGAAACGGATACACATATTGAAGAATCACCCTCATTCAAAAACGAGCCGCTAGATCAGAACATCCCTTTGATAGCTCAGAAAAAGGATCTAAATGCTTTGGTTTACATCCTTGGAATTGCCATTTCCAAATTGTCACACGAAAAATGCCGTGCGAAATTGAAGGCAGTGCAAGATGTTGAGTACTTGAACAATGAGGACTATTCATTTTCAAAACTAAAGGCTCAAACAAGAGATATGCATATGCCCAATAATACCCTCTATTCTATCGGATTACTAGCGTTTGCTGCTTTCAAACAAAAATTCAGGAAATTTTTGTTCGAGAACAGAAAGAATGTTAAAACGCGCCTAAAACAGTGTATTATATACGAGTCACTCGGAAAATCAATTTGCAGGCCATGCTTTAACAGGCTAATTGATTTTATTTTCAATACGCTCATTCAATCTTTCTTGCGAGAAAATAGAATCAGAAACAAAGTGGCTGAAAATAACAAACGTAAAATGAAGCGTAATCGAAAAGCTATCCGTATGAATTTGCCCCAGGAATAAATTCGCTGTATTCAAAAGTCGAAGAGTCAATAAAATACGTTACGAGTTACGATTCAATTCTTTTTTAATTGTAATCTGCAAAACAGACAGTTTGTATTTCATTGATCGTACTAAATTACATGTATGATAAAAAAAATGTGAAGCCCTTCGTTGGGCGGGAAATAATGACGAGCGTCTAGACTGCACGTTTTGTTTTTCTTTTCCAACGACGAAATACTCTCGCGACCTCTCACGTAGGTGCCGCCCAACGTCTTTTACAATTGAGCCTGCAATTAGGAAAAAGGGAAGTCAGTTTGCCTTTGCGTAACAAGAAAAACAAACAACGAATACTAGATCCTTATCCTAGTTTAACTTGTACAGTAACACCAGGATAATAATACAGGCTTAAAATATCTTCTTGGGCTATCTGAAACAGCATTTGTAACCTGGATGTACTATAAAATATTACTTCAGTTGGGAGAGAAGTCCATTTAATACTATATCAAGAAAAAATACAGTGAAGTGATTCAAATGGGGCACTGAACAAAAGTTATTCTACACACATTACTAGACCATTTTCAAACTAGTAGTCACTAACGCTGTTCCAGTATTTTGATGGCAATCGGTCAATTCAACTAAGTTCTCGAAAACAACTTGCTACATACCTGCAAAGTTAAACCACCAATTTAATTGGTTCGTGATAAGAAGCTTCAACGGAATAATTATTGTCCACTTCCACCTATAGTCCCTGATGCTTCTTCCTATGTTTGTGGCCGGTGCCTTTTTAAACGGTGTTTTCCGCTGAACTTTGCCTGAAGTCGATTTGGTTTGCGTAAAACACAACCTGAAAAGGGAATGCTGCGTTAGTATAATTTTTAGCTCGTAATGCTTTGGGTTTTCTCTATTGTAACACTTAACTATACTATACACTTAACTGTATTTCATTACTATACTTACGTTAAAACATATGTGGAGTGAAATATTGGATATTTCCGAGATATTTCAAGCGAAAGCACACACTGAAGGAACGAATGACTCCGGTGCGAACGATTGTTATTGTTTTGCTTTTTCGATCGGTGGGTGGTAAATAGGGTGGTGGATGAGACGGCGAGTGAATCTGTCAGTTTTCATGTAGCAATAAGTTGCATAGGCGGCGCTAGTATCCAAGGTGATTTCAACGTATTTTAATTTGAAAATTTACACAAGAAAAACGAAAATGTTTATATGAACATAAACGTCTGTCTGCGGTAATTCGTTGCGGCTGAATCCATAGCCTCCCGGGGCATAGAAACCTCAAACCACGTATTTTAACATCGTGTTTGTTTCTACTCGGTGGAATCTTACAAAGAAACCAGAATATGTGTTCCAGATTGCATATTTGGGCATTGAAATAAACCCTCTGTGCCATTGATCAAAAACCAGGATTTCATCTAATACATTATCGAATTTTTTTCTATCTTTTTGGTGTAATACCATACTATACGGATCGAAAACTCATGCCAAAATTGATTTTAAGGACAAGCATCACTGAATCCAAAACTAAATTAACTCACGTTTTCACGGGAACACCACTCAATACGGAGGCAGCGGACAACTTTTGTTTTTATTATTTCAGCTTTGCTGCGTCGCAGCATGCGTGGAATAATGAAAATGACAGTTGTGCGATGCTTTCATATTGAGTGGTGTGCCCTTGAAAACGCGAGTGAATTTTGTTTTGGATTCTGAGATGCTTGTCCTTAAAGTGGTATACTTTTTCGCGACCTGTTTAGTTAGGTTTAGAGCAACTGGCGTGGCGTTGTAACGTCACGGAATGGTAGTGTCGAATAAAACTTATTGCGTTTTTTAAGCATATTACCCAGTAGACCCTATCCTTCACTATCCTCATATATTTGAAAGGTGTTCATTATTTTCGGAGTAAAATATCGACCAGAGCAGAGAATTATCCATGTTTATGTCGAGGTACAAGCACTACAAGGTCACGAATTCACGCGCGTTGTAACGTCACGCAGTAAATTGCATAGAGTAGAGTGGGGCAAGAGTGCGCGTGGGGTAAGAGTACGTTTTCGATTTTTTGAAGTAATAAAAAAAGATAAACTAGCAGCACTGCATCAGTTTGACAGGTATTCTAGCCAACTATTATCATGTGTAATTGTAAACGATTTGAATAAACAACAAGGGAGATATGGAGTTAGATAACTTTTTGGTCATTTTGCTAAAAATAATTGGATTTCCGCAACTAGTATTTCATTACCATATATACGTTCAATCAGGTGAATATTATACCATTTCGATAACCTATTGTATAGAGTACTTTATGGTACAGAACACCAATCCGGTTGGTTTTCCAAGAAGTCAAAACCATTACTTGAATAATTTTTGGGACTGTGGGGTAAAAGTACGCAGGAACCGGTGGGGCAAGAGTACGCATATGAATCTTCAAGTTATGGTGTCAAACCCGTATCTCCGGCCGAAATAAGACTTCTTCCAAAGCGTAAAGATCCACAACTAAGAAAAAGGGACAGAATTTGAAATTATCACAAGTTTTTAGGATAAGTTGAAGTAATTTGGTGTTAGAAAGGACTTAGCGAACAAAGCACTGAAGCGAAATAATGAAATTGTATTAGGACTTGTTGTACACCTAAACATAGTACGAAAACACAATTTCATCTAAATGATAATTTCATTTAATCAAAAGAAACATTCATAAATTACGCAACGTTTAGCTGGGAGGGGTTGTGAGATGTGCGACGATCCATATAATTTTTGGAGGATTCATACAAATAGTGTTAGATAGGGGGGGGAGGGGTGATGAAATAGCCAAATTTTACGTTACGTGATTGGTGGACTTTCTTTAAGGAAAATGCCTTTGTATACACCAAGCGAAACCTGATATATATTTTTACCTCTGTAGTTTTTTGTATATATAAAAAACAATAGTTTTTCGTATGAAAGTGCACATTTTTAGGACCCCCTCCCCCTTTAAGAGTTACGTAATCTTTAAACATTCCCTAATATATGCTCATTAAACATCAATAACATGTTATTAACTCTTATTTGTGTTAATATATACTTAAAGCACATGATTGGATAAATGCGTACTCTTACCCCACCCGATGCGCACTTTTACCCCACCGGTGGGGTAAGAGTGCGTTTTTCACTTGTCTTGCAATAAGGGTTCTACTAAAACGAATCTCAATAATTTCAATATTTTTTCCACTGGGTAACATAAAGGAAGAGTATATGAATCATCGACACTGATTTGATATGCAGAAGCTTGCTTCATAAGGGCCACGTGATCGATTGAAAACTAAGTGCGTACTCTTGCCCCACTCTATTCTACCAGAATGCCATTTTTCCACACAAATTCGGTGTTGATATTATCTATTCGATCCGAAATTTTATAGGGATTCAGAATATGTAATAATATACATATGTTTACTAATGTTTTATGAAAGTTTTCTTAAAAAAAAAAAAAAAAAAAAAAAACATTTGCCCAGCACAACTATTTAACCCGGTGAATGCACTAAAAGGAATTCTTTCTCATCCATCTGCAGCAGTTGGAAGTCGTTCTTTTTTTCATGAATTTCACTAATAAAGACGTACTATTTGTCTATTTTTCTCATTTTTGTTTTGTTTTCTTTATTTTGAGAATGCGTATTTTTCACAGTTTTATCGTTATAATTTTTGTTCGTTTTTCCTCCTCTGTCACGTTGTTCTCTTCTTGTGCTGACTTAATCATGTCCACCGATCTGAATACCTTTATTTTGCATGTTTCGTGTCATTTGTTGAGAGCTCAAATTTAAACCAATTCAATATTCAATCAACGTCTCGGTTCACGTTCCATCGTTTGTTTTTCATCCGTAATGGTTTTCCGAATTTTGTTTTGTTTCTGTCTTCAACATCAGTTCTATCCTCCATTTGATGTTAATTTGTCAATTTAAATCTTGTTTGTAAGATTAGTAAAGATTGTATTTTAACATTGTTTGTTCAAAGTTATTTTTTCACTTGTTAGTCTTTTTATTTGCATCTTGTGGTTAATAAAAACGAAATATCATTAACAGGGTTTCTGGTTCGACATCCTTGTTGCTATTACCTGCCGAACAAATACGGTTTTGTGTTACGGCTGTCGTATTCCATGGTTTTGTGTTTATTTCGAACTTTCAGTTATTTTTCTTTGTAAATGCATCGTCTTCAGTTTTTTCGTTCATACAGATGACATTTTGCATTGCAATTTCTGTACAATGTAAATGATGTTGCATGACAATTTTGAACGTGGAAAAACATAAAGAAATGATTATGCGTTGCGTCCGAAAGAGAGTACCTTGTAAATAGGTCGTATGTACTTTGTCGAAATTATTTTAATATTTTTTATGTGCAAATCTGATTATTTGTTGTGATACAACTCAATTATTCCCTGCTTTAGAATTGCAGCTTGCGGTTTGAATCAACTCATACATCAACACCACTCAAGAAACAATTATGATCTTATAACGCGTTTGAAGATATTTATTTACTTTCCAAGTATGCTAAAAATTCATAATCAATACGTCAATGTTACTAGGGCATAATTGTAGCGATCAACATAATACCTAGATTAAAGTACACATGTCCTATTTTCAAAGTTCTCTAGAAATAATAATGTTCGAATGAAATGTTTTTTTTTTCATTGCGAGCCAATGACCAATAACGATCAAAATTCGTTAGTTATGGGATAATGAATAGGCGTAGTTCTAACAAGATTAAAAAATCCTCTTTCACGATTGAGTCTTAATTAGTTGTGTAATTATGGTTGGTGTTGGAGCAAGGTGGGATTTCGTGAATGAAATTCGGATAATCGGAAGTGGGGGAGATGGCTTTCTTTTGCTTTATTTGGGATCTCAATCGTGTAAGAATATCTGGTTCAGATCGGTATATAATTGTGCGTTTGGAGGATTGCTATCTTATCGTTAGTCGCTTGCCATCATTTGTTTCAGAAGTTTTGTTATGTGTTTATAATCGAATCGTAATTGATGTCAATGGATGCAAAACGTAACGACAGAAGGGATGGGGTCGTATACCGAGCGAGGATGGCGATGATGATGGGGACATTTAACAACTAATTAAAACTCAGATAAGGGATAGATTTGTATCGTTATTTTGCTTTCTTACAATATGCTGCTTCGTAAGGTTGTGTTAGTAATACATTTAAATTTGCACTAATTTCGATAGAAACGAAATCTACTCAAACTTTGTCTTGTTTAGGGGTAAGTTTTGTAAATTTGTCTAGAGTGTCATATAAATAAATGGAAAGAATTATAAACCAATCCTTTCATCAACTAATTTGTTCAACAGTGTTATGGTTATTTAGTTATCTACTGTTTATTAGTGAATCGAAAAAGATTTATTAGTACTCATATGTATAATAGTGATTCGCGGTTAGTTGAGGGTTAACCCCAGTAAAAATGATGCATAACTACAATAGAGATCTATGACTTTTCTGCAAAAAACGATCAAAAATTAAAAGAAACAACAATCATAAGGATTAATCAGTTTATTAATCGTTCAATATAATTATTATGTATAATAGATTATAATATTCAGTGAAACTTAAAACCTACCCGAATTTCGCTATTTTCTCTATGTTTTTGTTTCCTCAAGATTTGCTTATCTGCGTATCTTCTTATGAAATTCTTACAAGGTGTGTGTTGCCTTCCTGATTGGGCTCATGCCAACCACTCTTTTTCGCTTAAGGTTGTATTTTTTAAATTAATTTAAATTATATTAGAGCTTTCCTTATTTTTCTCAGTTATTCTTCTCAGCTTAAAAATATTATGTTATATTTATATATAGAATTTAGATAACTATTCTTACTTTACCGTAATGACGAATTTACTCCTTTGAATTTATGATTAGAAAAAAATCAATTACTACAATGCTTCTGTTTTTCCCTCCTCACATTTTATCTTTTTTTTTTCTGTGTGCCTGTGTGTGAGTTGTTCTTGTTTCTTTTAACGCTTGCGCTCAGTAATTGTTGTTTTGCTTCTGCTTTTTCTTTAAATATATTTTTATGTTGTATATTATGTAATATATATCATTTAAGGCAATTAATTCTTACATTCATGAAAAGAAAACGGGGACAGACCAGCAGCTAGACTCGTGGCAGTCAAATTTAATGCGAAAATGTTACAGTCGGTTTGAAATTAATGTTGTTCTCCAGTCCGTCCAAGTGCTGGCTCATCCGCCGTTCAAATATATATTCGATTTACGTTTCAACATGCGTGTATGTGTATTTGTGTGTGTGGTTCTTCTCTTCTTCTGTGTAATTCATTTACTTTTACGGATGTCTGATTTATGTCTGGCTGTTTGTGTTTATGTGTTTATTTAAACGTTCTTTTCTGTATTTTTTAGTTTATAATTTTAAATATATAATTTTTTATCATTCTTTTATATATAGAAGCACCCATACATTTATAAGTTCTCATTTTGCGAGTCGCAGTAAAGATTACTGCAAACTGTGTAACTTTCTCGTTTCCGCATTTGCCTTTTGCCTACACATTCCGATTGGTTTCCTCTCTCGATCCTACTACTAAACTGCAACATTCGTCTTGTGGAAGTGTGCGATTTCATCATACTTCTGCTACCCAACTTCGCATTCATCGTTGACCTGTACAAGATTTTTCCCTATCAACTAAAACATCTCTCCCGTTCCTTAGTAGTAAATCAGTGCGCGCGTCTCTCTTCAGCTCTTCCTGCTCCTTAACTGCTGTTTCTGTAGTTGTTATCATAGATCCGTAGACCTCCCTTTTCAAGTTTGCGGTCATGTTTAGTCTATTTTTTGAGTTTTCACAATCCATGCCTTTAAAGGTGTCGTTTCAGTTGTTTTGTATTAGTTATTTTTTCTCAAAAATTTAGAAAAAGAACCTAACTCTAAATTCAGTACGATTTTTGTTTGTTTCCTTACGATTCGCTATGGAGGGGTCTTTTATATTTGTTCGAATAATTATCAGTTTCGGTTGTTTTTCTAGTATCGCTCAGGTGGACTTCAAACGAGCGGTTTGCTTTCTGCGGTCAGTGTTTGGAGAGAAAGAGATAGAGAGATTTTCTTTGTTTACTAGTCAGTTTCTAAAAATTAACTTTTGATTCTCAGTAGTTTGTAGTCTTTTGGGTTTAATAACATTACAACAGGGAGTTGATGGGGCGGAGAATTATGGTACGCTGCGTAAAAACCTGTAACCATTAATTTGAAACAAAAAAACTGTTCAAAAACTTTAAAAGGAACACTGTTACAGACATAACTGGAGTACACAACTGGGCCACCGATTGAACCGGCGTGAAACTGGTACAAATAGTTTCAAGTAAATCCTTCCTGGGATAAGGGATATTGCTAAGGCAAACAGAGCTCCTAAAGCCAATTGGACTGAGTCTCATCCGTCGTTTCCTAGAATAGTAAATGGTATTCGTTTCGTTTCTTCTAACTGTTGATCTCTAGTATTTTTAGTCAAGTCTTTAATTTCCTCTCACATTTTCCTCTTGTTATTCTCCTAATACTGTTTCGAACACTTCCACGTATTTCACTTTTCGACTTTTGCTTCAATTATTTTTTTCCCTAAATGTGACCTACAGTGAGAAAAACGGAAAACGTTTATTTACGAACCTTACAAATGTTATTCCCTATGCTAAAACGAAATTAAAATCCGAAAACGAATATTCTCCAAGAGACTGTACTTTTCTTACGAGCTTAGCAGGATCAAAGAAAAATACACAACTAGTACGGAAAACATCGAAATAACGAACCTCAAACGCTCGCGTTTGCTTTCCTTCCGAAATTGTAAATTTTCGATTTTTTTTACTTTTCCAACAAAAATGGAAAATTTGCCTACCTAAAGAAAAAACTAAAAAGAAATAAAAAATAAACGACTTGGAAATAAAATTAACAAAATGAAAGAAAGAAATAATAAAATGGAAGCCATTTATAGAGAGAGATTCTGTTTTTGCATTCTATATATTTTAATGTTTCAACATAATGCTGTTCCAATTCTGCCAATGTGGTATGAAACCTCAAAATCTTCGTTTGTTCTTGTTCTTCACTTCCAAGGAGCGGATGCAAAAAGAAGCATTTGAAAATAACTCAATCACTTTTTGTTTTGATCCTTCGTGCCAACACGATCTTTGTACGTTTGCCGCGCGGATTGGATGAAAAATAAATATTAACTCAAAACAGAACGAAAGCTAACAATCAAAGAAACAAAACAACGTCAAAATGTCTCTGGTTCTCATTGTTTGAACATTTAACAAACTACTTGCATGTAGGTGTGTGTATTCGTGTTGTGTGCATGCTAAAAAAGACTCTAAACTTATCACTCTAATATGTATAAATTTGACCTATAACATACATACATCAATCTTTTCTTTTCCTTCATTTTAAAAATAAAAAAATCCTCGAGAAGACATCAGACGAAAACAAAAAAAAAGATATAAATTAAAACTTTTAAAATAATATAACAATCATTAAATTCATTTACATCAACAACTAATTACTATCGCTTTCAGTGTGTCTGTATGTGTGAGTGTGTTTGTGTCTGCACAACTGTGTTATTTCTTCCGTGTGTTTTGTTTCGTACCTTCACTATCTTTCTATTTCACTTAAACAAATTCCCCGTCGCGCCTTCTATCCATAAGCAACATTGCCACGCGCCAACTAAAGCTTCGAACTGACCGAAAACCGACGACGGTTCCATTCAGTGTGGAACGCATTTTTCGTATTCTTATTCAGGAGTGGGTGTGTTGGCACCCGGAATGCTGCCTATAGGCAAAGAAAACGCTTGCATGCAATTCTACTTCTGCTGTTTCGCGCCTACATCTATGCATGCAACTGTAGCGTAGCACCATTTCTTGAACACAACATCATCGATTGTGAGGCGAACGCTTCACTCGATTCAAAGCATTTACCCCTTGTTCATCATCCCAAATTATTCTAGTACTTCAACAGCAGCCACCAACGCTTACTTCGCTTGCGTGACCACTTCACCGTTTTGTTGGATGATGATGATGAAGGTGTTATTTTCGCCGACCTGAACCGATGATGGTGGTGACCGCACGCTGGGTGGACATTCCGCTGCCGCTTCCGTTTCCATTGGGGTGCTTCTGTTCAAATATTGCTCTTGGTGTGTCGATTGTGGAACGTGATGAGAAGGGTGGCATTCCGAGAGTTGAAACCCGCCGCCGCCACCGTCGTCGTCGTCGTCGTCTTCGTCATCACATGGTTCCGGTAATGTCGATGCTGCTACTACTGCCGACACAGATGCAGATGGTGGTACGAGGTCTGAGTTTTGCTCTTGCTTTGGAAGTATTTGCTGGTGCTGCTGGAGTGGGTGGTGGGGTTGCTGCGGTTCCGGGGGGTGATCCTGTTATGTCATCAGATCCTGCTGGGAATCGATCGAGAAGAGCTCCTTGTACAGTGCGGGGAATACGTATTGCGGGTGGTCTTGCTTGAACTTTTGAAGCGCTTCCATGTGCATGATGGAAAGCTCGCTGCAATAAGATTGAAATGAAATAAGTTGAAATGAAATTATTGGGTGTCAACGTTACAAATCTAAACATTTATACACTGCCCCGATTAGCACAAGAGTCACATGTCGATTTAAATATATTATCATTATTATTATATTTTACTAGCAGACCCAACGAACTTCGTTTCGCCTGAAATTGATTTATTATCAGATTAGTTCTCGAGTTATGCAGAAATTTCTGGTTAATTTTCAGTTCCCCTTACCAGAAGGGAGAGGGGTTTCAAACAATCACAGAAACATATCTTCCCTTCCAAAACCTCTACATGCCAGATTTGGTTCCATTTGCTTGATTATTTTCTCGAGTTATGATGAAATTGGTGTTTCATTATTATGGGAGCCCCATAACCATCCTAAGAACCACCCCGGCCCCAAAAATCTCACAAATTTTCACGGCGATCGGTTCTGTTGTTTGAGTCGGCGATCGGTTCAGTCTATAAGGGTCAGACAGACAGAAATTTATTTTTATACATATAGGTTATTATTATAGAGTTTTGGCACTTCCTCAGGGCCGAGAAATCTGAATGCCGAAGAGGATAAGGCTCTGTGGATCTCATTTGCCGGTTGGCTTAAATCCTTTAATAGCTCACAGCAAATAGTTTTGAAAATTCAACGACGTGCAAAAGTGCAGCTAATCCCAACAGACGAATAAACATTCGATATTCAATTACATTTGACTGAATTATACAAGCAAGCACAGTTTAGATTTATTTTGATTTACATCAAAAAACGGATCTACAACACGTCTTCCAGTAACACAGTAATCTGTTCTAGTGCAGTAACACTTCAATCGGGACAAACAACGTTCCCTGTTTCATCAGGTAAGCCTTTGAACGGTATATGTCCCGTCGAAGCGGCACAAGATACTGCCCCAAAATTAAATGAAGTTCGACGCCATTAACCGACAAGCCCGTTCGTCTTCTGGGCTTCAGTTATTTGATGATCCAGTAGGCCTTGATGTACATCACTCGCCACCACATTTCACCTCTTTCGACGTAGTGGATTCAAGCACATGCCACTTGGCTGTACTTCCTGTTTCTACGACTGATGTACACGGGGCGGTCTCCAACAAATACCACTCTGCCGCACTTCCTGTTTCGTCGGGTAAGTTTGACAGTGGTATATGCCCGCCGAAGTCCGGGATGATACCGCACCAAAAATAAGTGGTCCAAACTCATTCCAGCCCGATACTTCCACATCCTGGAATCTTCGTTCGTCCGACAGCAGTTTGTACATTTACTACCAAAATGTACGAGGCCGGCGAACTAAAATCGACGACTTCTTCTTGGCAACTACCGACTTGAGCTATGACGCTATAGTTCTTACCGAGACGGGTTTAGATGACAGGATCTATTTGGCACAACTGTTCAACCGCCAATACGAGATTTTTCGGAATGACCGCAACCGGCTAAACAGTTCTAAATTACGCGAAGGTGGTGTACTGATCGCAGTAAATAGGCGTTTGAACTTGGGGCAGCAGGGACAGCAGGGACAGCATGATGTCCAAGGGCTTGACGACCCCTCCCCAGCTGTCTGCGAGTCAGGTGGGATTTAGTGGTGGGATTTAGCAGCGGGCTCTGCTAAAATCCCTCCCAAAAAACCACAAGTGCCCGTAAGCGGACTCTATCAAAGCGACTGTGTGCCGCTTCAAAAGCACAAGCCCAGGGAGTGCCAATTGGCATGTGGAGTGTCCCTACTTCGGTAGGGTAGTGCGTGAGCTGCTTCGGCAGGGAGTGAGTGATCTGTTTGTGCTGAGGCAGGAGTGTCATAGCGCGTCACCGCTATTGTCACCTCGAAGCGCAGCAGAAGTCTGAGTATGGACTGCATATGCTAAGGTAAGAGTGTCGTAGCGTAGTATCGTTGATTGGTCCCTACATACCGCTATCGACACCTCGAGGCATGGCAGTGGAGTGTTAGAGTGAGTTGTGAAGTGTACCTACTTCGGTAGGGTAGCGCGTGAGCTGCTTCGGCAGGGAGTGAGTGATCTGGTTGTGCTGAGGCAGGAGTGTCATAGCGTGTCGCCGCCGCTATTGTCACCTCGAAGCGCAGCAGAAGTCTGAGTATGGACTGCACATGCTGAGGTAGGAGTCGAGGTATCCCATCGACACCTCGAGGCATTGCAGTGGAGTGTTAGAGTGAGCACCCGAAAAAGGGTCACATGGAGCGAATGGTCTTTGGAGAAGCTGCTTCGGCGGCAGGGTAGCAGTGGGTTGTACCCACACACCTACAGTTGTGCACATGTGGTGCATGGGGAGTGTCCCTGCTTCGGCAGGGTAGCGTGTGGTCTGCTTCGGCAGTGGTGTGATTGATCTGCTCGTGCTGAGGCAGGAGTGTCGTAGCGTAATATCTGTAGGCCCAGGCAGTTACCGCTATCGACACCTCGAAGCGCAGCAGAAGTCTGAGTATGGACTGCACATGCTGAGGTAGGAGTCGAGGTACCTTCTCGACACCTCGAGGCATGGCAGTGGAGTGTTAGAGTGAGCACCCGAAAAGGGGTCACCTGGAGCGAATGGCCTTTGGAGAAACTGCTTCGGCGGCAGGGTAGCAGTGGGTTGTACCCACACACCTACAGTTGTGCACATGTGGTGCATGGGGAGTGTCCCTGCTTCGGCAGGGTAGCGTGTGGTCTGCTTCGGCAGTGGTGTGATTGATCTGCTCGTGCTGAGGCAGGAGTGTCGTAGCGTAATATCTGTAGGCCCAGGCAGTTACCGCTATTGACACCTCGAGGCATGGCAGCGGAGCGCCCGGGAGAGCATCCAAGTAAGACTCAAATGGAGTGAATGGTGTGCGAGCACCCAAGTCAGTCTCGCGTGGGACGAGTGCCTGTGTGAGCGATAATGAGCGAGTACGCTTAGTACTGCCGTCCCCCCAGAAGTAGTACGGCGAGGTAGTTCTTGGGGGAAACGATGGTGGAGCCCAAGGGAGTTTAGTCGGTATTACCGGTATGGTCGAGTCCGACACTCCAGTACACTTCCGTGTGGTAGTTTGGCAACTACAATGCACGTGTACTGGGTTAGTGTGTAAATGCATTCTCCCTTGTAAAAAAAAAAAAAAAAAAAAAGGCGTTTGAACTGCTGCCCTGATCCTGCCCCCATCAGTCCTTCTCTCGAGCAGCTTTGGGTGAAGATAAAAACACATCAAAGGTCGGTGAGCGCTGGCGTACTTTATCTCCCTCTGGATCGTGAATCTGATTTGAATTGCATCGAAAATCATATTAGCTCTGTTTTCTACAAATTAAGCTTGAATAATTTTGCTTTAGTATTTGGCGACTACAATCAGCCTGACTTGGTCTGCAATCCACAATCCTACAAGCCACAAGTGGTCCTAACGGAACTATCAATTCTATAATTTTGCTTTTGTTTCGCAGGACGCTTGCTGGTCACATTATTCTATCATGAACATGTACGTTTAAGTTTGGAAGATTATATTAGCATTTCCATATCATTGTTAATCGTTTAACTTTACATAGAAGTAATACACTCAAATCATTAATTAGCGTACTACCCCTGGTTGATCGACGGTACAGCAGGCAGTACCTTTCTCTGCTTTGTTATCGCCGAGGCAGTTAAGTTAGTTGCGACGAAACGGACGCATGGAGAAAACAGAACTGCGCAATAAAAATCCTATTCGACTAGATGCTGATGTAATATTAGAAATTTAGAGACAGTACTCGTCGATAGAAAACCCTTCCGCACGCGATAGCATATAATATTATTGATCGGATAAATCTTCCATTTGTTAAAAATTTTAGTATTCAAAATAATAAGCACTATTTGGGCAGCAGGTTATAATAGTTTTCGGCCTACGTGGTGACATCCTATCCGGTCACTTGAAGAAGGTCGTTTGGAGTAGTTATCTACGATAAACACTGATATGTCAAGATATTTTACATGCCGTTATTACAAATTTAAGGAAAATACTTGTCGTGGTCATTGGAAATAAAGGGATTATATTCACCATCACCATCAACTTCATTCGACAAATCGTTTTGGATTAGTAACGCAAAGGATTTATGTTTTTTGGACCACACATTTAGGCTCCTATTGGATATAGCTTGTAAAAATTTGGAAAAGTATTGTCGTCTATATCTTTTTGAAAAAAGTGTACACTACATAATAAATAATTGGTTTTCGTTTTTTATTGGCTAGGAGAAGAATATAGAGTCTGACCCAATGCATTGTGGCGGATAGCCGGAAAAACTTCAACCTTCGTGATTTTCGTGAAGCCCATATTTTTTAAATTTAACATATATACTGCCGCTAACCGCAAGTCAGACTTATCTGTATATGGCATTCATTATGTATTAAAACTATTTTTGCCTTTCTCGTACAACAAAATTGTACCGAAAGGCTATCATTTCACTCCGAAAACGAACTTTTTATAGAAGCCTCGGAGACCCATAGTGTTATATACCAATCGACTCAGCTCGTCGAACTGAACAAATGTCTGTCTGTCCGTGTGTATGTGTGTGTGTGTGTGCACACGAAAACCAAAAAACATTAGCCAACTTTTAGTATAGTAATTTTTAACCGATTTCCTCGCAACAAATTGCATTCGACGAACGACAAACTCTAGTTGATCACTATTGAATTTCATAATGATCGACCGTTGCGCTTAAAAGTTATAAAGAAAATGGTACATCGACTCATATTAGCACCATATGAGGTTGGTGTCTTGGCTAAATGCGAGAAAGGCAGTATCACTACCCGGTGAAATAAGTTTTTTGTCTACATTCCGGTGGTTAGTGTGGTGAATGCGCATAGCTGCGCCAAAGCGTGAAATTGACTGGTGCAATGTTAGAATGAGGACGCTGTTTTTCTTCTACATCCTAGGGCTTGGGCTTGCGGAAGCCCTTGGATAATATAAAGTATGTCGGATAACCATTTTAACCTCAAAATGAATACAACGTTTCAAAATTACTCTGTGGTGAAGTTTTGAACGCAATCTCAGGTTTTGTCCGGGATTTGTATGAGGGCCCGCCACTGTGCAATGGTTCTGACAGTAATGGTCATATTATGATGATGCGGAATTTGTTTACTCTGTACGTAATCAGCTAACAGGTAAAACTGCAGTGAGCGTTCAACAGCCTAAGCGCAATCGAAGCAGGTGAAAATCCAGATGAAATATTATTCTGGGAGAGAGTAGTCGAATGCCATACAGAACGGAAGCAAGTAACAAAACTTCCCGTAAGAATTCTACAGTAATGACTGTAGGAAAATGAGCAGATACGTTCCAAGAAAATATTTGTTTCATCTATTTTATTTATAATTCTTATTACCTTATTATCAAACAATATTTTCAATTATTTTGGCAACTTTTGATAGTATTTATTATTATTAATATTATGTGTACTACAATTTCATTTTAGGTCCATATCTCACAACTTATCATCCAACTTGTCATTTGCCTTTCTGGTATAATAAGAATATTATCTGAATGTT
Source organism: Armigeres subalbatus (assembly GCF_024139115.2). Classification (NCBI taxonomy): domain Eukaryota; kingdom Metazoa; phylum Arthropoda; class Insecta; order Diptera; family Culicidae; genus Armigeres; species Armigeres subalbatus. Next base: position 369,085,957 of record NC_085140.1, on the reverse strand, counting down.
GAGATTGAACTCAAATTCTTTATTCATTGGTTTATTGTATCTGGGATTCCACTTCTATATTTCGTAATATTTTTATATAAATTTTAGAATTTGGGAATTTATTGTTTCTTTAAATAAATGTATATTTTCTTGGAACGTATCTGCTCATTCTCCTACAATTCTCCAATATTAACCCATCATTATTTAGAAAAAGCCTATGAAATATTCAAATGAAATATTTTAGACATACCAAAAAAAACGAACATTCGAATTATGAATCTGTTCGAAATTCAAATGAAAACGGATTGTAGGTCTTAAAAACTATCTGATAATAACAGGACAAATGTACCAAAGCCGTCACTGTCAGGGATTGCAGAAATCGCTCTCAATAGATAACGAACAAAGATGAATAAGAGAGGCAAAAATCTCTTCGAATCATAACAAGCCTTGTATAGTATGTAAAACAATCATCAGAACCGGTGCCCCCCGCAATTGGGACTTATTAAAATTATTATTATAATTATTATTAAAATAAATTTGTCATGGATTGTAGCCCCCCGAATCAGTTCATTATTGTAACAGCTTCCGAAAAACGTCTCTCACGGTATGCTACCTATCGAGAGTGTTGTATACAGACATGATGAGTGAGAGATTTTCTCATTCTCCTTTGGATTCAAACCCTGGTCACTTGCCTAAATATCTGAGACCTAGCGAAAATTTGTTGCAAAAATATATATAATTTTGTTCTTGCTTTTGAGTACACTCAACTTTCTTTTTACAGCAGTTTTTTATACGTCACTTCGTTTTACGGCCTCCTTTTTACGGCACGTGACGTAAAAAAGAATTTGAAATATTATTGGCATCCAAAAGTAAGCCTATAAGAAGGCACTCTTAGAAACCCAAAGAACAAAGTAGATGCTTTGTATATTCATCATTTGCCTTCAACAGTTGTTCCGTTCCAGGTCATCCAAGAATTTCCTTGAGTTTACACGCGTAACCAAGGACCTAAGGTCTACAAGCGTAACGAAAGAGCTGTTATCTCTTCTTTAAAATGGTTCATGCCTTATTTGATATATTAAACCAAATTCCGTTCCCTGGTGTATAGGTCTTGAAGTCTACCTGCGTAACCGAAGGGCTGTTATCTCTTTCAAAAAATGATGCCCTATATGATCTATCAAATCAAACTCAATATGCCTTAACCAGCCGTTCCTTTCCAGGTCATCCAAAATTCCATCAGCCGTGGTTTCATCCCAAATAAAGCTTGATCCACTTAGTATTTGGCCGCACGAAGTTAGATATTTCTTTGCCAAAAAAGTACATAAAAAGGTGGGTCAGGTTTTATTATACAGGAAATTTAGTAAACTTTGAAGGAAAAAATATCGAAAAATTATTCATTGGTATTTCGGATGAATTCTCGGACTTTACTCTCAATACCACTCGTTATTTTTTGCACAGTAGAACGGTTAACTTAATCTGCCATTTTTTCACATCACTTCTCCATATAAAGCGCATTTTACACCTCCCGTGAACGTGAACGTGAACGAACTGTTTTTCGATAATAACTTCTTGATACATACTCAAATCGTGAGGGAATCATGTTCAAATGAAAGGCAGATGCTGCATTTAGTAGTGAGATGCATAAAAACATGAAAAACATCAATAATATCAGATTTATGAGCATTCCACGGTCATGCCTGTGAAATCATCGTGAAATCGTATCTGTGGTGAACTCATCGCAAGTGTAAACGCGACGGTGAACATGAACGTGGAACTGTGGTGAATTCAAAAATACAAGGAGAATAGATTGATTTGGATTGGGAGTTCACACCGACCGAGAGTGTTTACTGTTCTCGTTGAATCGGTTTCGATGGGTTCCTGCTTTGTGTGTCGCTGTCGCTCATTTTAACACTCGTATCGGTTTGGTCGGAAGGAAACTAACTCAGTAGTTTCTCATAAATGAATTGTGTTTCTTTTTTATTATTTGGTAATATTATTTTTTCTGTTTTAAATATTTTTTATTTCAATACTTCAATCATTCGTATATTCAATCGAAAAATTTATATTTTCATAGATAGATTACTTCATTCATAAAAAAAATTAATTCATTCTTTTTCTTCTTCTTCTTCCTCTTCAATGGCTCTATATTACCACTGAATCTTGGCCTGCTTCTTTACTCAATATTCCATTAACATTTCCACAGTTATTATTTGATGTTTCTATTCTGTACCCGTCCATTGCATGGATATGTGTTGCAAGTACAAAGAAACGCTATGACCAGTGAGTCGAGATTGCCGAAAACCCGAAAAAAATCTTTTAGACCGCAACGAAAATCGAGAATACTCCGCCTTTGCTGACAAGGCTAACTAGAAACCATTGTATTTATTCATAATTTTTTTTTAATTTTATGATTTATATTTGATGTAATAGTTAATTTAGGTACAAAAGAAATACGACTGGAAGATTTGGTTTTTTATTGGTGTTTTATTTTTACTAAATTATATTAATTTATACGGGTCTCCAGTTAGCCTTGCGAGCAAAGGCGTAGGATTCCCAACACAAATGGCGAGTTCGATTCTCGGTCCGGCCTAGAATGTTTGCGGGTTGGAAACATTATCGGCTCCCTTCCAGTTTATAGTGTATCCATTTTACTTGCCACACAAGATACATACTTATGCGATTGACAGCTTTCAAATTATTACTCTAGAGGGTAAGCCAAGTTTCAGTGGAATGTAGAGCCAATGCACAATGGGAAAATCCGATTTCGAAGGAGGAAATTTTTTTTAACTTTCTTTTACAGAAGATTTACAGAAGAAATCAAGGGCTTATTCGAAAGAGAATTTTCCAAGAAAATTCAGTGAGTGCTGTTTCATTGGACATGGAACACTTCTGTATGTAGATATTGAGCATGTTTTGCCCCAATGTTCCATATATCACGAGTTTTCATATTTTTTCTATATTTTATCTTTAGGAAATTTCTCTAAAATCATCTTTTCACTGTGGATCCATAGAGGTGCACTAAATATGGTAATAGTTAGAAATTTAAGGGATTTAGGGGTCAAATAGGCATCAAAGTGCATTTTTTGTGAATTTTTCATGTATTCTGTAAAAATAAAAAAAATATTTACAGATAATTGTTGATATTATTGTCCAAAAATGTTGTACAGACATTGATAAATGTTTGTGAAACAATAACTAATGAACTAAATCATTTTACAAAAGTATTGTTTTGTGATTTATTGGATAAAGCACGATTTTTAAATACTTCTCGATAGAGCCGATGCCGAACATTTCCAAACCATACCCGATCGCACAACTAGACAAGAGTTATCATATTATTTGAGAGTCGATGTGACAATAGATAGGATGAGATCGGAAATATTCTTTTCTCATGCCTTTTCGCCCAAATTCCTCTATGCAATTATATAGCTCAATAATTGTGAGTTAATAGATGATGGAGTAATATTAATTTAATGATAATTTGTCAATTATACTATGAAAATAACAAATACTCGTATATTGCATTGAAAAAAAAATGATTCGAGGGGTTTTTGAGGTCAACAAGCTCAGAAGATTATTTTATATTAAAAATAAATTCACAAAAATACGCTTTGATGATTATTTTACCCCAAAAACACTTTAATTTTCAACTTTTGCCAACAAAATATGTATAGTGCTTTTTGAGGATCCACAATGAAAAGGAAAACACAATTTTAGTACAATATTTTAAAGATAAAAGGACGAAAAATATGAAAAAAAAAATTGATTTATGGGACATTGGAGTAAAACGAGCTCAATAACTACATACAGTAGTATCCCGCGTCTATAAAAAATCACTCACTGAATTTCTTTGAAAATTTTCTTTTGAATAAGCTCTCATTCTCCTCTGTCGTCCGTAAAAAAAGTTATCCTATTTTGTAAACAAAACAATATATATTTAATGAGCTTCTAGACTTGTATGACCCCAAAGTCCCCTATAATTCAATACATTCAATGAAATATATGATTATTTGTTATTTTCATTATGTTATTGGCAAATATCATTTAAAATAATAGTATTTTCAGTTTCGCTGGTAACAAATCGCGTCGATCACTTTTTATGCACCTTTAAAATCGTCGCCAATATCTTTAATTTAAATCTGTGTTAATGCAAAGCCAAATCATTAAAACATGCAAAAAAGTACTCAACTTCTGGAAATATTCTGATTTTTGAAATCAAACAATTTTGTTCGTAGTTGATCTGACAGATCTTATGGCCATGTTTGCTGGCGACAATTTGCTTTGCGACGATTTCGAATTGACGCTGCCGGAAAATTCGAATAAAATGCATTTTGACGCTTATTAAACACCAAAATCCCTGAAATTTTCAACTTTTTCCAGCAAAATATATGTAGTGCCCTTCTGTCGATCCACAGTCAAGAGATAAACACAATTTTAGAGCAATGTCCTAAAGATAAAATGACAAAAAATATGTAAACTCGTGATGTATGGGACATTGGGGCAAAACGAGCCTCATAACTACATACAGAAGTGTTCCACGTCCTTGATTCTTAAATTCTTTGGAAAATTCCTTTTTGAATAAGCCCTTAATCTCTTCTGTAAGTTGTCCGTAAAGAAAGTAATTATTTTTTCCTCTTTTGAAAGCGGATTACCTAGTGTGCAATGAAGGAAAAAATATATTTTTTGTGTATTTTTTACAACACCATCATTATTGTTCATTAATTATAATTTGTTCATTCGCTTATTTATTGAGTCACTGATTTACTAGGTTTCAAAATAAATTTATTGATTTATTATTTTTTGTTGTTGATATATTAGATTTTTGAGTGATTAGTTTTTTAATTTCTTTTTAATTTATTAATTTTCTGTTCATAAAAGCATAACAAGGAAGCGGCAGTTTAGTAATTTATTAATTATTAATTGATTAATTTATCAATTTTTTTTATTCATCAATTTATTAATTTATTATTTCATTGATTTATAAATTTATAAATTTATAAACTTTTTATTTATCAATTTGGTAATTTAATAATTTATTACCATACCTTTATAAACTCATTATGAAATATTTTTTATTATTTTACTATTCTATTTTTGATTATTTTATTATATTTATTTTTATTCAATAATTTATAAATTCATTCATTTCTGAATTTATTAATCTAAAAAATTATCCATTTATTAGTTTTCAAATCAAATTTCATTCCCATTCTTTTGTTTATTCAAAGTCTTAGCTATATTAATTATAAATGCTTGGCATACTTTTTCTGCTTTGCTACTACTGAATCGTTTGATATGCTTGTACATCGTCTCTGTCGTTCACAGTGAACAGATTTCCAGAATGCTTTTGCCATTCGAACGTGAACGAGCTCCGTGGAATTTTTTTACCTGATTTACCAGAGAAAGCTTCTCTCCTCTCTGATATATACACCATATACGCCATATATCCACCACAGCAATACAGGGAGAATGAAGAATCTAACAAGATGTGTAGATAGCCTCTCTGTCGTTTTCATCCTGCCTGTCTGTCTGGCCTTGTTTTTTTTTTGGTACACACATGCTCGTATGCTCTTTGCGTTATGACCATCCATGAGGTACAGATATTAATAATAATTATCATTCAGAATGTTTGTGATTAGGTATACCTATATGAGTTTATTCAATAAAGTTTTTTATTTGAAACAGTTTATGTGAGTAATTTACATAACTTGGATAATAACTATCAACAAAATCTTAGCACAGGAAAAATTATTGAATACATATTAAGACTTTCAATAGTAAACACAACAATTAAATACGGTACGGATATACGATACGTGATCAATTGAATTTTATACACGAAAACTTGAGCAAAAATTGGGATTTTTTATTGGCGAACTGGTCAAATATTCAAACATTAATTAACACTATTCGAACAAATGAATAATAAATTTAAAAAAAAATGAGATGAAGAAAAGTATTAATCAAATGTAAGCCAAAAGAGAAAGTCAAAAATTATATCTCGCAAAAGTAAAACAAAAAATTAAATAACTCCTCATCAAATTAAACTTGTTACTACCGCCATCGGGGGTGACAATGGGTCTGGGGGGTGAGAATGGGTCTTTGCTCTCACCGGCAGTCTGGAGGTCATAGAGCAAAATCGTTCAAAACATCTCTTATATTTTAGTCTTCTTGCCATCAGATACATTCAATCTATTCTATAAGCACTCTAAGTGGTTGAAACAGTGACCCATTCTCACCCCCCGACGACGGTACATGTCAAAATCAATCGTTCAAATGGGATAGAAGTCACTAGATAGAAAATTAGAAGAAATTACTTCTCTTTTCGTTAATTCGTATTTTCTTAACTATAATTGCATAATTGAACATTATTGTATTAATGTGTGGAACAGAATGAATCATGTGAATTACATGCTCCGTGGGTAGTTTTGCCAGAACTCCTTTGATGCGAACCAGTCGAAAGATAATTATTTGGATTCAGGTCAATTGATCACCGGAACTTGTTAATTCAGCTTTGAACGGTGCAAAATGTATATATTTGGTAGCACAGTTGAAAATTTGCCATTCAGAAATCATTAAGTATATGTACCTACTGGCTTTTCATAACCAAATTCCCGAACATTTAAACGAAAAGATGATTAAAATTAAACAACTTGATCAACATCGTTCCGTAGATTACCCACTCAAATAATTCATATACATATATGCGACAATATGTTTCATTTTTATTTTCTTCGTTTACTACTGCACACTTACTTGCTGCCTGCATTCGTGGGCAATAATTCAACACTTCCAACTAGACTCGATTGTCCACGACGATGTTCACTGTGAAATTATCGCTCTTTCTCACCTCTTGTTCATGTTCATGTTCACGGGAGGTGTACAGAGGGCTTAAGATGGTTTTCTGATTGTTTTGCACCATTTCTCAAGTTTCCCTATGATAATTGCCTAATATTTTTCGTTGGGACGAAAATTTGGGCATTTTGGTGGGTTGATAGTTTTTTCAATAACGGCATTATCATTCGGTTCATACCATTCAATTACATCTCATCTGTAATGCCAGCTTGTTAAGTCAGGCCAAAGCAACACCGGAAAGTCGTGTGATTGAATGGATGGCAAAAATCGCTTCTGAAGACACTCCTCCTTGTATATTTGCCCATTTATGGTCGCTCCAGTGATGAAAACTTTAGTTTCCTTTCCACAACTGCAGATGCTTTGACATACCATCAATTTGTGTGCAATCTTGCCTGCATAGACATATTTGAATTTTCCCGGGGCATTACCCTTCCGTTTGGCTAGGTAAAACTTGTATCCCGGGAATTGGAAGTCAATTTTAAAATTAATTTCATCTCCCATCAAAATACATCAATTGTATTTCGTCAGAACTTGCTCGACCAGCATTCTTGCGCGATGTTTGGCAACCAGGATCTGTTTCCGGGTCCTGTTGGGACGCTTACTGACATCATACGACTTGAAACCTTCGCGGCAACAGATTGTTAGAGCTGTGCTGTAGGCGCAGTGAACCTTTTCGCTAAATCGCGCAATGAAATGCCAAAGTAGTTCCGAACTGCTCTGCAGACTTTCACCTGTAGTTTCTGGTCGTATGTTCTACTTCTATGATTGTTTCGTTCTACGCGATCCAGCAATAGTGTTTTCCGATAACGTTTGACAGTTTTTACAGTCAATTTCGGTAATTTTAGAAACTTTGAAATTATTCTTCCTGACCATGGTGGATTTCCAACGTGAGTGTGCAAAATTTGTTCTCATCTCTCGCGTTCCATTTTCGATAACTTTTGAACGTGAGCATCAATACTAATGAAACTTTCACCATAAATTAAATAAACCTTCCGCAACGATGTGATGTATTTTACTTGTCGGTACGGCCACCAGAGGCGCCGCACTAATTGGAAAGAAACGGCCAAATACTAAGTGGATCGAGCTTTATGTTACCAAGTCTTTCCTGATGTCCCCAGCCGCGCTAACAACCAAATTATGTCCTCCAAGTATTTGTCTTTAACTTGCATCTCAAATTCAGGCATATGAGATGTTGTAAGATCTCAAAATCGATCTGGAGTTTGAATCAAATGTTCTAACGAATCAACAATGGCTTGCATGGTGTCCCCAGCCGTGGTAACAACCCAATTTTGTCCTCCGAATATTTGTCTTTCGCTTACGTCTCAAATGTAGGCTTATAAGATGTTCAAAGATCTCCAAATTGTCTTAGAGTTTGAATCAAATGGTCTGCCAAATCAACCAAGGCTTCCATGATGTCCCATGCCGTGGTATCAGCTGAATTATGTTCACAGAGTATTTGTCTTTTTGTCAATTTGGAGATCTTACAACACCTCATATGTCTTGTTTTGAGACGCAAGTGAAAGATTAATACTCGGAGAACATAATCGAGATGCTACCACGACTTAGGGCATCATGAAGGCTTTGGTTGATTCGATAGACCATTTTATTTAAAATCCAGGACAATTTGGAGATCTTACAACATCTTACATGCAAAAATTTGAGACGCAAGTGAAAGATTAATACTCAGAAGACAAAATTGGGGCTGGGGACATAGTGAAAGCCTTGTTTTATTCATTAGACCATTTGATTCAAACTTCAGGACAATTTGGAGATCTTACAACACCTCATATGTCTTGTTTTGAGACGCAAGTGAAAGACAAATCTTTGGAGTACATAATGGAGTTGATACCACGGCTTGGGATATCATGAAGGCTTTGGTTGATTCGATAGATCATTTGATTCAAACTCCAGGACAATTTGGAGATCTTACAACATCTCATATGCCTGTAGTTGAGACGTAAGTGAAAGACTAATACTCAGATAACAAAATTAGGTTGACACCGCGGCTGGGGACATCGTGGAAGCCTTGGTTGATTCGGTAGTCCATTTGATTCAAACTCCAGGACAATTTGGAGACCTTAAAACATCTCATATACCTGCACTTGAGACGCAAGTGAAAGACAAATACTCGGAGGGCATGATTGGGATGATATCGCGGCTGAGGACATCATGCAAGCCTCAGTAGATTCGGTAGACCATTCGATTCAAACTCCAGGACAATTTGGAGATCTTAAAACACCTCATATGTCTTGTTTTGAGACGCAAGTGTAAGACAAATCTTGGAGGACATAATTGAGTTGATACCACGGCTTGGGACATAATTGAGTTGATACCACGGCTTGGGACATCATGAAAGCTTTGGTTGATTCGATAGACCATTTGATTCAAACTCCAGAACAATTTGGAGATCTTATAACATCTCATATGCCTGGATTTTGTGAGATTTTACAATACCTGATGTAAGACGCAAGTGAATGTATTTAAAAGTATCCAACGATCAATACATTAAAAGAAATACTAGAAATTTTTCGCAAAAATTCTTTTTACGTCACATTTGGTTTACGTCCCCCCCAATCTTCTTCTTATTGGCATTACATCCCCACACTGGGACAGAGCCGCCTCGCAGCTTAGTGTTCGCTAAGCACTTCCACAGTTATTAACTGCGAGGTTTCTAAGCCAGGTTACCATTTTTGCATTCGTATATCATGAGGCTAGCACGATGATACTTTTATGCCCAGGGAAGTCGAGACAATTTCCAATCCGAAAATTGCCTAGACTGGCACCGGGAATCGAACCCAGCCACCCTCAGCATGGTCTTGCTTTGTAGCCGCGCGTCTTACCGCACGGCTAAGGAGGGCCCCGTCAATAAGTGACGTAAAAAGAGGGTTGAGTGTAATTTCATTACAGACACTAGATTTTAAGATTCTTCCACCTCTCTTCAGCACGCATTAGGATTACACCGTATTAACCTATTCAGATTGAGCCATTTATGATCATGATGAAGAGTAACTTGATGCCAATTTCTACATATAAAATGGGACATTGCCGCCTCGCAGTTAGTTAGTTAGTTCATTCAAGACATCCACAGTTATTGACTGCAAGGTTTCCAAGCCAAGTTACAATTTTCGCATTCGTATATCATGAGGCTAAGGGGCAAACCAAAATAAACGCGACGTGCAATGCGACGCGACGCGACAATGCAATTTGACAGCCTGTTGATAATGATTGTTATTCATTTCCGTGAGTCGCGTCGCGTTTACTCTGGCTAGCCCCTAACCCGATAATACTTTTATGCCCAGGAAAGACGAGACAATTTCCAACCCAAACTAACCGCTCGGCACTGTGCATCAAATTGAACAATATATATTTATATATATAAGTACAAAGTTCATGGTGACCCAAACCGTACCAAATTGAACAATAGACTAAACTTACCGGAAGGTTGGGATTTTGTTTAGCAAAATCTCGAGCACAGTCACATCTCCCTTCAGAGGAGCGTGATTCGCCTCGATTTCTTGCCGTATGGCCGACATGCTCATTTCGAACAATCGCTGAATTTCCGTATTACCTCGGACACCGTTTCGCTCTACAAAGGGAGAAAAATACCATATTCCAATTAGACTTCCATTGCTTCGCAAACACTCTCCAGAGTGGCGAGCTAAGCTGATACAACGTGTACTCACCCGGCCACAGTAGCACCAAACTCTGGTACAGCGCCAGTTCCGTTTCGGTTAGCTTCAGCTCGGCGATGCTCTTCGCCGTTTCGAATATGCACGCCACCAGTTTCATCTCGAACGAGTCGGACGTATAGAACACCTCTTGCGGCAGCATAATGTCCCCGTACAGGACGGAGTTGGTTGAGAGATCCATCAGTCGAGACATGCGCACGATCGCCAGCTCGAACGAGCCCGTTTTCAGCAGGAGAATCTGCAGTAAAATTATGCTTTGAATAATCTGGTACCCCATTTGGAATAATCTCGGCCTTACCTGATCATCTTGACTTAACCGCATGAAGCCCGGTATCAATTTGGCGAACTCAATGATCTGCTGAATCATTGCCGTCAGCTTCTCAGCGCAGTCTAGCCACAGTTCTTCTTGGCTCATGTTTTTGTAGTACATAATGCGGGTGACGTCCTGTTGAAGAAACCGGAAACGATTATAAAAACTATATTTTTTAAAGTTTTTAGTTTTAAGCTTAGACTGACTGTACACGGCAATGGTTGCTACCCCGTGATTGATTAGAGCTGGTGTAAATTGCATTACGATCCAAGTGAATAGTGGTTGGGATTAACCACTTATTCTCGACGTACACGTTTCAGCAGCTCACAAATGTAGATCAATAACTGTGCCGGTCAAGTCCTTACAGTCAGTTGGGGGAAAGCAGGGGAATGTTAGAGTCAATTTTTCTACCAGAGACCCAGAATACCTCTGCATCCCCACAACATTACAGACAGGAAATTTTGTTTATTGGGTATCGTTGATAAATTGAAGCACAGATCGAAGATTCACCAAGGAAAGTAATATCGTCCATGTAACATTTTTTTTTAAATAAGAACGAGCCTGGGATTGAACTTCCTGATTGTAAGGCAGAATCGGTAGTCCTCAGACCACCGAGTTCATCTGATGCACTAAACTTTCACTTGCGTATTAATTTACTCACTCGCACAAAAGCAAAAGAGCAAAACATTTATTCGCATGACCGCGCGATGCGTGCTGGATTAAACACGATCGAACGCGAACTCGAACGTTTCGACCGCACAGATCAGAAACAAAAACTCCTATCTGTGTTTGATACGCAACTAATTAATTTGTTTGTTGACCGCACAAAACAGAACTAAAAACCCGGATATGCGTCCGATACAAAACACGCTTAATAGCGAACTAATTTATTTATTTTCTAACCGCATAAAACAGAACTGAAAACCCGGATCCACGTCCGATACGAAATACGTTAAATAGCGAGCTCGATTATAAAAACTATATTTTTTTAAGTAACCTGAACTCACCTGAGATTTTCGGAACATTTCGTGCACAATCTCCAGTTTGTGGTTGGTATTGGCATGTGCTTCCGCTAGGGTCTTTATCAACACATCGTTGATGTCGCCTTCGGCTAAAAGTAAACGGAAAGCAAGGAACAGTACGTGAGATGTTTGTCGAGTACAGTTATCGGGTTAGTAATTCGGTTAGAAGCTGTACAACAAGGACACCGAACGAACGTATACGAACTCAAGACTACATAAGGACGGAAAGACACCCACGCGTTGACGGAGGAATCACATTACCCCATTTGCTGTGCGAATCACAGGAGCTGTCGTCTTCGCCGAACGAAACCGGTGTGTTTTGGCTGGGGTGGTGCGTGTGAGGCACCCCACCAATACCATCGACAACTCCTCCTACTGCTGCTCCTCCGTTGGAACCAACCGAGGACACCGGGTTTTGTTGACAACAGTCGGTACGCCTTATGCTGTTGCCAGTTGTTACTTCTGCATATCGTTCATCGGTGACCCGGAGTTTTCCCGCGGAGGTCGTTCAATCGATTAGGACAGCGGTAGAGGGGGTTAGAGAAGGGAGGGTTAGTGTTAAAACGGGGTGTGTTGTGCCGTAAATTAAAAACTAAATTTACGATTTGAGAGGACTTCACCTGAACCGGAGACAACGGTTTGTGACATACCGGTGGGTCCGGTAGTGCCAGCAGTGGGGAGCATGTTGGGATTGACCAGCTGCTGCTGCTGGCTAGTCGGCGAGGGCAGGAAAGTCGTCGAGTCTACGTAGCCTGCCACGAGACTGTCCACGGTTGCCAGCTGCTCCTGCTTGATGGTGATAATTGTACTATTTGTGCTGTTGTTGTTATTATTGTTGTTAGCTGTGCCGGAGGTTTGACTCTGGAGTGCGGTTATTGCTGTTTGTTGATTTGGATTCTGCTGTTGAGGGACCAACTGCTGCTGCTGCTGTTGTTGTTGACTTGGTTGTTGCGGTTGTGGTTGTGGTGGTCCACCACCTGCATTGGGATTATTGCCGTTGGAGGTGGTCGTTGCAGTCTGTTGAACTCGTGCCAAACGAATATCGTTCAGCGTTATTGCTCGATGGTTTGGTGAGCCGTCTTTGTCTGGAAGTTGGGTTAGTATTGAAGGAATTCATATGTACAACCCGAGTAACGCCGGGAAAGCGTTACTCGGGAATACAGTACACGCATACACACGCACAATAGCCCATTACCACGGCTTGGGGTTAGTTGTTGATATAAATAGGCCTCATGCAGGGAATATTTAAGAAATACTTACTGTGTCCACTTATGAAATCTGAGTCTATTATCGTACTTCTAGGTTCATAAGTTGTTGTACTATCCACGTAATCTGCCGAGATATCGTAGCCCATCGTCTGCTGAGGTGTAACCGACGTCGAGTAACCGTACGGACTGCCGTAACCAACTTCATTGTTGTATGCGTATCTGTCGGAGGAGAATGGTCAACAATTTCTCTTCTTTGAACAAATGGTGAGATATCGTAGCTTACCCGTTGTATCCACCATGGTGGAGCTGATCACTACTCGAGGGCGTTTGTGTGTCGAATACGGAACTGTCGGGCGCCGCATCGCTCTGGGCACGCATCTGGGCTCGATGAAACCGTACCTCGTCCTCAACCTTTTCCCGCTGCTTTTTGGACATTCGACCAAATTTAACCGCTATTAATGAGACAAAAACAAAATTCTGGTTAGGTTGATGGACTTAATTGTGTTTATTTTCTTTAACACGAGCAAAAGGATTATCAAATTCTAGGTTTATTCCTCTGCTATGTTAATCAAATTTGGGATTACACACGAATCCGATGTTTTCCTGCAAGTTTGAGTACGAACCGAAAATGGACTTAAGGAACGAAACGGAACGAAAAATGGACTCAAGGAACTCATGAGAAATTCGTGAAACTTCCCCGAGCAGTTGATAGGAATTTTCAAGAAAATCCACCGAAAATTATTTAGAATTCCTACAAGAAATTCGTGGGAAATCCCAAGGCAAGTTTTTCAGGATATCAGGACGGGATATTCTTAGGAACTCGCACCAACGATTTCCAGATATTTTTTTAACTATAGATATTCCCTGTTCTCCATAATCGTTACAAGATTTTGTTTTCTAGATTATCATACTTTTTATTGGTAATTTCAACGAGATATTCCCACTGGATATTTTTTTGGAAATCATACAAAAAAAAACAAACCTTCGGGATCCCAACGAGAAATTCTTCGAAATTGCATAAGGAAATTGTTTCATATTCCTACTAGAGATTTTTTACGAAAAAATCTTCGAAACTCCCACAGTAATTTCGTACACCCAACCAGCGGTTGTTAGATTTTCCAACAATTATGTATAAGAATCTACCAAAACCTGCATAAGAACTGGGCATATGCGAAATTGCTAGCCCAAGTAACAATTAAGGTTGTATCAGAGTTTTATAGCGTTCTTCAAAACCTAATATCAAAACCTTCCATGCAGTCCTCGCAGTTTCCACAACCTCCTGTAGATTTCTATAAACCATGTTACAGCCAGTTGGCCCAGTTTTATTGCAATCATTAAAACCTAATATGCGTTCCAGTTCAGAACCAACGGTTTTATAATATACTTCAAGTCTCACATAAAACATGCAACATAAAACCTCCTCTAGACTTGGTGGTTTTGAGAACCACTATATAACCATGATACAACCACTTCATGACTATGATACAACAACAAATAAGCCGATAATGAAACAGTTGTCAACTCTCAGGTTGATTATTTGTTTATTGTTTGTACTCGAAAAAAAAAATGCTTTTCTTCCTGCAATACATGGATTACATGTCAACAACAAAAATAAAAGAATTATTATCAGCCAGTTCAATAAAAGTTCATATCTGGCTTTGAGTGTTCTATGCATGTTTGAAGGCATGCCAGGGATTTTTCATGGTGAAACCATGATAAATAATCAGTATTTTAACAATGCGCTTCGTTAATTTGTTATTATTTAGAATTTTTAAGTTTAATTAATTGCCTTAGTTAATTACTTTAAAAATAATTTCAATGAATAACCACTTTGGTTGATCAAATAATCAAAGCATTGTTCCTAAAACTTATTGGGATGTCCATTTTTACCGTTTAAAAGGTGAAACAGAAATTTGCATGATATTTCGATTATGAAATTCATTATTTTTTTCATATCGGCGACATTTTTTCGAATAAAACTTTGATTGCATAAAAAATGCCTCTATATAACCATCACTCCTGAACTGGTCCTATCTGGGCATTTCAAACACCTAGAGGTTTTATCTTGGCCTTTTTCAAGACCGTGGTACGACTAGCAAGTTTTATCTTGGTCAAACTTAAAGCTTGGTAGTTTTATATATAATGACAACATGACAATGTAGACAGATATAAAAAAATCATAAACAAACTTTTTCTGCCCTCGGCATCGAATGCAAGTACTTTTAAAAATAAGTATTTCAATTAAAAAGCATATAGTGGCAATTGTTAAATGGTATATTTTGTACCATAAAAGTGTTTTATTCGTGTTAAATTGGCAAAGCATGTATGGATTAAATACATATTTTCATACCCCTCATGAGCAAATGCTGTTTGAGCAGTTTTTTCAACGACTTAAATATATAAGGGAACTGCTCCTGGATTTCAACTCATGGCTCCGATGTTCATCCCATTGAAAGCAGAGCAATGGAAAGGTATTTGCTAATGTTTTTTTTCATTTTCGACTGAAAGCAAAATGAAAAAAACTTCCGTGGGTCTAACAATTTGTGCTGAAAATTTATTTTCTATCCATAGTAGTAGTTTCAAGCTTCGTATTCCTATGCAGGTCTTCTTCAGGAGTAAAGGTTATATGTGGGTTTTATACAGGACTCTACGAAGCTTGGCAGCTTTTATAAGTCTTGATCAAAACCAACATATAACTTAACTGCTGGCTTTATGTCAGTTCCATTTTTTAGCTCTGAGGAGGAACACAGGAGCATTATAAAACCTAAAGAGCTGTGGTTTTATATTGGAATTCAAAACGTAGTTCTCAAGTACTCTTGCGGATCTAATTAAATGACAACTGAATAAAACCAAAATAAAACTTTAAGCATTTCTACATACCGTAATAAAACCTCTATAAAACTAACATAAATCTTCGAAGCATTGAGATTGTTACTTGGGAGATTCTTATACAAATATTGTATAAGAATCTAACAATTTTGTAAGCTTTTCTTACAATTTTTGTATAAGAATCTGACAATTTCGCATATGCCCAAATTCTTATACAGGTTTTGGTAGATTCTTATACAGAATTGTTAGAAAATCTAACAACCGCCGGTTGGGTGTAGGAATAACCACGACACATTATTGGAAAACTCTACCGGAAATTCTTTAAAAAGTTTACAACAAGTTCACCGGAATTTCCACAAGAAATTCTTTAAAATTTTAAAATTCTACTTATTTATTCCAATAAAATTCGTTGAAATGTCTACGAGAAGTTCTTAGGTATTTCCAAAGAAAATTCATTAAAATACCTAAGAATTTGTTTCCTAATTCTCAAGGAAAACAAATTAGGAATTTCCACGGGTAATTATTTAGAATTTAAATGGTAAATTGTTTGGTATTTCTGGGGAAATTCTAAGGATTCTTACAGGAAATTGTGCTGAATACGTAAAATGCACACATAACGTACAGTTTTCATTTAAACTATATGAAGGTAAAAACGAAACTTTTTCATTTCATTCATTTGATTTATTAAGGCACAATTTATAATTGATAATTATGGTGATAATATCTACAAACGAATGCATTTTGTAAAGTAAATTGCTGTTATTTTAAAATACGAATGTAAGTTGAAATCAATTTTGACCATACGCTGGTGACCGTCTGACAAATCCCTGTTCGATGACGCCGATTCCCATGAAACGATAGCAAACGAAGCATGTCTATATGAGTTCAATCGTATTGGATGGATGTGGGGTAGGTCAGGTATGCGCTCCAATATACTAAACTGCTGCAAAAAAACACTCGCTTCCCCATGCGTGTCTTCTCTGGTTGTTGCAGTAGTAGTCGGTCGCTTTCGAATGGAAAGAATAATGGTTAGAAAAAAAAAACATGTGACATTGTGGGCTCGTTGTAGGGAACAAGCCCCAGTAATGGTTTTCGTTTTGCACTTTTATTTCGGAATGCACGTTAGTAATAGCCAATTCGGATAGGTCATTTTCTGTATTTTTTTTAAATTATTGTATAATTGGGTTACAGTGAACTTTCCCTTTCCTGATGTTCTTCAATCCGATATGTTCTCTGACTCGATGTAAATCCTGACCTTGTAAACGGGTTTCTTCATACAATTTACATACAAATCGCCGTAGCCGGTATTTTTTTTACGATAGCTCGTTTTGTAGTTTTTGTAATTCATACAACTATACACCCAGTTCTTTTTTTTACACGGGTGGGGTTTAGTCGATTAGGACCTTGAGCGTTAATGAAACTATGAGTTAACCCTATGGAAAAAATCAAAGAAAATTCAGGTGATAATAAAAAAGCTGTGAATGATCAGGTTAACCGGGAAATTAAAGAATGTCAACCGTGTAAAAAAATATTGAGTGTAGTTGGTTTGGGTACGTGTGTAGGAAAAGGAGGGGTTTGAGGGTTCTAATATTATTGATTGTTTATTGCATGTTGTTAAGTTGGCTTGGTCTGGAATTTATTTGTTTTTGTTATTTTAGACCCGCAAAGTTTGAGTCTATTCGACTCAACGCACACCCATACGATGTTTTCGTTATTCTGAGATTGCTTCCCGAAAGCCTTATTTGAGACGTATGTGCATTGAACGAGTCGTGCTTAGACAATAGTCTGCACAGGGCTCGAATGAAATTACGGTCCACGTTCAATCCTTTGATCCATGGTCTGCTGGAGAATGGAATGCAGTCATCTACATATTATCTGTTAGTCAATCTCTCCTTTTGTTCCAATTTGGAGTAAAGGACAGTTCAATGTATGAGGTTCTGTCTACACCCAAGGAACATTGGAAGCTGATAAAGGCCTTATTTCGCCAAAAATTGGCTTCTTCAGCCACAAAACTAGCCTCTTCAATTTAAATTTTTTGTCGTTTGTTTTCAAATCAAACTAAAATGTGTCAATTTAAGAAATTTAAACTATTGGGTAATGGAAATAGTTGTAATTTTTAACATTAAAACAATTCAATGCATGTCCGTATACATAAGTTTTAATGTTTGGAGGGAAATTTTCGCATTAGTTTGAACCAATTTACAACTTTCAGGAAGTGATCGCAGTCAATACCCGAGTTGAAAGAATAACGGCAAACATTGTTTGCATGCCTTTGCATACCATACCTGTGTCCTTTGTTTAGTACATGTCGTACTATTTCATTACTATTGAGAAGGCATTGAGCAATGATCTTTTATCCAGATATTTCTCAAACGATTGTATATCGTTTCGTGGAATAACATATAGGGTATCTGTTCCATTATTAATAACATGCTCCTATATTAATAACATTCGCAAAACAGGCAATTTAGGCTCAATTTATGTCGTGTTTTGTTGTTTTCCGGCGTGCTCACTGCTGAAAAAATTCACAAAAATGAGAAATAAAACAATTAGCGCACCAATTCTTTGTTTTCGAATGGTATTGATTTGGGTACATGGTATGAATTCAAGGAGCAGTTCCCCTATATGGCGGTTTGTAACTTTTCGCGGTACGACATTTGGCGGTTTGTACCTTTTCGCCGAATAACTTTTGGCGGAATGTACCATTTCGCGGAATGCACCATTTCGCGGAATATTAATTATAATAGCTTAGTGTGCATTCAGCACTTCCACAATTATTATATGCGAAGCTTCTAAGACAAGTTATATTTTTTTTTTGCATTCGTATAGCATAACTTTAACACAATAAAACTTTTATACCTAAAAAAGTAAAAAAAATATTCCGATAAATTTCCTAGACCGGGCCAGAAGTAGAACCCAGCCTCCTTCAGCATAGTCTTGCTTGGCAGCCACGCATCTTCCCGCATGGCTAAGGAAGGCTTCCCAGAATATGTAGAAGTAGTTTTCAAAATTTCAATTGCCCCTTATAAACGTTTTTTTAAAGAAGGTATTATGAACTCCTCTCAGGCGTTACTCCTCCCTTCACTTAATACCGGGCAGACGCCTTCTTTTAATACAGACATTATCCACTCCTTTCGCCTTATACCGGGCAGACTAAAGATAGTCGGGTTTCGGGTTTCGAAACCCTAAACCCGACGAATTTGGGTTTAAAAAATTGGGTTGGGTACGGGATTGTGAGATAAAGAAAATCGGGAAATAAAACACTGAATATTATTTTATTCAGCTTTGTTAATTGTGAGGCTAGTTCGTTATTTGAGCTTACATTTTTTTCGATTAAAAAAACGAAAATATCTAGTTTGAATTTTCGGGCAAAACTTTAATGCGGGCTTAAATAATTAAATTATGTCGGGTTTGGGGCGAGTACGGGTTTACGAATGGAAAAATTCTCGGGTACGGCTCAGGTTCGGGTTTGATAAAAAAATCATTCCGGGTTCAGGTCGGGTCCGGGTTTGAAGGAAATTTACAAATCGGGTTCGGGTCGGGTTCAGGTTTGCAAAATGTGAAAACCGACCATCTCTAGGGCAGACGCATCCATTCAAAGTAGGCATTATCTTTTCTTTTTACCGGGCAGATGCGTTAATTCATAGAGGGGACTACCTCCTTTCTTTTATTTATACCGAGCAAACGTGTCCATTTCAAGAAGGCATTGTTTACTCACTTTGCGTTATATCGACTGGATGCGGTCATTCATAGAAAGCATTACCTTCTTTCATTATTTAAATCGCAATTCAAAAGAATTTAGCCCGGATTGTATGTAATTAAGCAGAAATCGGGAAATATTTCAATAATAATTATTCTAACTTCTAACTAAATTCCGCCAAATGGCATTCCGCGGAATGATTTTTAGTGAAAAGGTACATTCTGCGAAATGTCTTTCGGAAAAAAGGTGCATTCCGCGAAATTTGTTTCGGAGAGTAGATACATTCCGCGGAATGTCGTACCGCGAAAAAAATTCCGCGAATTGTTTTTCGGCGAAATAGTATACAACATTCTAAAACCTAAAAGTACTGTTATTTATACCCTTCGAGAAATGTTTTGTTTTGATGTTTTGAAAGCGGAGTTGACTACTTGTTTATAAAATTAAAACAGGCAAACTTAGTCTGTGGAGAGTTTATAAATCCCAAGACGTTGTAGTAGTGAAACTAGATGTAATTTTTAGCATGGGAAAGGTCGTATGACCGAAATCAATTCGGTCGAAAGCCATTTGGCCGAATGTCACTAGGCCGAACAAACCATTAGGCTTAAACTCATCTGACCGAAAGTCATTTGCCGAAAAGGTCATTTGGCTGAATAGGTTATTTGGCGTCTCACTTCTCAATTCTCAATCACCATTCTTCACTTCTCACTGCAAAAGTGAGAAACAAGAAGTTAGAAATTATGAGTGAGAAGAGAGGCAGCGAAAAGAGTGAAATGATTAGTAAGAAGTGAGAAGTGAGACGTCTCACTAATCATTCCTCACTTCTTACTGTTCACTGTGAACACGTCTAACTTGTCACTTCGTACTAATAATTTCTTACTTCTCACTTCTCAATGTGAGACGTGAGAAGTGCGAAGCGAGTAGTGATACGTCTCATTTCTCACTTCGTGCTACTTACTTTTCACAGTAAGAAGTGATAAGTGAGAAATGATTAGTAAAAATTAAAAAGTGAGATGGCTCAATTCAATTCAATTTCAATTTTTCACAGTGAGAAGTAAGAAATGAGTAGTGCAAAGTGAGAAATGAGACGTCTCACTGCTCACTAATAATTTCTCACTACTCATTTCGCACCACTCACTTTTCATAGTGATTGTCTTACTTCTCACTTCTCACAAATCGTTTCTCACTTCGCACTGTGAAAAGTAGGTTAGTGCGAAGTGATAAGTGAGAATTCTCAGAACTCACTTCGTACTTCTCATTTCTCACTGTGAAAAGTGGGAAGAGCAAAGCAAGAAGAGAGACGTCTCTGTTCGCAATGAAAATTGAGAAATGATGATTGAGAAGTGAGACGTCAAATGACCTGTTCGGTCAAATCAATGCAATGGAAAATTCTATTGAAACATTAAAACTGATCGATCATTTATGTACTTTATCCTGCAGCCCAGTTCTGCATCAACCATTGATTTAATTACAGGTAATTGCACTCAGAACTCGAAGAAAGTTCATCAAGCGTCAGTGGGTGATGTGATGTGATCAATAATTACGATTTCATTTGCATAGATTACAAATTTAAACTTGAAAAATGTTTTTTTGTCAGATTTACGTAGCGTAGATTTTGATGATGTGTTCAATTGTGTAAAAATGAATGTAAAACTAAAATGCTTTAATGATTTTTTTCTATGCTCCCAGTCGAACCACACCTCGAGCAGGACGACACACCACACCGTCCCTGACGCCAAATTCCCAGATGAGCTGCTGTAATTCCCTAATCCCGAATCCTAAGCCCCATCCATAAAAAAAATGTTAATCTAACCTCGAGTCACCACGAGTACGTTGGCTTCTATCCCTCTCTTACTAAATTAATAATAAGATGATATTGATTGTACATATCACAAAGAAACGTGGCTCCGTAAAGTGTTACACGCCTGAGCCTACCAAATAAACGAAATTGAAAAAAAAAAGATTCATTTTTCACCATTTCACCTCGATAAGCATGCCCCGCTTAAGACAAAAACGTTGATACATCGAAGCACCTCGTGGATCAACCGAATCGATATTGAGGGTCTGTCTCATTTGGAGGTTTCACTCATTCATTGGGATCTGGAGTGTTCATAATGTTTTATAACTTTAGGGCTGTTACAAACTGAGCAAATTACAATCCGTTAAATCCGCGACTAACAAAACAAAACCGCGACAAACAAATATTGTCTTTGGAAACACATTTCAAAGCAAAATTTCAATACTTTTGATTTCAATCTATCGATATCAATATAACCCAGGTAACCATTAAGCACTTTAATAAGCCTTATATAAGCCCAGAGCGTTAATGAATAAAGCTTCCAGTGAATGATTAAATTTGTTATGATTAAATCATTCATTTCTATGATTAAAGATTATGAATAATGATTAATTCATTTTCGACAATGATTAATGATTATGATTAAAGATTATATTCATTTTTGACAATAATTAACGATTATGATTGATGAATAAAACGTTTATATTAACGATTACCGGTCGTGATTAAATGTTAACACAATATGTGTATTAACGATCGATATTATTAATGATTAACGATCGATATGATTAATGAATAATGATTATGAATAATCAAATTAAATGATTTGCAAAGTGATCAATGATCAAGAAATCTTTCTACCAAATTGTGTCATTAAAAGGTATAAAAATTGTATGATTATGATTAAAGATTAATGAATAAAAGCGATGTATGCAATGATTGAAATTGATGATTAATGAATAAACTGAAAACAATCATGAACATGATTAGTGATTAATGATTAAATGTAAAAAACTATGATTAACGATTAGTGATTAATGATTGAATCGTATTTTTTGTATGAAATAAAAAATAACCCATTATTCATTAATCATGATTAATCACTAATGCTCTGTATAAGCCATATAATAGCTTTTCAGTGGCTATTAGCTATATAATTGATTTTCAAGTGCTTATTGGCAGTTTAAACTTCAATCAGTTAAAGAAACCGTAGGGTAAATGATGTATTTTGGACATCTGAATATATTTTGGACTTTTGGTTATATTTTGCGTGTTTTTCGACTTAGCTTTCTTCAAATAAATAGGAATCATGTGTCTCTTTGGCCTCTTTCATAATCACATTTCTAACCATATTTATGTAACAAAATAAACTAAATATAGCCAAAAGTCCAAAATATATTCAGATGTCCAAAATACCATCATTACCCTATAACGTAAATAACGCTTCGATGCAATACTGATCAGCCCTGTTGATACAAGCCGAATAAGGGAACTATCTTTTCTAATTTAGAGCTACAATCTATGACGTTTGAGTGCAATCAATAACAATAACGCAAAGAATTTCATAATCCGTCTCTTTTACTCGCATTTGAAACAAAGATTGTTTTCAAACCTGTGATGTATGCCATTCAGTAATAATTATGATAACGATGATTATCATAAGTATAGATAAAGATAACCGCAGCATGTTGCAAGGAATATGCCGATATGCGATATTTATTATTTATCACTTAAAGAATGCTTTATAAATACGAGAAAATTTCCATGTAAATTAATTACAGATTCAACATGTTTTCATTTTTATGTTACCTCGCCCTGGATATGGAGGCAAATAGAATCCTTCAGTTTATTTACCCTCCTCAGTCATAGGGTAGAGAACCATTTGGGCAGCACCCCCTATTGGTTATCAAATGGTTTGGCAGCATGGCAGCAATGGCAGCACCCCCTATTGGTTATCAAATTGGTTTCAAATACAGCCAAAGCTCTTGGTGATTGTTTCAAAGCTAATTGAAGGATTTCGGGGCCTGTAATTGCATTAATTTTTCTATCTAGCGTGATAAGAGCAGTAAGAGCACTCGAACTGAATCGATGCGATGTGTTCTATGTAGGTTTGTTAGATGGCGTTGAGTCACACGTAAATCACGAATTGATTAACGATAATCTTGAAGAACAATAACATAAAAATGTTGGTTATATAGAAACCCAGAGAACCAGGTTCCTTAAAAATACAATTCTTTTGGACTTCTTCAGAGAGGTCCTAAAATCCCACCCAACAATGCATGATACAGTTTCTGACAAATAGATGCAAAGCGGGCAGAAATGACTGTAAGGTATGCGGGTTGTCTAAAAATTTAGTCAACATGGTGTGTTGACCACGAAGTGAAGAATACTTTTATTATCACCTCGCAGCTCATATTGCAGCAGAGAGGAAAAACAGAAGTTGCCCGATTCTGCTCCTTTAGAGCAAACAAGTACCCAGTCGGGTCGATTGCATCGTCTACTGACCAGCCATCTATCGAAAGCAGTGGATCGTCGTAATCGCAACCAACCGTGATTTTCCATGGAGTCTGGATTTCTGTAATATTCTCAGGCACGAGTAAACGAAGAAACGAGACATTTAGGTGAAAACGTTTTGAATCAAAGAGGAAATGGGAATAAAAAAAAACTGTAACAACCAGCTATTCTTAGCAAACGAATATGCATTTAATATTCAAATTGATTACAATGTCTGAAACTCGATTCGCACAATTGTACAATATGCGAAAGATTTAGTTTGAAAAATGTTTTGGAGGTAACCACTTCCTTCGGTGGGGTTTGATCCCACGATCCTAGTACGTCAGACAGTGGCTTACCTATAAAGCTACAAATGACCTTCGTCGTGCTTCGCAAATCAACGGGTACTGATGAAACAAAATTCTCAATATCAGACCTACCGAGTGATCCCTCCAGACTTGCTAGCTTCTCCAATAAACCAGCCCTTTTCGTTCAAGACTCTTATATACCGCACAGGCCACTTCGGCCTTAGTCTGAATAAATAAATAATTTCGTTCACCGAGCTTTCATTCGCTCTTGCCAGAAGCAGCGAGAAGTATTCTGGTCCTGATGGAATAGGGTATCCGATGCTATAAAACGTCCCCTTTATCACAAAAGTAGTATTCCTCGATCTGGTAAATCAAGCCTTGAACAACCAAACTTTTTCTGGCGAGTGGCGACTCAGTCACGTCATTCCGATTCCTAAGAACAGTATCCCCAGCGCTAATTACCGGCCTATCTCGCTGACCTCCTGTGTATCAAAGGTCGTCGAGAGGTTGGTTATTTAACTGTAGGCTGCGTGAAATGATTAGGCAGACGGAATATTTGGTCTCCGCCAACACGCTTTTCGCCTGGAGTATGGGGCTCGTTTGTACTTTGCCAGATTAGGAGATGTACTCCAAGGCGCCTTCGACCAAGATAAACACGGTTAACCGCACTTGGACCCTACTAGTGCTCAAGCACTAGTCTTCAATGGCCTCCCCAAGAACATCTACATCTTCGTCTTCGCGGACGACATCCTACTTGTGGTCGTCGGAGACACTCCGGCGCGATGAGCACATCGGTCGGCTTCACTATGTCAGCCGGGAAAAGTACTCGCAGGCAAGTATGCAACGGGCGGCACCGTCTCTCCGGCCCTAGTCTCAAGATTAATGGGCTGTCGATCCCAAACCAGAAACTCGTCAAGGTCCTCGGAGTCTCCATCGACCGAGGACTGTCCTTCGTCCCTCATTTCCAAGCGGTCAAAGCCGGCAGTAGATCGAGGATTAACTCTGTTAAACCATTATTAAAATCGCATAGGACAAATAGCAGGGCCACTGTACTGCTGTACGGGCTGGAGTTGACTTGTATAACACGTCGGGAGCTTGTCAGCATACTCTTCTCAGTCTTCAACCTGTACCTCCAAAATGCCACTCCTCCACAGCCAACATAAACCGCCCCATTGCAAGGCGCTTCAGTTTGATGCGGAAATAAAGCTAGTAAAAATATCGGTGACAAACCGAAAAAAAAAATCTTGCTTATGATTCTCGAATCTTTTGATTATGATCATCGAAAAGACGAAGCTCGCAATGCACAAATAATCCATGAATTGCGTATCAGACAATGCACAATTATTGCAATAACTACTTCAACTACCCTGTTGCTTGTGAATGTGGATAGGGATAACTGATGACTTGGTTGCCTGGTCTCATACATCTGCGTGATTGTGTCGAATTGAAGCGAGCACATGGAACGTTAGCATGCTCGTTCGGTCGCTATGCCATGATGCATCTCGAATGGTGACATGTTATGTAATTCACCGGAGAAGCACGGAAGGGTTTTTATTTATGTTTGACGCTATGCAAAGTGCGAGAATAAGGCGTGTTCTCGGCGCAAGCACACCACGGCAGTGGAGAAAAAAAAACGTTCGTTACGGATCGGGTGTGATCAATGACGCGTTTGGAACTATGAAACCAAGGCTAATTGACTGAAATTTCAAATTTTGCAAAATCATGACATACATTTGCATTACTTAAACTTAGATTACGTCTCAATGAATTTTAAAGCAATTTAGAAATAATCCTATTCTGAGCGGTATATTGGAAACTAGAAACAGCAGAAACATGACATAACATATAAGCAGTTTAGAATTCTCTCACCAAACAAACACAAAATTTGATTCACTTTGATTGAATTCCACCGAATCTGGACAACACTTCGAACGTACACAGTGCCAGTGTGCGATAATCCCGGACCTACGACAACGACTAACTTTTGCGCCACACCGGCGTGCCGGCATTCGTCCACGCGTCTATCGTTCCAGCAGTCCATCTGCCACCTGTTCAAAGGCAAACACACTGTGCCACCATCGTCGTCGTGGTGGAGCTGCTTCTGTTGCAAAAAATGTAGGTTTGGTGTACGAATGCAAGGTAGGCATCAGGGCCGGATTTATGGGGGGGCCGGGGGGGCCGTGGCCCCGGGCCCCCACAAATCTTATGTACCAAAACCAACCTTTTTTGTACATTTTGGGGCCCCCACATACCGTCGGCCCCGGGGCCCCCTTCCGGCTAAATCCGGTCCTGGTAGGCATGATTATCGCCCTTTCCGCTGCGCCAGTGGCTGCTGGTTGCATTCGCGAAATGAAGCGCGGCTCTATCGCCATCCATCAGTGAAATCCTATTAGACAGACGGAACGCAATACTCACCCGCTGAATGTTTGCTTCCCAACAGACGTGGAGCTATTGGTTAAGTTTTTTCTTCGTTGTTATCGTCGTCGTGGTCACACATTCGCGTCTTCTGATAATTTATCGGGCACGGCCCAAAACAAACATGCGGTGCCAGACTACCTACATGACGCATGGCTCGTTGTGGTGCAGTAAAAAGCATGGACCTACCATATTTTGCTGACCTAATTTCGTTGTCGTGCTTTTGCTTTGCTCGTACAGCAAGGTGTTCTGAATGGGTATATTTTCGTCCTCAAAATTGAATTGGTGATACGAGACTGGAAAAGCCGTGTGTTACAATATAGGTATAAATCGATTCAATCTGACAAATTAAGAAGATGTCTGCCTATGCGTTTAGTTGTTCTTCTTAGTGGCATTACATTCCCCACTGGGACATCTCACAGCTATTAACTGCGAGGTTTCTAAGCCAATATACTGTTTATGCATTCATACATTATGAGGCTAACACAATAATACTTTTATGCCCAGAAAATTTCCGAAAATTGTCTAGATTTTTTTAAATTTATTTATGGGTCATGTTGCCTAGACCGTACCGGGAATCGAACCCAGTCACTATCCGCATGGTCTTGCTTTGTAGCCGCTCATCTTTCCGCACAGGTGAGGAAGGCCCCTGCGTTTAGATGTGTGAACACAAAAAAAACGTATACATAAAGGTGGTCATCCCAAAATACCTTTCTAGAGTGTTGTTTTAGAAACAACTTCTGTATTGCCGTATTCTGGCAAAGTGACGTATACGCCATTTTCCAAAAAATAGTGTTAACGAGTAGTAGGGGAAACTGGACACACATGATCCCCACTTTTTGTTTAGGATATTTCTCGATGTAACATGCACAGATTTGCACGCTTCTTGATGGACTTGATAAAGAATTTAATAAGTTTTTCAAAAACGGAAGCAATTATTTTTTCATGAAAGTTACCAAAAAATCGATTTTGCCGAAAGATAGAAAATTTGGCATTTTCAAAACTTGCGGGAGACTTGATCCCCATATAGGGGGAAATTGATCCCTTTATGAGCTGAACATGTTTAGGTTCTTCCAAGTCCAATGAAAGGTTGAATTGGTCTAGCCTCAAATCCTAACACTTCTTCATAGTCTGTTGTAATATCAGTCGTGCGAAAATTAAATATTGTTGGTATTAAGCAAGGCAAGTATTTTGGTTCTCGAATAGAGTAATAGTGACAGATAGAATGTCTGCTATAGCAACAAAATTGGCATGGTGATGATGATTTATCTGCAAACCATTCACTCCACTAAAATACAGTGGTCATATCACGACAACCATGATGTTCCTAAGAGGATCTCTCTTTGTGATTGATACAGTTATGATACCAAAAATGATTGATCGATACATAAATATATCTTTGTAATTTTAGAATCTAATTATTCTATTAAATCTCTGAAAATTTGCCACACTGCAAATGCCATGGCCAATGGTAAATCTCCCTGAGTACCTGTTTTGGGACCAATATAAAAAAGACTGTGATACCGCCATCGGGGGTGACAATGGGTCTGGGGAGGGGGGGGGGGGGGAGAATGGGTCATCGTTCTCACCGGTAGTCTAGGGGTCTTCTTCTTCTTAATGGCATTACATCCCCACACTGGGACAGAGCCGCCTCGCAGCTTAGTGTTCATTAAGCACTTCCACAGTTATTAACTGCGAGGTTTCTAAGCCAGGTTACCATTTTTGCATTCGTATATCATGAGGCTAACACGATGATACTTTTATGCCCAGGGAAGTCGAGACAATTTTCAATCCGAAAATTGCCTAGACCGGCACCGGGAATCGAACCCAGCCACCCTCAGCATGGTCTTGCTTTGTAGCCGCGCGTCTTACCGCACGGCTAAGGAGGGCCCCTTAATAAGGGTAGCAGAGCAAAATCGTTCAAAAAGGTCTCTTATATTTTGGTCTTCTTGCCCTCAGATGCATTCTATCTATTCTACAAGCATTCTAAGTAGCTGAAACAGTGACGCATTCTCACCTCTATTTGACCCATTGTCACCCCCGACGACGGTACATCGAGATCGCCAGACTACTAACAATACCACAACCGTGATCATACCAGGATGGTGACTTCATACATCAATATGGTACTGTCACGCATAATCATTTGGTACTGTCACACATCACCATTTTGTAGTGCGTGTTATTATTACACAAATGCGATTTCTTTTAAATGACTGAGCAAAAGTTGTTGAATGAGCCTATTTAAAGCTTAATTTACACTCTTTTTTATTGAACATAATGTTAAAGTGCATTTAATTAAAATTATCAAAACTAAGTATGTTCAATTACACTTTGTTCTGGTTAATGAAATAAAACTATTGAGAAATTCAAATTGCGCGTGTATCGTCTGATTGACAAAATTAAAGAGAAATTAAATTCATTTATACTTTTTAACTAGAAAAGAATTTTAACAGATCAATTAGTTACATACAATACAATAATATGCGACTGTATACAACAAACGCCTTAATATATGCAATATCGGGATCAAGTGTGTCCAAACTGTGGGGGATCAAGTGTGTCCATGTTGAGTATTTATCTTGTTTTGTTTTTTGTATTCAATGGAAAATAAGCAATAGTTAATTGAATTAATTTATTCAATTCTACAATAATAAAACTTTGTCCAGTAAAAATTTGGTACGTTTTGGTTGGACATATTCAAAGTTATTAAACTTTTCTCCTTTGAAGAAAAAAAGGATTGAGAATGCTTAAATAATAAAACCTCTCTAAAACCCATATACATAAAGTAACTAATATCAAATGTTACTCAGGTTCAATAATCTATCTAACGGATCCGTTTGCACACATCACTGGTATAAAAATATGATTTGTTTTCGAGAAAACAGGGGGGGATCATGTGTCCCCGGGGATCATGTGTGTCCAGTTTCCCCTACTTATCGTACTCTTTAACAGAAAAATGGAAAACATGTATGTTGTAAAATAGCGCATACGTCACTTTTTCAGA
Organism: Armigeres subalbatus; assembly: GCF_024139115.2. Lineage (NCBI taxonomy): Eukaryota > Metazoa > Arthropoda > Insecta > Diptera > Culicidae > Armigeres > Armigeres subalbatus. The sequence goes on along the minus strand of NC_085140.1, from coordinate 369,056,350 downwards.
TTACGGCAGTATATAGTTTCATTAATTGCTATTGAAAATTGGTCAGATAACTGTGTCCTAAAGTTCTAATAAGAAAAACTGGGTTTCGACACAAATGACACATTGAGGAGCCGGCTTTCAGCGAGAAATTGGGTCTGCATTCGAAAATTAGCTTCGGGGACATATGATTAAACAGGTGTAAAATTATCCTCAATCAATTTCCTTTCTGATAGAATATTCATTTTGAGATTTTTCGCTTTGAATATGATAAATATAACGCGCTGCATTTCGTTACGCGACACCATCGCTGAATTGCACTTTTTCGCATTTTGAAATGCAAGTGCGTTTTTTAGCTCTGGTATACGGTTTGGAGTCTCGATTTATTCTAATCATTTCTCGTATACATCAACAGAAATGGGGCTGTGAATAAAAATCGCGGGAAAAAACGGATATTATAAGGAAAGCTACTGAATATATATAAACACCGCCGCATTACGCTGATCAAAAATCAGTGTTCTGCAAATGGTGTCGCGTTACGCAAACGTGTTTATCGTTGATAGAATACGTAATTTCAGCCGAATTCGATGCGACATGTTGTATTCGACACAGGATAATGTCACATTATCTATCGTTAAATGTAGTTCGAGTTGGTGGTCACGATCTGGAGTTTCGATTATTAAGGTTTGAGGAACTAACTGGCACAACCTTAGATCTGAACCAATTCCATTCATATCAAATATCTTGTTTTTAAAACAAAATAAATGGTAATGGGGTTTCCTATTTTTATATTAGTCACACCCAAGTATGATCCGGATCGGTTTTTAAGTACGTGGGCAGACGATTGAACCCCCTAGAAGTTAGTTTTTAACACTTAAAAGTTATATATTGCCTTTTTTCTACGTTAATCATTTTTATATGTGATGATGACCCAAGTAGCTCAGCAATGTTGAAGAGGTATCTTTCTGTCGTTTTTTACTCCACGTTTCTACTGGAACGTGGTCTGTTTTCAACTTTTTATTTATTCCCGAAGAGATAGGTTTACGTCTCATGTCTCAACCAATGTTTATCACAAGAACGAATGCGTCGAACACATCGTCGTCGTGCACTACTTATGTGCATTTCAAATCTTTACGCTCTCATCAACACTACTCAAAAAATAATTACTCAATTTTGAAAATAATGTTTATGTCCTGGTGTAAAATAATTGTCTCATTATTGTATATTCATTCAGGTCATAGCGAAGTTCATTCGGATGTCTAATATAATATGTCTTCATTATCGAGATTTGTAGCCTAAGGCTGGTTCATCTCGATGAACATAACATGAAAATCGACAAATTTTCAATTTATCACTTAGCAACTCTTGGTTACCTTTTTTCGATAGGCCATTATTCTTGCAGTGGTTTGGTGAAGTTTTTTGCCTGATGCTATTCATTATATTTTCGACTGCCGGTGACCAACACTCTTAAATTATTTATCCGATGTTGACTGTGCAAATCTCTGTTAAAATTCTTAAGCTGAAACATCGACTAAATTGACGTATGTTTACGGCAGCTTCTTTGAGTGCTGTAATAAACAAACATTTTGTTCAGCTGATATAGGGTAAAATGCCCAATAGTGGACCCCCTAGTAGCGGAATTTAGCTCTTCCTGTCATAAGGCTTAGAAATTTTCAACATTTTAACTCTGCTTGATATCGAACAACAAGCTCTGCATCCCCTCTTCACGATACATACATGAAGCACCCAAATACACGACGTTATTCGATGAAATTAACATTTTAAAGTCTAATCGAATTCGCCCTATAGTAGACCCTCTGGGGGTCCATAATAGGAAATTGCTTCCCTATAGTCGACACGTCATTTGATTTTCATGTCCCGTTTCGGGACGTTCTTCTTCCCTATTATGGACCCCCAAAATATTCCTATAATGGACACTCTCGTGTTTATTTTTTATAGAATTGTAAAAAATCATCTAATTTGACTTTCCATAGCATTTCCAACGCATGTAATCAAATCATAGGACTGTAAGGTAGGTTCTCCCGATAGAATGTCATAGCAAAATGTTGACATTGTGCAGTAGTAATGTATAAATGGCTGGAGGGTCCACTATTGGTTGGGGGTCCACTATTGGTCACTTTACTTTATCAGCAAAAAATTACAGACCGAGCACTCGGCTGTGAAGATCTCGGTTAAATAAAAAACAAAAGCGAAAGAAAGGAAAACTAACCAAAAAATAGTGAAAATCATCAAATAAAATGCAGAATAAAATCACGAGTCTTTCGGATCTTCGAAGCAAAAAGTATGTTTAAAAATCAAGATAAAACTTGTATTGAAAAACATGATTGCGGCTCCGTAACGCTTCACGTCAAATGAGCCTTTCAAATAAACGAGCGATTGAAAAAAAGATAATGCAAACATCCACAAACAAGTTTGACGGTCCGTTACATGGTAGAAGGAAACCGTTTTCGAGAGCAAACTGTTCGTAACGTTTACTTATAAGAGTGCATGGTGATATTGGTGAGTATACTTCATATCGTATATGTATGTGTACAGAGATGATAAGTGAGAGACTTTTTCATTCTGCTATGGATTCAAATACCAATGATAAATGGTAATTCTATATTTGTTTATTGTTTATACCTTAAGGCCGATACAAATATTTAAAAACTATTTTCCCTACCACGGATTTTTTCGCCAAAATAATATTTTGAGGGGGCAACAAAATAAATTTCGGATAATTTTTAAGAGTTTTAAAACATTGTTTAAGAAATCCGAGGAGTTTTTTCATTTTAATATTTATTTATTATTATTAACCCCCCCCCCTTCACCGTTCGGAGACCAGTAGGACAAAATGTTAATTAATTATTTATGACGGCCTAATTTATTTATTGGAAATTTCTTATTTTTTTATGGAGGGGGAGTTTCTATTTTAGTCATCGAACCCAGCCACCTTCTGCATGGTCCTGCTATGTAGCCGCTCGTATCTTACTGGACACCTAAGTACACAAACCCCCACCCACCCAGTTAACATTAAAGTATGTTATTTTTGCAATAACCTTCAAAATTGTTATTCAATCATTTCAAACTCAAAACTCCTCTAAAGTTAACACAATCAACTGTCAATTACATAGGGGAACGGTTCGCCACTTCATCTCATAGCTCCTATTTCCATCCCATCAAAAACAAAGCAATGGAAAGGAATTTGGTTTGTTTATTAGTTTTGCGATTTTTTTCAGCAGTGAGCACGCATGTTGACAAAAAGAAGCGACGAAATTGGTGCCGTATTTCTGTGTTTAGCGATGAGATGGATATATGTACAGTGAGATGGAGATCGGAACAGTTCCCCTACATTGTACCAATATTTCACGATTTTTCTTCACTTGTAGAATTGAATTTGGTATAATTTCGAAAATTATTCATTTCACGGGTTTTTCATGTGGTAAAAAATGCATGGATACTAATTTTCATAACATTCTTTTAAACAGAACCACATTTAGGGTATTATCACCGCAATTTTACCCATTGTTACCCCCCATCGACGGTACGTAAAAAAAAAAATTATATCTCTAATGTCATGGTTTCAAACCAATGTCCTGAATGGGGTAATTCATGCAGAAGTTCTGTGGGGACACCCTGAAGAAAAAAATGCTTTCTGGCCAAGAAATTCTAGAAGTATTTGTGGAAATATTTCTTGGGGAATTTCCTAAAGAATTTCATAAATAATTATCAGACGAATTTTCGAAGGAATTCTTGAAGGTATACCCGAAGGAGCCCTTTGAGAAATTTCTGAAAAGAAGTAAGCGGAGGAATTGGTTCAGGAATATACAAGGACATCCCTGAAGGGATTTCCAAAGAATTCTTGGGTGATTTAATAATTTTGAAGGAATTTTGGGCAAAATTTGAAAGCGTTCCTGGGGGAATGGTCGTAAAATTTTCTGGAGGAATCCGTAACTGAATTTCCACAGGAATTTCTAGAAGGACGATAACAAATATGTAAATTTTGGAAGGAATTTGGAATAAAGTTTTGTAAAGTTCTCGAAGTAGTTTATGAAGAGCTCCTGGCGAGCGAAAGAGTGAAACCTACTGTTGATGCACATCGACGATGCCACGGCTCCAGATCCACCTAGTAGCTCCTGTTCCTTGTCGCTCGGTCAGTTGGAATCGCCAGTTTCCCTTCCAGGTAACAGGAATTGGTATATGTCTGGCCGAAGTCAAGATACTGCTCCCTCTTTAAAAGAATCTAATGGTTCCAGCGAAACCTACATTTGATGCACGCCCGACGTCGAGGCTCCAAATCCACCCATAGCTCTTGTTCTTTGTCGCTCGCGCAACCTGTCGTTGATGGACACCAGACGATGTCATGGTTTTAGATGCCTCTACAGCTCCTGTTTCTAGAATCAGTTAGCTAGAATCGCCAGTTTCTCTTCCAGGTAACATGAACTAGTATATGTCTAGTCGAAGTCAAGATACTGCTCCCTCTTTAAAAAATATTCAATGGTTCCAGCGCAACCTACTGTCGATGAACACCAGACGATGACGCGGCTCTAGATCCACCTGATGGCTCCTGTTCCTTGCTGCTCGGTCAGTTTGAATCTTCTGTCGCTAAGCTACCCATCGAACCTAGGATCATTCATTAACGTTGCCCATGAAGTGACTTGAATAGTGTTGAGTTGCATTTAACATTAGTTAGTAGTAATTTATAGATTATAAGTCATTGAGAGTAGCATAAGAATTTAAATATGTATTGATGAACTTATTGCACTTCCTTTAAAGAGAATGAATTCTCATTGGAAGTGCACCGAAATTGTAAAGTGATTTGAAAAGAAGAGGAGGTTTTATGCCTTTGGGAGAAGTGATTCAAATGAATGCCACTCCCAGGGGCTTTTCCCTGCTCCAAGAAATAAAGATATGAAGATATGAAAAGTCCAAAATCGGCCAAACAAAAAAAAAAAAACAAAAAAAAGAGGAATGTAAAGGATTTTTTTAAAGGAATTAATAATGGAATTGTTATTGGCAATAACCTTGAAAAAAAATAAATTAACCCATAGATGAATTTCTTGAGGAATTTAGAAGGAATGTGGAACTTCGGATCGCCACAGTAATTTTTAAAAGAATTAAATTTTGAAGGAAGGACGAAATCCTGGAGGAACGTCCGCAGGAAATCCTGGGGAAACTTCCAGAGGAATTTCTTAAGGAACTTCTGTTATAATTCCTGGAGGAGTTTGCAGAGGAATTCCTAGAGAAACTTCCGGATGAACTCCTGGAGGAACTTCCAGAGGAATTCCTGGAGGAACTTCCGTTACAAATCCTGGAGGAGTTTGCAGAGGAATTCCTGGAAAAACTTCCGGATGAATTTCTGGAGAAACTTTCGGAGGAATTCCTGAAAGAACTTCCGAAGCAATTCCTGGAGGAACTTTTGGAGGTACTCCTGGAGGAACTCCTGGGTGAACTTCCGGAGCAATTCCTGGAGGAAATTTTGGAGGAATTCCGGGAGTAACTTCCGGAATAATTCCTGGAGGAACTTCTGGAGGAGTTTCCGGAGGAATTCTTGGAGGAACTTCCGAATGAATTCCCCCAGGAATTCCTGAAAAATTCTGAGACGAACTTCCAGAGGAAATCCTGGAGGAACTTCTGGAGGAATTCCCAGGAGGAACTGTTGGAGAATCTTCCGGAGGAGCTCCTGGAGAAACTTCCGAACGAAATCCTGGAGGAACTTTCAGAGGAACTTCCAGAGGAAATTCTGAAGCAACTTCTGAAGGAAATTCCAGGAGGATCTTCCGAAGGAATTCCAGGAGGATCTTTCGAAGGAATTCCTGGATAAACTTTCGCCGACATTCTTAGAGGAACTTCCGGAGGAATTTCTGGAGAAACTTTCGGAGGAGGATCTTCTGGAGAATTTCCTGGAGCTATTTCCGGAGAAATTCCTGGAGGAACTTCGGAGGAATTCCTGGAGGAACTTTTTAGCACTGAAGTGTTCGTACTGCAGAAAAATGGTTATTTCGTGTGGCATAAATAGAGGTACAAAAAATGATCTTGGATTTGAAAAATGAAGGCCTAAGCTTGTCTGAAATAGACGGTATAGTGAAGAATATAAAAAGCGATGAAATACACCCAAAAATATGTGGTTATGCCAGATGTATTTTGGGAGATCGTCATATTCACGAACTAGAGCAAGTTTAACATTATGGATCCGGACGGACTGGTTATAGGGAATAACGCTAACCAAATATAGAATTTAATTCAACAAAGATTGCGACCGAGTGTGCCACATGATGCTGGTCATATTATGGTTTGGGGTGCTTTTCTTTCAGGAATATTTCAGGAAATTCCTTAGCAATTTATCTAGTTTAGTCCTCTAAGAATTCCTGCGAACATTGCTTACTATATGATTTTTCTCAAAATGAAATGAAACTGTTGCAATAGTTCCTCCTGAAATTCTCCCCGAAAATCCCCCATGAATACTTCCGGAAGTGCCTATTTCCTTCAAGAATTCTTTTACTATCTTTTCGGAGTTTCTTCCAGCAATTCCTCCAAAATATCTTCAAAAACCTTAAATTTTCCCGCTCGATTTAAAAAAAATCTAATTCGATTTCGGAAGATCTTTTTGGGGAAATTCCAAAAAACTTATCGAGAAAATTCCGAGAATCTTCCGTAGAGATTCCGAAGAATTTCCAAACGAGTTTCTGAAGTTCTTTTGCTGGAAATTATGAAAAATAGACCGGTCGAAAACGGATCCGTCGGCTTTCGCATCGGAGTACATTTCTACATGAATCCAACGTTTTTATTTAAAAGTATCATCAGGTCAGGATGTTCCCTTATACCATGAAACGTGCCAGAACCGGCTCTATCCAAATTTGCCCATAAAACCGATTAAACAACCAGCTTACATGATTTCAATATTTCGTTCTTGGAGACAAAGAATAATCTTTGGATACAACTTTGTTGTACGAAACAAATAAGTAATAATTGTTTTGCATATGAAAATCATTCTTTTAAATGAGTTGAAATTTGTAAAGGGTGTGACCAAACAGCCTTAAAGAGTCGATTGCACCTCTATTCAAATGAAACGTATTTCGTGTGATTTGACTGTTTTGATTAAGCGAAATAATAAATAATATTTATCTTTTGCTGCGCTTTTGGTTATATAGCATCGGTCGGCTAGGTGATACTAACCTTTCTCAACTTTGTTGGCTCATAAACAAATTCTGTTTCACCGTGTGGGCTGTTGTGATGATAACTGAGCAGTGAGCACTCAATGGAATTGAATAGAAAATCGCCTACGCCAATCTGGGCGATTGCACTCTCATGTTATGTTTAGATTTTATTTTATGATGCAAAATTTGTATATTTAGCGAGACTGAAAACGGACGGCAGCCATCATCATTCGTCGTCGTCGTCGTCATCGTTAACACAGGGATTATAACTCACATGGCGGCGGTTTTGAACGCAGATACTTCCATTTTATGAAATTTGCTGGAATTTCACAAACTATCAAAACAAATGAAATGAAAATCCCTTTTCCCTACTCTTGTTAGTGTTTTGTCGATTGAGATCGAATGGAATGAAGGTGGGAGATGTTGGCGTTGCCGGTGGATTTATGGCACACCACACCACCAAGCCGTCGCCGAAATGAATTCATAGATGCGACGGGAAAAATCTAGTCAGGTCCAGCCAGATCATGCTAACGAGCAAACAACTTTTTGTCGGTGTCTTCATCCGGGTGGAAGATGGGAACGGACAGGATAGTGCCAGTTAAGTGCATCGTAACGGAAGAAATTAAATTTTCAAACGGCACGATCATAAAACATAAACGGTGAGGACCGAGACGCACAGTTTGCTATATTGCAAATACCATAGACCATAGCATCTAGGGGTAGGTAAGGGAGAAAATTCGCTTTGATCCTGGCTGATACAGACGTGCGTGGTGGGTTGCTTCAAGCGTTTGTTTTGTTTAGAGATAGTTAAGATGTATAAATTGTGTTATGTAAATTGCAGTCACTTGCATTTCATCCTGGAAATAAGCGTTTTCTAGACATCGATTAGCCATTCCGACACGGTTAAATCCTATGTAGGATGGAGTATGTAGGTAGCATTATCTTTAATATTTAGAATGATAGTGAAATCTGAGAATGAATCGATAACAAATGCGTATTGGTAAAATGTCATTTGCATTCATTTGTATAATTTTCAGAGAACTTAAAGATAATGTTCTGAAAGATAAAAATAAAAAGAGGAATGGCTCACTTCCATCACTTTTGCCAAAAGTATAAGAATGACGGATTTAATCGATTTGCGCAAATACCATGGCTACCATAGGCTGCAGCTACATCTTATCGAAGGCTCTAATTGGCTAACTCATGCGAAAAATTTCACGACCCAGACAATAATATTACGAATAAAAATTTATAACCAGCAATCATCGTAGCTGCACCATTCCACTGTTGCACCTTTTGGTTGTTTGGACAAGCGAACGACTTCGCAAAAACAACTCCCTGTCTGGTGACCTACTTTTGGTCCAATTCTACGTATTCCCGGCACCTCCCACCAGCCGAAATTGAAATGCGCTTATCATTTTTGCAACCGGTCGCCGATTCTGCCGCCGCAACGCAATCATACATACATGCATCCCGTCGATTGACGTCAGCTTTTCTGGGAACAAACAGCAGCCCCGGCCCGAACGAAATGCAACTTTTGTGTTGTTTGCGGGTATGTTCGACTGTCTCGTTTCGCAAAGGGGGTCACGTAGACCAGGACCTAGGGCACACAAAGGAAATTCCCGAACCTACCCCAAAGAAGCGCACCAACAGATGCGGAGATATATTGGGCGACGCGACAATGAGTCAACATTGCATGGAGCTTATCAGTAACGGCGCGGAACGGCGGTGGGCGCATTTAGTGCGAAAATAAAATCATTCCGATTAGGAAGGTAAATGCTCTGTATGGTTGTCACAACACTGCCATCAGTTAGGTTAGGTTAGTTTGAATCTAACCGGCCGTTAGCTTGATTCCATAAAGAACGGCATATTTAATGATATAAATATATTCTGAGGCATTAGAATCTGCCAAATTATTATACAGTTTATCAAAGTGCAGAACTGTATAAAAATTTGCCATCCGTTGGGTGTAAGACCGTACATTTTCTTGTATAAAAATCTAGCAATTTCCTAAATTTCTTTTACGTTCTTACACGGATTTTGTTTGGTTAATATATAGATGAGTTGGGATAGTACGAAGGCAAACATATTATCATGTTTTTAGCAATGATTTTAGCAATGATAAAGCAATGATAAAATTATATTTTTTTCGTCACTTTTTCGTTCTGAAACTATAACAACATTAGTTATGGTTCATTTTTGTAAGACATTTTAGTTATTCGAAAAACATCCTGATTTCGTTAGAAAAACTGTTCAACTCAGTAAAGCAGCAAAATAGAAATCTGTTATCGTCCCCTTCTTTCGAAACCTTTTTCTACTTACAATTCTAACATAGTTCATGATGGTTATAGAAATTGAGCAGTCAATAAGCCTTTCGTCATTGTTCAGACTTTCAAGGGATGTCCAAGTTGATTAATACTTCAATTGCATCTTTATGAACTGCTGTTACTATTGAACACCCAACCAGCCATAGTAAGATTTTCTTACAACTCATTATTAGCAGCTAACAAAACCTGTAAGAGAACATGACGTATGCGAAATTGTTAGATTTTTTACAAGTATTGTATAAGTTCTCACAATTTGGTAAGCTTTTCTTACAAAACCTGCATAACCCAAAAAAAAAAACAAATTTTAAAATTATTTTATAAAATCTTGGCATATACAATTCTGCAAGGTTTTAATACAAGAAATGTAAGTTTTTTCATACATATACTGCATTAAAATAATCCAACGATTGTATTAAAATCCTCCGAAATTGTATATGCCCAAATATTATATAGTTTCTGTATGGTTCTTATGCCGAATTGTATTAAATTGTGCCATCAGTGGGCTATTTCCCAAATTCCTTTTACTTACTTTTACGGATTGTGTTAGGATCTTATAAAGCAGCGGTTCTTAACCACAGGGGGTACCTTCGCTACACAAATCTACATGATCGAGAAAAAATGTTGAACCATATTGCGTTGCGTTGCGTTGTAACGGAGTATTTCGTAGATTGCATACTGATAGCTGTCATGTATATTCTTTATCTTTCTTACCCCAATTGCTTATGGATTACTATTTGGGAATTAATAGCAACCCAATTGGAGGTCCAAAATGATAAAGCATGAAAGCTACCATTGCTGGCCACGCCCATCTTCTCCGTTACTAGGGAAGGGAAGGAAATGATGATATGACATCTACTTAAAGAGAGGCCAGCGACTCACCGACGCCCTCATAGATGTCAAGGAGTTGGATGGTTGGGAGGGAATATAGTTTAGGAGTATCATCATAAGCAAATGATATGATAAGATTGAATACACGTTGGGAATGACCATGCTAAGAAATTTATGTCACTCCATTGATGATTTTGCTGGGATGGGGCGAAGCTATTAAACTTGCCCTGGCTAATAAGCCTAGGTTTAAGCGCCATTGATCGCTCTCTGAAACGAGAAAGAAAGTGAAATATTTAAATCCCTTCCCCCTTTTTGTTTCTAATTGAAATTGTTAGGGAAATATTGATATCTGTATATGTTTTTGTAATGAGCGAGATTCAAACATGTAACTAGACACGTAGTGCATCATGAACGTCACATCACCGCGAACATGCGTTCTAATGTACAAACTGAGTGAAAGAAAGTAGTATTCAAGGCTGACATTTACCGGATTGAGCGCATAATAGATTGGGCTTAGCGAGATAATTGTACAACTTTATTTTAAACAACATGTAAAGACTACAACTTTCTGAAAACAAAAATGCCCTAAATGTAACACACAATCTTTTATCGTATAGTTTTTTTGCAAAAAATAAACCAAGACGGTTGTTCCCGCAACTCCGTATTTAAATTTTGAAAAGCCATTCAGAGCTTATCGAGTTATAGAACATCGATTAAGTGAGAATACACTCACAGAAATCTGAAACTTTTCAGTAATTGACCAGACCGGCCTTCCTCTCCCACAAAAAATAAACCCATTTGCAGCAATGAGGGTGTTGAATTATTTTTAGTTAACACGTTATCTACTGAAAACGTAGCGAATCTTGGTTTGACAGAAAAAAGAAGCCTAAACCATTCAATCACTGAGTAACTAAAGTAGAAATTTCGTGTGATTTTTTTTATACTTTAGTTATGGAACATCAAATAAAAGAAAATAACTGGAACTTGCTCACCGATGTCATTCCATTTGTTGTCCATGCCAGCATTCAGCAATACCTTAGAGTGCCAAGAACCGAGCCGAGTAGGTCCCAATTCGCCAAAAAGACCGAAACTTTGCCGCATGCATTTCCCCCGACGTCGGCGACAACGGATCTGACGACGGTACAGGATCCTTCCATGTATAGCTTGGAACGCAACACAGAAACTGCCATCCACTATACTTGTGTTGGGAATTGCAGCTTGCTTTCTCGACGATTAGTATGGAAAATCTGCACCACCAACGAAGATGAACGAATAATCCCTTCATTGCGACTCTTGTCTCTTGTCCAATCATTTTCACATTTAATTCTTCAATACTCCGTTGTTCTATGGAATTCTTCACATCCCAAAATAAGGAAAAATTAAATTCACAAATGTCAACGCTGAAAAAAAACGATCCATCACAGTCGAGGCCTACTTCGAAACTCGATCGTGAAAAAATGTTGAACCATATGCTTCGAAACTATAATCTAGAATCTAAAGGTTCGGAAGCCTCCATTTGAGGGTCACGATGGCTTTATTTCCGAAAACCTCAGTAGCTTCGTTGCAAGAAGCCATTTCAAGAGGCTCGGAAGCCTTCATTCAAAAGACTTGGAAACTTTCCTTTTAAAAGCTCTGAAGCCTCTTTTCGAGAGAATCGGATGACTTGCTTCAAGAATTCTTCGGAATTCTTCTTAAAGAGGCTCGAAAGCCTCCTTTCAATAGGCTCGTAAGTCCATTTTCAAGAGGCCCTCTTTTAAAGAGGCTCAGAAGTCTGATTTGAAGAGGCTCGGAGTCCTTCTTTGAAGAGGCTCGAAATTCTTTCAAGAGGCTCGTATCAAGATGCTGAGAAGCGTCTTTTCAAAATACTCGGAAGCCTTCTTTCAAGAAGCTCGAAAATCTGTCAAGAGGCTTGGAAGCATCCTATCAAGAGGCTCGGAAACCTTTTTTCAAGAGGCTTGGAAGCCTCCTTTCAAGAGACTTGAAAACTTTTCTTCAAAAAGCTCGTAAGCCTCTTTTTAAGAGGATCGGATGCCTCCTTCCAAGAGGCTCGGAAGCCTCCTTTCAAGAGGCTCGGAAGCCTCCTTTCAAGAGGCTCGGAAGCCTCCTTTCAAGAGGCTCGGAAGCCTCCTTTCAAGAGGCTCGGAAGCCTCCTTTCAAGAGGCTCGGAAGCCTCCTTTCAAGAGGCTCGGAAGCCTCCTTTCAAGAGGCTCAGAAGCCTCCTTTCAAGAGGCTTGGAGCCTCCTTTCAAGAGAAGAGCCTCCTTTTAAGAGGCTTGCAAGCCTCCTTTCCAGAGGCTCCGAAGCCTCCTTTCAAGAGGCTCGGAAGCCTCCTTTCAAGAGGCTCGGAAGCCTCCTTTCAAGAGGCTCAGAGCCTCCTTTCAAGAGGCTCAGGCCTCCTTTCAAGAGGCTCAGGAAGCCTCCTTTCAAGAGGCTCAGAAGCCTCCTTTCAAGAGGCTCAGAAGCCTCCTTTCAAGAGGCTCAGAGCCTCCTTTCAAGAGGCTCAGGCCTCCTTTCAAGAGGCTCAGAAGCCTCCTTTCAAGAGGCTCAGAAGCCTCCTTTCAAGAGGCTCAGAAGCCTCCTTTCAAGAGGCTCAGGCCTCCTTTCAAGAGGCTCAGAAGCCTCCTTTCAAGAGGCTCAAGCCTCCTTTCAAGAGGCCTGGAAGCCTCCTTTCAAGAGGCCCGGAAGCCTCCTTTCAAGAGGCTCAGGAAGCCTCCTTTCAAGAGGCCCTGGAGAGCCTCCTTTCAAGAGGCTCGGAAGCCTCCTTTCAAGAGGCTCAGAAGCCTCCTTTCAAGAGGCTCAGGCCTCCTTTCAAGAGGCTCAGGCCTCCTTTCAAGAGGCTCAGAAGCCTCCTTTCAAGAGGCTCAGGAAGCCTCCTTTCAAGAGGCTCAGAAGCCTCCTTTCAAGAGGCTCGGAAGCCTCCTTTCAAGAGGCTCAGGAAGCCTCCTTTCAAGAGGCTCAAGCCTCCTTTCAAGAGGCTCAGAAGCCTCCTTTCAAGAGGCTCAGGAAGCCTCCTTTCAAGAGGCTCAGGCCTCCTTTCAAGAGGCTCGAAGCCTCCTTTCAAGAGGCTCAGGAAGCCTCCTTTCAAGAGGCTCAGGCCTCCTTTCAAGAGGCTCGGAAGCCTCCTTTCAAGAGGCCTGGAAGCCTCCTTTCAAGAGGCCTGGAAGCCTCCTTTCAAGAGGCTCAAGCCTCCTTTCAAGAGGCTCGGAAGCCTCCTTTCAAGAGGCTCAGAGCCTCCTTTCAAGAGGCTCAGAGCCTCCTTTCAAGAGGCTCAGAAGCCTCCTTTCAAGAGGCTCAGGAAGCCTCCTTTCAAGAGGCTCAGAAGCCTCCTTTCAAGAGGCTCAGCCTCCTTTCAAGAGGCCTGGAAGCCTCCTTTCAAGAGGCTCAGGCCTCCTTTCAAGAGGCTCAGAAGCCTCCTTTCAAGAGGCTCAGAAGCCTCCTTTCAAGAGGCTCAGGAAGCCTCCTTTCAAGAGGCTCGAAGCCTCCTTTCAAGAGGCTCAGAAGCCTCCTTTCAAGAGGCTCAGAGCCTCCTTTCAAGAGGCTCGGAAGCCTCCTTTCAAGAGGCCCAGCCTCAGAGGCCTCCTTTCAAGAGGCTCAGAGCCTCCTTTCAAGAGGCTTGGAAGCCTCCTTTCAAGAGGCTCAGAAGCCTCCCTTCAAGAGGCCTGGAAGCCTCCTTTCAAGAGGCTCAGGAAGCCTCCTTTCAAGAGGCTCAGGAAGCCTCCTTTCAAGAGGCTCGGAAGCCTCCTTTCAAGAGGCTCAGAAGCCTCCTTTCAAGAGGCTCAGAAGCCTCCTTTCAAGAGGCTCAGAAGCCTCCTTTCAAGAGGCTCAGAGCCTCCTTTCAAGAGGCTCAGAAGCCTCCTTTCAAGAGGCTTGGAAGCCTCCTTTCAAGAGGCTCAGGCCTCCTTTCAAGAGGCTCAGAAGCCTCCTTTCAAGAGGCTCAGGCCTCCTTTCAAGAGGCTCAGGAAGCCTCCTTTCAAGAGGCTCAGAAGCCTCCTTCAAGAGGCTCAGGAAGCCTCCTTTCAAGAGGCCTGGAAGCCTCCTTTCAAGAGCTCAGGAAGCCTCCTTTCAAGAGGCTCAGAAGCCTCCTTTCAAGAGGCTCAGAAGCCTCCTTTCAAGAGGCTCAGAGCCTCCTTTCAAGAGGCTCAGAAGCCTCCTTTCAAGAGGCTCAGGCCTCCTTTCAAGAGGCTCAGAGCCTCCTTTCAAGAGGCTCAGAAGCCTCCTTTCAAGAGGCCCCTCAGGAAGCCTCCTTTCAAGAGGCTCAGAGCCTCCTTTCAAGAGGCTCGGAAGCCTCCTTTCAAGAGGCTCTGGAAGCCTCCTTTCAAGAGGCTCAGAAGCCTCCTTTCAAGAGGCTCAGAGCCTCCTTTCAAGAGGCTCAGAAGCCTCCTTTCAAGAGGCTCAGGAAGCCTCCTTTCAAGAGGCTCAGAAGCCTCCTTTCAAGAGGCTCAGAAGCCTCCTTTCAAGAGGCTCAGAAGCCTCCTTTCAAGAGGCTCAGAAGCCTCCTTTCAAGAGGCTCAGGCCTCCTTTCAAGAGGCTCAAGCCTCCTTTCAAGAGGCCTGGAAGCCTCCTTCAAGAGGCTCAGAAGCCTCCTTTCAAGAGGCTCAGGAAGCCTCCTTTCAAGAGGCTCAGAAGCCTCCTTTCAAGAGGCTCAGAGCCTCCTTTCAAGAGGCTCAGAAGCCTCCTTTCAAGAGGCTCGGAAGCCTCCTTTCAAGAGGCTCAGAAGCCTCCTTTCAAGAGGCCTCGAAGCCTCCTTTCAAGAGGCTGGAAGCCTCCTTTCAAGAAGCTTAGAAGCCTCCTTTCAAGAGGCTCGGAAGCCTCCTTTCAAGAGGCTCGGAAGCCTCCTTTCAAGAGGCTCGGAAGACTCCTTTCAAGAGGCTCGGAAGCCTCCTTTCAAGAGGCTCGGAAGCCTCCTTTCAAGAGGCTCGGAAGCCTCCTTTCAAGAGGCTCGGAAGCCTCCTTTCAAGAGGGTTTGAAGCCTCTAAAAGTCCTCAAAGTCATGGGGGAAGCTTGATGTATAAACTTAATTTGAAGAGGAAAGATTCACGAAATAACGAAAATTGATTTGATGGATTTTTACCACTTATACGAAATATGTTCAAAATGTTTTGCCACAAAGCTTATTAACATTGAATTTCAAGGTGGTACATTTATATTTTATAAAAAATCAAAACAACAAATACAAAAATAGATTAATAAAAAATAGACCAAATCACATAAAAATGAAATCGTATAATTAGGTATCAGGTAAACAAGCTACTATCCGAATTGATTTTTCCAAATACACGTAATTATTTTTCATTATTTTTCGAGAGCTTGTGCGAAAAAATGAATGCGAGATGTATTTCAACAAAAATATTTATGCCTTTAAGAAATTTTCATATTTTAATCGACATCAGCGCTCTACTTCGCCAAAACATCATGCTATTTAAAACATATTTTCAATTGCAGGTTTTCGACGATTACTGTTTCGTATTAAATTGATCGCTGATTTTAATGCTGGTATTTAAAACATGGCTGCCTTGCAGACCCCTGCAAATAATGTTTATAAATAACGAATGCACTTTTTTTGCTTTTTGATATTTTAATTTCATATTTTGCTTCTCATTCCAATGGTTAAAAGCATTCCAGCAAACACATGCAATTGATTTAATTTTCTAATTTGAAAATTAGTTACATCCAAACGATTGCAAATTAACAACGAATCAGCAAGTCAACGAATAATGACGCTGGAGGGTATTCTAAATATGGCTATGGGAGGCTAAATATGTCGAATTGGCAACATCAATTTAATAGCCTTTCAATGTCCACTTGATGCCCATAATAGTCCCAAATCATTACCGAACTTTGACAATTGCTTAATGTATGCATCGTTTCCATTTTCGATCAATTTCCGATAACTGTAATTGCCGTTTCATTATCCAGCTTCCAGTTTTCCCTTCCCGATACCCCACATCCAACAAATATGGGTAATAATGATAATTGAGCCCTACCAACCATCTCATCGCAATGTGGCAGAGCTATGAATATGCTCAATAATCGCGTCAACCAGCTCCGGTATAAACCGCCCCTCGAGCAACATTTGTCAACTTCCCCGCGCCCCTTCTCCGTGTTAGCATAGGTATGCCGCGAGCCCAACCGGGTTGGTTCATTCAAAATTCTACGGCTTACCACACCCTGTTCTTCTGTGCCCAAATCCCCACAATCCATCCGGCGCGCAATTGATGTAAAATTAAATATGTATCGCTTGTAAACAGCCATCCAGCGACCCCTCGTCGGTGTTGCCTGAGCCGGATGTATGCGTGGGTTGTTCCTGCAGCTCGCGGTGTAACACAATGTGGGGCTCTTAGCGCGCATAGATGGCTGGTCTAAATATGCTATGTGATTGGGTATATTTGTGGGGCTCTGCTGGCAGCGCGCCGTCATTTGCTCTGTGCATAATTTTACAATTATCATCAACATTAAAATAATATTATCATTTGTGGAAAATTTCGCTGCTTGACGCGATATAATGCCTTGGCATGAGCTTCTTAATTGCCTATGGTGGCAACTGCGTAGTCGTTGTCATTCCTATCGCGGTTTAGCCGCGGTTAGATCTCTTATGTTGAGTGGAATTAGTAGGATTATTTACAAAAATTAAACAATGAGTATGAATACTGTGAATGGCTTGAAAATGCGACATTAAAAATTTTCTCGTGTAACGATAGATTCATTCACCATGTTATTCGTTCCCCTCAGTATGTTTGATACTTGATTGCCGAGAAGTGTGGATACATTCGACATAAAAAAACACGATTTGGTGAATTTTTGTCACTGATATCAGAAAACAAGCATCGAATGTATGTTTCGGAATCAAACTAACTAATTGATTATCATCGAAAAATCAGCAGGATCATTCATAAGTAACAGTTTAGATTATTCTTGATTTCATTTAATTCTTACAACAAATTTATAGCAGCAACCTTCACAGCTAGTTAATCAAGTTTATTGGTGATCTTATTGATATCAACAAACAACATTTTTTCTGCCATGACCCCCATAAGATTAATTGCTTCTGAAATAATTTATAGCGCTATTACAGTAGCATTTGCAAGATCAAAATATATGGCGACCATATTTAAGGCAAGGAAGCAGTATTAAATCACCGGCATATATCGCCGAAATTATTTGTATTTTACTTCGTATTTTACGGTGCAAGACTTGCGTTCAATAGATTCACCCAATTTACATTGTTTTTCCAACTCTTTGTGTGAAAACTTATTTTTTTCATTTGGTTGGAAAGTTGTGATAGTTAAAACGAATCAATTATGCCGAATTTAGTCAAACACTAGTGCTGATACTGTCTTTTTTTTTAAATATACAACTTGAGAACGCTACCTAACTATGCTTCTAAACCAATTTCCTTTTATTTCCCATATATTTTGGATGCAAACCTTTTATAAATTTTATATTGATACAAAAACTCACGAAACAATCGATTGAGATGATTTCTATTACGGATTGTATTTTTCTTATCCAAAGACAATTTTCGGAATATATTCTTTTCATCTGAAGAAAATCCTGGGGTGCCCGCAATTTCTAGGCATTCAGTTGTGGCAAATTTATATAATTTATGTTCCAATTAAACACCAATGGCAAATCATAAATTAGACCCGTCATCTTCGCCTATCCTCAGCCAGCTAAATTTCCCGAAACCCACTAAAGGTCAGTGACTTTTCCGACACTCGGCACGGGTTCCGTATTGACGTCATTTCCGCGTATCCACTTTTTCCATTATGCTCCTTCGCAAACCACTTTACTTCCGACTAAATCCACACCCAAAACAAGAAGCGTGGGAAAAATGATAAATGTCAATCAAATTAGAACAAACGACTGCCTGCCCGGCGCGGTTGCCGGAGAACGATCATCGTCGAGCTGGTAGGTAGCGAAGATGTGTTCCCAGCGTGACGCTTTTTGACTGTGCACATGCCTCCGTCCGTGTAGGCATCGCAAACGCTTTTCGCCGAATCAGCAATGGACGAAAGTGGCGGAAGCCAGCTGTGAGAAAACCTCGGAAAAACAAATAGAACCACCCGTCGTAGTCGTCGTCACCCTCTTCGTCGCCATCTTCGTCCATTTGACGTGCTTTTGATATGATGAACAAATGAAAATGCTTTTCGAAGGCGCGTCTGTGTTTTAGGTGGAATCGGATCCGCTGACACGGGTCGTCATCGACTATTCAGAGTTCTAGTACGCTATTAACATGTTATCAGAGTAGCGTGAAACAAATTCATATTTTGGCTAAATGTTGGCGTATATTAATTTTTTAAAGATAGTTTTTAGGATAGAAACTACGTTGCTCGACAATCGTGTATTTTAGCTGTAAGAGATTCGTCTTCTATCATTGACTAAGTCGAGTACGACATTTTATGGCTTTTATACGTTACTAGCTATTACATACGAGTGTTATCGTATTCCAAGAGGACATAATAATGCAATAGAAAATAAATAATCTTCATCTACGAACATAACCTTCTGTTTTTCTGGTTAAAATGAACTAATTCAAATCAAACCTTACAGTATAGAGAATTTTTATATTGTACCTAAATCTAGCCTGTTCTTCTTATCAAGCTAAACTGATTGTCTTCTATGAATAATATCCGACAATAAACTAAAGTCTAAACAACTTTAAACTTGGATATATGCTGAGCAAGAAGGAGTTTCTCAGAAAGTGCTATAGATAGTAAAAACAAGGAAAAATCTTTCAAAACTATCCTGTTGCATATTGTGAAATTGAAAACCCTCAAATGCGTACATGGAATTTTGGCATCAAGAAACCCATATTGCCGATTTCGGTCTGGGTTTAAAAAATCTCTCAAAAGTGTGCAAACTTATCAGTAACGGAATGGTGCGTATCAAAGTGAATCTTGTTATATATATCTTCACCTCTAATCCTGTGAAATATACACCAAGTCATTCATGAGACTTGTGGGGTGCCGTAGAGCCCCCATAGTATGCGTTTTAAATGATGAATGATGATAATTATTCATTGGCAATTTATACCATTTTGGACGCTTGAAATTTATGGATATACATTTTAAAATTATGAGTTATTTTTCCACTTACCCTAGTGGGATGGGGTAAGTGGAAAACCCATGTTACCTTGACCTTCAATAGTGATGAGCAGTTACATAAAACTAAAATCAATACGATAATTGCTCTTAGTATGTTTTGTGGAATAATTTCGTTACTTTAACGGAATAGATCCTCAAGGGATTCTCGTAATAGCTAGGGGAGGGCTGGTTTTACCTTCTTGAACACTAAGTGTTCGTAAAATCTATATGTTCGCCCCAAAGATGAACTTTTTAAAGGAAAAATGGGACTTACAGGGTTAAAAACTAATCAACTTAGTTTAACGAATTGAGATGTTGTCTGTATGTGCGTATTTGTATGTATGTGTGTGCGCAAAGCACGTACAAAATTATCAACTATACTTAAGCACTTGTCCTTAACCAATTTGATCGCAAAATAATTGCATTTAACGGTGAAACTTGTTATGAATAAAAATTAATGTGAATTATAGAATATATTTACCTATCAGTGCCATTTTTAACTTTCTTATACATTTTTTTTCATATTTAAAACATGTGAAAGGCATCAATGCCGATAGGTGGATTAATCAGGCATTTTCTCATTTATGTTAGTGCAATAACTGGAATCACAATGATAACAAAGAAGGAACATATTAAGATTCACAGCCAGGGTTGTAAATATTCGGCAGCACTGGATGAAGGTGATGTTTTTTATATCATTTTTTTATTTTCTTCCTGCTTTGAAATCAACCTCACATTCCCGGAGAGGCAGAAAAGTAAACAACAGGACTCACATCACCCACAGCGCCGCGAAGATGAAATTTACCACAGCAAAATGTACACATTCACCCACCAAATTGAAAAAAAATCACCACGCGTTTAAATGGGCCACTCACAGTCATACGGTAAGGCGCGAACTGAGCAGCATGTCAGAGCGACTTGTGAGTGGCTGAATGCGAAATTGAATAGTCGGTGTTGGAAATGATTTTTCGGTTGCACCCAGTCGTACTCACCACGGCGGCGATGAAGGCGACAGCAGATTTTACTGAGATCCATGTTTTTCACTGCATTGACTGTGAAATATTTCTACCCTGTTCACAGCTATCGAAATAAACTCTGGAGAGAAGAAAAAAATTGCTTAATTAGAACATTATCCACTTCCCCCGCAGTGTTTGATACCTGGGGTAAGTGTAAAATCTTTGAATAATTTGCTTTCTTGGTACAAAAAACTACCAATTTAATGGGATTAGTTTAATTGTATTATAATTGTCACCTGTGATATAAATTCACTTGAAAAAAGGACAATTGGTGCAAATAAAAATTGATTTTATGAATGCAAAAATCAAGTTTTCGCAAAACCTAAAATTACAGTTTAATCGTTAACCGTGTTAGTGTATGTTTTATACAAATTTCAATTTCAACACATCAAAGTATATTCTTGCATAATGTTATTATGTGGTAAAAACTATAAAGTATGTACAATTCCAGTTCTTCGAGTCGATTTTTCCACTTACCCCCTTTTTCCACTTCCCCCAGTGTACCTTACAAGTTTTTGTTTTTGATGGGCACACACACACACACCTTTCTGGACCTTTCTTAGGTCTTATGTGTGTACATTTCTTTTCCCATTCTTATTAAAAATCTTTTGTGAACTAAAACCTAAAATTATTAAACAACACAATGATGTCTGTATGTTTATTGGGTTAGGGACAGAAGGTCGAAAGACAAAATGTCGAAGGAACAAATGGTCGAAAAGGACAAAAGGTCGAAAGGGACAAAAGGTCGAAAGGGACAAAAATGTCGAAAGGACAAAACGTCGAACGGGACAAAAGACAAAAGTTTGAAATTCACAAGAAACTGAAACGAAGAGAATCAATCTCGCACCATAGTTGCCCTACACAGTACACAGCAAAACTCTGCTCTCAATTTACAATTTTTAACAATTAAACAAAATTCATTCAATAAGTACCACTAATAGATGGATGTTTGAGTTTTCTAAATGTCACTTCGATCAAATACACCGGTGTGTATTATACGCCGGTGTATTTTCAATGCGTGCGCCTGCGTGCACTATTTTGACAGATCGATGTGACATTCAGAAAACCTAGATATTCATGTATTATTGCACTCATTTGATGAATTTTATTTAATTGTTAACAATAGTGAAAAATAAAAGAGCATTTTTTGCCAACTGTATAGGACAACTCTGTCGTCTCTGTCTCGCGAAATACAAGCTTTATTCATTTCTTATTTACAATCTTTTTATCTCTTTCAGAACTATCTAGATATTCATAATATTGTCTTATAGTAATTACTCCTTCTTTGAAAATTGCTCATTCTTCAACTTTGATTAATTAGATGAGTACGTTATTTCTGCCTTAAGTTAAATGCATTTCATAAATTCTTTTGGAATACACCTAACTTGTTATCAACTTGTTTTTGATAGACCTTTTGTCCCTTTCGACCTTTTGTCATTTTCAAGCTTTTGTCTCTTTCGACTTTCTGTTTTTTTCGACCTTTTGTCCCGTTCGACCTTTTGTGCCTTTCGACCTTTTGTCCTTTCGACCTTTTGTATCTTTCGACGTTTTGTCTTTTCGACTTTTTGTCCTTTCGACCTTTTGTCTTTTCGACCTTTTGTCTTTCGACCTTTTGTCCTTGTTTATTAATTCAATTTTGAAGCAAATGTTGTATAAGCCCAATTTCTGATGGAGAAACAAAACCAATATGGACCGCTAGGAATAACCTCATTCTTATGGTTTTTGAATTATTTAGCTGAAAAATATGAAAGAATATAATTGAGACAAAGACACATTCACTTTTGATTGAAAAAGTTACAGGATTCATTTTATTTTAGTTGTATTTATTACTTTCTATGTCAATACAGTGTTGACTCGATTTTGTCACTCCCCGATTTTGTCTACCACCGATTTTATCACGTTTTCAACCCGATTTTATCACGTCCCGATTTTGTCACGTTTTCGACCCGATTTTGTCACTCCAAAAAAATTTGTCATTCTTTTTATTTTCGTAAATAATACCAAAAACAACATTGATTTTCATGAAATAACTTTCACCGCCTGTAGTTTATTACGAACGACTTCTGAGTACCTGGGAAATATTCTGTAAGCAATTTTGACAAGAAATAACGGGTACCGTTCACGCATTTGGCCTTTCCAAGGCATAAAATGATTCATATTTGTGGAATTAATTAAAAAAATGAAAATAATTTTTTTCCAATTTTGTCACATACCCTGTTTTATCACCCCAGAATTCACCAAGGGGGTGATAAAATCGGGATATTACTGTAGTTGTAAAACACCTCATCGAGTAACAAACTCGGAGTAAGTAATCAATTTCGTGCGATTTTGATCATCATCGGAATATTTGGTTCTTATTTGTGCAGTCGGTAAATCAATGAATTAGTGCACGTACCATTGTGAGTGTGCGATTTGTTTATATTAATGTTTAAAAAGCTCAAAAGCAGCGTTTTTGCACTAAATGGTGTCCCATCAAATATGAATGGTTGTCGCCGCCAATAGTTGTTTGTTGTAATTTTCCTAAAAATGCGTTTCCAATTCGACTTGTTTACATTTTGCATCCATAAGAAGCAAGCTAAAATTTCAAGTGATGCCAATATTATTTTTACGATTTCCTGCACTTTCATACATTGCCATTTTACCAGGTTTTCACTTATTGATCGTTGTGCTTATTGAGTCACTGATTCTTCACAAATTATCAAAAACAAATAGGGAAGAACGATAAGTATAGTAGAATATAGAATTTTTTGCAAACTAAGGAAAAAATACAAGTTTTTCGGCATATGCGTTGTATTAAAATCGCCATTTCTCGAAATGTTTGCGCTAGATTTTCTGTGGGAATCTGAAAGTCCACATCCTAACCCCAATTAAATATCTCCACGGAGAAATGCGGGAAAAAATGGTTGGCTTTTTAAGTTGAAAATATATTTATTTTTCAGTGTTTTCTTTGCATTTTGATATTTAAAAAAAATTGCTTCATTACATCACGATTTTCGTTACTACGATATGAAAAATTTGGTATCGTCTCAGAAAAAAACCTTTCAAAGTCTGGTATGAAGTGAAGCGAGATTTTGAAGAGAAAAACCACGATTTTACCTTTTCTCAACTTTGATAACTAAAATCTCAAAAACTATAACTCATAAGGACTTGACATTTTGGGGTTTTCTTATCTTGTGATTTTCCGATTTATGTCCGGCTAAATCCCCATAGTGCATTGCCAAAGTATCCTTTGAGAACTACTGACTGGTGTAATAAATGTTTTGTTTATGGACAGTTTATGGACTACGCTGGCGATCTGCATTCGATAGAAGGGGTTTGCGGGATCAAGGGATGTTCTCAGGAGGTACTTGCGAAAACCAGGCATGTTCTCTAAAATTTGGTTATTTTGTTTAAAAAAATATATAAAAATATAAAAGTCAAAAAAAAATCTGAATTCTTCTAAATTTCCAAATCATTTTAGACCAATTCTCCAAATTTTCAATTTTAAATTATTTTCATCCTAAAATCTTTTCATCTTAATCTTATGTTACGATGTTTTCTGAGACACCAAAATTCTCAATTTTATTAAAATAAATTAAAGGATTCTCATTCAAACCAATGTTTTTAGTACTTCTCTCAGTACCTTAAAATACACATCGACCTGAACCTGGAAACTCGATGAAAAGTTTATCTACACACCACGATTACCACCACCACACACCGTTATGAACAAAAAAAATCTCCATCAAAACTAATACCTGGAGCTGAATTCTGGGGCTATAATACATATCTTGGTGGAATTTGATAAAATTCGTAGAGCCCGTTTTAGAGTTACGCCCTTTTGAAGCAGTAATTGCTTGACATCGAAGAAAATCAATATATGGGTATCCGGGGTAATATGCATCTCTGGGGCAAAACGACCTTTTGGCATTTTTAGTGATGTTCCAGGAATATTTTCAAGAATGTGTAATGTTATACACATCGTGCGACAAATGTTTAAAAATATAGCCCTCCACACAGCCGATGCGCCACCTACCTGTGGAAGCAGAGACCGTTGAGCTTTTGATTTAGAGCTTTAAGCGAGTACCACGACAGATCTCATTTAGATTTCTTGGCATCTGCAACCACCTCACCTAGTCTCACCCTAGATGCTAATTTTGTTTTTTGTCGCTATTTTGTTTCCCGCAAATTATCAAAATCGGACAATAGCCATATCAGCGAAGAGAACGACGTGGGTGTTTATGCGGAGCGTTCAGTTTTCGGCGTGACGCACGTCGAGTTCACTACGCGGCCACATTCCCCTATCTGCGGATACCTGCAACGGACAGGAGTCACGATTTTCCACCAAAAGTTACCTGCGACCATTCAGCATGTGGGTCGGCTGGGTGAGGACGAATTATAACGCCAGTAGTATACGCCTCCGAGCCCCCTCAGCACCACCGTGTGGTCAAACCCCGTAGCTACCGTCGCTGTTACCGCTTGTAACACAGCAAAGGCAAATAACGAGCAAAGGCAGATAACTGAAATGATATCAAACTGATAACACGCTAAGTTATCCTTATTATCATTTTGATATTTAGTTATCAATCATGCGATTAATTGATAACTGAATAATAACAAATTTTATTATCAATACAAATTTACCATTTTCTTTAAAATTTCGCGTCGATCAGATACCGTGCTCACGAGAGGAGCCGGCCAAGGGCCGAAAATCTCGTTAATAAAGATAAATAATAATAATAATAAGATACCGTGCTAAGCATTTTTTTAATATTGTTAAATTGTTTTGCTTTGCTCGCTGTCCAGCCGACTGTTATTTACATAAAATGGTCATAGTATCATGATTTGAATATAAATCGTCTTCAGTGAATGCAAATAAATGAAGTCGGCAAAGACGATTTTTACTATTTTGGTCGATAAAACAGTGATGGCTGATAACTAAATGATAACTAAATTAGTTATTTGTGTGGCACGACGCCATGTTTTTGCAGTCAACATCTCAAAGTAAAATTTATGGTAGTATGTTGTGTGTTGTGTTGTTTACCAACATCTGATTTGATTCCAATTAGGATCCAGAAATGTCAGTGGGGACCAGTCAGGCAATGTTGGCTGCAAAACAAGCCCATTGTGACACCCACCTGGTGAGAATCGGCAGAGCTGGCGCCAAGTTACCATCAAACGCATGCCTCCGCTATTCTGCGACGGTGTAACCACAGACAAACAGACATAACACTTGACCAATTTTCATCGTTCACTGATTTACTGGTCAATTCAAATAATCATTAGTTCACTTCACGATCACTCGTGGCGCACGCATCGAATTTGCTCTAGTTTGACACCTGCTCAAAAGATATTTTAGTTACTAGATAAAGATTGTCGCTGTCCGGAACATCTTTTGCTGGCAAGGATAGGGGAGCTAAATGTCAAAGAAGGAAAATCCATACGATTTGACAGGTATATACCACACATGTTTCGGACAGCAGAACAAAGGGAACCGAAGCGACAATCTTTATCTAGTAACTAAAATATCTTTTGTCTGCTCACTACCGTCATCTGATTCGAAACCGGGTTGAATAAAGTTCTTCTCTAGGACGCAAAAACTAGTTTTATTCGCATAGTAAAGTTTGGCTCGTATTCACAAGATTTTTTTTTCTCCTAACGTCTGTTTTAAGTTCTGAACATTCACCTTTGGTCGTTCTGTTAGTTTTACAAAAATTGCTCATTTCTAGGTCTGAGGAACCACACTCCTACGTCGATTTGCAACGGCCGTTAGCGCGATGTCGTTGGGATTTTAGAGGTCTCCACGTGTTAGGGTACAGGAATGCTTGTTAGTCGATCAACACAATGACGGAGGCCAAATCCGTCACAATGAAGGTTTGGTTGGTCACAGGAGAGGATTTCTTTCTGTCTTTCTCCGAGATCATAGGGGTGATGTGGCCTGTGGTAAATCAGACTTGCCCAACCTTTTCAAACCACGGTCTAGTTATCAGACTAACACTTGCTGGCAGGCCAGAAAATATTCGATACATATTTTTTAAATATATTTTCAAAATATTTTTTTTTAAATTTTTCCAGATTTTCACAATTTATTACGTTAAAAAAAATCATTTTTTAATTTGTTTCCGTTTTATATAATAAGAAACATGATAGCCAACAATGTCTCTCAATATTAGACGCATATTAACTTTGCAATCGGTGACCGAATTTCGCAAGCAGAATTTTTATTTTTTTACTGCTTTATTCTTGAATAGAGCTGTTGACACAATGTGCTTCGGAAGAGAGAAATTATCTTATGACAGATGTTTTATTTTGAGACTTCGATTGGAGCTCGTTGTTGCAATGGAGGCCAATAGTCTCCATTTTGAACAAATCAGGTAGGACATTGTTCACAACAGTAAACGGTGTTGAGAAAATAGAAATTTTATTACTATGTTCTCGAAAATCAGCGAATAGGCTTGAAAAATCGTCTTGAAGGGCTTCGATTTTACCAGCATAATTAACAGATTAGCATGACCTGTTTTCAACAAAATGAGGGAAATGAACTAGTTTTCAGCAAAAACTTTGCCAAAGTGTAATTTTGTTTCAAAAGCTTTCATGTTGGCGAATAAAATTTCGATGTGCTGCCTTGCAACTTTATATCCTAGTAATTCAAATGTTCACTAGAATTCAAATGTTCTACTAGAATTCACCGATTAGGGATCATTCAACTCGGGCATAGGGTTTTCTTTATCGCGTAAAAATACTTTCGAAAAGAATAAAATGTCTCAATCATGTCAGGGGCAATTACTTTTTTGTGATCAAATAGATCGATCTTGTGATGGGTGATGATAGCAAGATTGTATCTTCTTTTCGTATTGTTTGAGCAATTTTCTGCATCCGAGGATACAGTGACGTATACGCCATTTTACAACATACATGATTTCCATTTTTCTGTAAAAGAGTACGATGAGTACTGCTCGTTAACACCATTTCTGGAAAATGGCGTATACGTCACTTTGCCAGATTACGGCAGTATGTGCATGCTGACAGTTTACATTTGGTAGGGGAGTGATTCCGGGATAAGACGATTAATTTATTTTTATTTGTCGATAAAATTTATTCCAGCATTAGCCATTATTCATTTTCATCACAAATATCCACAGGGTATATGTATAAAAATCTCACAATTTTGTATTTTTTATAATCCAGTATCTGTATAAAAAGCTTACATTTAAATTAAAATTAATTGGGTTCTATTCAACAGTGAGTGCATTGTGTAACTGTAACCTACACAAAGTAATATAGTAAAGGAGTCAAAGAATCTGTGACTAGCTGTTTTGGAATGAAAGTTAGATAGGAGATAAACTAAAATAAGGATTCAAAATCCATAAAAAAACAGAACAAGTGAAAACATACTTTCCTGATGAAAACCGTTTGCCCATCTCATCTTTAATTATTCCGCTACTTCTCCAACAGTATTTTAACCACATAGAAAAAAAACTTGGGGCCTTCCATAGCACAGCGGCTAGATGCGTGGCTTGAAAGCAGATTATGTTGATGGTGCCTTGGTTTGAAATCTGGCCCGGATTAGAGAATTTCAACTAATTATTTTTTGCGGATTTCATCGAACATAGACTGTTTGTCCTTGCAACATGATATACTAATGCATAATTTTTATGAACATCTACATAAGTGCCATTAAAAACAAAGAAAACATGCGTACGATGCGCAAAAAGGTTCAAATAATGCTTTATGATTGCTATCCAATTTACGTGTATCTAAATATTACATATGAAATTTTTCAAACAAACGGTTCAAATGGAAAGATGTCAGGTTGGGTTGAAATTTTCGTAACTGTGAAAGTACTAAACGTATTTTAAACTGAGAGGCGACCATGTTCCGGTTGGGGAATATGATGCCAGTTGGAGAAGAAATGGGAAACATCTCCGTAACGCTACTTGGCTGAAGTAATGGAAGAGAACATGGCTGGCAGCTCTAAATTTTTGATAATGACTTGCCACTTTATCTTGCAAAAAACGCCGCACTTCAACCGACAGCTGGCCACAACTCGTAAATTAATTTGATTATGGTGTAGAGAATTCAAGTCTGTTCACATTGAATTTTGAACAAGAGTGTAGGACAAAATACAGTTATGAGCTTGTGCAGTCATGTAAATGAAACGTTCAAGATGGTTGTTGAATTTGGTTTAGAAATTCGTTTTGACTGATCAAGTTATAGTGTCTCCAGACAGATGTATCAACAGGAGTAATTAGTTAGATTTTGGAAGTGTAATCCTCAATATGATCGGAATAGTAATAAAGTTTGTCAAACTGACGGCAATAATACATCACTTTGACCAATTTTAATTGGTTTAACATTTATCTATGGAGATCTCACCTGCTTGTTTCCAAATTTAACGCTGCGACATGACATTCAAGCATCAAATCAGTTGCACGCAATTTCCTTCGAAACAGCATAGCATACACGTGTTCAACTATCACACGCGATATGTGATATGCACAATGCTCTTTAGCTACACAGTCAAGTTTCTGTAACTTGATATCCTGTGCAAACGGTATATGTTTTTCTGGCAATATTGCAAAACACATTTAATAATTTCAATTTTATACTTGATAACTGTGAAGTCTTCTCGAACATCGCATTACAGAGTTCCTACTGTCTATGCTCATGTGAAAAACGCGGTGCGTAACGCACCGGCTTTTCTACCGTACCATCATACAAAAGCCTAACAGTTCTAAACGGACTCTCTTTCTCGCCTTCCTCACCACGTGGAGCGTTCCAGCGATCCGCCGCCGCGGGATGCGTCTGGAAGACGGCAAACCAACACGGAATCGGAATAATACGCACCGTGCCGTGGCGCGAAGCGGGGCTCGCTTGACGGCACCACACAATGCGCGTCGGCCGTGGTCGTCGCCGTGGTCTGTCTCTATTGTAGCATTAGTTCGGTTCGGTTGGATGGTATCAAGTTCGTATCTGGGAACATACATCAGGAAAGGTTAATGCACTCTAGAATAAGAGGGAGCAGCTGGGTCGAGCCGAACCAAGTGCGTAGTAGCTCAGGCTCAGGCGATAGTTGCGCTGCGGCACGTGGCAACATAATCGAGCAGCTGGTTCCCATATTTTTGTTGTATGTAATATGCTGGAGGAATTTTTGTTCTTGTCTAATGTGGTAATAATTTGATCGTTAAGACACTAATTAGAGACATCTTATTGAGTCATAAACATATCCTAATTGAATTAGATTGTGGATCAGGTAAGGTGATGAATATCTACAGCTAACTGGCTGTTTTGCAAAACATTTTTCCGATGTGTCGCACTTGAAGTGACTTCATATTTTGTCCATCTTTCTAATTATTATATATTATTATATTGTACACAACAACACAATACACAACCGTGTTTAAATTTGTGTAAATTAGTGGACTCCGTGGCCATGCGGTTAGCGACGTCAGTTGCCTATAGACGCATGTGCTGTGGAGTGTGGGTTCAATTCCCTCCTTGTTAATAAGAAAACTTTTCGAAAAGCTGAAAATTCTCTACTGGGTATAGTGTAAATGTCTTGTTGTCTTATGCTAGATGTTAAGTGTTCAGTTTGTGCGACCTCTGGTTGAAGACGGTGATTTCTTTTTCTTTTTTTTTGTTAAAAACTAAAGTACACATGCAGCTGAGCTGAATATTCTTTGGTTGGAACAAACTCGTCATAATTAGGATCATTATCGACCGACCCCTAGAATGCAACGATTCGATAGAAATATAGATTTTTTGACTCCACAGTGCCGTGAGTAATAAAATTCGTACATACAGAGGAAACAGCTCAAAACTATTCAGGAGAGCGCAAAGGACAAGAAAAATGCTTTATTCATGATCCTGAAAATAAAGGCAAAATTATTTAAAGACTGATTAGTGCTTGGTGAAACGATCCATTTGGAACGATATTCAAGTCGAATGGGTCTTCACAGTAGAGGATGCGTGGATGAAAAAATTGGAAAAGGCGAAGTTCACTCTCAACTACTGATTTGATTAAATCCAACAAATTAAGGTTGAATAGTAGCTCACTGACTCCAACCTCAAATCAACTAGAATGCCGACCCTAGAGGCATCTAAGGAAGCCTCTGTCAGGCGGATGCAATCATTTTCACCCAATAAGCAACATAAAGGCCAGCCTGTCTGATTCTAATGGAAAATCGCGAAGCTCATATGCGATTCCCTGCTCTGTACCAAAATTTCCAAGCAATGATCGAATTGGTTGCAAAAATAGCAGCGGTCCCGCAACTTCGGTGGCGATACTGAAAGATAGAAAGTTGTCATCGGTAACAGAATCACAAGCGCTCGTCGAAGGGAGACGTCTATCGCGTTTTAGAGGTAAATCAATCAAGAGAAATTTCCTTTCAATATTCTGATTTTGTTCCTGTTTGTGATTGAAAAGGTGCAATGTTGAAAACAAATCGATTCTTTCCAGAATCATCCTTCTATACAAGAGAAGGTTGAGCCGAGACGAATTTTCTTCAAAGTGCAAATCATAATCGTTTGGCGACGGCAGCGATTTGCCGTCGGTGGCAACGCAAACGCTTGTCGGAGGGAGACGCTGCAAAAATGTATTCGTATAGCTGGTGTCTATCGCCTGCCAGCGGCAAATCTAAATAAATATTTTTTCGAAAAAAATCGTGTCATTTTCAACAGACAGATTTATATTGGAATGTTTTTTCGGGTGGAAATCTCAAGTTCAGGTATTTTAAGATGCGACGTAATCTAATGCAGTTCTGGTCAGAAAATTTCAACGCGCCCCAGAGAAACATTAGGAATCAAACGGATCGAGCGTCCTTCCGTTTCTTATCCGCCGAAAGTGGATTTATGTGCTAAGATTCTTTCAATTGATGATTTTAAATTACAAAAAAAACTAGGGGAGGAGGTTCGGTTGTGGGCACCTTTCGGTTATGGGCACCCCTATGTATCTTTTGACAGATAAGAGATGCTGTCATTCTGACAACCGTCATTTGTTTGCTATAATAGCATGATGTTTTGTGCTCAATATTAAACCGGATGGGCATCTCTACTTTGAACTAGAAACAAATAAATTTTTCGTACAAGAAAAACAACACGAAAGTTTTTTTTGACCTTTTTCAAAGTGTCATAAATTAAAGGATTTAATTCAAAAAGTGAGTTCTAATGCGTATTTAACCAGTAAATTTAATCTATTTTGAGGCCCAATGTCGATTGCCATCAAAATTTTAGCGCGATTTTTTTTCTTCTCGTTCCAAAAAGGCTGCGAAATTCGGTTGTTTATTGGTTCGGTTATGGGCACCCTCATTTTATTGATAAATCATTCAATATCGTTTTACTTGTCCCTTAACTTATTTTTAATAACGTTTTAAGGCAGTTTTTATAATTAGTTTGACATAATTGTTCGAAATAATGAGTTTATTTAATATTTTTGTTCTTTGGGCATGTCTAGTCATTATACACACACTTTTTGGAACAAAGCGTTGACCGATTTGCTTGCAACAAGTTGCATTCGACGGGGAATGCTTTCCCATTGTTTCCTATTGAAAATTGGTCAGATCGGACTATGGGATCAAAATTTATGGCCAAAATATTATTTTTTGAAATGAACGAGAAAGGCACTATTGCCGCTAGGGTGATTAATCAGGATTTTTTTGACTGTGATGCATACCAATAAAACGTAAATCAATAAAAAATTAAAACCCATTTGCCAAGTGCTATTTTAGACCTTTCTTATGTGATTTTTTTTCAACATCCTCCTTAGTGCACCGAGGCATCATCACTGCTAGGTGAATTGATTTGAGTTTTTTTAGCGTCTCCTGGCTTTTAGAATGAATAAACTATTCCTTGTCTTTAAATCTGGGTGGTTTTTATTCATGCTTCTTTATTTTTAGCTATGTTTTCAAGGGTGCCCACAACCGAACCACGAAATGAAAATGTCCAAAAATGTCAAATTTTCTAAATTGTCAATATTTTTTCTAAATCGATGAAATCATATTAATTTCTTTGCTAGTAGTGAGGTTATAAGTTCAGCTTTCGATTGCTATGCAAATGTCGACATAAGATCAACCAGGGCCAAAGTTATGGACCAAACACAAAAGGGTGCCCACAACCGAACCTCCTCCCCTACCTAAATACACGCTGGATATGAAACTACGGACAAGTCATGAGATACCAGGCCGTTTGCAATGGGTCACTGGAGCTACAATAGAACAAGCACCTCTTACCTTTTGGACTAAATCTGACAGTGAGCTTTCTTCCATAATATCACTGCCAGTCAATGGGGATTGTTATTTATGAAACACTTTCAAATTTTAATTTTTAACGAAATGAGAGAACTTTTACATAGGACCTTTTAAAACAAGAACAGATTCACATATTTTTTTTGAATATTTTATTCTATTTAATTAATTTTTTTAAGATTTTCATTTTCAATAAAGCTTCGTGGATAAATTTCTGAAAATAATTTTCTTTGCACGATGCAGTTTATGTTGAAATCTCAATCTTAGTGCACTCCAACACAATCGGGCATTACTGCATATGCAATAATATCTTTTTTCGGTTTAGAATTCCAGCGGATTTAATTCGTGTTCGATTTTATTCAAGTCCATTGTTTCAAGATTTTCCTAACACAGCGCAATTGTGAGATTCACTTATTTTTACGCCAAAAACCAATTACTAAGAAAACGTGATCGTAGAAGCATTGATGTTTCCAGAATAATTTGTTTACAAAGTGGGATCCAGTAAGGGACACTGGCGGAGCCAAAGTTCTGACTATTGCAGGGCACCAGCAATTTTGGTGTACAAGTCGGTTTAATGTTTATTCGGCGTAAGCAGTAAGAAATAAATTAGAGGGGTTATTCAGTTAACGTTTCTCGGCAGTTTCAAATATTACGAAACAACAATAGTATCTTGTCGTTACGAAATTGTTGTTGTTGTTCGAAAAGCTTCTAGGAATATTTTGAAGTGTTTCTCCAGAGAATTCTCATTTCTGGTATCCGTGGAAATTTCCTTCTGGTATATTCTTCCAGATGTTGTTTTAGAAAAATCATCCGGAAATTCTTTTGGAAAAAGTTTCCAGACATTTCTGTCGTAAATAACTTACGAAAATACCTCCAGGAATTCCCTTGGAAAATTATTCTGAAGTTCCTTCAGGCATTCCTTTGAAAATTCCACCAGGGATTGCTTTGGAAAAAAAAACCCGAAAATAAATTTGGAAATGAATACAAAAATACAAGAACAAGAGCGGAAGGTGGAGAGACTTGATCACCCCCTGTTTTATTGAGAACTAAAGAAGTTTTGTTCTATTTCGTATTTTTTAGTATAGATCCTCTAGACAAATGACCTTTATGTGGTGAGTTATTTTTTGGATTGACAACCTTATTTATTCTGCAAGTTTTGACCTTCTGTATGTTTTGACCTTCCTAAAGATTTTTTTTTATCTTTATTAAAGAGATTTTCAGCCCAGGGCTGGCTCATCTCTTTTCCTTAAGATTTTTTTAATTTACCACGCATACCAATGACCAAATGCTTTCGTTTTCTTCACAGCACGAAGCCATAAATATGCTTAATGATCTGTACTGATACAAATGTCAACATTCCATCAAAGTTTTAGGATATTTGGATTTGAAGTTATAATTTGGCGAAAAAATTCAAAAAAATCTAAATCTGTTCTCAGGCTTCTTATTTTTTGTAGATTTGACAGATTTGATGAAGGGTTGGCAGAAAAAAATATGTGTTGCGTAGATATCATAGAAAGGGGATCAAGTCTCCCCGAATTTTAAAATTGCATGTGCTGTCAAATTCAACAACAAAAATCGTTCATGTATACGCAATTCGAAAATTCCGCGTATTTTCATTTTGAAAATCTGAGGGCACCTTTCTAATTTTATCAAAGCAAGTTCTTGGAGAGGGATCAATTTCCCCCGAAAATTTTAAAAGTCGATTTTTGACAGCACTCCTGATAATCTATTGTGTATCAACAACAACAATAATTTAAGGACTGTCATACATCAGTAAAGTTAAATACTATATTTCTTGGAGAGTCTGTGTGGAAATCGCGTATGTTTATTTATTTTTGGCTGTGATACATGGGAAATCAGAAAAGAGGATCAAGTCTCCCCATTCTCCCCTAAGGAATTGTTCCGAATATTTCTCATGAAATTTAATTTAAGATTTTTAGCAAACTTTTTTTTATGAATTTCTTCGGAAATTCGTTTACAGTTTTTTTTTCAAATACCTTAGTAATATTCTTCGAAAATTCTATTAGGAATTATTTTGGAATTATTTTAAAAACTCTCTAAATAATTTATTTGGGAGTTTATTTGGAACTATCTTTAAGGATTTCTTTGGAAATTCCTCAACGAATTCCTTAAGAAATTCTTTTAGGTTTTGCTTTAAGATTCCCTTTTGTTTCTTCGAAAAATATTTATATATTTTCCTTCAGATATATTTACATTTTTTTTTGTATTTTTTAGGAACTTCTTTGTAAATTTATTAAAGAATTCCTTCAGACATTTCACTTTGTTTTTTTTTTCAAGAAATCCTTCGATAATTCCTTGAGGAATCGCACACTTCCTTCGAGAATTCTTCCAGAAATTCCATTAGGAATACATTTGGTCCACGTTATTTTATTGGAAATTCCTTCAGCAATTAGTTTAGAAATTGATTCGAGCATTCCTTGGGAACTTCTTTTAGAAACTCTTCCAGAAAATAATTTTAGACCTTCAGCTATTCTGTTAGCAAATCCTTCTTTTTTCGAAAATCTTCTCAGGTGGTGATGATGGTCCCGCCACATACCACTATAAAGGTTTGAGCTAGACGATTTATTCTTAAGATAATTAATTGAATTCGATATAATAACAATTGAATCAGATGTGCAAAAAACAAAAACGATCTAATTACCATCGCAAATATGAATTACATAACTTTCCATTACTATGCAACAAAACCCTGATTAATCCACCTAGCGGTGATAGTGCCTTTCTCGTTCGTTCAAAAGGGTTTAAAAATATTAATTGAGAAAAGTTTAAAATAACACTAATTAGTGTATAGGTCTAATTTTTCATATTTGTTTATATGCATTATAAAATTTCTCGCCGAACGCAACTTGTTGCAAGCAAATCAATGTTCATGTCGAAAAAGAAGTACCTCAAAGGAATTCCTTCGAATGTTCCTCATAGGAGTTCCTCTAGAAGTTTCTCAAAGTTCCGGAAGTTCATAAGAGTAAATCCTACAGAAATTCGTCATAGGAAATTCTCCGGAAGTTCCTCAAAGGATTTCCTCCGGACTTTCTCAAAGGAATTACTCCGGAACCTCCTCCAGGAGTTCCTCCGGAAGCTTCTTCAGGAATTCCTTCGGAAGTTCCTCCAGGAAATCCTCCAGAAATTCCTTCAGGAACTCCTCCGGAAATTCTTTCAGGAAATCCTTTGGAAGTTCCTTCAGGAAATCCTTTGGAAATCCACCAGAAGTTCCTTCAGGAAATCCTCCGGAAGTTCCTCCACAAATTCCTCCAGGAAAACCTCCGGAAGTTTTGTCAGGAAATCCTCCAGAAGTTCCTTCAGGAAATCCTCCGGAGGCTCCTCCAGAAAATCCTCCAGAAGATGCTCCAGAAAATCCTCCTCTGCAAGTTTCTTTCAGAGATGATTCAACCGTGGGCTGAAAATCTCTTTAATAAAGATAAAAACCCAGAATAATCCACCTAGCGGTGATGGTGCCTTTCTAGTGTATTATAAATTATAGCAAGAAAAGAACATCAGAGGTCAAAACTGCACTTTAGGAAGATAGATTCAGCTATTTTCATCAATTCACATTCTCTGGAACGCAATGGCCGATTGGGCCGATTTTCAATAGCGCAGAATTAGAAAGGATTCCGCGTCGAATGCAACCTGTTGCAAGCAAATCGGATAAGGCTAAGTACAAAAAATGTGTCTCACATTTTCTGTACACTCACACACACATACATACACACATACAGACATCACCTCAATTCGTCGAGCTGAGTCGATTGGTATATAACACTATGGGTCTCCGAGCCTTCTATCAAAAGTTTTTGGAGTGATCTTATAGCCTTTACGTATACTTAGTATACGCGAAAGGCAAAAAGGTTTCTCCAGGAAATCCTTTGGAAATTACTCCAGGTAAGCCTCAGAAAATCCTCTGGAAGTTTCTCCAGGAATTCATCCATAAGCTCCTCTAAAAATTTCTCCGGAAGTTCTTCTACAAATTTCTCCGGAAGATCCCTTAGAAATTCCTGTGTGAGTGCTTGCTGAATTTACATTGGGTGTTCCTCAAATAAATTCCTCCAGAAGCTCCTCGAAGGAATTCCTTCAAAAGTTCCTCCGGAAGCTCCGCAAATGAATTCCTCTGGAAGCTCTCCAAATAAATTGCTCCGGAAGTTCTACAAAGGAATTCGTCCGAAAGTTCCTCAAAGGAATTCCTCAAGAAGTTCTTCCGGAAGATCCTCAAAGGAATTCCTCCGGAACTTCCTCAAAATAATTACTCCGGAAGTTCCTCCAGGAATTTCTCCGCAGTATCTTAAGAAATTCCTCCAAGAATTCATTCGGAAATTCCTCGAGGATTTTTTCTGAAGCTCCAGAGAAGGTTTATCCGGAAGTACCTCCAAGAATTCTTACGGAAACTTATCCAGTAGGGTGGCTCAAAAAACACTTTTTCAAATTTTTTGATGAGCCGCCCTTTTATTCGGTTCTATTTGATGCCCTGATGCTCTGGACAAAATTTTAGCCAAATCGGTCAACGTTTGGGCGGTGCTAAACTCGTTGGAAGCTTATATGGAAAAATGTATGCAGAAACATCCAAAAACAGTGATTTGCAGTTGGACGGCACAATTTACGATCAAGAACCATGATACTCAGTTCTTGTAAAATAAAATACAGAATGTTATGCTGAAAACCGCGAGAAGATTAGAGTTTATTACGCAAAGATATTAGCATTTTACTGGAGTGTTGTAGGGGTGAATTTATTTCTTTTCAAAGGTAAAAGAAACGAAATTTGCTCAAACTCCACTGCAGAGGAATGCTAATAACTTATCCGGGCAAACTCGAATCTTCTCGCGGTTTTCTGCATAACATTCTGTATTAAATTCTCCAAGATAAGAATGAGTATCATAGTTCTTCATCGTAAGTTGTGTATTCCAGCTGCAATTTACTGTTTTTGGATGTTTCTGCATACATTTTTCCATATAAACTTCCAACGAGTTTAGCACCGCCCAAACGTTGACCGATTTGGCTGAAATTTTGTCCAGAGCATCAGGGCATCAAATAGAACCGAATAAGAGGGTGGCCCATCAAAAAAAAAATTGAACAAAGTTTTTCTCATACTAATTTGAGCCACCCTATTATCCAGGCATCCTTCAATAGTTCCTTCGGAAGATCCTCCAGTAGTTCCTATAAAAATTCCTCATCCCCCAATAAACTTGAAATAAAAAAAAAGTTCCAAGAAATCAAGCCCCTAATAAATATAAAATTTCCCTTTATAAAACAAAATTTCCAGTAACACAAGGAAATTTTCCAAAAACCAAAAGTTATTGGTATTATTTTTATTTTTGTGCGACGTATTCCGCATTTTAGCTAGAAATCATCTCCATGCTGTAGTTGTGAGTAGGTCGCTATCCAATGATTTCGATTCATAGATTTCAAGGAAATGTGAATAATTGTTCAATTTTCATACAACTGTACGCCGATTATTTTTATACGGCGGCAACGGCGAAGAAGGTATACCCGGAAGTCGGCCATCTTGAATTTCGAAATGGCGCCAAACACCAATTTTCGGCTTCCACTCATCGAGCCCATTCCGGCAATGCCCAGTTTCCAACTTTTTGTCAATCAAATATACTGAGAAAATTTTCACTTATCAGTAAATTCTTCTAAGTCTTTTCCATTGAAAAGGACTTAGGAAAATTTATCGATGTTTATTTTTACACGGATTTTTGTATTGACGCGGTTTCTTCACATGTTTTTTAACGCGGTACGTATCCCCCTCGTAAAAAAACCTGGGTGTACCTATCTATTAATGTTACTTCCTTTTTCAATTCGATCACACAAATAACGAGGCAGCAATCCGTTAATAACTTCAAAAATGAACACCATTGTAAAGGTTATCCTTCGGAAATTTCTTTGAAAATTCATTCAGGAATTCTTTCGGGAACACATGCTGGAAACTTCTCCTTTGGACATTTCTTCAGTAATTCCATCGAAAATTCCTCAATAAATTTCTTTGAAAATTTATCCAAAAATTGCTTTAGAAAAACGATACAGTTCCAAAGAAATATCTGAACGAATTCTCGAAAAGATTTTTATCGGATCTCCCGAATATATTCGTAGATTTTCTAAGGAGTTGTTCCTGAAATTTCTCCAGAAAGTACTTCGAAAATAGCAAAACTTTTTTCGCTATAGTTCGAATGAACAATCCATAAATGTTCAATACATTTTCATTTGTTTCATTTTATTGATACATTCATCAATAGTATGGACCACGAAGACTTCTTTTATAGACCATTTACATCTTTTTGGGTTGGTTAATTCATTATGTATTTATCACCGGGTTCACTATCGAGAAAAGTTTATGGATCGTGTGACGATTTTGGTGTTCAATGCATAATCTGCCTATCAATCTATCGACTGGTGTTATTAAATATTCAATTTGATGAACAGTGATTATAAAAAGTGAAGGAAATTCAGTTTTTTTTAATCTTAGAATAATACATACTCAAAGAGGCCCTCGCGTAGTTGGCTACACGTTCGATTACAAGCGGATGGTCATGGGTTCGATTTCCAGCCCCTTCACCAGACCCTCATCAGTCGCTGGATCCGCGGCCCATACGGTGGCGTTCTGGGGTACGCGCCTTACCGTAACGGCTGCCTGATGACGACTGACAACTTGTTCTTCTTGGAGGCATTCCTCCAACGTTACCCGGATAAATGGAAACTGAACAATGCAACGATCATTGGATTCACGACATGGGCAAACGGACACAATGGACTCACGATGAGATGGACTGGCAACGACTACAATAATGAGTAATGGAAATCTAAACATAGCTTCTGTGTGGATTCTGTACAGCAGAATATCACAGTGAGTAATTCTCGCTGAGACCGTGCCTCTATTTGCACGAGGTCCTTAAAAATGACTAAATTTATATTCATTCGAAAGCTTTCGGCGAGTATATTAAGAATCCGAGTTAAATTCTTCAGAAAGTTGAACCCCTCGTTAGCTATATACGAAATCACGTTTATGGACCCCTCGATTTTTGCCAATTTTAGACTCATCAAAACTGTCATAACTCCAACATTTCTTAACCGATCTTAGAGATAAGCATATCTTTGGAAAGAGGAAGAGTGTATCCTCAATTTGCTCAAATAGAAGCAGGCATATTGAATTTGGCCGCCATCTTGGATTTCTTTTTGAAAACTATTTTTTTTGCCAGTTTTGAATATTAGTACATCGATGAAAAACTTAGCTTATATTGTGCATTGTGTTCAAAAATCTTAGGTTTTCTTGTTTCTCAAATCTTGTTTTTCAATCAAAAGTAATCAGATGTTCGATTTGCCAAATTATTTTTTGAAGGCCCATCTGATCAACGAACCCTATTTTTATGGGTAATATGATACTACGACGTCTGTTCCTTGATTTCATACACTTTTCTAAGCCAAATATGTTTCAAAAATGAAAAGCATATCTACATGGGCTGGGTCTTATGGGCTCAAAAGTTTTGAGCATAACGGAGCCGTATTCAAGTTATTGTATTAAATAATTCAAGAATTTTGGTACTGGTATTAAATCGTACATAACTTTCGATAGAAAAAACATAAACCTGAGATTTTTGGACACAATGCACGATTTAAGCTAAGCTTTCCATCGATGTACTAATATTCAAAATCGGTGGTTGCAAACCTGGCGAAAAAATAGTTTTCAAAGCAGCTTCTATTTTTATTATTGCAAATTCCTCTTGCCAACGATATGCTGATCTCTAAGATCGGTTAAGAAATGTTGGAGTTATGACAGTTTTGATGAGTCAAGAATTTGTAAAAAATCGAGGGGTCCATAAACGTGATTTCGTGTATAACTACCGAGGGATCTATCTTTCTGAAGAATTTAACTCGGATCCTTAATATACTCGCCAAAAGCTTTCGAATGAACATAAATTTAGGAATTTTTAAGAACCTCGTGCAAATAGTGGCCCGGTCTCAGCGAGAATTACTCAGTAGATCCTGGCACAGTAGGCGTTAAGCAACACAGAGTGCCTTACAAATAAAGAGAGGAATAAAAAAAATCAAATCTCAGGGAATGGTGGACCATGTGCCCCAGTCTAACTCCGCCAGTGGTACGGGATCAAAATTAGAGCTGGGCGTTTAGATCCGGAACCGTTAAAATGATCCGGTTCTTTGAAGTGAGTGAGCTAATTTTTTCGAAGATCCGGTTCACCAGATCAGCAAAATATCGATCATTTGTGAGGAAATGATAAAATAAAAATTTGTTGTAGGTTCTCTATGCATGTTATAAGTATATGTGAGTTAGAGAGGGGTGAAATTATTGAATGTACGGTTCAAAAGTGTAGTCCTGAATAACAACCGTTTCAGAATTTTGCATTCTCTTTACTTTTTGATCCAAAGATCCGATCCGTATGAAATATCCGAATCATTAGACTGAATAACCCGTTTAACGATGTGATCCGTTTTGCCCATCTCTAATCAAAATGGCGAACCAATTTTTATTTTATAAATTTTTGAACTAGAACTTTCCGTTCATATGATATATGCAAATAGTTAGATTTTCATAATTATACACACTTAATTTTTTTAATCGGGATCTCAGCAAAATGTTAAACTTTTACCGAGTTTCGCACAGTCGTGCCCAAGCAAACATAACTGAGGAATATTATTTTGTTGCCCAACAGAGTGCTTCAGTGCAAGTTTTGCAGACAGTATATGTACAAGGGCAAGTGTCGCTCCATAATATTGAGCAAACAAACATTGAAAGTTCCTTTTTGAATTTTGCAATTATTTCATTGTGTAACACAAAAGTATTTCCGCGTTCACGTAGTATGGCGGTCTTACAAATACTTAAAGGTGCCAATAGACCTTAGTAAATTCTAGTTTTCTAGAAACCTCACAGGGGCGTTATGGCCAGGAGGCACCGTCAATTATGTCTTACCCAGAGGGGCGACAACGGATTTTTTCCATATGGAGTTTGGCAAGTATGACAGTACCCTCTTATTTGGCGCATAAATTTATACTCCAATGTCAAAATGCTCATATACTATCATAAATTGTCGTGGTATTTGTGAAAATTTGTATTGTTTACCGTTTTTACGAGAGAGAGAGAGTGGTGTCGAAAGCACATATTAAATTAAAATTTGCTGCGAACAAAAATACACCAAATTCGTAAAAATGTAATGTTTTCACTTTATTCTTTACGCGAAATATGCAGTTAAATAATTATGTTGGTAGAATAAACTCTGTGCTGAGCAGAAACAGTTGTTTCTGGCATTATCCAAACTTTGTGCGTTTTAGAACATTCTCACTCACTGCAGTGTTTATTTGTCATAGACTACGACGTAGTGTTAGTGCCGTCGGCATTCGCTTGATTGGTGGCAACAAACATTTGACACATTGCACTATGGTCCAGGATACAGATTTACGTGGAAAGATGAATTTTACGCCAAAACTATATTTTTTAGAAAAAACTGCTGTTCTACAAAATTGTTCGAAATAGTAAGGCCATCATTATGGTTCTACCAAAAAATAGGGTGGCCCATCATATAAAAAAAATCAGAAAATATTTTTTTTATTTCTCAGAATATTGACATGTTATGTTCTACAAAGTTGTAGCGCAGCTCATTCCAATCAATTTTGCCAAAAAAAACTTTTTCTGTAGCTCTTAAGTTGGCTGATTTAGAGCAATTTTACCTAATTGGATTAGGGTGTACCTCAAAAAAACAGTATTTTTGATCTAATTTTTTTGTTTTAGATTTCTCGAAAAAGTCGTCTTCAGGTGACTTTTAGAGCTCAAAAAAATGCAACTTTTGATGGGTAAATATGCACAATATCTTTTTCCGATCAAAAGTTATAATCATTTTCCTGTCAAAATTAAATTCTTTTCATAAGTTGATATCTCCGGTTAGGGTAGACCAAAAAAATATGTTTACACGGCATCTAAAAGAGAAATTAATATTCTTCATTATGTCAAAAAATTGGGGATATGTTATTTTTTATCTCAAGTTTCACCAATTTTACTAAAATCATGTTTTTTCAAATA
Source organism: Armigeres subalbatus (assembly GCF_024139115.2). Taxonomy (NCBI): domain Eukaryota; kingdom Metazoa; phylum Arthropoda; class Insecta; order Diptera; family Culicidae; genus Armigeres; species Armigeres subalbatus. The sequence goes on along the minus strand of NC_085140.1, from coordinate 369,013,710 downwards.
AATTGATATAACTCGACAACGGAAGAAGATACAGACGATATTCTTATAGCAAAACACGCGTTTTAAAAAGCTCCAAAAGTCTTCAGAGGATGACATCCGTGAAAAATAAAAAATGAAATGAGCAGATCATAAATCTTGTTTTTTGAGGGACACCCTAATCCTGGTAAGTAAAATTACTCTAAACAAGTGAGCTTAAGAGCTACATAAAAAGTTTATATAGCAAAGTTGATTGGAAAAAGCTGCGCTACAACTTTGTGGAACATTTTACGTCAATATTCCGCAAAATAAAAAAAATGAAAATTTTACATTTTTATAAAATGTCCCACCCTATTTTTCGGTAACTCTATAATAAGGGCCCAAGTATCCAGAACAACTTTGTAGAACAAATTTTGTTTCTTAAAAGTATGCTTCAGACCGAAAATGCATCTTTTCTCGTAAATCTTGCAATACGATGATAATGATAAAACTTATAAAAAGTGTTAGAGCTGTAGATTTTTTATTTTTCATTTCTCACGAATGTCATCTTCTGAAGACTTTTGGGGCTTTTCATAACGCGTGTTTTGCTTTAAGAATATCGTCTGTATCTTTTTCCGTTGTCGAGTTATAATAATTTATTTGAAAAAACATGGTTTTAGTAAAATTGGTAAAACTTGAGATAAAAAAATAACATATCCCCAATTTTTTTACATAATGAAGAATATTAATTTATCTTTCAAATGCCGTGTAAACATATTTTTTTGGTCTGCCCTAACCGGAGATATCAACTTATGAAAAAAATGTAATTTTGACAGAAAACGATTATAACTTTTGATCGGAAAAAGATATTGATTATATTTACCTATTAAAAGTTGCATTTTTGAGCTCTAAAAGTCACCTGAAGACGACTTTTTCGAGAAATCTAAAACAAAAAAAGCAGATCAAAAATACTGTTTTTTTGAGGTACACCCTAATCCAATTAGGTAAAACTGCTCTAAATCAGCCAACTTAAGAGCTACAGAAAAAGTTTTTTTAGCAAAATTTATTGGAATAAGCTACGCTACAACTTTGCAGAACATAACATGTCAATATTCCGAGAAATAAAAAAAAAATCTTATTTTTTTATATGATGGGCCACCCTATTTTTTGGTAAAACCATAATGATGGCCTTACTATTGCGAACAATTTTGTAGAACAACAGTTTTTTTCTAAAAAATATAGTTTTGGCGTAAAATTCATCTTTCCGCGTAAATCTGTATCCTGGACCATAGTGCATTGGCACCCGCCTGGTCTTACCCGACATCAACTCCGCGATCGTAATCGTCCATCGTGCAATTCACTCTTGAGTAGGGGATAATGTTGGTCCCATACACTACCCCCACAGTTATGGAACGCTCAACGACTTTTTCAACATTCAATTACTTCTAACACTCCACAAAATCAACCAATTGTAGATATTAATACATGAAAAGTAACGTTAGGATCTAAGCTTTCGGTTCGCTATGTAATTCCAATCTGAAATAGATTTAATTAGAACAAAATTACTGAACTTCCAATCGATTGCAAATTACCATATTATGGAACACTTCGTGTCCAAGATGGCGGCGAATGTAAACAATGCCGTTTTAATGCAAATATTATCCACACATTCGTTCATACCACCAATGCATTGGTGGCAATATGATTGCTGCAATATAACACTAACCTACAATTCTCGGGTACTTATTCAAAAGGACCTAACCCATCATAATTTTGACTGCTTCAAATGCTTAAATAGCTTTAAATTTGATTAATTCGATAAACATTGAATCAGTGTTCCATGATTGTGACCACGACAAAATTTTCCCACAGTTATGGAACAGTTTAGTATTTCCTGTATAAATCGCTTCCTAATCATTTATTGTGTCGACATCCTTTTTCAAAAGCAATAATTCTCGGATACTTATTCAAAAGGACGTATGTGATTTTGTAAACAAAGATTCAAACGTCCTTTTGAATAAGTAGTGAGAATTATCGCTTTTGAAAAAGGATGTCGACACAATAAATGATTAGGAAGCGATCTATACAGGGAATACTGAACTGTTCCATAACTGTGGGAAAATTTTGTCGTGGTCACAATCATGGAACACTGATTCAATGTTTATCGAATTAATCAAATTTAAAGCTATTTAAGCATTTGAAGCAGTCAAAATTATGATGGGTTAGATATCTAATATTGCTGATAGAACATCTTTTTCCATTGAAAATAGTGAATTTGATTGTGAAATGCAAAAGAGTTCCATAATTATGGGGGGAGTGTACCGATTCTCTTGCAGATGGTTCTGTTGGCTCATCTTTCTGCACTTTCGTTTGTCATTAGTCAAAATATTTTTGTGTGAAATAAAGATCAGTTCTAGACTATAGGGAAGGTGGTCGGTTTCGAACCATGGGGGGGTCGGTTTCGGACCACCATTTTTGAGAATGCCGAAAACGTATACTTTCACTTTACCCTCTATATCTCCTAACTTTCCACAGCTGCACCCACAATAAAGCCTCAGAAATATAGAATAATGTCCCCGCTACAATATAGACTACGAAACTTGGCCAAAAAATTATTTTTCGCAATTTCATGGCCTTTGTCATTTAGGGGGTCGGTTTGGGAACATTCTCCCCGACGTGTTAAGAGATTGGGTCCTCTGAAGTATTTGTTACACCTTCTCATCCTTCTGGTGGTCCATGAAATCCGGTTTTGTTCCGTTCCCTGACTTCCTGTTCCTAGATGCTGTCAAATGAATATCAAACAATTCCAAAACGCTATGAACAGTGATTACATGATAATAAAAGGTTTAAGCAAGTTTCTAGAAGAGAGCCCCGGATTTTAATTGCGACTGCACACAATTGCTTTTCGAACCTGCTATTTCTTCTATGCCATTATCAACCAAGTATTTGGAACACTAACTATTACTAACAAAAAAATCAGACAGTGCAGATATACGTTCATCGCTCCACGAAATATTTCACTCTCTGGTGACATATTTCAAAAGTTATGCGTGTATAAGGGTATCCAGATTTTGTCCACTCAAATGTAATAATCCGTTTACTTGGTCGTAGATGGTATAACACAATTTCTGGTACTATTTCAAAAGCTGTCAACTATTTCTTAGCTAATCCTGTGATAATGCTATGCTTTACTGTGTTGTCTTAAGCCCTACCGAATTCATTGTTCCTAAGGACTTCCATTATGGGCTATATCGCATAAACTTTAATAACTTCCTTCATTCTATTTTACCCCCCAGCAAAGCGGAAACAATGTTACCTAACCTCTCAACTGCTACATAACAGTGACAACCCCACCACCGTTATGTACATACATAAGCTTAACGAACACCGTTTCTTCTAATAATCTCCCATCATTCGGGAAAAAAAGTATGTGAATGTGGCGCCTGTGACTGTCCAACACTGGCACCGCGACGCTGGCTTGATATATGAAGCGAACCACGTGAACGGCGTGAATGGCTGACTAGAGTTGGACGTGGACTTGGGCACTATCCGAAGTAAATGGGCAAAGAATAGAACACGCCAACCGAACGGCTGGTCTTGCGTTTTGTCCCGTCTCCGTCCAGCTACCGTACAAACTATTAGATGTAGATTACGCAGTTAAGATAAAAATTAAATTGCCACCATTTACGACCATTTGATAGCGATAGCTCGCGTAGTTGTGTTGTGTGGATTGAATTGAAGTATTTTGTCCGTACTGTCCTACCGCTCTGGGCCGGTTTGGGTTTTCCATTCTTTCCTACTTGCATCAAATTCAGACTTCGGTTTCGTGTGTAAAAATTCTGGACAAACTTGTCACGGCTTGGTACAGCGTATAAATATAGAGGTACTCACCGTCGCGACTCATTCCCAGCTTTAGGCACTTTTGCAGTCGACAGTACTGACACCGATTCCGGTTGACTCGGTCGACGACGCACTGCTTGTTCCGGGGGCACTGGTAGTTGACGACGGAGCTCTGCGAGCGCCGGAAGAAGCCCTTACAGCCTTCGCACGTTATCACACCGTAATGGACGCCGGATGACTTGTCGCCGCACACTTTGCATGGGATGATTTCGATTTGCGCTGTGGATGATAAAAAAAGGAAGCGATGGTTAGTTTAGTATTTTTGATTGGGTAGTAAAATGCTATCACGGCTTTCAGAAATGGGGATGGTAAATTTAGATGAAACTGTGTTCTTACGATAAGTTTTCATACAGCTTGGTTTTTGATCTAAGTATTTCATACAGTTGGAAATGTTTAGTTTTTTTTTTGTAATAAATACCTACAAAAACTCCAGAAATATAACTGAGAAGTACACGTGTTCTTTCGTTATAATTTTATTTCCCTCTCGAATAATATGTGGCTCAACAATTAAATCCAAAGTATTCTACTTCATAGAATTGCTAATTAACTCATTAAACCATCAAAGGTCGCCGTGTTCACTGTCATTGCATTTTAAAAATATTTTGAAACGTCCAGAATAGAACAGATTACGATGCATCGTAATCGTTTTCACTTCAAAGTAAAATCATCACCCGAGCTCCCGAAGTGAGTCGCGACAGTCCTCAAGCGTCTTCGAACGACCCGAATCAAAACAAAATTCGCCAAAGTCAATGACCGCTGCGGGTAGAACGTTGCGCGTCCCATTCGCACGCGCATCTTCACACGAACGCCAAATATTCAAAACCTTCCTCTCCGACGACGGTCGTCTCGATTTCATTCTTTCCCGTGCGTTGCTCGCACCCCCTCCAAAAATCGTCGAAGCAGTTCATCATTTTTGTTCACAAGAGCAGGGTAGAAATATTTCACAGTCAATGCAGTGAAAAACATGGATCTCAGTAAAATCTGCTGTCGCCTTCATCACCACCGTGGTGAGTGCGACTGGGTGCAGCCGAAAAATCATTCCCAACACCGACTATTCAATTTCGCATTCAGCCACTCACAAGTCGCTCTGACATGCTGCTCAGTTCGCGCCTTACCGTATGACTGTGAGTGGCCCATTTAAACGCGTGGTGAATTTTTTCAATTTGCTGGGTGAATGTGTACATTTTGCTGTGGTAAATTTCATCTTCGCGGCGCTGTGGGTGATGTGAGTTCTGTTGTTTACTTTTCTGCCTCTCCGGGAATGTGAGGTTGATTTCAAAGCAGGAAGAAAATAAAAAAAATGATATAAAAAAACATCACCTTCATCCAGTGCTGCCGAATATTTACAACCCTGCACAAGAGCGATCGCGACCATCATCCATCATCTTCAGCGACGGCCAAACGATCCACCTCTCACTCTTTTCATCCATCCATCGTCAACGCTTTGATGAAGTGACTCGGGTCGTGAGCGGCGGAGAGTTCGCGTTCTGCGCTGCGCGCTGTCGCGATCGCGTCCAGCCAAAAAACCGGTATCGTGACGAAACTCGCGATCGATCGCTCCTCGCTCGCACCACAACAATGCGAAGAGACGGCGGAGGAGACCGCCGAAATTTTTCGGGTAGGTGCGAGAAAAGAATCGCCTAAAAATAAAAATGCAAGACAACGTTCTGAGTTGAACTCGACTCGGCGATGAATGTGCGAAAAGTAAAAACAACAACAACGACGGCGACTAGCAGCGCGCGGAGCTGACTCGTACACATGTCCGAGAGTTCGTTGATCTTTTGGGGCGGTGATCTTGCTGGTGCGCTGCTGGCTCGGTTCTTCGCGAGTTCAGGTTTTCGTAGGTCCGGGGCGTCAATGTCCGAAAGTAAGTTCGGTGGTCGGTTACCCTACCGGCCGTCCGTCCGGTCGGTGGTGGCGACGATGATGATGATGATGTGTGCAATTTCAAGTACGTTCTGGTCGCAACAACGACCAGCTGGTACAGGACGCGCTTGCCGGATCGTTCGCTGGTCGTTAAACGCGTGGAATGTAGCGAATGGGGAGGAAAAAGATTGTTAGTGGAGAAGCAAGCGGATGGGGTTTCGACTCGCAGTTTTTGACGTTTTTACATTTTCGGTGGGTTATTATCACATTGCTGATGCTGACGAGCATTTGGTTGCTTGGCGGTAGTCGTTAAACTTCAGTTCTGAAAGGTTCGCTTTGATGCTGCCATTGAAATTGATGAGATGGAGTGGTTGCTCATTGGATATTCAGGTGGTTTGTATTGGACGTCTCGAACTGACGCGAGGCTTTTGAAGGACGGTTTTCGAATCGATTGGTGAAATTGCGGAAAGAGGCACTTGAAATGTTGATTTGGAGTGCTTGTAATTGGTATTGTAATAGACATGCCGACCAAAGCAATCAATGATGCATTGTTTTTTTTGTGTATCTCCATGGTAGTCTTTTGGTCTCAAATAGTCTAATTAACGTGGGGTCGAAATGTGCGCAATACTCATTATACTTTGCTAACATTGCATATTTTTTTAAACAAACTTGTTAGATCATCTTTGTGAGCTCAATAACCTTTTATGATTATGAATCGTTTCATAGATTTGACAACATTTTCGCCAGAAATACACTGCTTGACTCGACTGTTCGGCCACATTGAGAGTTGACGTAAAGTCAATGTCAACTTCTCTTCCCGAACAGCCAAGATAGCTGTGTGGTGTCGGCAGCCAGTTATCTGGCTAAGAATAACGCTACGGATTGCCTGTTCCGGTGGTAGAAGTCCACCATACAGGTGACCCCAAATTCTTGGTGTGATGCGGCTTTATGCTTACCGTGCCTACGAATGAATGGTTAGGGAGTCTCAAAAAAACCTAACCGCTAACGGAGCCTGTGAAGCACCAGGGCACCCTTCACAGTATCTAGCCCTTACTGCGCTAACCGGAGCTATGGCGTAGTTGACTTTTGCTTCTCCGAAATAATCGGCTACTCTTATTCAATCTCAACTTGAGGTCAAATAAGGGTGGGATTATGAGCATGTTTTTATTTAGTTTTTCAACAAATTGTCACCTATATGGATTCGCTTTATGCGTTATACACATTGTACTCTGTGTTTCGTCTTTGACTTTCCTGATAAGATACCAATTTGGTTTCATCGTTGCTGTTCATATTAATGCTGAAGTTGTGGAGTGCATTATCTTAATTTGCAATGGCTTCAGTTAAGATAGCTCAAATCAATCTTCAGCATAAAAGAACAGCAACGATTAATCTTTGTAGACTCATGCAAAATGGCAAATCCCAAGTGGCTTTGGTGCAGGAACACTATTTTCGCAAGGGTAGCTTCTACCTAGGTAACCTAGTGAACCCGGTTTTTGCTGCTTTCAGTAATGATATGGCAAACTCTCGATCAATGCCGCGTGCATGTGTGCTTGTTAACAATGCTATTATTGCTACACTTATCTCTGAACTAACAACCAGAGATGTATGTGCTGTCACAATTGATGCAACTGGCGGAACCCCGTCAGGAAATACGTCTATTGTTCGGTTTATCTACCACATAATGAACCATCCCCTACGGATGCTTTCAAACGAGTTGTCATATATTGCACTTCAAAGGCCTTCTGCTAATTGTCGGCAGTGATGCTAATGCTCATCACATCATCTGGGGTAGCTCGGATATCAATCTGAGAGGCTCCAGCTTGATGGAATACTTAAGTAGTACCGAACTTAGTTTACTTAACATAGGCAATCGCCCAACCTTTATGGTATCTAATAGAGCAGAAGTGTTAGACATAACCCTTTGCTCCAATAGAATCAGTCACGAATTGACGAATTGGCATGTGTCAGATGAGGAATCGATATCTGACCATCGCTACATCTACTTTGATCATTTGAATGTTACTTCGCAGACCTTGCGTTTTAGAAATCCCCGTTCAACAAACTGGGATCTTTACACAGAGTTGCTCTCTACCAAATTTCATGGATATCTACCTTCTATAGAAACTCCTACCGACTTGGATGATGCAGTTGATACTACAACGTTGCACATCATGGAAGCTTTCGAAGAAGCTTGCCCTTTACGTTCTGTAAAAACCTCAAGAGGAACCCCTTGGTGGAATTCCGATTTGGCTAAGCTAAGGAAGCAGTGCAGAAGGAGTTCGAACAGACGCCATTCAGCAGGGACGGATTCTTTCAAGTTGGCTCGCAAAGCTTACAAGAAGGCTCTACGATCTGCTGAACGATCCGGCTGGAAAAACCTTTGTGCAAATGTTTCCAATTTGAGTGAAGCCAGTCGATTGAATAAAATTCTTGCGAGATCCAAGGATTTCCAAGTTGGCGAAATTCGCAAGCCAAATGGCGACTACACTTCTTCTGATGAAGAATCGTTAGAGCACTTATTTGATACGCACTTCCCTGGATGTGTCGATATAACATCTTCGGATGATCCTGATGTCTTTTCATGTAGCTATGGGTCTTGGGCTCAAGCACGTAGAATCATAACTACTGAATCGATTCAATGGGCACTTAACAGTTTTGCTCCTACAAATCTCCAGGGAGGATGGGATTTATCCCGTTCTACTTCAGAAAGGTTTTGAACATATCAAACATGTTTTGAAAAAGCTTCTAGTATGCAGTTTTGCTACTGGGTATATTCCCATATCCTGGCGGGATGTCACTGTAAAGTTTATCCCAAAAGGAGGACGTGCTTCGTATGAAGAAGCGAAGAGTTTTAGACCCATCAGTCTGACCTCATTTCTTCTGAAATGCTTAGAACGTATTATCGATCATCACATTCGTGATGACTGTTTGGCAAACATGCCTCTCCATGTTAATCAACATGCTTACCAATCTGGAAAGTCCACCGTGACTCTTCTACACAAGGTTGTGTACGATATCGAGAAAGCATTCGCTCAAAAGCAATCGTGCTTGGGTGCTTTCTTAGATATTGAAGGTGCTTTCGACAACGTGTCTTTCGATGCAATATTGGAAGCCGCACGTTGTCATGGGCTACCTAATATTATTACCAAATGGATTCACCAGATGCTTAAAACCGACATCTCTACTCGACATCACGTCAAGCAGCGATTATGAAATTAAGTGTCTGCGGATGACCTCAAGGGGGAGTATTTTCTCTACTTTTGTGGAATCTCGTTGCAGATACGCTATTCAGATTACTAAATAATGGCGGTTTTCCTACCTATGGATTTGCCGACGACTATCTTACATTGATAGTGGGTTTGTGCATTACTACCTTATTCGACCTGATGCAAAATGCCCTTCAGGTAGTTGAAAGTTGGTGTCGCCAATATGGCCTTTCGGTCAATCCGAATAAAACATCTATTGTTCTTTTCACGGAAAAACTTAATCGTAATGGTATTCGTCCATTACATCTTTTTGGTTCTGAAATCAATGTAACTGATCAAGTAAAGTATGTGGGTCTAATTTTGGATTCAAAGCTTTCCTGGACTCCTAACATTGAGTTCAGAATCAAAAGGCGTGTATGACTTTCGGCCAACGGCCGACGAACTTTTGGTAAAACTTGGGGTCTTAAGTCCAAATATATCAAAGGGATGTACACAACAGTTGTACGACCAATTTTGGCTTGATGATGTCTTGTGTGGTGGCAAAAGGGTGAAGTGAAGACAATTGAGTCTAAATTAGGCCATCTTCAAATGATGTGCGTAATGGCGATGACTAGTGCGTTCTCTTCAACTCCCATCGCTGCTCTCGAAGTTCTCTTCGACGTGGCCCCACTACACATACATCTCAAACAAGAAGCATTTTCTTGTACTTACCGACTATGGGTTCTCGGTTTTATGGAAGAGAATCCTGTAAACCGCAGTTCTACACACACTTCGTTGTTACCGCTTATGGTTAATTGGGACAAAATTTTCCTTGCTCCAAGTGATCTCACACACGTTAGTAGTTTTCCTTATAGGACATTTTCAACACAATTCCCCTCGCGGGATGAGTGGACATCTGGCTATTTGGAGAGAAGTATGTCGGACAGCATTGTTTGTTACACTGACGGCTCCCTCCTCGAAGGTAGAGCAGGTGCAGGCGTCTATTCGCGTGAGCTGAGATTGGAACAGTCACACTCACTGGGTACACACTGCACTGTCTTTCAGGCGGAAATATTTGCCATCATGTGTGGAGTGCAATCTGCACTGCAGCAACGCATTATGGGCAAAGTAATATACTTCTGTTCAGATAGCCAAGCAGCTATTAAAGCTCTCGCCTCGGCCAACTCAAGGTCGAAGTTAGTAATCGCATGTCGAACTCAAATTGAGGAACTGAATTCAGTTAATACTTTACACCTTATATGGGTACCTGGCCATTCTTCCATAGCAGCACAAATGGCATTGGACTAGTCTGGATTCATGTCATCAAACAAAATTGTACATCCGGGAGCCATCTCCGGTAGTAGCAAGCTATTTAGCTAATCTGTCTAAACAGAATTGCAGTGTCTTAGTCAAGGCCTTGACAGGTCACTGCCGACTGAACTATCACATGGCAAATATTCAACGCGTTGAATCATCTGTTTGTGATAGTTGTGAATCCGATTATGGAACTTCTTATCATCTAATATGTAACTGCCCAGTCTATGCACAATTGCGCTTCCAAATATTTGGTAAACACTTACTTAGTGAAATTGACTTCAGAAACCTGAACCTTCAGAGTATTTTGTTGTTCATAACCCGTTGTGGTAAGGAGCTATAAGCTCTTGTACGCTAATGCGTTGTATGCCCTCTTCAAGGGCCCTTTTCCAAACATTCCCTTTGTTCTCCCATCCACATTCCTTTCCTTTTGTTCACTTCCTTTTCCGTCAGGTGTGTGATGAAAAAGGCTGTGAAGGCGATGGCACAAATCTCCCAAATTGAGGTGAACGTGCCCCTGGAGCCGACGTTCTGATACCTGATACCTGATAGATCATCTTTGTGAGCTCAATAACCTTCCATGATTATCAATCGTTTCGTAGATTTGACAACAGTTTCGCCAGAAACACAGTGCTTGACTGGGGCCCTCCTTAGCCGTGCGGTAAGACGCGCGGCTACAAAGCAAGGCCATGCTGGCTTGGGTTGCTGGGTAGCCAAGTAACATTTTAGTTTTATAACGGTCTTGAAAACCATTATTTGCTCTAGAAGACTTCTATAAAACCATTACAAAACCTAACTGTTACTGGGGCTCAAACTCATTTACTATTGGTGATAGACGACGGAAGAAGATCTGGGATATCACTTTGTAGGTGAGATTTAGGATGATGATCGTCCGGAAATTAGCTCAGCCTTGCTTGTAGAGGGGGCATTGTTAAAAGAAATGTACAATTCAATGTAACTTTTAACTCCCAGGACGATTTTCAACCAAATTTTGTACATATATTCACTATGAGGAAACGTTTCTATGGGAAGGTAATAAGGGAAAAGAGGAGGGTCTGGAGGGAAGGGTATTGTTCAGGAAACGGACAATTCAGTCTAACTTTTGAACTCCTCGGCCGAATAAAACCAAATTTGGTACACATATTCTTTATGCTAAGTAGACGACTATAGAAGGTTAGGAAAGTAGGCAGGTGTGGTGAAAACCTCTTGAATTTGGAACATCTCAGCCGATTCCAACCAAATTTGGGACACATGTTCTCTGTTCTAAGGAGACGATTATAGGAAGAGGTGTGTCCAACGGGTAATTCCTACGAATTCCCACGCAGATATCCTCAGGACCGCCACAGAAAGCTCCTCTGTTTTTATTGAAATTCCAATAAATTTTCGCTTGGAAAATCTGTTGAGTTTCTGTTTGAAGTTTTTCTGTATTTTTCTTTAAAAAAATCCTCTGAATATCAACAAAATTTCCCAAGAGTTTTCCTTTGAATTTCCAAAAATAATTCTTTCGGACTGCTCCAAAAAAATCCTTTGCGTTTCACCGGAAAGTTTTTCTACATTTTCACTGAAGATCTGAGATATGAACGGAAAGACTAAAAATTAAAAAAAAATCCCTCTGCAAAATTAGAAATTTTCCATAAAAACTTGGGAAATTGACAATAAAGAAATCAGGGTATCAACAATAAATAAATATAAAATTTCCACAAATAATGCAAAATTTCCAAAAACAATTAAGAATTTCCCACAAAACAAAAATAAATTAGCACTTTTTAAAGCAAAAATTGCAATTATAAAAGAAGAATTTTCCATAAAGAAATCAAAATGTTCCACGAAAGAAAAATACAAAATTTTCACAAATAAATCAATATCAACAATAAACAATTACGAAAAATTAAAAACTATTCACGAAAAAATCAATAAAAAATAAATTTTACATAAAAAAATATAAAAAAGCAAAAAAACTGCCCCCTTCTTTGGAAGCGTTTAAAGTTCGTGGAAAATTCTTTCAATTTTATTGCCTTTTTGTATGGAAATTTTCTTATTTTTTTAATGCTCTTTATTGATTATTTTGTGGAAAATTTTAATTTTTTATGGAAAAAAAATTGTGGGAATTTTTGTAAATTTTTATTGCTAATGTTGCTAATTTCCTATTTTTTTTGTGAAACATTTTTTATTTATTTATTTCTACTAGTCTTCGAACTGATCGCACAGACAAATAAAACTATTCGCTAATCCTATTTCTAAACATTAACTTGGACAAATTACAATCAAATTTCGTAGACACTTCGTTAAAATGACGACAACAAACATTGAAAGGGTTGTTTTGCCCGAAAACAGTACGATGGACAGGAAGACGAAGGAATTCTGCACGTCGAGTATTTCTAGCCGGAACGTTGAGATCGATGTTGTTCAACAGTTCCGAGCAGTCGAAGTTGCTGCTTAATATGTCAAACACGAATAAGCGCTGCAAGAGAATCCTCCTGCTAGCCAAAGTTGGCAGATGTACCAAGGCGCAACGATTGCAGTCGTTACTGCAATGTGCTGAGCAAAATTGAGTTTTTCATCCAGTAGTACTCCAAGATCCTTGACAGTGTTGACTCGGGCGATGCTGGCAGATGACATCATATAGTTGAAGACAGTTGCATTCCTCGTTCGACAAAATGAAGTCGCATTACACTTCTTGATATTTACTGCCATTTCGTTCAACTTACACCAGTTCAGTAATGTGCCAATGTCGGCTTGGAAAGGATAGCACTCAGCATCTGATGACACTACACTAAAGAATTTTAAGTCATCGGCAAGCATTAGCTTTGGAGATTTAATTGCAATGCAGAGATCGTTAACAAAGAAGTGGGCACACCAGATGTGATAGGGAAAGAGTCCGACTTAGTTTCGCCAATGCGTACGCAAGCGCTACGTTCCGTAAGATACGAAAGCACCCAACTCGTCAACCAGGTCGATAGACCCATTTTGTCCAGCTTTTCTACTGCCAAAGAGTAAGGCATTCTATCAAACACTTTGGCAAAATCGATATATATAAATGGCATCGATTTGCTGTCGCTTATCAAGCGATTTCACCAATGAAGTCACGTATGTCATCAGGTTGATAGTGGTAGAACGTTTCTTCACGAATCCATATTGAAATTCTGAAATAATATGATGCACTTGTGAGTAAAGCGCATCGTGGCTTTCAAGAACCTTCGTTAGACAGTTCAAAATACATATTCCACGGTAATTTTCGACGTTGTGCAAACTAACCAGTTTTATGTACGGGAGTGATGTCAGCAGATTTCCATGCACTAGGAAATATACCTTCCGTCAAAGAACGATTAAAGAGCGGTGGTAGACGATCGGGTCCAGCACCTTTTGAGTCATTTATACCTCGGAGTTTGCTGGACACGTCCTCCGGAGAAAAGTTGAAAGGCGGCATACTCAATTCGTATCGAGACAAACTGCTCAAGTACTCTTCAGACGAAGGTGATCGGTTATTGTTATTACTTAGCACGCTTCGAAAGAAAGACGAGAACAAATTAGCTGATTCGATCGTTGTTTCAGCAATAACTTCGTGAAAACTAATTCGTTGAGGGATTCCGCTCGTCAGAGATGCTGTAGCTCTCTGTTCCACCAAGGCTGTCTTTTCCTCATAGGTAGGCATCGTTGTTTCATTTTGATTTCCTCATAAAAAATTCTTCTTTTATAAATGCAATTTTTGCTTTAAAAAGTGCCAATTTATTTTTGTTTTGTTTATGAAAATTTTGTATGATTTGTGGAAATTTTATATTTATTTATTGCTAATACCCTGATTTCCTTATTGGCAATTTTTTAATTTTTTATGGAAAATTTTGAATTCTTCATGGAATTTTTTTTTGCTGCCGGACGGAAAATACTTTTAAATTCCTAAAATCCATTTTTTTGTTTTTGCCAGCACATTTAAACAAATCCTATACAACAATTCTGGGTTCTAAGGGGCCCCATACACGCTCCGACATGTTGTACAACTGTGACTCCACCCCCAGGAAATTTGGTTCGGTCGGAGTAAAGTCGGACCGTCTGTGGGCAAGTTGTCCAACAGTTCCGCATCAACATTTCAAAAGGGCGAAACTGCTTTTGTAAACAAAAGCTTCTCACGTTGATAGTGGGCTAATTTGAGCCCACCTGCGCAAGCCAACACCACTGACAGAAGCAGCGAATCCTCTTCTTTCATTCAACGACGCTGGATTGCATCGGTAGGCACAAATTAGCCCACTATCGACGTGAGAAGCTTTTGTTTACAAACGCAGTTTCGCCCTTTTGAAATGTTGGTACCGAGTTGTACAACTTGCCCAAAGACGGTCCGACTTTACTCCGACCGAACTAAATTTCCTGGGGGCGGAGTCAAAGTTGTACAACATGTCGGAGCGTGTATGGGGCCCCTAACGAAAAATTCTTCGGAATTTTCTCGGGAAACTCTTCGGAATACTCTTCAAATATTCCTCGGGAAACTCTTCGGATATTCATTGGAAAGCTCTCCGAAAATTTTCCAGGAAACTCTTCGGAATTTCTACAGGCAACTCTTTGTATATTTCTTGGCAAAATTTTCTGGATTTTCTTCAGAAACATCTTTTTAATTCATTGGAAAACTTTTGAGATAGTTCTCAGGAAACTATTTGGAATTTGCGATGGGAAATTTCCTCGAGCAACGCTTTAAAATATCGTAGAAAAACTCTTTAAATATTTCTCACGAAACTCTTCTTGGGAAACGTTTTGCAGTTCCTTCAAGAAACTCTTCTGATATTCCGCTTAAACGCTTAAAAATTTCCACGAAAAACTCTTAGGATTTTTTTTTGGGAAACTCTTCAGAATTTCCTCGGAAAACCCTTCGAAATATCCACAGGCAACTCTTCCTTGGGTATATTCTATGGTAAATTGTTCTGAATTTTCTCGAGTAACGCTTCGAAATTTCTTCGGAAAAATATTTGGAATTTCCTCGAAGCGCTTCAAAATTTCATCGGAAAACTATTCGGATATTTCCCGGGAAATGGTTCAAAATTTCCTCGGACAACTGTTTGGAAATTCCTCGGGAAATTCTTTGGAATTTCTTTGGGAAACGCTAAGAAATTTCTTCGGAATTTTTAAATATCTTCTGAATTTCTTTGGTTAATTCTTCAAGATTTTCCGGAAATTTTTTTCCCGGGCAACTATTCGGATATTCCTTGGAGAATTCTTCGGAATTTCCTCGGGAAACGAATCGGAAGTTTTTTTTTCGGAAAAATCTTCGAAAATTGCTTGGAATACTCTTTGGAATTTCCTCCTCCAATTCGGAAATTTCTCGAGAAACTCAACAACAAAAAACTCAAAAATTTCAACGGAATTTTTTTCAAATTTTCCTCGGGAAACTATTTAAAATTTCTTCAAGAAACTCATCAAATATTTCTTGGAAACCTCTTAAAAATTCCAGGGGAAACGCTTCTAAATTTCATCAGAAACTCTGAAACGCTTCGGAATTTCTCGGAATTTTTTATTCTTCGAATAATTTTAGGAAATTCCTTGGAAAACCCTTTAAAGTTTTGTCGAAAACGCTTCAAATTCCCTCGAAAAACTATTCAAATATTTCTCGGAAAACACTTCCGATATTCCTCGGAATGCTCTTCGGAATTTCTTGGGAAACGCTTCGGGCAACTGTTCGGATGTTCCTTGGAAAATTCCTCGGAATTTTCTCGGGAAACGCTTCGAAATATCCTCGTGAAACCGTTCGGAAATTTCTTGGGAAACACTTAGGAATTTCTTCGGGAAAAGCTTCGAAAGTTTTTCGAGAAACTTCTCGAAATATCCCTGGGAAACGCTTCTCTGGAATTTTAAATCGGTGTGACAAATTAAAGATCAGTTGCGAGAAAGATTTTGAACAGCTACGCGCCGTAGCAAAAATACCGGCGGCGGCGAAACGCCAAAACTGTTGGCAGCGGCTCACACCCATTATAAGGAGTAGGAGTGTTATTGATTAAAGAGGGAGAAGTATTTTTCTGGAGATGAATATTGGTTTAAGTGAACGTTTAAGTGAAAGTGAGAATGAATAAGGGAAACGAAAAAAGAAGGAAGAAAAATGAAAGAGAGAAAAGAGAAAAGTAGGAAAAAAAGGAATAAAGCATACAGAAGAAAGAAGAAAAAAAAATGGGAGAAAAGAAGGAGAAAGATAGAAGAAAAAGAAAAAAAGCGAAGAAGAAAGAAGATGAGAGAAGGAAAAAGACCCGAGAGTTGTTGACCCTATTGTAGTACCGTGCTGTGCCCTTATTCCAATCAGCGCCTAATTCCGTTCACGCAAGACAAAATAATAAATAATGAAGAATTTTTGTATACATATTTTTGTACTTTTCTATGGTTATGTATGAATGAAATTAAATGAAAAACAGCGTCATTTTTAGCGATTAAGAGTGAAAATTTCAACAAAATTTGTTGGTCGTCACTACAGGCGCCATTTTGACTTTTTTCATTAACCCACTTGCTAAGAATGTCTGTCAAAATATTTAAGCATTTTTAGGTGACAATTTGCCCTGAATTTGAAACAAAGCAGCATAACAAGACATAACAGGAAACATTGTAGTGTATTACCTAATCGTTGTCTGTATTTTACTGATATAAAGTGCTGGAAAGTGAAAAAGTTGACCGGAACAAGGGTACATTTAAATCAACTCGTTCCTTATTCCGTTCTATGTGTTTGGAGAATGGATTCCGAAAATTCCGTTCGTGACAATATAATCTATGAGTAAGAAAAGGTACATCGTACATGAATGAAGCCGTATGAATGATAAACTTTAGAAATTCTATTCTGCAAGCAGTCAAACCGAAAGGTACTCCGTTAACGACTCTACGCAAAACTGTAATAGGAACGTTTTTCAACTCATGCCGGGAAAACGCAGTTTTTTTTTCAGTTGATGGTTAATGACGAATTGTCAAGTGATTGCAGGACAATGTTAGGAAAGGATTTCCGAAGAACACGGACATTTTCAAACAGCACAGCCCATTTGATTCTGGCGTTCTTGTTCTTAAAGCTTTATCCGGATATTTCTTGGCGAGTTTCGAGTCCACTATTAAAAAATGGCGTCTCTGAGCTACAAATAAGATTATGTTTTACCAAAATCCGTGAATACTTTGAAGAAGTAGGGTTTTCCGGTGTTTAAAAAAATACTGAACAAATATTCAATTTGAACGAAACAGCGATATGAACAATTCCAAACAAACAGAGACATTGTTTTGGAAGATTCAGGTCAAAATTAAAGCCTAGTATCCAGGCTCAAGTCGAAATTACGTTGAGGATAAAGTCCAGCCTGTCCAGTGAGCCTGTCCACGTTAAATTTCGGACAGTTAGACAATGTTCAATTGATTTGTCGCCATTCCATCAATTTGAACAAAAGCTAAGATATGCTGAAAGCAGCAGTAAAGCGAAGAGATTGAGCTGTCATGTAAATAAATCGTCTCAATGATTGGTAAAAATGTTTAAAAATCGCTTTTGGAGATGGGTGTCCAAAATTTAACGTGGACAGATGCTAGTTTTTTTAATATATTTCAAAAGCAAATTATGTCTACCGATGGACTTTTTGTCTAAATATTAACGCCTATTTGATTATTATCAAAAAGTTTATCAAAAACTCGACTGTTTCGCTAGATGCACGGCAGATGATCATTGTCGCATTATTTTCAAATTAAGAGTAATTTTTCATAACTCTAGGCTGATATAAATTAATTGTGATCGAGATTGAAGTATGTGTGCTGCTCGACTTTTGAATTTAACATAAAATGATGCTGGTTGGATTCAAATAAAAAATCATATCTGGAATATAAACGAGTTTTATCAAAAACCTTTCGTTAAAAACTCCTCTGCCTCTCAACCCGACAATCGTTCGCTGAAAGTCGTTAACTAACCCTCCATCGTGCAGATCTATTACCTATCTCATTCCATCAAGAAAATGTTAGATCTAAGGAATGACTGCCGTTGTCATAAATCCACTGCCAACTGGGAGAGCATCCAATAGGGAATCCCCTTACCCAGCCTTCTGTTCCTGTGTAGTGGAGTAAATCGCACGCTCGCCTGTCAGAAACTTCAAAGTTCAACTTTGAGTTTCCAATAGATACTAGCCGTTTGCATTTCTGATGGTAACTGACTGGCGCTGGCTGCATTGCTTCTTGGTGCATACGACAAAAGTGATTGAAGCTGAAACTTTGTAGGTACACATATCTAGCTGACTCGTTTAGTATGCTGGTTCCCACAGCCAGCAGCAGCAGCAGCAGAGCAGTGGACGAACGCAACGACGACGACGACGGGTGGTGCATGCGATGAGTGCAGCTTTTATGTCTGCATTTGTCTGGCGCGATTGTCATGGTAGCAGCATGTAATGATTCCCCATTCTGCATATACGTGGCATATGGGAAGGAGTGGACGGCGACGGCGCGATGCGTTTCGAATAGTTATTGCTCATTCATGTGGCAAATGACACGATTAGCGTCCAATGAATAGAAGGGTGCCAGAATGTGATTAGAATGCCGGAATCAACGATCTGCTACGACACTACGCTGGCTGCTCTGGCGATGATCGATGGGTTCTTCTACGCGTCTCGGTTGCATACCGATGCGATGGAGTGACCTAAATTCGTGCAAAAATCGAATCAACTGTCGCTCATCGATTGTTCCAAGAGAATCGCAATTTTGCCCATTTGATATTGTTACTGCACAAATATGCACAATAACGCGCAACATACCATTCGATTCCAAAGTTACATGACCTAATACAACGTAAATGGAATTGAGTCGTCATCGTTTTGTGCTTCGATGGTGTAATTTAAGGCTCATTGTTTGACCACAGCTACGTTTTAAGCTGACTTTCGATCAGTTAGCCACTGTGAGGTAAAAACGGTCGACAAGTTGATTAGTCATCCTTTCGAAATTCACGAATAAATTAAAGATAGGAGTTTTACATACCGCGCAAAAGCACATTAATTACTCGTGTCAGTCACATCTGCTCATCCACGTTCAACAACGAACCTCTCTTAATCAACCAAAACATTGAGTGCCATCTAATTTGATGGTTTGTAACAATGCCACGGTGTGGGGTTGGGAAACTGGACGAAATGGGCGGCAGCGGCAATCAATTTGAGTCCATTAAGCACCACCGCCACCGCACTGCCTCACCGAAAGTAGGAAGGATATAGTGTTTCATCATAATGCGAAGTCTTTGTCGAAGTTAATGATTCGGTGGTTGAATTAGGTGGAAATTGAGGTAGTAAGTACCTATCACAAAACAGATTTTATGCAGATGAACTTAATTGACTGGGATTGAAATCAATTCAATCCTACCGGTATTGCCAAAAAATCACACTTTTAATATGCGAAGGTTGATTGTTTGGAAATAATAAGTAGATTGATTTTATAGAGACCACATCACACTTGTATAAATTGCAATTCCTGCGTTCTAAATATTTTTACCCCAAAATTCAATAGAATTTTGTCGAGATCTTGAAAATGCTTTCCACGATATTAGCAAATGTATGTATATAAAATTAGTCCATAAATGGAAACCAACAGGACCTATCTCCCTAAAGTGCTTTCGCTACGGGAAGGCGTAATTTGGTAAAATGATTCTTTAGCGGGCCTTTACAGGCTTGAAAGCAGTTCATATATGACTACTGTTATGACTATCCCTAGTAACATTTTGGTTTTATGCGTGTTTTATAACACTCTAGTAGAGTAAGTTATGGTCTACATACAAGCATGCTTGATTTTTATCCATGAGATACCCACGTGTTCCATTACTAGACGAAAAATGTGTAGCATGTCGTCGCTTGAATTTGTTTTCCTAGGATACAAGTTGCTATGTTGAGTTAGTGCTCTTGAACAGTGTGCGGAGTTCAGAACGTTATGAACACGAACACGCGTTCTCGTGTTCAAAATGCATCTTTAGGAAATGCTAATATCATCTTCCAAACTTAGACGTACATGTTCATGATATAATTAGAGTCACAAGTCTAGATTTGATAGTTACGTTAGGATACGGCAGGCATGAAGAATGTTTTATAGAAGTCGATTTGAAAGCGAGCGGAGGGTAATATTTGTGATGGTATAAATCTCACGACCTTCCTTCTGCTAAGCTCCCGTATGAAAAGGGAGGGAAGAGTATCAGTGTGAAAGCTGATATCTCTCCATTGGCCAGTTTGATGGTATACCGAAAATACATTTATATCTTCATGATTTCCACTGACCCGACAAGGTGATTCAGGCATCATTTGCACAGTTTTATTGGAGAATTTCATGAAATTTGTATGAAAGTTTCTTGTGCAAATATTGCAATAAAATTATAATTAAAATAGAATTCAAATAAAGTTCTTAACCATATCTTTGAGAACATCTTGAACTACCTTTGTAGACGAAATTTTTGTGAAACTTAGAAATATTCCATGAAATGTCTGCAAGAAAAAAAAAATACTAGGCTTCTTTACTTAATAGAAAAGGGTTTTGTTAGTACCTTGATTAAGTTTAAATATATGTTACCAAAACTTAAAACTCAAGCATAAGAAGACTAAAAGTTATAACCTTAAATAACGCCATCATAGTCGAGTAAACATTCCAATAATTATGGATGTGTTTTTGGTTTAGTGCCATTTGGACAAAAATGAGCAATGAGTAGTGTGTAGTGAGAAGTGAGATGTTAGAAGTCAAGAGTAAATACAGTCAGGGTTTGCAGAAATCGCTCTCAATTGACAAATAACAACGATAAGAAAAAGACAAAAGCTATTCCCAATCATAGAAAGCTATGATAACAAATTTATCAAACTTGTATACAAGTGCCTCTTCTACGATATTTCACACGCTTAAGCGGGGCGAAGATAAACGCAACGATGCCTGGGAAAAACGCGAATGATCAGTTATTGACCGACCCAATTGACCAGCTGAACCGCTGGTTCGAGCACTTCGAACAACTTTTCAAGTGCCGGTCAGGCCACCACCAGCTCGACATGATCTGCCTAGGATCCGACGCATACATTTTACATTCCACATATTACATATACGGTTCGTTTTTCATAGGCAGTATACTTCGTTATGTCTCATGGTTTTTTTAGGGAGGATTTTTCCACGAATAAGTATTGATTGTCTTTCATTGAAAATAGAATCCGGCCTCCCATGGTTAATGAGTTTTTACGTAGGACTACGTCTGTCTTTTCTATATTGGGGTACACTTTGCGATTGCGAAAATTGGAGACCGTCACGAAAATATGATGGATTTTCATTTTTGTTTTAGACCATTCGATCAAGGATGAGTTAACGCTTTTTTGTATTCATCTGAAAATACTGATTTTTAACTATTTATTATCGATAATTGGTAAAAAGTTTGGAAATAAGCAACCAATTACCTACATGCATCGCAAGCACAGACATCAAAATCAAGCAACTTGCGGGTTTGGTACTAATCCTCAGTTCATACAAGATTTCATGAAGAGCGTGCGTAGCGGAGCGTACACAGCAGCACGAAGGTGGTTGTAGCATTTTCAACGGAAAACTATCACATTGGTGGTGGTCGTCGGCGTGACCAGTGGCGATGCTTAAAATTTATTTCAAATGGCCGTCGGACAATAATAGCACTAGGTGAAATTTCAACGCAAGGTTCCGACAAGCGATTGGTTGTAGTTAGTTGGGGAAAAAAATCGGTTCTTCTCAGGATCAGCACTTTCGTGAAAGAAAAGGTTGATTTGCGAAAATGGTCTGTTTTGATGGCATCGGCGTTTGGCTGGGTAGCTTGGTTGCTGTTAGTGTTTCCATCCATTCGAACAAACGCATTGATTCAAATCCCTCCGACGCGCGCTTCTGCTACCGATGGGGAACTTTCTGTCGTCGCCAAAAGATTATATATTCCACTTTGAAGACAATTCATCTTGGATCAACCATCTTTTGTATAAAATGGATGCCCGGAAAAAATCAATTTCATTTCCAATGACTAACAGAAACAAAACCAATGTATCTGCTAGAAATTTTCACTTCCCGCCGACGATAGCCAAAAAGATGACGTCACCACAGTGGAAAATTTCGTTCAGCTGCTTTAGTGTTTGAGAAGGCGCATGATTGAAAATAAAGGTTCTTTCCATGAACGTCATTGTCGTTTAAACGGATAAATTCGAAAATTTAAGCCGAATAGTATGTTTGTCAAGTATTTTTTGTGGTTTGTGCTAACGTAAGAACGACACGACACTCATAGGAAACGTTACGCAAGACAAGACATAACATTTATAGTTCTTACAATCGTCAACAATTTAAAAAAAAAATACCTTTTTCGACCGGTTTCGGGTGCAATGTCACCCATCTTCGGGACTATGTCCAACTGGTTACGATTTCTACACTTCCGATAGGGAGAGAAATTGCTTCACCGCATATAATATCGTGTAAAGTGTAAAGCAATTTCTCTCCCTATCGGACGTGTACGTCGCGTTTTTTTATGAGTGTAGTCTGTTTGTCTAGGTGAAGATTTTTCCCAACGATGAATTCCCTTTTCTTGGGTAAATAGTTTTAGTCCTGAAAAGGACTGTGTGGAATTAATAATTGAACTTCCTCTCACTTTTCCACCGGCCGGCGCCACAGAGAATGATATACGTAACGAATGCTTTCATCGCGGGCAGAAACCGAACGTTGCAAATAAATATATTTGCGTTTAATAAAGAAACACAAACTATGATGACAAATACCATCCATTTCGTATAGCTACGTAGTCCAACGTCACCTTAGCGTACAACCCGATTGGGCTACTATTTTTCGGGCACTTATCATGATTTGCCGATTTGCTTGCGACAAGTTGCATTCGACTGAGAATCCTGTCTCATTATTTTCTATTGAAAATTGGCCAGATAACGAACGCAACTTATTTCAAGCAAATTGGATGAGCATAAGTGCCAGGAGATTGATTTTGCAGATTTTGAAATTAGTTATTTGGCCATAACTTTGGAGCCCATAGTCGCCCCAAAGTTACGGCCAAATAACTAATTTCAAAACCTGCAAAATCAATTTTCTGGCACTTATGCTCATCCAATTTGTTTGAAATAAGTTGGGTTCGACAGAAAATTTTACACAGAGTATGAATAAATGTGAAAAATAAGATATACCAAGTGTTGTTTTAGACTTTTCTTATGTACTTCTCAACCCTTTCGAACAAACAAGAAAGGCATCATCACCAATAGGTGGATCAATTAGGGTTTTTTTTTATTATGGAACTAAATACGAGTTCGTTGGTTCAGAAAGGGATTACGTAGTAGGGCTGAATAGAAGAATTTATCCATCTTAAAGTCTCAAAAAAAGTCTTTTTGATTTTTGTTTTTTTATGTATTGTGTAGTATGATTAGACTTACGATAGCCAGCTAGTTTATAATTGTTTAAAATTAGTTTTGAATATCCGCGGAATTACGTTCCATTCCGTTAAAAGCTAGTTTTTGCTGGCGAAATTTTTGGAGTTCAAGGAAACGAATGAATTTCGTTTCGAATTACTTGAAAAGATTTATTTTTCTTCAAAATACCACACATCCTTATCTTTTCGGGACACGCAACGTTGTAAAAAGTACAACACATCAGCTTCTTGTTCACAACAAAAGGCGTGACTGCGTTGACTATCCAGGACCATGCGAGTCCCGGAGGGTTATGTGTACTTGAGTGTCATCCTACAGTATGGCCCATAAAAGAAAGCAAAAATATAAAAATCCTGGTTACGTATCTTTTTTCCATGAATACATTCACTAGATACAAATGTTTTGAATAGTAGAAATA
This sequence comes from Armigeres subalbatus, assembly GCF_024139115.2. NCBI lineage: Eukaryota > Metazoa > Arthropoda > Insecta > Diptera > Culicidae > Armigeres > Armigeres subalbatus. The sequence goes on along the minus strand of NC_085140.1, from coordinate 368,989,726 downwards.
ACACTTTAATGTGCAAAAACATAAGCTAAAAAAATTTTGCATTTTCATGGGGTACTATAGTAAGCCTGGCTACAGACTCAGTCGGCACCGATGGCAATATATAACCCCCCATACACACGGTCAAGCATGTTCGTTAAACAAAGACGAACTCCTCCGCCTCGAGAAAACAACATTTGACCACATTTGACTGTGTGTAGAGTTGTTTGACGAATCAAAAATATATGGGGGTTTATGCAACCTCACTACAAACGCTCAGGCATGTTTTGCCAACCTTGACTCCACATCCGACAACTCAAGCCAAAAACAAACCATTTTGATCTGTTAGACAAAGTTCTAGGTTCCCTCTAAGGACAATCCTCTCAGAATCCAAAACTAAATGCACTCGTGTTTTCAAGGGCACCCCCTTCAAAACGGGAACAACTGTAATTTTTATTATTGCACGCATGCTGCGACGTAGCAAAGCTGGAAAAATAAAAATGACAGTTGTGAGTGGCCCCCATTTGGATTGGGATGTCCTTAAAAAACGCGAATGCATTTAGTTTTGGATTCCGTGAGGATTGTCCTTAAGCGTTACATGTTTATCAAAAATTCCAACTAATATTGTTCTTGAGCACCATTTCTGTGATTCCTTGTGTTTATGTTGCGGATCAGGTGTTCGATAGTTTTCGACAAATAGCCTTATACTTATAATGAAGAAAATGAATGGAAGAGCTATAATCCTCCCCTAGAATATTAAAAAAGCTAGGCTTGTTTAAATAATGATTTTCCAATGTTTTCTAAGTATCTCTTACAAATTTTATTTTAAACAATTAATACAAAATGACATTTTTGCCTTTCTTGTACACTAAGTGGCTATATGTTCGCTTCAAAACAAACTTTTTATAGAAGGCTAGAAGACTCATGGCGTTATATATCAATCAACTGAACTCGACGAATTGAGGAGATGTCTGTGCGTGTGTGTGTATGTGTGTGTTTGTATACCCTAGGACAGTTTCCTATTGAAAATTGTGGACTATGCACACTTACTTTTTCTATTTCGAGCTTGGCAAATTGGGCACCGCTGTACTGCCGTGAATCGCAAGTCAGTCCCATCTGTATATGGGATCCATATACAGATGGGACTGACTTGCGACTCACGGCAGTGTAGCTCAGTAAATTTCAAAACTGAACTTCGGCAGAAAATTTCATTTATTACTGATTCTCAGCAAAATATTTGCTGTATCTCAGCAACTGAAACGTCACTTTTACTGAGATCTCGGCAAAAATCATGTTTGCTGAAATTCGGCGGTGCCCACCTCAGGAAAATAAACAAAACATTCTGAGACCTCGGCGAAAAAAAAATAAGCGTGTGGACTACGGATCGGACTATCGGCTCAAATGCTATGATCAAAACACTATTTTGATTATGCACGAGAAAGGCACCATTACTGCTGGGTGGTTTAATAAGTGTTTTTAAGTTACAGACGATCCTTCATTATTCATGAATCATCAGTTCGAGGAAATGCCGAGTTGCGGAACTCCTTGGAAAGCTGCATAATTTCACGTATCCACGGCGAAGATGTTTTTCGATCTAGGCAATTAGAGTGGGGCGTCATGGTCATTTTTCCAAATCAATGGTTTTTCGAAGCCATTCTGGATCGTGAACAACTGTGCAGAATTTGGGACCGATTGGTTGCTTCCTCGCTTTCCGCATCGCGTTTGAAGTTTGTATGGAAATTAGTATGGGAGAATGTATATTTTTGCATTTCTACTACTAGAGGTTTCAGTTCATCGTAAACCAAGTGGCACATTGCGTTAAAGTATAACCCAAAGGATGCCGAAAAGCTTTGCTGAAGAAGGCACGTTGCTGGAACCTCCACTAAAAAGTTATAACGCTTCGAAGACTGAGAGTTCAAACCATACGCAAAAAATCGTTTATTCTGCCAGCACTGCCGAGCTACGTAGACCAATAATTTAACTGAGTGTTATTTCAAAATAATTGATCTTATAGGGCTTTAGAGCTAATGGGAGCTATCCGGAATCATTTCACAAAGAAAAAAGTCCGACAAGAAGGAAGATTGGTTTTGCCCTTCGATAACCATAGGTCGTCCGGTAGTGCTGGCAGAAACATTGATTTCTTGCATATGGTTTGAACAATCAATTTTCGAAACGTAATAACATTTTTTGTAGACCTCCCAGCTACGTACCTTCTTCGGCAAAGTCTTTCGGCATCTTCCAGACTATATGCTAACGTATTGAGTCAAATGATTGATGATAAATTGAAGCCGCTAATAGCAAAAATGTAAAAAAGTACGTTTTCCCATACTAATTTCCATGTAAATTTAAAACACGATGCGGCATGCGGGGTCGCAACCAATCGAGCCCATATTTTGCACAGTTGATTGGGGTCCCAAAACGATTCAGAAAATCCTTGATCTCACTTGATCGGACGAAGTTTGCGTTTTTCCATACAACTGCGCCCCACTCTACTAGGCATTCAGCTGTATGGGAGGTGCTTGACACGTCTGGGGGCCGAGGTTCCTCATGTCCTCTTTCGTGCCAATAGATCCGCTATAGTCGTCTACAGGGTTTGCAGAAATCGCTCTCAATAGATAACGAACAACGATAAAAGAGAGGCAAAAACTGTTCCGAATCATAACAAGCCATGATAACAAATTTATCAAACTTATATACAAGTGCGAAAAAACAGAATCGGATAGGCAGCTTCCATAGAAAAATTGCGATTCTCGCTTTGTTTTCGCTCATTTCGTGTTGGTTACTGCACAGCTGTGTAGAACAAGTTGAAATACATCATCAGAGCCAGTGCTCCCCGCATTTGGAGCTTTTAAAAGAAATTTATCATGGGGTATAGCCTCCCGAATCAGTTCTCTATCATGACAACTTGCGAAAAAAGTCTCTCGCGGGATGCTACATATCGTATCAGTGATGCCAGATTGCTTCAACATCAATTCCGTAGATTCGCTAAAATTTTTTAACTTGGCGCTCTTCCACAATCCTAGTATACAGAACATTGTACGGCTGATCTCTAACTTTTCTCAATGAATAGAAATTAGATAACAACAAGACCACTGAAAAGACAAAATGTATAGTTACTGGTCTTGCTATATCTTAACTTTCATGAAAATCCAAAAAGAAATAGGTTCAAGGCATAGCTGCCCATGATTTCATAGTTGATGTATCAACCATTTGAAATTTTAGCGAATTTGACTTATTACACATTTTCTAGGGAAATTCAACCGCAGCAACATCGATACGTTGCTTGCTCAAAACCTCATTTAAGTACTTACGGGTTGAAATGTTTTGAATTTGCGATGATTGTCCCTAAATTATTCGAAATACATGCGAAAGTGCAATGGTTATTACGTCAACTATGAAGTCATGGGCAGATAGTGCCCTATACACACATTTCCACATTCGCCGTAATGGCAGTTGCTATACATATTTTTGACAGTAACTGTTTCCAACGCGGATACTACCTCTTTCAAATTTTATTTATTGAACTCTGTTGAAAATTTCAACATAGAATCAATTTAATATTATGGACTTCTTATTTTTCAAAATATTGCAAATTACTGAGCTGTTGAGCTGGCGGTGCCATAGCTGTGGTAATGTTGGTTTCCAACAATTTTGACGTAAATAGTTAATTCATAATTTGGCGTTAGCAGTAAGAACTATAAGGTCAGAACTAATCCAGTACATACATAAGTAAAATAAAACCCCATTTTAACACTGAAATTAAGATTGCAAACAAAGAAAGCCCTCAAAATATCGAGATTACTATCCATTAGACCTCTTCATGTTTTCAAAAAGTGTCAAAAATTCAACCGATCGGCGGTCAGCCTAAAATCACAATTCTCATGCTAAAATAAGTCTCCTGTCAAATTTTCAGCTTATTCGGATAAAATTTCGAGGTGGAATAACTTGTTTGAAGAAATCTCAGCGTGCAAATTTATGACAAATGTTCAGCTTTTGATTTTTAAGAATTTAACGGTAAATCGCACATGGGCAATTATATCACTCAAATTTCCAGGGAAAAAAGGAATAATAATATAATAAATTAACAATCATTTGTCATAAACTTAAGAATTTTGTAGAACAACGACTTTTGGGGGAAACAGTATTTTTATGCACTTAAATGCTTGAAAATCACTTAACATGGACAAAACGTGAATGGAACGAATCGCAATGTAGAGACTTGTAGAACACACCAAAAGCTTCCGTATAGAGGTTGTTGCGATAGTTTTTTTATATCTCTTGTTAGATTTTTTCCAAAATTGAAAATAGCCCAACACTAAATCGACTTGAGCCACCTCAAAATTTTATCCGAACTAGCTGAAAATTTGACAGGAGCCTTATTTTAGCATGAGAATTATGATTCTAGGTTGCCCAGTTGAATTTTTGATACTTTTTGAAAACATGAAGAGGTCTACTATCCATCCCTAACCAAACTTCAATTTAATCCAGGAATTTATCGAAAAAAAAATCTTGAAATGATCATCCTGGTGATATTTATCCAGAAATTCTTTGTAAAGTTTTCTAGACATTTTTCCTGTAAATACTTTAAACAATTCTATAGAAAAAACCTCCAGGAATTAATTCGGTAAGTCATCCAAAACATTATTCGTAAAAAACTCTTCCGGAAATTTGTTCAGAAATTCTTCTAAGGATTATTAAGGGAATTGCTTCAAAAAATCGTTCAGTAATATTTTCAGAAATTTCTACAGGAATTATTTAAGAAATTATTTTATTATTTTTTATTGAAATCGCTAGACGAAAAATTTCATTTATTCAGAAATTTATCCAGTGGTTCATTTAGAATTACCTCTAGAAAATTTATGGACGAAGCTCTAGGAGAATCTGAACGTATTACAAAGGAATTTCGAAAGTTTATTTAAAGAATGTTCTACATTCAAAAGTCTGAAGAAGAATTTTCAGAGGATTTCCCATAAAAACTTTCAAAGAAACTTCTTTTCCGAAGGTATTCCTGGAAGAATGTGCAATGGAATTACTGGCGGATTTTTTGAAAATTATTTGGAACTCTTGGAGTATTAAGTATTTTTGAGTGCATTTTTGAAAAGCATTCCTAAAGGAATTTCTGAGAGAATTGCTAAAAGAGTTTCCGAAGGAGCTTAAAAAAAATCCTAAGGAACTTCCGGATGAATCCCTGAAGTGTTTGTCGAAGGAATTAAAATTGAAATGTCAAATGGAATTTCCTAAAAAAAATGCCTAGATTTCTCAAGGATTTTTTTCGGGATTTATTTTCCAGGATTTATACAAATTGGCGAAAAATCATTTTTAAGAACAATTTCAGCGTAAACAAACAAAAAGGGAAAATATTTAGTTTAGTGGGTCGCGTACACCATGTCCCAGTTAAACTCTGCCAGTATAACTTTTTTAAGCAATAATGATGTGTATGTAATAAAATGTTTAATGAATGTTCGAGCTGTGTTATGAATTGTGCAGTTAAGAATCCAGACGACTGGGTTTGCTTGAGCCTTTAAATTACTTACGTTTATGACAGCGCAGTCTAATTATGTCTCTATGTTGAAGAGGGTCAACGGTAATTCAATATAATGGTCCTGCGAGTCGGATTATTGGGAAACTGTACGGTTCGAAGGACCAAATGTAGGAATCCGTAGATTTCCGCAGAAATTTTCGAATTTCCGTTGTTTTTATCTACGGATCCGTATATCCGTAGAAAGCATCCAATTCCGTTAATCTGCGGAAATTTCCGTAGATCTGGCATCGCTGCGTATATGTATACAGAGATGGTAAGTGAGAGACTTGCTCATTCTCTTTAGGATTAAATCCCTGGTCGTCTATATGATAAAAGGATGATGCGTGTATCCCTTTCTCAAACAATATTATTACGGCTTGTAACAGATGTGGCATCTGGGAACGAGCGTATAATCCCGGTAGTTATTCCAGCAATTAAAATCGTTTCGGAGTTTTTTTTCTGATATCTTCAGAAAAGTTGGCGCTATCTACTCTAAAACCTTCAAAGCCCGGTGGTTCCTTCATCTTGCACCCTAGAGTAAAAAGGTTCAAAACCACAACTTATATGTACAGTCGACTCTCTACATCTCGATGTTCTGTATCACGATATCTCTCCCTATGTCGATGGTTTACTCGGTCCCTTCAATCTACATACATTTGGGCACTCTACATCTCGATAACCTCCCTATCTCGATATCTCTCTATCTCGATGTGTTCTGATCATATTTTGTTCTGGATGTACTCTCCTTATGTCGATATGTTCAAATTTTTAGGCTACTAGACCATCTGTGGATAACAACAAACATATCAACAACAAGATATGACACTTGTTTTGTTGTCGCTTTTCATAGCAACGCGCTTTTTTGGATCTAGCAGCCATTTCAATTTTGCCTCCATTCCTCGATCTCTCCCTATCTCGATGGTCCCTTCAATATCGAGATGTGGAGAGGCGTATATCTGCCATAATTATGAAATTCGGAATCATAAAAAAATGTGATTAGGAAAATGTGTACACACTTAAAATAAATCGCAGATTTCTGTGAAATTTCACTCAAATCTAAACAGCAGAACCTTTCGGTAAAAATTTTACAGATCTTTTGGTGGTTTTGACAGTTGAGGCATTCCACGGGGGCATGTCAGTCGATCCTGAGCGACCATTTCGAAAATATTTGAAACTCTGCACAGTTTTTCAATTTCATCTAAATCGTCATTTTTCGATATCAAATCTTCATATTGAGTCACGACCAACTTTTCAAAAGGGTGTATGTGAAAATGGTTCAAAAATATTTAAAAAGCTGCACAGCAAAAACGGAATGTTCGATTGTTATGATTTTTTCAGCAAAGTTAGACAACTAAATGGTGATTCTTAAGAAAATGTGCACAGTAAAAACATTTTTTTGCCTTTAAAAATATCATTTTGTCACAAAAACTCAAATATCTCAAAACCCTATCTTTTTTCGAACGTTTTCGAAAACGGTCCATTATATTAGCTATCTACCATAAAAATTTGGTGATGGTAAACTAATAAACAAAAAAGTTATGACATTTCAAACATTTCACAATTTTCACATTTAGTAAAAAAAAATTTTTTCTGTGTAAGTTATTTCGAGAATTGCAGTTTGATGCAGATTTTATTGTTAAGGGACGTGATTTAAACAAGTTGTTTTCATGATATTTTGATTTAATTATTCATAGCATCTATAAGAAACTTAGACACGATCCAGTGTTGTGATCAAAAGTATTGATAGTGTCATAATTTTCATTGCACGTGACTGGCGAAAAATTCTTTTAATAGTGTTGAAACCTGTTGATAATAACGTTGATAGAAACATATCAGAAATGTTATTTTTAAGACAAAAGCTGCAAAATCAAAGATTTATATACACGTGTACGTCTATAGTTTACCTGCAAAAAATATACCTTTTAGAGAATAGACTTTATGATCGGGAGGAAACGGGTATCTTCAACAACAACAAATGCATGATAGGTACATACCATGACAATGCTCACGAAAAAGCAAAAAAATTACTACTACTAAGGTTGTTAAAGATCTTATAGTAATTTTTTCTTCAGTCAACAAATGACACCAAACTAGTCAGTAAAACTTAAAAGTGATTTTGTTTATTGAAATATTACGAACAACATGAGTAGCCGCTTTCTCAACTGTTGTAGGCCGTTTGATGGAAAAAAGTGTTCAAAAGAGTTACGAAATCTCACCGAAAGCACCATAGATAAACTGAAAGCGACCGGTTATGCTCCAATGTCCACATTGAATACAAATTTACGCATTTGCACGTCCTGCCGTCTAAACGTTGACAAAAGAGCAATCTGTATATCATCGGTTGAGCAGAGCGCAGGAAGTTCGAAAACGACAGCAACTGAGGAATTGCCAGATGTATCGACAACAACTGAGGAATTACCAGAAGTATTAAGTGCTGAGAGCCTTGCCACCGTACCATCAGCGAAATCTGTTTCAACAAATCAATCGGAAGATGAGTGTATCCAAAAGGTCAACATCGAACGCTTTAACGAGGGCATAGCTGGGATAAAAGTGACTCCGATTAAATGGAGTAAGATGGACTACGTTTATTACCCGGAGAAAAATACCGTGAAATAAACGAAGCTGTACGAAGAAACCTCTTCAAATTAGGACCTGATGATGTGGAAAATACAGACTACGATGAGGTAATTATAAATATGAAGGAAAGGTTCTCGAATGCAGCCACGACAAGGAAAGAAAATTATTGATTTTGTCGATGCTGCCAAGTTCGTGGTCTATTCAGGATGCCATTGATGAGTTCAAAACCAATAGAAATACAGTAAAAGAGGCAAAACAATTGAAGAATAACTGTCTTTCAACCAAAAATACTAGGTCTAGTACTGCATTAACAGATGAGACAAAAGAAATAGTAGTTCAATATTTTGAAGATGATGAAGTAAGTCGAGCTATGCCTGGTCAAAAGATTATGTATCAGTAAAAAAGATGGAAAGCGTCAAGCAACCCAAAAACGATTAATGATGACGACTTTGAAAGAAGCGTACACACGCTTCAAGTAAAGTCACGATGATATTAAAATTGGATATTCCCCATTTGCAAGCCTTCGGCCAAGTCAATGTAAGCTTCTTTCCAATTCAGTATCACATAATGTTTGTGTGCACAACCCATGAGAATATTAATCTTATTTTACATAGTTTGAAAAGAATCAATTTAACAAAGGATATTAAAATGTTAACTGGTAGTCTTTTGTGTGAAAATACAACATCAAATTGCTATCTACGATCTTGTTCGGATTGTCCAGATTCTTCATCATTGGAAAATACTTTATTCGCTGAGTTTGAAGAAAAATATATTGATCAGTTATCATTTGAGCAATGGGTGACCACGGATAGGTGTGACATAGAAACTATTGTAAAACCTGTAGATGAGTTTGTGTCATATTTTTGCTTGAAATTAGAAAGTTTCACGATTTCATTATAACAGAACAATCCAGCTTTTAAAAATACGAAAATACATTACAAAATGGTGAATTTTTAGTCATTTGTGATTTTTCTGAAAATTACAGCTTTGTATTGCAAGATGAAGTGCAGTCCCATCACTGGAACGTACAACAAGCTACAATTCATCCATTCGTTATTTATTTTAATGGAAGTACGCAAATTGAACACTTAAGTTTTATTATAATTTCCGAAGATTTAAGACACGATTCAGTATCCGTAAACTTGTTCATTGAAAAAATGATTAACTTTTTACGCGTTGATAAGCATAAAGAAGTCAAAAAGATATATTTCATGTCTGATGGAGCAGCGTCGCAGTACAAAAATCGTAAGAATTTTTCGAGCCTATGTCAATTTAAAATTTAAATCAATATACGGAATTGATGCAGAATGGCATTTTTTTGCTACATCACATGGCAAAGGTCCTTGTGATGCTATTGGAGGAACAATAAAGCGCATGGCCACAAGAGCAAGTTTAGCCAAAGAACGTGAGCATCCAATTAAAACTGCGAAAGAACTTTGCCCAATCAAAATCGTAGAAAAGAAAAAGATTTAACCAAATTATCATTTTGTTTTACTACTACTGAAGAGTACGAAATAAAGGCTTCAGAGCTCAGCGAGCAATTTAATAACGCGAAAACGATCCAAGGAACCCAAAAATTTCACTGTTTCATTCCATTGTCGGAAAATAAAATTAAAGCAAAACTATACTCAAACTGTGCTGATAATAATTCAAAAGTGTTATTTTAAAAAATTTGAATAAAAATAAATAAAAAATAAGTATTAATAAACTGTTTTCAAGTGATATTTTAAAAAATTTGAATAAAAAAAAATAAAAAATAAGTATTAATAAACTGTTTTCATGATATCATAACCCATACCAAAATTCAAACCCAAAACTCTTAGAGTTTCTATAACAACATTGTGTAACTGCCACATTTAATTTAATACTTAGGATAATATTAATTCATTTTTATTTATTTATACATATAATATTTATACATATAATATACATAATATCGATGAATACATAAATATGGAATATCATACAAACAACTTGTATAACTCACGCAAGGCCCTTAACAATAAAATCAGCATCAAACTGCGATCCTTGAAAAAAAAAATACACGGAAAGTTTTTTTTGTTTACTATATGTGAAAATTGTGAAATGTTTGAAATGTCATAACTTTTTGTTTATTAGTTTACCATCACCAAATTTTTATGGTAGATAGCTAATATAATGGACCGTTTTCCTAAAAAATTACGTTCGAAAAAAGATAGGGTTTTGAGATATTTGAGTTTTTGTGACAAAAATGATATTTTAAAGGCAAAAAAATTTTTTTTACTGTGCACATTTTCTTAAGAATCACCATTTAGTTGTCTAACTTTGCTGAAAAATCATAACAATCGAACATTCCGTTTTTGCTGTGCAGCTTTTTAAATATTTTGAACCATTTTCACATACACCCTTTTGAAAAGTTAGTCGTGACTCAATATGAAGATTTGATATCGAAAAATGACGATTTAGATGAAATTGAAAAACTGTGCAAAGTTTCAACTCAATAGAAAATCATGAATTAAAAATTTTCTTAAATTTTGATGCTGTTGCTTGGAATCGCTCAGTTGAACAAAGGAAAATACCGCAGAAAATCGGTGAAATAATTACCGAACAAATCTGTTGTTGAGATTTCGGTGAATTGAAGCAAAATTCACCGAAATCTGTGAAATGATTTAAGTGTGTTTTTTCTGCTATATAACATTGAAAAGTTTTATATTGTATCGCTCATAAAAAAAATCTACTCCGCCGCTTATTTATAATCGCAACAAAAAAGGAGCGCCAGATAGTCGCCTAAGAAAAACATACCTCCAGAAAAAGAACTACTTTGAAATTTTTGAAAACTCGGCCACCATGTGGTGGATTGTGGCGATGAATACATTGATAGCACGTGCTATTTGCACTGCGGATACATTTCCCACATCTATGAGAGCCTTGGAAAATTATCAAGAAAGTTGTCATTTTGTTGGAGGTACAATAAAAGAAATTTAATACTTTTCAGAATCCTGCAGTTACTGACAAAAATCAATAAGTGAGCTTCCTCATGACAACCCTCCCAGTAAGCTTTGTGATTCGCAGCGCCAAGCAACACTACTTCCACCGTACCGAGAGGTTCATCGACACTTGTCCATACTGTACACACGTACCGTACAAAAGTGCTATTTTCTGCAAATAAACATATTATTTGCATATATAGTACAATAAATTTAAAAGCACGAACGAACACACCACTCAATCCCGGGAACAACAAACTGACGGGCTACAACGACGCCAACAATAACAATAACAATTGACAAAGTAAGCACGACTTGTCCCCGCGAAGTGCGACTCGGCTCGCTACAAAACACAACATGCCCCACCTCCTGTGCAATTCTCGGCAGCTTTTGCAGTACCATCGTAAGGGTTCTGACCGATGACGATGACTATACCGCCCCATTCAACCGCGCATCGTTCCCTTCCCGAGTTCAACACTCCTACCGAGGCGGGGGGCTCCAACCAAACCGAACTAAACCGGCAAAGTGCATCACCATCGAGTATTAAGTGTAGTTAGGTGGGCAGTATATTTGCATTGAGTAGAATTTATACAATCGTTACACTCACTCTTCGCTCTGCTCCTCCGTGTGACATCCAGCGTAGTGTAATTCCATTCAAACCATCATCATCACTCACTCAGTCACAGAATATGTACAGCGCTTTGAACTATTATAGTGGTGATCACCGCGATATTACCCCGACGAAGACGACGATGACATCTGAATCACAGCGAGATGTCATCACACTAGGCAGCACCCACCAGCTCGACAGTCAACAGGACATGAACTACCATGACGACGATAAGGAAAATCTCTGCACTCGCTCTCCACGGTGCGTTGATTTGAATTTGATTGCAAGTTGTTGGTGCAATTTGGTTGGAGCTTTGGTTTGACACACAGATGAAAGTTCAAGCGAGGACATGTGAATTTACGCTTTGGCATTTCCACGCTTCAGTTTTTTTTATTCAACAAGATTTCTTGATATTCTTCATAATTTTGAAAACGTGTGAACTACTTTAATAGAATCGGGAATATTTGTAAAATATCGTAAAAAAAGTTTAATAAGAACATTTACAACATCTCCTGAATGAGTTCTTGAAGAAAAAGTAAGAAAAATCTACTGCATCATTTGGAAAATTTGTCCCCCGTAGTTACAGCTATTTCCAATGCATCGTTGAAAAAGGGCTGTTATAATTTATATGTGATATCAATTATGTAATACCTGTTAAATGATAAAACTTTACATCATATATCAATCCGAATCAAACTTACCTCGAATCGAATTGGGCGGTTTCTTCTCGTGCGGATGGCCCCCGGTCAGCCCGAGCAATTCGCCCGCTCCCAGATCACCGCCGGCCGCGGCTGCAGCCACCGCAGCGGCCGCCGCCAGCAGGCTGCTACTATTGAGCGAACCGGACGAGCTCCCACCGCCATTCGCCGACTGCGGGGGCGGAGTTGTACTGTCGGCCAAATCACCGGACGCGGCTGCCGCCGTCAGCGACGAACAGAACGCTTGGAAGTCCTGCTGGTTCATCATGGCGCTGCTGGAGGATGAAGAGGAGGATTGGCGGAGGTTGTTGCTGCTGGCTGTGGCAGAGGCACTGGCAGTGGTGCCCCCACCGGAGGGTGTCCCGCCATCGCCGTTCAACGGCTGCATCAGTCTATGGCTGAGCTTGGGAAACTCTCGGGTATCACGAGTAAAGCTATGACTATTGTTGACACTATTACTATTGTTACTGCTACTAGTGTTGGTATTACTACTGCTACTGCTACTACTGGTATTTCTTAAAGGCCCTAGATTTGTATCACGTAATTCAGTCGTTGCGGCAGCTGCTATGCTTGTGGTTGTTGTATTTGTAAATAGGTTTCTATTGTTTTGATTATGTTGCTGGTGGAGCTGTTGCAGACTCCGGTGACTATTGGCGATTTCGTTCAAGAAATGCCGGGTGTCGTTGAGCATGGAACTGCCATTGTTTTGCGTTCCGCCGCAGGAAGAGGTGGAGGAGGAGTTATTACAGTTGGCTAGAGAGTTCTGCTGCTGTTGTTGATGCTGCGGAGGCGGTTGACTTAATCTCGATGAAAGCTTCGGAGCAGCAGCCATAGCTGCTGCGGAAGCTCCGCCAAATATACCGACACCGTTACCGGTTCCTCCCCCTCCTCCGCTTGTCGTCGAACTGCCTCCATCGCCAGCGTTGAGAACCGTTCGATTGCCTTGAAATTTACTATTCCAGGTCTGGTTGAAGAACTCGGTGAATTCGCTATCCATTACTTGACGAACGCTCAGCTGTTTCTCACACACGCGCTTTTTAGTATTCACAATCACTCAATCACACTCTCGCTATGATCAACACCCTTCTACTAACTTCCGCGAAGGTATGTTTAAAATAGTCACTTTCCCTTAAGTCTTGAGTGCCACGCACTCGCACAATATTCGGCCACAAAGCTGGGATTAGGTAGGATACAAGTCCTCAATACATTCCACAGTCATCTTAACTGAACGTTCGTTGGTTCCCGGCGGTCGAATAGTGTCGACTAGATAAGTTATTGGAATTGTTAGAATGCGTAGCGTCTTGGTGTTGTTCCGGTTCACCGCACAGCTTGATTCACCGTCACACAAACAATATCTCCTATTAACGAGGATGATGTGGACTGTTCTTCTTATCTTGTCCACCTTCTGCAATCTCGATAAACGTGAGCTTCCACGACCTAAGACTAAGGATACTCCCGCGAACGAGGTAGGTTGAGGGTTCAAACACTTTTCACTTTCGTAATCCGCTTATCACACTCACGTCGTCGCCGTCGTCAATGTTTGCTGAACAGAGGTGCGCTTTCTTCTTCTCTATTGTTTGCGTTTATAATTAACTTGGTTTGAAACCTGTTGTAGCAACGTGGGGATCCTGTGAAATAGTATCATATGAAATAAATCTAACGAAGATTACACCGTAACCACTGATCCCACGCTCGGAAGCAACACCTTTAACGGCCACAAAACGATTGGACGGTATCCGAAAATGACACCGGGTGAAATAGGTGTCCTATTTTGATAAACGTGCTCTTGTGGGGGGTGTTGCTTGCGCGATTTTTTGTGGGTCGGCAGAGTGGAAGGGCAAGGGCAGCAGTTTCAGCAGTTATCGTGTTCTCGCCATTCGGTTGAAAGATTGGGGTGCAGAATGCACCTTGCTTTATCACTGTTATCAGCGAAAACGATGCAATGCAGGAAGAGGGAACTGACTGATAAGGACCCCGTGTCAATGATATTTTTCGTGCTTCATATGGTTGCAATGCACCAATAATTGATTGAATATGTATTCGTTCCAAATTTGAGGTGACATCTGTATGTTAAGGAAGAAAACAGAATTTGTAGGATTGTGTCCAGACTGCTACTGTTTGCTAAACGAAGGTAGCAGAACTTTGAACCACGATAAGGGCAGAATTTGTAACATGTTTATTACTCAGATCCGGTATGTCTACACAGACAAAATAGTTTGTTGAAATTTACTCGAAAAATAAGTCATACAAAAGAATTGCCAAAAACAGCGTAAATTCAAACGATTTATCGCCTGAACAATAAAATAAATTTGAATTATTCTTCCCGGAAAAAAATATATAAATATAACCAAACTACGATTCAACGTTTACAGATATTTATTTAAAAAGTTGTGTACACTCAAATCGCAAAGTATTTATTGAGGAATACACTTTTGTGTAATTTTTCATCGTATCAAAATAAATGCATGTATATTATCTTTCAGAATATTCAAATTTATGCCAACAAAATTATGCCATTATAAAACATTTTCTTGTATCTGGAATGCGTTTCATATATGGACAAACTTTCGAAAATTCGTTTTGTTTTGATGATATTTTGAGAAAATTAGTTGAATACGGCACAAAACTTAGTAGAATTACAAAGCTTTGATATCATACAATGGTCTACATAGCAACCAACGTATCATTTATCTTACCCGAGGATGCCAAGTTTCATACAATTATAAAGAAGAACTGTGCAAAAGATTTTTAAAAACTTACCCGAGCACAAATAAATAACTAATTGATAACAAATTCTGTTATCCGGTTATCGGACATATTGATAACTGAACTTGTTATCAATTTGGCTGACTTAACAGCCAACATAACAAAAATGATACCAGAATTTTATTCGTGAAATAACTACATGAAAACAAATTAAGTTATCACTGATACCAAATTGATAACACATTTTGTTATACATGTTATTTACCTAAATAACTAATTTTGTTATCATTTAGTTATCAGCCATCACTGTTCTTTCAACGAAAATAGTTTAATCTTCTTTGCCGACTTCGTTACGTGATTGAAAAATGGCGATATTCACTGGGATTCAAATTCGAATCAAGTGATTATACGGCGTCGTCTCTAGGTACTCACCCAATTACGCTTTCTTGAGGAGCAGAAGAGAAGAGCAATACGCTTTCTACAATCTTGCATTTACTGAAAACTATTTATAATCAAATCATGATGCCATATGACCATTTTATGTAAATAACAGTCAGCTGTACAGAGTTGAGAACAGCATAACTTATTAATAACAAACTTTATTATCCAGTTATATTGATAACTAGAATTGTTATCATTTTGGTTGAATTACCAGTCAATATAACAAAAATGATAACCGAATTTAATTCAAAATAGCGAACCAGCAATCAATTAGAATAAATACGGTTTATCGTACTTTTATTGATTTTATTGATTTTTCCAGTATAGTAGGTTTATACATAATAGGCCAAATAATTGTTTATACATAATAGGCCAAATTAGGTTAGTTTTTCTCTCTAATTGTCAATCATTAGGTTACTAGCAGCGCCATGCTGTAGATCGATTTCGGTTCTAGTTTTATTCTAACTAAACCACAACCTTGTAATTCGCAGTGAAACGTTTCATGTTTTCATATGCATATATAAACAGCAACGCTGCTGATCCCAGCAAGAATTAATCCGTGAAAAATTTTGCCATTTGGCGAATCCAGGGTCGGGGTCGACAGTTTTCGGGAGCCCGTAAATGTACGAAAAAGGTTGATTTTGGTACATACGGTTATGTGAGGGCCAGGGCCATGACTCAAAGCCCCTCCCCCTCTTCCTTAATCCGGCCATAAGTGAATCCTCTCGCTAGTCAAATCAACCTCAAGTAGTTTTTATTTATATAAAGCCAAACCTATCAGCTCAGTCGATGTTCTAGGACTTAATTCCTTCGGCAGATATGTTTTTATCGTTTCCGGCGGGTTTATATGATATTTTCTCATGCGAAAATCACGAGTAAGGTTGAGTAAATTGTGGAAAACTAAAATTAGGATTCGTATGGGTACCGAGTCCACAACGTGCATTTTAACCTACAATGTCTGCCACGTTTGCCGGGTCGACTAGTTAAAACATATTTTTTGGGTTACTGTGACAAAACACCTTCCAAAGGGTTTTCTATTTCACATCTCAATATTCCCATGCGTCGACCGTCCTTTCAACATCGACTATTGAAGGTTTGGCTGCAGATGATCTAGCTCTGGTTTGTCTTTTGCGTCCAAACCTAGGTTTAAACTGTCAATAGTTGAGCCCATTGCTAGATCGACTAAAGTGCGAGCATGATTGTTTTCTCCACAACAGACCAGATCGTTGCAATTTCTTGATTATCCGACATTTCCAGTTAAAATTTCCGTTTCTCAATTATATAAGCACTGTGGATCCCAAGATGAATTATGTTGCGGTTAGCTTGGCGGTTAGTCAAGATTATTCACCGTCCCTGAATGAGCACATGCCCTTGGATCATATGTTCCGGGAGCTGCAAGGCCATTTTAAGTACTTAATAAACTACAACGCTTAATTGGTTCTCATATACGTATTTCATTATTCAACGATACCTGGAATGAAAGTAAAGTTAATAAGCATAGCATAAAACAAATAAGAAAATTTCAACTCTTGTGTAAATTCCTTTGTTGACAGAGTAATAAACAAATCAATAGATATCGAGGGTAACGGGGAAAATCACTCTCTGCTTAGACGAAAATTTCAGTTCAGTGTTTGGAAACAGTTCTTGTCACAATATTCATAGCATAGGCCGGCTACATTTAACAGAAGTAGTATGTTGGCAAGGGTAAAATGCTTAGCCCCATTTCTGAACGACGCGAAATTTAGAAGAAAATGTGTATTGATAATAAAATTTGTTATTATTCAGTTATCAGTTAATCACATGATTGATAACTAAATATCAAAATGATAATAAGGATAACTAATCGTGTTATCAGTTTGATATCATTTCAGTTATCTGCCTTTGCTCGGGTACACATACAAATTTTCCAATTTCTTATAGAAATGTTGTGTAAAACCCGTACAAACTTACATAATTTTCTCACATCTGCATAATAAGCTTACGTGTTTTAAATTAAATTTTAATAATTTTGCATATATAAAGATTTTATACAGTATTGTGGGAATAATTGCTGGTTGGGTGTTTGCGATGGTTTCAATCGTTGTACTATAAAGTTCTTTGTGCGAGTTTTTTTGGGAAGGATTGAGTTTTACCTATAGGAGATGATTTATAAAAAAACTGTTATAAAAAACTGTTATAAAAAACTGTTATAAAAAACTTTTATAAAAAACTTTTTACAAATGAAATGTAGATTAAAATTTACATTAGTAAGTCAATTTGTTACTAACAAACCTATTTCTAAACAAAGTGAGGCATGATCTCATTTTTAAAAGGCCAATAGATTGGCAGCCAAGTAGTTTTAAAATGACAAACACGATAATATAAGTTATATACGATATGTATTTATAGAAATTCTACAAATGTTGTAACTGACGTATCTAATTAGAATTAAAATAGGTGTAGGTAAACAATACTAAGTAACACATATGTGTAAAAAAACCCTCAAGAGTCTTGATCCTCTATAAATTTTGCTTTGGAATTTGAGCCAAACGGTATTCAGTAAGGCGTAATGCTCAATCAGAAATGTTCAACAAATTGGCATTATTCTTTTGGTACACTAGGTTTAGACCCTTGAGAAATAGAAGTTGTCTTGGAGTACGAACCATCCAAAAATACTGTGTTCGCTTCGAGAGTAGACATTTGTTTTATAAGATTTGAGTGTGAAATCTTGCCAAAAATCGATTTATTAAAGCAGTGGTTCTCAAACTTTTTCTTGAAAGGTACCCCTTCGAACTTTTGCATTAATTGAGTTACCCCCTATGTTTTTTTGCTGTAAAGGAAAATAATCGTATCTCTTAAGATGTATGAAAATTGGACCTGAAAACTAACGGACTATATGCTGCCCATAAATTCATAATAGTCCCATGTTTGCTTGATTTCTTATCTATATGGGACTGTTATAAATTTATGGGCAGTATGGCAGTATCCATAAACATTTCTGAAATTTTCATTTTCTTCGAAATCACCCAATTCAAATTAATTGCATACATCGAGCTTCCTACAGAACTTTTTGGCTTCAGAGCGTATTGAAAGTAGGATTCCGCGCTTCTTCCGAGAGAACCTTCCGAGCCTCTTGAGGAAAGACTTCCGAGTCTCTTGAAAGGCGGTTTTCGAGCCACTTAAAAGGAGGCTTCTGAGCATCTTGAAAGGACGCCTCTGAGCTGCTTGAAAGTTTGCTAGTATGAAAGCATGTACGTATGAAATGAGGCTTTCGAGCCTCTTGAAAGGAAAGGAGAACATCCGGAGGAATTCCTGAAGGAACTTCCAGAGGTATTCTTGAAGGAACTTCCGGAAATATTCTTGAAGGAACTTCCGGAAATATTCTTGAAGGAACTTTCAGAGAAACTCCCGAAGAAACTCTAGAGGAATTCCTGAGGGAACTTCCGGAGGAATTGCTAAAGGAACTTGAGAAGGAATTGAATCATTTGTTTGAGAAACTGCATAAGTCCATTTTACACAATTTCGAGAAAACAACAAAAAACTGTTTTTGGACAAATTGGCACCGAATCTGCCGATTTCTTCGATACAGATCAATAGTTTTTGGCAAAACTCAACACCCTGGGGCACTTCTGGTGCAAAACCTGTAAGCACTACTCCACAATTGCTCTTCAAAGTGCGTGGACATATGTAGTTTCTCAAACAAACGAAAAAAAAATCATACATTCCTGAACAAAAAATTTTTTTTCGTATTTTTTGCCAGAATACGTATTTTTGGACGAGGATTCAGAATATATAAAAATCTCATTTTGGCCAAAAATGTTACATATGCAGTTTCTCAAACAAACGGTTCAATTGCTGAAGGAACTGCTGGAGAAATATCCGGTGGTATTCATGAAGGAACTTTCGGAGGAATTCTTGAAGGAATTTTTGGATAAATTGCTGTAGAAATCCCGGAGGTATTCATGAAGGAAGTTCCGGAGGAATTCCTGAAGAAACTTCTATACGAATTCCTGGAGAAACTTCTGGAGGAATTCCTGAAAGAACTTCCAGAGGAATTTCTGAAGGATTTTGCGGAGGAATTACTGAAGGAACTTCCGGAGGAATTGCTGAAGGAGCTTCAGGAGAAATTTCTGAAGCAACTTCAGAAGGAATTTCTGAAGGAACTTCAGAAGGAATTTCTGAAGGAACTTCAGAAGGAATTTCTATAGGAACTTCCGGAGGAATTTCTGAAAGAACTTCCGAACGAAATGATGTAGTTAATTCCGCATCGCTTCCTCCGATCACCAATGGTGAGACGCCGTCACGCCGCCACCGCTAACTCAAAATTATTCATCACGCCGCCGCCAATTAAATTGCAATCAGCGCACAGGTCTATCCCGGAACCGGTTCCGAAACCTGATCAAGAAGGTTTAAAATTATATTATAGGCAAACCTATGATTGTTTTTTTTTTCTCGATCTGATTTCGAAAAGTCGAAATCTTCGTACAACTAACAGCTTTGGTAACGAACTTCAACTTATGAAACAAAACTGTTTCCTTCGATTTCCGGATTTTCCCGGAAGTTGCCAGAAGTAGAATCAAGATCTAAAAAATGTTATCCTACATTTTTGTCATGGTGAATCATTAAGTTTGTTATGTCGCATGCTATGTTCATTTCAAAAACCAGATTCCACAGGGTCTCCGGAATTGGTTCCAGGTGTGCCGGGATATTTGGATCAACTGAATCAAAAAGATCAAAATAAATAGTAGAAATCTAAAATTAGTTTCAAAATAACTCTCGCCAAAAAATGCCGATAATTGATATGCCTCATGATACATTTCAAAGTATACTGCTATATGTCCCCAGTTAGAGCCCCGGAACTGGTTCCAGTGTGGCCATCATGCTTCCGAATTCGTTCAGAAGCATCGAAAATGAGTTTTCTTCATGATACGGGTATAAAAAGACGATATTGGTACGAATAACAAACATAAAAGTCAAAAATGTCCTAAATGGCCACCCGACAGACCCCACTGGGATTCCGTATAAATCCGGAACCGGTGCACAGTGGGGGGCCCTCATTCAAATCCCGGACAAAATCTGAGATTGCGTTCAAAACTTCACCACAGAGTTATTTTGAAACGTTGAATTCATTTTGAATTTAAAATAGTTATCCGACATACTTTATGTTATCCAAGGGCTTCCGCAAGCCCAAGTCCTAGGATCTAGAACAAAGACAGCGTCCTCATTTTAATATTGCACCAGTCAATTTCCCGCTTTGGCGGGAAATTGCTATGCTATGCACAATTCACCACACTAGCCACCGGAAAGTAGACAAAAAAAAATAGATTTTAATACATAATACCAGATCTTTTCGAATCTTTCCCAAAAAAGTTTGGCCAAATTTCATTTTCCCATACATGTTTGTGCGGGAGACACTTAACGAAATGAACTTCAACAAGACAACAAAACATCACCAAAATTGTGATGCACAAAAGAGGTTGGGGATGCAAAGGTTAAGAAAAGAATTCCGAGCATCATGATGGGAGGTTTTCGAGCTCTTGAAAGGAGTCTTTTTAAAAGGGTCTTCCGAGCCTTTTAAAAGAAGGCCTCCACGCCTGCTGAAAGGGGCTTTCGAGCCTTATGAAAGGAGGCTTCCGAGCTTTTCAAAAGACCCCGAGTAGCACACTTGTCATACACGAGTTTCTATAACTCATATACGATCAAATCGAGTCACATAAGTGCTGCTGTACTGCTGTACAGCACTTATACTGCTGCTGTACTGCTGTACGGCGGCGACTTAGCCGGCGCCACGCCGCCGTTGCCCTCGGCGGCGGCGGCTCGGAACGGCGCGATTGAAAATTATCATTTCGTCGAGCAATAACTTTTTGAATATTATTTGCATGCCTTGTGCATTGATGGCAATACGCATAATTTATATTGTACGCTGTTGAGTTATCCTCCAGGAATACAATGAAAAAAATTACCTAAGATTCCTTCAAAAATTTCATCGGGAATTTCTTTATTATGTCATCCCATGATTTCTCCAGGATTTTTTCTGGAAATTTCTTCATGAATTTCTTTAACAGTTCGTCCGGGAGGGTTAGTAATTAAAATCCTATCAAAAATCCCATCCTATAAATCCTAAATATCCTTTCTTAACCTGGTGACCACAAAGCAAGGCCATGCAGAAGGTGACTGAATCCATTTCCTGGTACGGTGTAAGTTTATTTTGATACTTCCTTATGCCTATGAGCATATACTCATAATACAACAATCAGTATACATAAGAAATACATCGATACAATAAAACAGGACTTAGCAATCTTCAGTTTTTATGTTAATTGGTGCCTCGGAAGTATTCTGCGGAAAGTCGTTGTAGAGCAGCTTACAATGGATCAAAATCAAAAACATAAAACACTTTGTTGAAATTGGAATACCCCAGAGCGTCTGAAGGAGAAGTTCTCCAAAAATACAAATATAAGAATATTCCACAATTTTTGTATAACGAGTTTCTATACCGTGGGGGACCGAAATCCATCCAGCACCGAAATCCGTCCACTTCGTGAGATATCAATAAATTAAAGGGGGTTTGGGGGAATTGATTTATGAATCATGTATCTTATTTTTTTTTCACAAATTACGTAACGCTAAAAGAAGAAAAAGTGAGTTCTAATGCGTATTAATACAGTCAATTTAGGTTCAATAACAATTGGCATCAATATTTCAGCTCGAAAACTTTTTTCATCACCTTTGGAAGCTTTATTGGTTCGGTTATGGGCACCCTATTTTAATGACAAATCGTTCAATATCACTGAGTTTATCAACAAAATATCAACAAACTTATTTTCATGCTGTTTTTATGCATTTTCTTCGAATTATTCAGTCATAATTTATTATAATAATAAGTTTTATTATTTATTTGTTTTTTTTTAGGCGCATCTAACGAGTGTATATGCGCTTTTTGGAACTATGCGTTGACCGATTTACACGCAACAAGTTGCATTCGACGGGGAATTCAGTCTTATTGTTTGCCATTCGAAATTGGACCTTTAAGACATTTCCTTCCGACGTTGATGACAAATTATCATTTATTTTCATAGGGATCCCTCATTGCGAAAATAAATTGTCGGCGATGTATAAATGCAATATATGCCCTTAAAAATTATTTTATTCCAGATCTTTCGAGAATTTCCTTGAGAATACGCCCTATTGGCTGTTAGATCTTTCCAAAAATGGATAATGCTCTATGTGATCTATATAATTAAATTGGATACGCCTTTAACAAGAAGGCAAATGCTATTTGATCCAAATGATCCCTAACAGCATGTTCATTTCGAAAAGCATTTTAAAAAAGGAGCTAATAGGTCTGTCATTTCCCACATAGACTTTAAGGTCTATATTCCAAGGAATTCTTGGGTTAACTGTAATGAAACACATGTTGAACGTATGACTAATTCCATATATACATTGAAAATCATTAGAAGATTACTTATGTAGTTATGAATTATTATTGTTAAATAAATAAATAAATATAATTTGATTCATGAATCGCAAGGAATATTGATATATAGGCCAGAAGATATTAGTTTACGCGTGGAGATCTGAAAGCCTAAACTCCAGGAAATTCTTGGAAGACCTGAAACATGTGGCGATAACATTTTCAATTAATTAATTTAATTTGCGTCATTGGAAGGCTATAATTATGTACCATATTTGAAAATATTTGAAGATCAATTAATTGAAAAACAAGTAACAAAAAATCTTTTTGCATCCTCCTAACAAGTATGTATGTATGTAGTTAGCCACCATCCTAACTGGAGTCTTGATTTTTGTGCATCCTCCCAGCAAGTGACAATAAAAGAGGTTTGAGTGTACATGTTCTTTTCAGCGGCGCAGCCGAAATTTTTCAAATATATAAGGGTTTGAACGGAATTTTTCTTCTAACAAATTGGGGGAGGAGGATGAGCTTCCAAAACCACCCCCGGCTATGGCACTGAAATTATTTCATCGGCGCGACCAAAAGTCCCCGGCGGCGTGGACAAAAAATTGCAGCGGCGCGCCGGTCAAAAATGGTGGCGGCGGCGGCGGCGCATAAAAATTGTCAGCGGCCACGGCGCGGCGGCGCACAGCTCTACTAGGGAGTCTTCCGAGCCTTTAAAAGAAGGCTTCCAAGCCATTTAAAAGGAGGCTTGGGAGTATCTTGAATGGACGCCCAGGCAGCACAACTTGTTTCACTACTGAACATTTCACTGTGTTGCGACTATTCGGAAAGAAACAATCCTTGCGTATGTGCCATCAAACATAACTCTCTTGCAATCTCTTGGAGCCTACGGAAACATCCTTCGATAGCATTAAAATTGCAATAATGTTACAAAATACTACAGCGGAAAAAAATAAAATAAAAATATAAAACTGGATTCGACTTATGGATCTTGTGATTGACAGTCCTTCACTCTACCACACCACCATTCATCACTTCGAAGGGACTGCATGCTGACTCACCATAAAAACCATACGATTATGAAGTTTTATACTCGGGTTTCCTGTTACTTGATTGCACCATCACAGGAAAAAATGTGAGTTGTCAAAACGTTGACCGATGCTAAATTAAACATGAAGACACATTCAACTTATCTGCAACTTAATTTAAACAAACAATTAAATTTTGAAAGACGCATTGAAGTTACATGGTAAAAAAATATGCAACTTAATGATTTTGTTTCGTGTTTGCAACATGAAGTGCAGTATTCTTTGTTTGTTTGTTTCCAAATGTCAAACACGTACTGCATTGCAATTTTAATGAAACATTGATCACAATTCGAACGTTTCTGACATCCTGATGCAACTTTTTCGTGATTTGATGTTCTCCAATGCCTTTAATAAAACTTAATAGAAACAAGGTGCTACTTGGGACTCATAAGCCCCTTGAAAAAAAAAATCCGAGCCTCTTAAAAAAGGCTTCCGAACCACTCGAAAGGAGGCTTCCGAGCCTCTTGGAAGAAGCGTTTTGAGTTTTTTCAAAGAGAGCCTTCCGAACCTTTTGGATGAAATGATGTTTCCAAACCACTTTAAAAGAGGTTTCTAAGCCTCTTGAAACAAGGCTTTCGAGCTACTCAAAATGAGGCTTCTGAGTATATTGAAAGGTCGCTTCTGAGGCTTTCGAGAGTACGGTTTCAAGCCTTTTGAAAGAAGAATTCCGAGCCTCTTTAAGGGAGGGCTTCCGAGCCTCTTGAAATGAGCCTTCCGAGCCTTTTGAAAAGAGCTTTCCGAGCCTTTTAAAAGAAGGAGAAAGGATAAAAGAAAAACTTAAAGAAAGATTAAAAGAAGACTTCCGGAAGACTCCTCTAGAAAGGAGGTTTCCGAGCCTCTTAAAAGTAGGCTTCCGAGCCTTTCAAAAGGAGGCTTTCAAGCTTGTAAAAAAGGTCTTCCAAGCCCCATGAACAAAAAAAATCCGAGGCTTTTGAAAGAAGCAGAAAAAAAAAACAGAAAGTCTATATAAAAAAGCTTAAGAAGGCTTCCGGGCTTTTTGAAAGAAGGTTTCTGAGCCTCTTAAAATGAGGTGTCCGGGTCATTTGAAAGAAGGCTTCCGAGCTGCTTGGAACGAGCCTTGGAACGAGAAGCGTAGAAGGATGCTTCCAATTCTCAGACCGCATCGTGCTTTCCTGCTGTGCGGTTCTTTTCTCTCTTTGCTGAAGGAAGTTTTAAATACTACCCGAAGCTATTTTATTTTCAACAGTGCTTCCCAGCGTTATTTGTACCCACTGATCCCGTTACGATCTTTGCTTGGACCCGTGCCTTCGTTTTACGTTGGACCCGTTAGCGGAAGTAAAATTCCGACAAGCGGTGGTAATCCTGCAGGGACACCGTTCTGGGAAAAAAAAAAACTCTTAGAAGGTCACGTCTCCACGTTCAGCAATGAGCATTAATAAAAACAAGAGGAAGGGGGAGTTTCTGAATTCTCCACTTCCTTCTAAGAAACAAGGTTTCAAGACCGTCCTGCTAAAAAATAGAAGGAAGCTGGAGACTTCAGATATTCCTTCTAACTCTAACATAGAAAACAATTCTTCTCCTATCGAATTTTGCTATCAGTTCGATTTGATTCATGACGAAATTGAGCAAATTGAATCTACCTCTAGCCCAGGTGATTTGACCCATGCGAAAAATCAAAGGATTCCGCCAATTGTGGTATCTGTTGCCGAATTTTCTGGCTTTCGGAATGAGATTTTGAGTATCCTTCAGATGATGTATTAATAATTACTAAAAATGTAATATAGCATATAAGGATGATAGTATTAAGACAACACGGAACACCTAGTCTAAGAGATGAATGCATGTATTAGATAATTAGCAAATAAAATTAGTAAAAGAAATAATTATATGGGTTTATTTATTCTCGGAGGAAGAATTCTTCGAATATTGCAAAAACCGAAACATGGTTTCACATGGAATCAATAAATTCCCATATAAAAACTAATATAATCTTCAGACAAAAGTTGACAAAAGGTGATCAAATGAGATATCATGAACCATTCTAAGTCGTCCAATGGTGATAGAAGACTATTATGGACCATTCATGTGTCGAATCGCGAAAACAATGGAGATTATTTTTTCAGTTTAGGAAGAATTATCGAAAGACATTTTGACTTCAAATTTTGAGATAATATTGTTTACGTTTATTTCCCCAAATGTTATTTGCGTTTTATTATGTCAGGTCTCCAACAACATGGTGTACGGATAATCCCAGCGGTACGAACTTCAGAAGAGCCCTGTGATTTTTCTCATCCTCCGATCTCTCATGCTTGGCGGAACGTCTCCATTGAGAACTTGTATACGGGAGAGCAACAACATTGGTAGCTCACTTATGCGAAGCATGTTGCGAAAATTCCCCTTTTTTTCCTGACTTGACTGTGCAGAGACCTGAAACCGCACAAGTGCAGTGTCCCTCAGCGACGGCTGGGCTGTTCGTTGAGCTATCGAGAATCCTCTGCGACCAAATAGCAGTGCGGCACCAACATGGCACTGCATCGCATTCATCGCTGGGGAGGTAAAGTTTAGTTCGGTATGATAATGCCAGCCAGCAGAGACACAACAGCAGCGCCGTAGTGAGTACGAACGCGACGAGGTGGTGCGATATGTGGTCTCGCATTCGCATCGCACACCGCAAATCGAAATCCACTGGGGTAGGTCAAGAAACGGAAATCTATTTAAAATGAGATTGCGTGTACTTGCGGGTTTGCGGCCGGGAGTGCATCGCGCGCGGTGGGTTGTGTGTACTCTGTGCGCTTCTAAATAAGTGTATGAGCGAGAGCATCACTCGACTCGACATTTGCACGTTTTCATCGAGTGCACTTTTTTATAGCGCTCATCGCATCGATTGTGATGCTGCTGCTGCCGAGTTACCTACTACACCAGCACCCAGACTACGCGATGGAAATCGACGATGTCGAGGTCGTCGCAGACTTGGGCCATATGTGCGGCACGGTTGCCTTTGGGGATACGTGGAAATCCGGTGTCGGAGGTATGGCGGATAAAATACTACGTAGACACTTGGTGTAGAGAAAATTAGAAAAACATTGGATACATTCTTGATTCGCAATTCAATACTGCTATTAATGCGATGACGGTAGGTCGTCGGTTATGTCTCGTAGATGCAGTGTAGGGAACATATTCTGTCACATTTCAAATGGAATACTTTACTTCTCCTGCGGTTATCTGCCAAGTAATTCTGATAATGAAGTGGCACTTGACTGAATTATTTCAAGTGTTGTTTGAAAGCATACTTGAATAAAATGACATTCCAGGCGCACATTTACATTGCACTTGCGTAGTGCATGTACGTTACAAATTATGACATGCAAAATCGATCATTGCCCTCGTCCGTTTATTGCTTTCAATAAAGTGACCACGAACGTACTTGTCTGGCACAGAGATCTCTCATCCCTGTCATAATAATTCCTAGAAACAATTGGTCAACCATAGACAAACAGTCATCGCATTCGAAACTATTTGGTCGAGCACTTATTTAAAAAATTCAATATGACATGACTTACTTTAGTTGATTTTGGCAATTATTTACCAATGTCATCTCCTTTCCATAACAGAGTAAACATCAGATGTTGTAAATCTTTTTGAAACATAGTATTTTTTGCCCGTTAAATGTACCAAATGTTGGGTCTGATTGTCTGTGATAGACCCATTCCTTTGACCGATGATGACCACCACAACGTGTTTATTGAGCGTTCGTGATTTCATGCCGTTTCGCTCGATGAGATGATTTACTGCTCTCGCCGGGGTTCAAACCGCCCGCGCGGTCATCACAGTTCATTCCGAAAAACCTGTCACCGTGGCCGTATATTGTTAGACCTACCCACATATATAGAGTTTATCTCATCTTCCCGGTAGGCCCCATTATCAGATCAGTCAATATATTTTGCTTCAAAGGAGGCTGCGGCAACACACGTTTGATGAACGTGTCTCGCATTTTTGTTTCACGCTGATTCGAACGTTTCTTTAAGCTCGTTAGCGGACGGTACAAAGGAACGTCAGCGATTTCCCAAGGGTGCCACTTGAATTTTCCCGCCTGACTTTTCGATCATTGTGAAAATCAAAGATGCCGATTGTGATTTATGGATTTGTGCTGAGTGGTAAAGGGCGATGTAGGTAGCCTACGCAGCTGATGGACTGAGTAAATTGATAGCATTGTTGAAATTTTCCGTGGGCTGTTTGGACTACCAACATGGGAGTTGGCTAAAATTTATGGTGGTTTTGTGTGAACCTTTTCGAGCTGAGTCACGTTTGCCAGATTTGTAAAGAATGATAAATATAGTATGTGTTATTATATATTTTTGAAATAGGTTTCATGCGATAAAATAATTCGGTACCTATGCCCAATTTAAATATAATTGTTCAGTATTTGATAGGAATTTGAAGGCCTTCTTAAGCATTAAAAACTAAGAGTATCATCGTGTTAGCCATTTGATACACAAATGCAAAAAAATGACTTGGCTTGCAGTTAACAACTGTTGAAGCGATTGCAAGATTTAAATCAAGGTCAACACCCTATCGTAATTTCTGAGTGCTATCTGGATAGGAATGTCAAAAGATACATCCATATTAATGGATCCTATTTTCTAGGTGTGTATACCGTAACAATTCTGATTCTGCACTTTTAATTTTAAGCTGAAGTCTTTTTCTAAACACTCATCCATTTGGACAAATTTCTATATTTCCCAGAAAATTGAATTTCGTAAAAACTTATGCTGTTTATAGCTTTTTTACTGCTTTTATCATACTATCATTGCTATAATCATTACTTGCTACCAATTATCACATCTATTTTCTGTGTCATCTTTGCTGACGCTAAACATTCTTTGTTGTTTTGTGCACTTAACGAAATAGAAAATTCAAAGTGTGTGGTCTTTTGATTTCATACTCAAATCATAGAGATGTTTTGACTTTCATAATATTCGAGACAGTTAGATTTTTTTTACAAAATGTCTTACTTTTTTTACAAAATGTCTTAATGGCGTTTTGGGGCATCTTTTCTTTAGGGGAAGAGGCCTAAAAACCCCCCCCCCCCCCCCCAGGCAAAACGCCTTTTGTGGTTTCCCTCATATTTACCGTCATTAAGATGTCCGTAACGAAAGTAGATCTAAAATTATGTAGGTTAGGCGAAAAAAGTTTCAAAATAGTGTATGGGAAGGTCGGAAAAACCGAAAATTTTCATATTTTGAAGAAACATCTAACATTTTGGCGAGGCAAAACGCCCTGGTGGCACTAACCTACAAAGTACTTGCGTCTCCACGGACTATCCATACTAGAATGCTGATTCGCCGACGCGTGGTAATGGTAATTTGTTCCCTAGGAGCTGCCAGCTAAAAGGCGTTTTGCCTCATGAGTTTTCCGGCAACAGAATATCACCAATTTTTTGAGATGTGAATTGTATCAATATTATTAAGATTTTTGACAATTTTTGAATGGCATCAACTAGGTATCTTGTTTAACTGATGCATAATGTAAAAATACCCATGAATAACGTTACAAATAGGACAATAAAGCAGTGTTTGCTTAGCTAGGGCATATTGCCCCCTCTTCCCCTACTTTCGGACGTTTTATCCATTTTGGTCCTAAGAGATCGAATTTGCCCCCAAAGGTTGAAAGGATTTGATCACTATGGAGGCGCATGGTGTTTCAAGTACCTAAATGAAGAATAAAGTACAAACACTATTCGTGTTGGTGAAGTCAATGTAAGGGAACTGTTCCGTTTTCTTTTTATCTCACCGTAAAACAATAACATAAAGCACCAATCTAGTATTATTTTCTCTAACATGCGTTCTCCAGCTCATTGCTGAAAAAATCACAAAACAAGAAAGAAACCAAATATCTTTTCATTGTTCCCCTAGGGTCCATCCACAAAGTGCGTCGCCGGTTTAGGGGGAAGGGAGGTTTTGAGAAGCGTGATGATCCTTGTTTCATTTCGTCAACATCCTTGAACTTTGCTGTTTTTTTCAAACGTTCATTGTTTTCACACTTCTATAAAATATAGGTACATACCATAAGGATACCTTAAAGGTAAAACATTATTACGATACTAACTAGCACTCAATGCTCATCGAAAGATAAAGATAAAAGTGGACGCCTGGTGCGAGGTTTCCTAAAAATGCTTACCAACTGTTGCGAAGAGTTGATCGGTAGCCGAATCTATTAGCAACATCAAACAACTCATCTTTAACCAATAGATCATCTACAAAGTTAAGTCGTTTGAAACGCGCACGTGCATCCGCCTTGAAAACATATTCCACAGCACGCAACCCGGCCACCAAACAATCATTCATGTCTGCTAGTAGCCGTTACCGACGCTATAACCGCTATTTATATTCGAAATATGTCAAAAGAAAGGAATCTGAGCTGAGACGAAATCCTGAATCGTTCTGGAAGTACGTCAACGAAAAACGAAGTGAGCAAGGTCTTCCAACTAGCATGTTTCTTGGTGAAAGCAGTTCCAACTCAGCTGAGGCATTCATTCATTTATTCAGACGAAGTGGCCGGTGCGGTATTCGACTCGGTCCATGGCTACACGTCGCCAAACACGCAGTCTACGGAGGGTCCGCAAGTCATCTTCCACCATCATTTTCGGCAGTCACCAGTGAGCCCAAGTACACAAATTCTTCTACCACCTCGATTTCTTCACCATCGATGCAAACTCGCGGTGGGTGGCTCACATTGTCTTCTCTTGAACCTCTTCCTATCATGTACTTCGTCTTCGACGTGTTGATGACTAGTCCGATTCGCTTGGCTTCCCTCTTCAGTCTGATGTAGGCTTCCTCCATCTTCTCAAAGTTACGTGCCATAATATCTATGTCGTCGGCGAAGCCAAATAGCTGGACGGACTTATTGAAAATTGTACCACTCGTGTTAATCCCTGCTCTTCGTATAACCCCTTCCAAAGCGATGTTGAATAGCAGACACGAAAGACCATCACCTAGCCGTAGCACTCTGCGCGTTTCGAAGGGACTCGAGAATGCCCCTGAAACTCGAACTACGCACATCATCCACATCGCTTTGACCAACCGTGTCAGTTTATCCAGAATTCCGTGTTCATGCATTAGCTGCTATAGCTGGTCCCGATCGATTGTATCATATGCGGCTTTAAAGTAGATGAACAGATTATGCGTGGCACGTTGTATTCGCGGCATTTCTGCAGTACTTGGCGAATGGCGAACACCTGGTCCGTGGTGGAGCGTTCGCCTATAAAACTCCCTTGCAATTGGTGTTAGTCGACGGCATAAAATTTGGGAGAGTACCTTGTAGGCGGCGTTCAGCAATGTGATTGCGCTGTAGTTGCTACAATCCAGCTTATCGCCCTTTTGTAGATGGGACACACGACTCCTACCATCCACTACTGCGGCAAAAATTCCTCCTCCCAAACCTTGGTAATTACCCAGTGCAGCGCTCTAGCCAGTGCCTCACCACCGTGTTTAAATAGCTCTCCTGGTAGTTGGTCAACCCCATGGGATATGTTGTTCTTCAGCCGGCCAAACTCCTCCTGGATTTCTTGGAGATCCGGAACCGGTAGAATTATGTCCTGCGCGCGTTCCCCCAAGTCCATCACCATACCGCCATCTTCGTCTGCCACATCGCCATTCAGGTGCTCTTCGTAGTGCTGCCGCCACCTTCGGATCACCTCACGCTCGTTCGTAAGAAGGTTCCCGTCTATGTCGTTACACATATCAGGCTATGGCACGTGGCCCTTACGTGAACTTCTCATAGAACTTTCGTGTGTTAGCGCGGTACAGTTGCTCCGTCTCTTCACGGTCTTGATCTTCCTGCTGACGCTTTTTCCTCCGGAAAATCGAGTTTTGTCTGTTCCGCGCCTGTTTATATCGTGCCTCGCTCGCCCTCGTGCGGTGTTGCAGCAATCTCGCCCATGCTGCATTCTTCTCTTCTACTAACTGCACACATTCGCTGTCATACCAGTCGTTTCTCTGATCCGGGGTCACCGTGCCAAGTGCAGCGGTTGCGGTGCTACCAATGGCGGATCAAATATCTCTCCAGTCATCTTCTCTCTTGCCACTTCCAGCTGCTGCGCATATTCTTGGGCTAGTCTACCGTCTTGTAGCCGCCCAATGTTAAGCCGCGGCGTCCGACTCCGATGCGTGTTGTACACCGTCGAGAGTTTTGAGCGCAGGCATACTCCAATGAGGTAGTGGTCGGATTCAATATTCGCAATGCGAAAAAATTTTTTTAGCACCTTTCTATTATTGAATTATTTTTTGTTTCGGAATTTAATCAGACATACTAATATTAGTACTAAAGCCACCAGAGTTTACCAAAAATCTGATCTGGTTTCGTTTAATAATTCCTATACCACAACCCTGCGATTTACGTATTAGAAACTGTTTCAGTGTGCGAAATCTTTTACTATAACGTCACGCTATATTTCAAAGAATAATTATATTGAGCGAGATGCTTAAAGGTGCTGTGCTTGAAGAAGCTATAGTGATAGCAAGTCTTGATCTCCAAAAGATGTTTATTGTCCACCAGTGGTTGAATCCATTGATGTTAAGGTTTATTTCTTATCCACCAATTATCTTTTTTGTCGTAAGTTCGACATGAATAGTTCCTCTTTTGCTGTTATTCTTGTCTCCTGTCGTTTGTATTTCCCGTAAACAAGAAATCGGCTTGGAGTAGTCTAATTGCGGATGTAAAAAATGTGTAAATTTAGGGATCCAACGGTCCGACGAATATTTTCATTTCAGAAAATAGTAAAATCTAAGTGACCTATCGACAATCGATGCCCAATTAAAATTTCTATTGCATAAAGAAGACTTCCATCTGAGAAGTGGTGTGATTTTTACTTGCATCAAACGTGTCATTTGATGGATAAAGGCAGATATTTAGGGATCCAAAATCGGACATTTACCGTAAAACATTGATCACAAAGTGCCGATGCCGAGTAAATTGATTCTTTAAAAAAAAAAACTGAAGTTACATTTTTTACAATTCATTTAATAAACAACAATGTCAAATATTCTCCATATTTGTATGAAAATACTCAAGCAAAGAGGGTAAAAGTTGGAGGTAAACAAACATACACAGATAGAAAAATCCACTGAAATTTACGCTAAAAATCATGCACATAAATGAAACGCCATTATTAGCGTAATTCCACACGGGATATTTCCTAAATGTATACAATTTTTGAAGTGAATCGTCAATATTGAATACAAGTTGTAAGCAATCTTGTTACCAAGAGGACCATTTCAGCGTATGATGGCGTAAATTTCCGCATGTCAGGTTTTACGCGCTGTTTATTTTTCATTATTTTTTTCTGTGTATCTTACGTGATTGGTATGCCGTATAAGACTCATATAATATTTAAAACTCTATATCTCTCTCAGTTTATAGTATCTCAGGGTGTTGAGTGTTTCTCAAACAAAAATCTCTGGAAAAGGCTCTATCCAGGATGGAGGGGAAATGATGACGCAGTCACTTGTGATGTCTTACGTATGAAGCAGAAGCGGTAGCCACAGAAGCACAGTGTCCGGCTTTCCGTTTTTGCTTATTAGGGCGGGAATCGAACCCATACTCCTCGACACTCAAATGCGTATAGACAACTGAATCCACTAACCATCAACTATTTCCAACAAAACAAAACCTAAGAGAACAAAGATCAGGTTATTACAAATTCGACCAGAACTAGAAGGTAACTAATTTAATTTCCGGTGGATTCGATTCCTCCTAGAGGTGTGCGTCGCTGCTGCCGATGTTTTTGCATCAGCGCGCCGCTGTTTAAAATCGGTCACGTCGCTTTCCATGCCGGTTCAAATCTGTAGTCCGAAGCATTTACAGTGCAAACTTCGAAGAATTTTAAGTGGAAATTAAAAAGAGATGAAGTCGATTCTACAAACAAATGGTCATAGAAATTTTCATAGAATTTTCCGATTGATAACTGTGTAGCCCTTAATGGACGAAATGAATTGTGCACACGTCCCCCGAAATCTGACTGGAAGAGGCAGAGTCATGGCTTGCTGCTCACCAAAGGCATTTTACTCAAACCGCACATTCCCTTTGTTCTCATATTACAATAAAAAAAAAATCTTCTAGCATAGATAATGCCATGTTTTTTTCCCGTGGGTTTTTTTACATGACATGAAAGTGAACATCTGTTGCATTTGAGAAACCGATTAACTCCTTTGAAAACTGCACACCAAAATAAGCTTGTCTCAGCATCATGACTTTAATACTAGAACAATAATAAAGAACATGGGTTCCCAAACTGTGGGTTGCGACCCCCTGGAGGGTACACAAGCGAGGTCAATTGTTTAAATCAGAGCGTTAATGAATTAAGCTTCTAGTGAATGATTAAATTTGTTATGATTAAATCATTCAACTCTATGATTAATGATTATGAATAATGATTTATTTGTTTTTGACAATGATTAATGATTATGATTAACGATTAAATTAATTTTTGACAATGATTAACGATTATGATTAATGAATAAAACGTTTGGAGTGTGATTAACGATTACCAATCATGATTAAATGTGGACACAATATGCGTATGATTAATGATTAATGATTATGAATAATCAAATTACATGATTTGTATAGTGATCTAAAAGCAAGTAACCTTTATTTCAAATTGGGTTATTAAAAGGTATTAAAATTATATGATTATGATTAAATATTAATGAATAAAAGCGATGTATGCAATGATTAAAATTGACGATTAATGAATAAACTCAAAAAATTATGAATATGATTAGTGATTAATGATTAAATGTAAAATTCTATGATTACCGATTAATGATTAATGATTGAATCGTATTTTTTGAATGATTATGATTAATGAATAATGATTAAAACACCCATTATTCATTAATCATGATTAAATCTATGATTAATCACTAATGCTCTGGTTTAAATGTTAAACTAGACCTGGTTTTCAGTGTTCTGATATTGAAGTCTCGAGAGACATTAAATATTACAGCAATACTTCGAATATCTGATTCCGTTTAATTCAACTTTTAATCTCGCGTACAGTACACCATCAACCTGAACTTCATCATATCGATGTTGACCTTCTAAGAATTGAAAATGAAATTTATCTTAGATTTCGCAAAATCTGAGATATTATACCCATAAGTTCTGTTTACTCAACTGGTGGTTTAATTCACTCAATTTCAACCTCAGGCAACACACTCAAGGTTGGCTTCCCGTATCGAACTGGCGTCGATGCATTGTTTTGCTTCTTTGTTTTCGACAACAGAAGAAAGAGTTGATGAAAGAGAAGAGAAAAAATGACTCAATAGAATGAATGGACGCTAAAGGTATTTTACTCAAACCCCACAATAACTCTAAAACTTCCCGTTGATACACCCCAAAGAATTCTCCCTGAATTTTTCGATAATTTCCTTGGAAAGTTCAAAAAGCTTCCTTTGGAAATTCCTAAAAAAAATTCTCTTGAAATTCAAAATAATTTTCCCTGGTAGTTTGAAAGAATTTCTTGAGCATGGAAAGGGCTGCAAGTTCTCAAATCAAGATAATAGATAATATTAGTAATAAGTTCCTGTGGAAATTTTACAGATTTTCCCATGGAATCTCTAAAGATTCTATTGGAAGTGCTGAAAAGTTTTTCATTTTTTTTAAACTACACGGAGATATTTCCTGGGAGAATCCAGAATTCTTTTATGCTAAAATTACTCTGAAAAACGTCGAAATAATATTACTTCAATGAAATTTATGCCGTTAAAGTTTTGCCAACAATTCCAGAAAACCCCTAACAAATAAAAGAAATAAAAGCAATAAAACATCGCGACGCTGATTATCTCCGCCGTCTCCGGCTAAAATGATTTTCGGCATAACGCTGGAATCACCACTGACGTCGATTTTCGGACCGGTGCACACCTTTATTTACCCAGCTCATCTAAATTCAGACAAAAAGGATAAAGTCTACGTAGACTCTTCGTAGACAAACGTAGACTTTTTTTAAACCCCTAACAAACGTAGACTTTTTTCAAGTAGGGGACTTAATAGTCTAAGTAGTCTAGGAACAGCCCCTAAAGTATCTCGAATAACTAATGAAAGAAACATATTTTTGTTCCAAACAAAATTTCGGCTGCGCCGCTGAATAGAACTTATATTAAATACATAGAGTGATTGATCCGATAGTTGTAGCCCAGTAACATGTTTAGTTTCATAACGGTCGTGAAAACCATTATTTGCTCTTCATGATTTCTATAAAACCATAATAAAACCAAAATGATACTAGGGGTGTTCCTATGTTTGCGGTAGTGTAGTTTTTGTCAAATATACGTAATAAACTCAGTAACCCACATTGTTGATCTATTTGTTGACCTGCCATTACGTGAAAAAGATGAAAACAGTTTAGGATTTCTTAAATAATCGGTTCAAGTCCCACCGGCAGCCGAATATTTTTTCGCAATATCTCATAAAAACACCTTAAAACGGCAAACTTAAGTATGTGTATCAAAATCAAAATCTTAAAAAAAAAAATAATCGGTAAAGTATCACTGAAGTACTATAATTTCTTCTCTGTTTTTTACCTATATTTGCGGTAGTGTTCCTTTGGTTACGATTCCCATATGGAAACAGAGGGATTTGCAACTTAGGAACACGAATTAGAAAATATCGTAACTATTGGAACATTGTACCAATAATTGGAGGATTTATTTTAGGTGATAATGACGAGAGCTGCTGCTATTGGTACACTTTTTACTCAAAATACATATGAAGAGCTTTAGAATTCACCATTGAGGTAAGCGAAATAATGTATAATTTTTGTGCAAGCAAACAAATAGTTACGTGCTTAGCTCCTTCACTATTGGGTCTTTTACCCTATTTTTTCTTACTCGAATAATCCCTTCCAATAAAAATCGCGAAACTCTGAGAATTTTGGGAAGGTGTAGGCGATTCAACGACTTTCAGTGGGTCAATCCATGCATGTTCATTTCTTTAGCATTTTGTTCAACGGATTACTATCATCTACTTTCAAGAGGAGTTAGTGCTGTCTGGGCATAGTTACGGTGCTCTTCGTAGATTGGACGATAGTGATACTCATATTTTTCTTTTGAAATCTTCATTCATATTACTATCAGAAATCAAAGTGGGTGTGCTGTCCTTGATTTCAATCTAGGACAAGAATCACAAAAGCATGAGGATTACTACTTCTGGCTACGCACACCTTCATCGTAACTTGGGAAGGCAAGGAAGTATTGATGTTGTACTTACTTTAAGAGAGGCCCCTGACTCAGCGACACTCTTATAAGTACCACGAAGTTGGATATTGGGGAAGGTATTCGTTGGGTCAGTATTTGCCTGTAGCTGACAATGTGACTATGGTAGATCTATACACCGTAACAGACCACGCAAAGGTGTCTACGCAGCGTTATGGAGGGTGTCGGGGTCGAGAACGAGACACTAAAGCATTTTCTAAGGTGTTGTGGAATTAAATGAACTTGCGCTCAGAATCATAAGGGCTCAACTGTATTGATCGATTTCCCTTCATTGATTTTATTTTTCGGTTATAAGTCAACTGTTGTATTACAACCGTGAGTGTTGCTTCTGGTGCAAGTTGCAATCTTCCCTTATAACACCAAACCATTAAATTTTCGGCAATTCGCTAAATTAATAAAAAGGAAATCTCCTTAGCCGTGCGGTAAGACACTCCAAAGCAAGACCATGCTGACCGGCCGGTCTAGTTTATTTTCGGGTTGGAAATTGTCTCGACTTCCCTGGGCATAGAAGTATTGTCGTGTTAGCCTCATGATATACGAATGCAAAAATGGTTAATAACTGTGGCGGTGCTTAATGAACACCAAACTGCGAGGCGGAAATGTCCCAGTAGGGGATGTAATGCCAATAATAAGAAGATAAAAAGGAAATATCGACGATAAGAAATCAGTCAATGCAGTTACGCCATATGATACTAAGCGCAAAAAAGTACAAGTTAGCATAGATGAAACATTTAGGGGAAGAGGCCCCAAAACGCCCCCCCGATGCAAAACGCCTTTTGTGGTTTCCCTCATATTTACCGTCATTAAGAGGCCCGTAACAAAACTAGATCTAAAATTATGTAGGATAGGCGAAGAAAGTTTCAAAATAGTGCATGGGAAGGTCGGAAAACCGAAAATTTCCACATTTTGAAGAAACATCTAACATTTTGGCGAGGCAAAACGCCCTAGTGGCAATAACCTACAAAGTACTTGCGTCTCCACGGGCTATCCATACTAGAATGCTGTTTCGCCGACGCGTGGTACTTTTGTTCCTAGGAGCTGCCAGCTAAAAGGCGTTTTGCCTCATGAGTTTTCCGGCAACAGAATATCACCACTTTTTGAAATGTGAATATTATCAATATGATTGAGATTTTTGACAATTTTTGAATGGCATCAACTAGCTATTTTGTTCAACTGATGAATAATGTAAAAATACCCATGAATAGCGTTACAAATAAGACAATAGAGCAGTGTTTGCTTAGCTAGGGCATATTGCCCCCCCTTCCCCTAAATTGCCCCATCAAACGCAATTCAGAACAAGACCCCCCCCCCTAAAGCAATGTTCTGGCTACGCCAAGGATTTATTAACAAATTGTAAAAAATACGCTACGTGCAGCTGATCACTCTGGGAGTCAACGACCTTTCGCCCATACCTCGTTTCGATTTTCTCAAAATTGCGAAATAAGCCCATCAATAATCTTGTTTTGTGGTGAATTGCATTCACAATGATACCCACCCAAGAACGACGACAAGCACAATAATTTCTACCACTTGCTACTTGCTGCCTACGTTATGATTACAGGGAAAAGGACGACGCAATTTCTGCTCCCAGCTTGAATATTTTCTCCCCGTCACGTCATGTGTCGTCGTCGTGTCCACGCACCGCACCGTAAGAAAAACGTCCGAAAACCCAAGACGACATTGCATTCGTCGCCATTCCGCAACACCGAATTACTGTTCTTGCAGTTATTTTGTTATTTTCATATTTTTTTCCGTTGCACCGAGCATCTGCACCATCATCATCATTGTCGTCGTCGTCGTCGTTGGCATCGTCAACAGTCCAACTCGAGTGCATTCACCTTTCGGCGGCGTGATGACAGTGCAAGCGGTTCTGTGACGACGATGATGATGATGAGTCAAAGGCGCAAAAAATCGAAATTCGCTTCGTCAACCACACGGTTTCAGCGTTTATGGCGGGTGAACGAAATTGAAGAAGTTGCAGGTACTGCACTGGAGTCTCAACTCACACGGTGGTTCAGAGTCTTGGTCGGGAATAACCAAGATTG
Organism: Armigeres subalbatus; assembly: GCF_024139115.2. Lineage (NCBI taxonomy): Eukaryota > Metazoa > Arthropoda > Insecta > Diptera > Culicidae > Armigeres > Armigeres subalbatus. The sequence goes on along the minus strand of NC_085140.1, from coordinate 368,950,467 downwards.
TTCAATTTATGACTGCAGATCAGAATGTTAATATCAAACATTTAATTAGGAGTAGTCTGCCTACAAAACTTCCAGTAGGTATCTAATGTTGTTAGGCCTTCCAGTTTACAACGATTGTTGATCATGTAGACAGAGTCATCAAATGAGTACACACATTATGATCTGTTTACTAATCAGCAACTTGATCAAAAAGCAATTTGAACAGATGGTTTTTAACTTTGAGAAACACTAATCAAGTCCGTTTGTGGTGAACGGTTTTGTATTATCAACATCAGCAGCAGCAGCAGTGATATTCAACGACGTGATTTGGCGATGTAAACAAATTATTCTACGTGCAACAAACTGCGGTATTTCTGTTCGGAGCCGGAGCTTTGAGGCTTATCAGAGCCGATCGATGGGTGTTTGCGCGTTATCGGCGGACGGCAGTGTATGGGAGGATGCCATTTATGGAAGTCGGCTCGACTGATGCGGTTTTTATTTTCTACATTTTGCACAAAACAAACTCGAAGCCGGCTTCTTGCCACAGACATCGACGCTGCACGGATTGAGTTTGTGATTGTAATGAATTGTTTGTAAGCAAATAACGATTTTCGTTCAGTTGTTGCCGCACAATGATGTGTTGTGGGGACAGGTCAACGAACTGGTGACGAGTTATCACTGAAATAACGTTTGAATGGATTTCCAACCTCAGTAATCAGTTTTCATAGAAATCAAAACGGGTTGGGTTGAATCAAGAAGTGAACTGGTGCTTCATGTGTGATTCATTGTGTTGGAGAGGCGGAGGCGTGAAGTATATTTATAAACGCTAAAAGGCTGTGAGTATAGAATTTGGGGAATGTCATGAAATGCTAGTAACAGATAATCTTCGTGTTATCTTTTTTACGGGTAACAGATGATGTTTCGCGTAAAAACAGGGTGCACTTGATCCAAACTACCAAAATAGTTTGGAAACTGAATCATTGATTTGTTTCAAATGCACAGAGATATTATAAACTCAAGAACGCGAAGTAACACTTAATACTCATTTCTCAAAATGATTATGTGGCTAACGAAAAATAATATTCAACCAGATTAACTGTATGTTGACATCCGAGGTTACACTTTCGTTTTCTTTTCGGCACGTGAATGACATTCATCCAAAGCCAAATACCACCCACAAACGAAAACGATCCGATCCATTCCTGCAGCGATTAATCACCTCTAGAAGTCATTTTTAATATTCTAAGCCGCGGCGGGATTACCATCGGACATTTAACGATCTTTCTTGCTCCGTTATAGCGCCCCATTCGTCCTCGAGTGACGACAACAGATGAGCGGTGGTGACCAGCCGTTTGGTTCTCGTCGAGCGTCGAAAATAGATACCCGACCACGGATCCGCTCGTAGACCGAATCAAAGAAAATCTATGTAGGATAGTGTAGTGATGCCCACATGCCGCACTTCTGACGTGCCGCGCGACTGAATATTTCACACTCTTCACACACGTTTTCCACACTTTGTTGATCCCGATGCCAATGCTGCCGCGGCTCGGGCCCAGCCCCCTACATTCCTACTGCGCGGCGCGCACTTGGACTGAGTGCCCTTCCGCATGCCCATCGTATCTCATATCATTTTCCCGAGTACAGTCTATGTAGGCGCACGGTAGGGTTGTGCTTCAATTTGGCTGGTCGAAATGTTTCATCCTTATTGTGGAAAAATTGATGCGATTTCAAGCCATTTCAAAAAACGACGTTCTTTTTTGGCAACTAAAATTCAAACGTCAAGTTGTTGAATCTGAATCATCAATCTACTGAAGGATCGCCCATTTCTGTAATTTTTTGTGATAATGAAATATGATTCCTGAATACGTTGTGTTCAAGTCAAAATATTTGTGACATTTGTGGACCTAGAACGGCCTCGCAGCACCGAGCAATTCGTGATCTTGGAAGGCCTATTGAGCTAATCGTTGATATTAATCTGTTCTCTCATATCAACTCAGATCTAATCAAGAACTAATTAGGATAGTTTTGATCACCGCGTGACTTTATCGAAATTAATTTATTGGCTTGTTTCGGTGATATCGTAGCAACGAAAAAAAAAACAATAAATTATTTTGGACTATTCAAGAACTATCAGAAAGGCAATATATCATCATTGGCGTAATTAGCCCCAATGTCTAGGGGGTGGGGGGTGCTATAGCCTTTCTTCATATATTTTCTCTATTTTGAGCTTCTTTTGAAGAATTCTCGAATTTTATCACCTCATTAATCTATCTTAGTGGTAATGTGGTGAATACGGTCCAACCACCTAAGACAATTGCGGATCAATCAATCTCTTTTCTCAAGCACATGCTTTCTATTGCAGCCCACAGTATCGAAGTGTGCTTGTTTACCAGCCGATGATTGCTACAACGTCTCAAATTGATAGCGTATGACTATTGCGTCTAAGTGTAGTAGCGCTCGGCTTGGTCCCGCACACTCCAGGGATTCTGATGGGAATCCTCCAAGGATTTCGATGAGAATCTCCAGAGATTCAACGGGAATCCTTCAAGCATACCGAAGGAAACTTCCAAGGATTCTGAAGGCAATCCACCTGGGATTCCAACAGGAATGTTCCAGGTACTCCGAAGGGAATGTTCCAGAGATTCCAAATCCTCCCAGGATGTGGACCAGGGATTCCAGTAAAAATCTTTTTGATATCCTCCTTCCTCCAGGAATTTGAACGGGAATGTTCCAGAGTATCCGGCGGAAATTTTTCAGGGATTCCAATGAGAATCATCTAGAGATTTCGAATAAAATTCTCAAGAAATTCCGACGAAAATGTTTTAGGAGTAACAACGGGAATGTTCCAGAAATTCCATCAGAAATCCTACAGGAGTTCCAACGTGAATGTTCAGAGATTCCGTAGGAAATGTTCCAGGGATGTAGCAGCAAATCGTCGAAGGATTCCTAAGCAATCTATCGAGAGATCCTGAAGCAAATCGTTGAGTAGCTACGAATAAATCCTCCAGGCATTCCGTAAAGAATCTTCCAGTGGTTCTGAAGGGATTCCTTCAAGGATGTTAAAGCATTTCGTTGAGGGGTTCCAAAGCAAATCATCAAGGATTTTGAAGAAAATCGTCGAATGATTCGGAAGCAATTCGTCGAGGAATTCCGAAATCTTCGAGGCAAACTGTCGATGTATTCCGAAACGAATCGTCGAATGATTCGGAAGCAATTCGTCGAGGGATTTCTAAGCAAATCGTCAGAGGGATTCCGATCGTCGAGGGATTCCGAAGCAAATCATTGAGGGATTCCGAGGCAAAACGTCGAGAGACTCCGAATTAAATATTGAAGGGATTCTGAAGCAAATCGTCGAAGTATTCAGAAACAAATTTCCGAACAACTCCGGAGGATTTCCGATGCAAATTAATGAGAGATTCTGAAGCAAATCCTCCATGTATTACGAAAGGTATCCCCCCCAAATTCTCTCAACTATATTGAATGGAATCCAGTGTGAATTCTTCTGGATTACGGTTGGAATACTTCGATGATTCTTAAAGGAATTCTTTAGATTCCAATGAAACTTCTTCTCGGATTTTTATGGGAATTCCTCTCGGATTCCTATGATAATCCTTCTCGGATTCTGATGAGAATCCTTCTCGGATGCTGATGGAAATTGTGGAGAGTAAAAGTCTGCGGGAAAACTGTCACTCCAGTCCGTGATGGTTGACCACATGTCTTTGACTGCTGGCAAAGTACCACGATTGCTTTGATTGATATTTTGATGGCTCTCCGTTGTTGTTCATATCAAGCTAATTTTGATGCTTTCAGATCAATTAGATATTGCCTTTTTAAAATTAACACCATCGGTAGTTTATGTTTTTGTTGTATTTCCTACACTTTGATATCGACACCTACAACAAAAACATAAACTACCGATCGCAGCGCGAAAGAAAAATTATAGCTCAGTGGTGGTTGAGAGCCCAAAATTATTAACACAGTAGTACCAGGTTGGGCACTATTTTGTAAAGACAGACGAACGTCGATGGAACATGTCCAGCCTTCTTTCCTTGAAAAAGGATTAATATAAAAACGATACCATCGGATGTGAAGGTAAACTCGTTTTTACTGCTTTTACAGAGTGACAAGGCTGAAAGACGTTCCTAAAGCGAAATAATTCACGAAGGTTAAGCAATTACAGTATTTGTTAATCTCCAGCGGATTTTTGGAGTTTGGATGATTCTTGAAGGAATTTCTAAAGGATAAATTTTCAGAAGAATTCCCGAAAAAATCTGGATGAATAACCAATGAGTTTCTGAACAACTTTCCGGAGGAATTCTTTGAGATATTCTAGCAAAAAATCCTGGAGGAATTTTCGGGTTATTCTGTAGCAAAATTTTCGGAGGAATTCTTTCATTTTCTTATCAATTCCGGAGGAATTGTAGAGGAACAAATGTAGGAATTCATAGAGGAATATCCGAAGGATATTTCGGTGGAATTCGTGGAAGAACTTTTGGAGGAATTCTGGAGGATCTTCCGAAGGAATTCCTAGAGAAAATTCCGAGGAAATTCCTGTAGAAACTTCCGATGGAATTCCTGGAAGAACTTCCAGGGAAACTTCTGGAGAAACTTCCGGAAGAGTGCCTGAAGAGCTTCTGGAGGAATATAGAAACTTCTGCCACGAAGATTGCTTTTAAATCAATATAAAACTTAATTGATATTCGAAGACGGTGCGTCTTAAAAGCAGATAAGGGTAGTCGATAAAAAAATGGTTAGCTATTTCGGAATCTTGCAAAAAATTATGAGAATAATAAGGCTTTGTGCACAAATTACGTAACGCAAAACATATGGATTTTGAACCCCCTCCCTCCTCATGTAACAACAAGTAACGCGTGACCAGGCTCTCCCTCTTCAATTACGTAACGCTCACTGAGACAAGCCTCCCCTATTACCCAATCGTTATAATCACATTTTTTTTTGTTTTTATTTGTTTTGTCCTCATGTATGAAAAACGCGCCACCGATTTTTTTTAGTTTGGTTATTTTATTACGCAACGCTTCATAAATTTTGCGGATTGCTTGGCTAAAGCATTTGATGAGTTTGAGCAAAAAAGCCTTTGGCACAGCAGAGTGTAATTGATTAGCACTCAATAAAAATCCGTCCAGCCCGTTGTTGGGGGTATAGAGTGTGATCCTCTCGTTTAATAAACAATGTGCACTCGCTTGACTGTGGATATACAGCAGTAAAGTACATGTGAAGATTGGACAAATCAAGCATCCGAAAGATATTCAATTTGCAAAAAAGAGCTAACCGCTGTGGAGGTTGGTACTCGGATTCTGATGGCTTTTCCGCAAACGTGACCTTTAAGTGGTCTTGTTGTGTAGGGGTTATCACGCCTATCTAGAGAGTAGAAGGTTGAGGGTTCGAGTCCCTCCAAGACACGTGGATTCTTTTTCGCCAATTTCATATCAATTTGCTCATCTCGAAACATGCGCTGTTCATATGCACAGCCAAGATATTTAACAAAAAAAATGTTTTCGTACGGTAGTTGGAAGAAAATATTCTAAACTATTTTTCCAAAGGATTCAGAAACGAACCTTGCTTTCATGCTTGAATTGAATTTCAATTCAATTTTACTGAAATCTTCTCTCTATCAATAACGGAGCTTGGAAAAATCTTGATTTCGTTCAATATTTTCCGAAGTTTAAAATAAGTTGACATGATAGTTGATAGTCAACGCTTTTTCGGAAGTTAGTAAACCAGCAATTGAATTTCGCCGAACTATTTTAAAGAATAATAGCATTCTTCTTGCGGAGCAGTGCATGGCAAAGTTATTCTTATTCTTACACTAATCATTATTCTTAAGTTCAATTTTATTGGCATATCGGTCTCGATGCTACTCATAGTGGAAGGGAGCAGCGTGTGTGAAAGCATATGGAAACGAACAAAATCTGAAAGTTATCGCTAGTATGATTATGTAGTATAAAAATCCTTTGAAAAGGTGCCATTTGAGAATAATAACTATCGAAGCCAACCCCAGCGGGATGTACGGCGTACTTACCCATTTGCTTACACACATGCTGCTCTCTTCTATTATGTGTTCGACTGATATGCCAATAAAATTGAATTTAAAACTGATCACGGTCGTAAAAATTTCTGTCTAATTATTCTTCAGTAAATAAGCTGATTTAAATCTGCAGTATGTTTGCTGTTGGCCTACATTATATTTATGTAGTGGGGAATTTCATTGATCATGATGATAACACGATACATGCTTTATATGGTGCTTCAACAACATAACTGTGCATCCCCGAATGCGACGAAAAAATGGGCATAATGAAAAGCTTCCCTTGTCATGTAATGCCTAACAATGGACCATATGTAGGATATTCTCTGAAACCCTTAGCGGGGCGCAGGAAAAATCTTAAAGGGCCCACTTTGATGATCACTGGCCTAAACCTTACGAGTAGCGTCAATGGAAAGGTTAAGACAAAGGGACTATGATGACAGATCCAATAACGCAATAGAGTAGAAACTTGAGAATAATATTGTGGTTTTTTCCTGGAAAGTGAATTTTGGTGACCATTTTTATATGTAAGACATTTTATAATGTAAGAATTTTATGAATCATGAATCAAAATGTAGGTCTTACAAAAATGAAAACCTTAAACATTTACCTTTAAGAATTTGCAGGGCTGTTACAAACTGACCAAATTCCAATACGCGAAATCCGCGACTAACAAAATGAAATCCGCGACTACAAAAACAAAACCGCGACAAACAAAAATAAGCGAATCATCACGTAAAAACACATTTCAATGCACAATTTCAATACTGTTGTTTTTAATCTATCAATGCTTTGATCAGTAGACAACGTGAAAAAATATGCCGCATGATGTTTTGAATGGCGAATCAGAAATTATTTCATTGTTTATAAATAAATGGATCGTTGATCCCACTTCATAGAGCTTTGATACATGACGTTTCATATCAAGATACATTATTTTATCAAAAGAATAAAATCGTAAAAAGTTATACGTTCAAGTAGAACTGACTATCAAATGCAGCCAAAATAGTTGATGGCTATTTCACAGTAAATTCAAGGGTTTCGAGGCATGCAGTAGCATGAATTTGGATATAGAGTAATAAGAACAGTTGAAGACTCCGAACTCATGGTGGAACCAAAGTGGGAAACCGCTAGTTTGGATTCTACACACTAGAACTAACATCGATACGAGGTTCTAAGTAGGTTGTTTAGATGGCGCTGGTCACACGTATATAGCAGCTTGGTTAATGGTAATATAGAGGAGCAATAGCTTGAAATGTGTTAACTATTTAAAAACCCAGATGACTAGAATCCTTATGCTACGTTTTGACAGGGCAAGTGAATTGAACAACTCAGTTGAAAACTTGCCAAAAGTTGAACATGCCAAAACAAATAAAAGTCAACTTTCTTTTCGTTCGAGTGAATTGAACGGAAATGTTTAGACGTTCAATAAGTTCGAGCAACTTGTTCAATTCATTTGCCCTGTCTAAACGCAGCATTAAGAACTCGATTTTACCAAACTGATTCTCCAGAGAGGTCCTAAAATTCTACCTAAAAAGCTCTGAAAAATATATGCAGAGTCTGCAAGGTCTGCGGATTGTTTAACAAATTGTCGAAATACGGTGTGCCGAATGGAGTTATAATCTCTGCTCCTCATGAACATACAAGTACCCAGTTGGATTGCATCGTCTATTGACCACTGATCTATTGCGAGCAGTGGATCGTCGGATTTGCAATCAACCGAGATTTTCCTGGTGTCTCAGTTTCTGTAATGTACTCAAGCACAAGCAGTGTTGTAAAATGTCATTGGCATTCATTTGTCTAATTTTTCGAAACCTTTTCCAAAAACTCATATCAAATTATGAAGTGTACCGAACTTATAGCACTATAAGGTCATATAACTTTGTCTAACAGGACATTGTTGATAAAATAGTTTGACAGCATAATGTGTTTAAATGGGTGTTGATATTTTTTAATCCGGAAAATTCCTAATTAGCGAGATCCGGACTAACGAGTCGTCGGATTACTGAGGTCCGGATAAGCGAGGGGATACTGTATTATTAAAATTCAATTCAAGAAATCAAAAAAAGAGCTGTTGACAAACTTAGCCTAACATTCGCGATTTTGGACCAATATCAGGCGAATCCTTCTGGCCTGTTTCGTCGTGCAAAACTTTTTCAATTTTGTTTAGATTTTTAAAAAATATGGGTTCTTCGGGAAAGTTGAACTCAAAAAGTTGGCTGAGACTATACAAAAGAGATATATTTTTTGAAGGGCAAGGTCAATTGAGCTATGACAGTGCTAAGAACTAGATGGCAAATAATTGGAATAGGCAGCCTGCAGTACTGGGAGTCACTATGAAGCAGAACTGAGGCATAAGGTCGGAAAGATGAAGCGTCTCTCTATCGCTAAACCGAGTTGACAGAGTTGATAACAACCAGCATAATTACGTGCGTTAACCAGCATGCCTTAGCTCATTTCCGGCTGTCCCAGGTGCGAATTTTAATGCGTTTAATTCGGTCAATAACACCCTTGGAGAGCAAAATAGACAAAATGTCAAGCCCCAAATTGTAAAAATATTGTACGATATTCGCAACAACATTCATGGGAATCACTCAGGTCAACAGACGGTTTTCAAATATCGTTTGGATATCAATCAACATTCATACGATAACTAAAATATATAATGTGTTATAAATGTGTCGATATAATGTGTTCGGATCCCAAAGTATAGCTTACTTCTCATACACTCATATGAAAACATTAACATTTTTATACAATGTTGTGAAAACTCTCAAGCCGACACTTCCACATGTGTATAGTACACGTTCACATTAGAGGAGCGTGAGTATTTAGAATGTCTGGCGGCATTAACATTTAAAATTTTTCGCGAAAATCGCGACTGTTGTAACAGCCCTGAATTTGATGATTTAGCTTGTTATTCATTTGGTTTAGTAGATTCAAATTGGGTTGTTTAGGGGTATATATGTTTTTACATATTCTGAATCTGGATAAAAAACTGAGCCTAATCCCAATTTTTTGGGCCAACTGTCATTCTATGAATGTTAGTGTCATTCTATCGATTAAAATGTCTTATTGTTTGCTGTATAAAAATGTAAATAAAAGGTTTACAAACAAAATAAAAATATGTTGGAGATCAGGAAAGCATGCTCTTTATGTTAAACTATAAAAAACCTCATATTTTTCTTTGCTAAACAACCCAATTGGGGGGGTCAAATGCAAAGGGGTGTAAGTGACAAAAAGTTAGTTTTGAGAAAAATGAGTGCAAAGTTTTTCAATATTTTTCGCATCATACAAATTGTATGGAAGTACAATTTTTTTTAAATTTTCTGTGATTTTTGACATTTTTATATATATCGTACAAACTACTTCAACATATTGCCGCAAAGCTCAAGAACCAAAGCTTTTATTGCTGTAATCAACTCAATTTTGACCAAAATTGCACTTACACAACTCTGCCTCTAACCCCCTCAATTATGATTCAAAAATCACAAATAAAGCTAAGCAGAGGTCTAATGCAAATAACAGCAGGAATTGCCCGATGAATGGGATTGCACTGCACGATAGGTCTTCAAGATAGGACTTCTACTTCCAAATAAGAAATAATATTACAGTAATCATAATCATTCAGGCTATTATAGCTAAGTTTCTTCCAGCAAATTTAAACGAATACCAGACTGCGCACGGAGTAACAACACAATCGCAACGGCACGCCAACCGAGTCAGTCGACCAGCAGAACATTGCGTCCTCGTCCTCGTCGTCGACGTCTCGTCGTGGCGAAGAGGAGAAGATAATCATGCAAAAGATTACGTCACATGCGAGCGAAGCGCCTATCAACCGGACCAAACAGGCGCATAAGTGAAGACGACGACGACGACGACACAAGGATCATTAACCTCACGCCTCAACCATTCAGATTACGAATCGAGTCAGTGCTGCTGCAGCAGCACAGCTACGTAACTCAATCGCGGCACTCAAAAAAGTATACGCGAGGAATGACAACAATCCACGAGAATGGAGAGTCAACTCAACTCAACACACAATGTTGGGAGTTGTTTGACTCACTGCGAACTCAACTCCCCCAATATGCATAGCGGGAGTGGGTGGTTGAGTGCCTTTAAAATTCAATCGTGGGTATCCGTTCCTCCTGTCAGAACGGCGAGCATGAGTAACCCAAGAATAAATACATGGACAAAATGTGGGAGAGTTTTCCTCCCGGCCTTTTCCACCCGCGCCATACTATGGACATTGTCGACGCAGCGGTGCTGCTCCTGGCCGGTGTGAACGAACGACCCAGTCGGCGATGGACGCGAGCTTACAGCACTGCCAGAGCAGGATGGTGGATCGACGTTCCCGCGGCCGGCGATGCTGCTGCTGCTATGTTCTCGCGGGTCGACGATGGCAGCGAACGAGACGGAAAACGGCTGAGCGAAGCGCAATAGGTTATTGAACTAAAGCAAAACAGAGAACCAGAGAGCGGGAACGTCAACGCGCTTCTGGCGATAGGCGGTCGGTCATTCTGCCGCGCTACTTTGTCGTTATCGTCGTCGTCGTTGTGCCGTGCTGGTGTTGATTCCCGCTTGCTTGGACCGTTCGTTCGCCGTTGTCGTAGATGGGTTGGACTATTGGTTGGGTGGGGAGGGCGGCGGCGAAACAACGTGAGAATTTTTTCGAATGTGATTTATTGGGGGAAGAGGACTATTTTTGGGAATCTAATTGTGATGGTTGTATGACAGATGAATTATTGTCAAAAGTCACACGCGCTATGGATGATTTTTAACTGAGGGTTTTTCTAATGGAATGCAGAGAGTTTTTTCGACTAAGACGGAATTAAGCGGGAGGGTCAATGACCTGAGGCGAAGTGATGATTGGTATATTATTTGCTATTAGTTTATTTTCTGTTGAGTGTACAATTCATATCAACCACTTATGCAAATTCAATATTTGTTCAATTTTCTTCTTCTTATTGGTGTTACATCCGACATGGGATATTGCCGCCTCGCAGCTTAGTGTTCATTCAGCACTTCCACAGTGCTGATTTGCGAACTGCGAGGCTTATGCATTCGTATATCATGAGGCTAACACGATGATACTTTTATGCTCAGGGAAGTCGAGACAATTTCCAATCCGAAAATTGTCTATACTGTCACCGGGAATCGAACCCAGCCACCCTCAGCATGGTCTTGCTTTGTAGCCGCGCATCTTATCGCACGGCTAAGGAAGACCCGTTGTTCTATATTTTTGCTAAATTTATTCACAGGGTTTGTTCATTAGTGTTTAATTAACTTACTACTACATATACGTATTTTGACCTTTGATTTTACTTTCATGCTCCAGATAATTGTGTGCATTAAAAAAAGTAAATGCAAAAAAAAAAGACATTTAGGGTTGTATGGTTTAGCAAGTCCAAAGCCGAAATTATAAAGTTTTATATGTCGTATTATGGTTTTCGCTTATTTCTCTATGACCTCGTAACCGGCCTTTCAAGGATCTTCCAGGATCCGCAATACGGGTCATTTTTTAAACTCCTTCGATTTCTTCAAAAAATCACATTCGAATCAAATCAAAGTTAGATAAGTTTCAAATCAACTTAAATGCCGAAAGAATACAATAATGGTTAACATTGAGAGCGTGTTTTGACACATCTCTGGTTCATTTTTAATGGAAACGAAAGGAATTTAACTATATTCTGTTAACTGTCTCTTAGACAGTTGGAGACATTCCACTAAAAGAGCTTTAATAATTTTTCTATATTCTTTTATTTGTTTATGCAGAATTACTCTGAACAGAATGAAAATAGTTACCCGATGACCATTGAAAAAAACCCTGATAAAAATTACCTAGCGGTGCTAGTGCCTTACATATTATAATTACAATTACATATATAAAAACTCTATATCGCACTGTTAGGTGGATAGACCAATACTCACATTAAGTTATATTCATTGCAAGAATCTACGCTGAACGTAAGTTGCTGCGATAAAAACATTAGTGTACGAGAAAGGCAAAACTAGAGGAGTACGAGCAAATTTTCAAATTTCGGAGAATTCGTGGAAGATACGTATGCGGGTATACATACAATGAAGACTTCCTCAGCCAGTCAGCTGAATCTCGCTATCCATGCCTATTCAATCCATCTTCGTCAAAGAAACATCGTATCACCAAGTTCATCAAACTCCATTCACAGCGTCCGGATCACGCTCTTCACTCGTACCTCTCTACGTCCAAAAAGTACACAAGTTCTCACATGTGATGTGATCCAGCCGCCCCATTAGACCTATCATTAGCATATGCTGCATAACCGTGCCCAAATTCGCAATACACCGCTCAGTTCGCCACCAAATGCCATACATAACACCAACCTAACAATGATTAATAGTTTGCTGCTACTCGTGTCGGTTTCTGTCACAGTTTCCGAATCATCGAATAACAGCAGCAGCAGTAGCAGCATAATCAGCGAGAGAAAGGTTGCTGCCCTTTTCGGAACGGTTGACGGAATTCACGCGATATAACGACTTTTCCGGGCATCCTAGCAAAGAGGTTTTGGTATTCTCATCCTATTCCTTTTACTGTTATTGCCGGGAAAACGCCTGCTTGTAAAATATATTGGTGTGTTCGCTTCGCACCCAATTATATCACGATATTTTATTTTTATTTTCCTGCTTTAGCCAGTTGGTACTATCGAGAGCCTCTATCCGCGGGCGTAGAAGAAAGAATATGATCCGTGGTTGTAGAGGAACATGGGCTAAAACGTGATTCCAGTCCGTGTCGGATTTTGAAATGCTCCAGTATTGAAAGCAATCACCGCTGTAATTTAATTGAAAGGGTATCCACAAATGTTCAAGCAACAAATATTCGTTTTTTCTCGAGTTACAGGCATCTAAAGCCAACAACTTTTTTTATGTTATTTGTGTAGAAATCTTCTGAGATAAAACGAAGACTTCTCGAACAAATAAAGTCATTCGATCAAGAATCGATATAGTGGTCTTTGGTGAGTTCTGGGCCTATTGGCAAATCCTCCCCAATCTACTATTGAACCAATCGCCGAAAGTGCCGACACAAACCAAAACATCGCCAAACGAATGGGTCATCGACCTGGAAAGGCGTTGCGGCCGAGTCGTGTGATATCAGTTGCTTACGATTTTTGCGTCGTTCGCTGTTGAGCCACGATTCGATTTGCTGCGGCAAGACACCGGTACTGAAGTAGACCAGAGTTGGCTGATCGCATTAAAAAATGACAAATAGTTGCGGTTTTTTTTTCGAATATTAAAGCGAGAATTGAGTAATCACAGTTTTTGTGTGACTTAAAGTTTAGCACCTTTCTTGGGAACCGATGTCTTGATGTGACAACAGCGGTGTGCTCTTTCTCGGTCGGTAAAATACGTGACGCCTTAGCGATGGAAATATGCGGCTTCTGAAGTCCCAAAGTCGCGTTGTTGGTCGGTTAGATCGCAACCATCAGCTGACGATAGAGACGTCTGCATGAAGACCAGCGATGGAAACTTGGCTGTTTGGCTGAGGACAGTAATCTATCAACAATTTATGTCATAATGGTGCTTTCTGAGTCATTGAGCTATATTAATAATAGGAAAAATAAAAATACATTTGAATTAAGACTAGCGATGATAACGAAATGGGACTCAGGGAAAAATGTACTGTCTATCAAAATGAGCTTTAGTAGTTGTTGCAAGATTGCTTCTTGGTCTTATCAAATTGAAAATTGAAGAAAGAGTAATGTAAATTTTTACAGAGATTCCAATAAATAACAACATGGTTCTAAATTTGAGATTGAATCACAGAGTTGAAAAATAATAATGATGGGATGAGCACCAGGGTTTAGGGTGCCAATTGCAACGTTTCATGCATTCTTTAGGCATAAAAATTGATTTTTGATGGAATTATTCCCATCTATCATTACTAATAGAGTTCTAATTTTGCATAGGGGCATGTTTTAGACTGCTAAAACTTGTGAGAAATGTTGTTTTGTTTCAATGAGGTGCCGATTGTTTACTTCGATGAAATTCACTTCCAGCTGGCGGCAGCAGCGAAAAGTGCATCCGAGCACCAAGTGTTGCGTTAAACCTGCTAATTTTTGGTTTCAATTTTTTGCGACGAGCTCATGGAAGAATGGTAGGTAGTTGGAAATCGATAAAATGTATGGGAGAACGCAAATTTATGAAAATGCGGCATGCAAAAAAAGCGTTAATGAAATCGTGAACTAACAAGTTCACGGTGAATTTTTAGTCACGGATTCGGGAATAACAATCACGTCTGGAAATTATGACTGGTGTTCTCGAATCCATGAATTAAATCACGCTGTATTTTTGCTGGTTCAAGAATTTGGGTGGGTGTCTTAGAAAATGTAATGATAAGGAATAAGGAATGAAGTATAAGTTAAAAAGATTATCTCGTGTGCTTAGTTTGCATTGATTAGTGGTGTTATAGTGTTAAAGTGACGCAATTTTGATTTTACTACCACTGAAACAACGCCATCTCTTGCATGCAAAGTTTCGGGGGATACCTTATTCGTAGATTTTTTTCCACAACGGCTGGCGGGATGAGGCATTGACAATGTTTTATAAATGATTCTTTAAACCAGACTTTTTGATTACATGTTTACAGCAGCAACGTAATGCTTCTTTGCATTATTGAAAACGTGGAGTTTAAAGATCTCCTTCTATTTAGCGATCTCTATATTGCCCATAATGTCCTCTGGGAGTGAAGTGATTGAGGGCCACACATTGGGTTTACAAACTCGGCCGACAATGGTTCACACCAACCTGGTCAGCTCATTGTGCATTAAATGTATGAACAGCTCTTCCCTCTGGAAGTAACCTTTAAAAATAGCACTGAAATACTGATACTGTTTAATAATCAGTATGCTATTGAAACACTACTTTATCGCGTGAATTAAAATTCTATATCGTGAATTAAAATTCTTTGTCTTACAAATTTGATAGAAAGAATATAAAATTTAAGTGTTCGAGTTTTAATGGAACTTGGAAATTATTAAGCTTTTTGACTGAGCTCAACTGCCGAGACGGCCATTAACAGTGCCTATAAAATGTTGGATACTGAACTTATTCTTCCAGAAAAGATTTCTGATTAGCAAGCTTATACTGCACTGAATGCGTGAAAACTCTGCTCAATATTTTCGAACCGCCAAAACACTAATAAAATTATAATTTAGGATTTGTGTCTAGTAGAGTTGGTTTAAAAGTTGATAAAAAGAAGCGAAAAAGGTAAGTTTCACCCGGTTTTCGAAGCAAAAAGAAGAAAATGTTCAGATTTTCAATGTAGAGTAGTGCAAACCTGTTGACTGAAACTGCAAGTGATTTGTTTTACGGCGGCGGTGCGTAAATAGTGACTTTAGTGACTTTTGGATGCAAATAGTGACTTTTTAGTGACTAGACTCAAAATACCCAAATAGCACAGGTCAACGAAGGGTGATCAAAAATTACATTATAAACGTCAAGAATAGGGGAAACTGGACACACATGATCCCCGGGGACACATGATCTCTCCATGTTTTCTCACTAATCACATTTTTATACCAGTGATATGTGCAAACGGATCCGGTAGATAGGTTATTGAATCTGAGTAACATTTGAACATTACCGTCGCATATTATTGTATTGTATGTAACTAATTGATCTGTTAAAATTCTTTTCTAGGTAAAAAGTATAAATAAATTAAATTTCTCTTTATTTTTGTCAATCGCGCAATTTGAATTTCTCAATAGCCTTATTTCATTAACCAGAACAAAGTGTAGTTGAACATACTTAGTTTTGATTAGTTTTATTAAATGCACTTTAACATTATTTTCAATAAAAAAAATGTAAATTAGGCTTTAAATAGGCTCATTCTATAATTTTTGGTCAGTTGTTTAAGAGAAATCGCATCTGTGTAATAATAACACGCACTACAAAAATGATTTTGCGTGACAGTACCATATTGATGTATGAAATCACCATCCTGGTATGATCACGGTTGTGGTATTGGTAGTAGTCTGGAGATCTCGATGTACCGTCGTCGGGGGTGACAATGGGTCAAATAGAGGTATGAATGCGTCACTGTTTCAGCTACTTAGAATGCTTGTAGAATAGATTTAATGCATCTGAGGGCAAGAAGACCAAAATAAAACAGACCTTTTTGAACGATTTTGCTCTACTACCTCTAGACTACCGGTGAGAACGATGACCCATTGTCACCCCCGGTATCACACTCTTTTTTTATTGGTCCCAAAACAGGTACTCAGGGATATTTACTATTGGCCATGGCATTTCAGAGATTTAATAGAATAATTAGATTCTAAAATTACAAAGATATATTTATATATCGATCAATCATTTTTGGTATCATAACTGGATCAATCACAAAGAGAGATCCTCTTGGGAACATCTTATTTGTCGTGATATGACCACTGTCTTTCAGTGGAGTGAGTGGTTTGCAGATAAATCATCATCACCATGCCAATTTTGTTGATATAGCAGACATTCTATCTGTCACTATTACTCTATTCGAGAACCAAAATACTTGCCTTGCTTAATACCAACAATATTTATAAGAAAAGTATAAATAAATTTAATTTCTCTTTAATTTTGTCAATCGCGCAATTTGAATTTCTCATTTGCCTTATTTCATTAACCGGAACAAAGTATAGTTGAACATACTTAATTTTGATTATTTTATTAAATACACTTTTACATTATTTTAAATAAAATATAAAAGAGTGTAAATTAGGCTTTAAATAGGCTCAGTCGAGTCAAGTACGAGACACTGAAGACGGCCTTACTGTTGAGGTCGAAATACGTATCTGTCAGGATACAATTAAGTGGTGGAATTCAATGGGATTGTTTAAACTCGTCTTATGACAGGGGAACAATATTTAATTTTCGCACGACTGATATTACGAGAGACTATGAAGAATTGTTAGGATTTGAGGCTAAACCAATTCAACCTTTCATTGGACTTGGAAGAACCTAAACATGTTCAGCTCATAAAGGGATCAATTTCCCCCTATATGGGGATCAAGTCTCCCGCAAGTTTTGAAAATGCCAAATTTTCTATCTTTCGGCAAAATCGATTTTTTGGTAACTTTCATGAACATATAATTACTTCCAATGACGTTTTTGAAAAGTTAATTAAATTCTTTATCAAGTCCATCAAGAAGCGTGCAAATCTGTGCATGTTACATCGAAAAATATCCTAAACAAAAAGTGGGGATCATATGTGTCCAGTTTCCCCTAGTATTTCGAACAGGGCTGTAGTTGTGGAACAAAAGGTGGAGCACGAACTGTTTCTTCCCTCATGCCATTGCCATTAAAATTGCTTTAAAGCGCATAGGGCCGGAACGTTGCTGTTCAAGGTGGCAGCTTGTCGTAACTTTTTTTCAATACCAAATTTTCAAAACGATTTGTCTTCTTTTGTAAATAAAGATTTAAACGAGGTTTTGAAGAATCTGATAGCACTCCCACCCAAACCAACACCATTATCAGGTAGCAGAAGCCTTCTCCTACGTATTGACAGTGTTGATTTGCGTAAGAGTGCGCTATCAGATTCGTCAAATCGACCTTTGAATCTTTGTTTATAAAATCTTATAATGCGTTTTGAGAATTTGGTAATCGAGCCCATAATTACGAGTAGGTATAAAACATTCTGAAAACTGCCAACGAGCATATCATGCTTCGAACATTTTAGTTAATTACAGCAAATTTTACAAACTCTGAATGATGACCGTTGCAAACCTATAGAGAAATTTCTGAAGCATTCAATTGGGTTTTTTAGAGGTATTGGTGTTATTATATATCTTGAATCTGTTATAAAAACTGAGCATAAATCCAAAATTTCATGAACTTTGGTGCACGGGAACTATTATAAATCAATTTCACGTACTGACCACCCCTAATTTGCTTTTACTATGGGCTGAACTGTCAACCTGTGAGGTAACTGTAAAGCAGTTCAATTTCCAAAAACTTTTTAAATTGATTTCTAACATCAAATTTAGGGTCTTTGAGTGTGAAAAAAATATGTTGTGGCTCAGAAAAAGGTGTTCTATCGAATGCATATGAGAAATCAACATGTTTTTCAAAATTAAAAAACCCAATTCAGCAACAAATAACTATCCTCCTCTGCAGCATGAAGTTCATCTCTTTGCCTCCTCTCTAGTAAAGATGTGCGTCGCCGCGCCAGGCTGCCACCACTGACAATTTTTAACATCATGCCGTCGCCAACATTTAAATCAGGGTGGCGGTGACATCACGGGCGCCGCCGTTTAAAATTGATCATGGCTTTTTTATGATTTTCCAGGCGTATTCAAATTGGTAGAAGTCTGTTTAATTTTCGAAAAATATTCCGATTAATATTCTCAAAACTACAGATTGTTTTTTCATAAAAATACCAATGTGTTCCCTAAAAATTTCATTCATTTACTCGCCCAATATTCGAAAATCTTTTCGTAAGACAAAGGAGAACTTCCAGTGGAAATTCCGAAGAATCATCCGTTTAAATGAAAATTTGGAGGTACGTTTCGTGGAAGTTCTGATGCATGAAAAAAATATCAAGAAAATGACAAGAAAAAATATGTGCGTATTTAGAATAACTTATTGTAGAAACTCTAAAGAATTTCCCGTTGAAATCCAAGTAATTTTTCGTTCAAATCAATTTTTGACACAGCAAAAGGCCCGTTCAACCAAAAGTCATTCGGCCGCAAGCGATTTGGCCAGAAGCCACAAGGCCAAAAGCTGTTTGGCTGGATATGTCGTTTGACCAAACAAACCATTCCAGGCCAAAACCCATCTTCTCTTTGTCGGGTACAATATCCACTGCGACCAGATATTTGATGGTGTCAGGCCATTAGGCCTAAGGCCATTTGGCCGAAGGTCATTAGGACGAATGGCCATTAGGCCGAATTAGCAGAAAGAAGCAAGAAGTGAAAAATGAGAAGTTCTTTCTTCACCTTACCCCTTTTCCTTCTCCCTTCTTGCATCTTCCTTCTTCTTTCTTCCTTCTCCCTTCTTCCTTCTTCATTCTTCGTTATTCCTTCTTCCTTTTTCCTTCTTCCTTTTTCGTTTTCTATTATTATTTTATCCTTCTTTCTCTTTCTTCTTTCTTCTTCCCTCTTCCTTCTACCTTCTTTCTTCTTCTTTATTCTTTCTTCTTTCTCCTGTTTTTTCTCTTCTACCTTCTTTCTTCCTTCATCATTCTTCCTTCTGCCTTCTTTTTTCTGCCTTCTTTCTTCTTTTTTCTTCTCCCTTCCCTCATCCTTCTTCCTTCTGCCTTCTTCCTTCATCCGTCTTCCTTCTTCTTTCTTCTTTCTTCCTTTTCCTTCTTCCTTCTTCCTTCTTCATTCTTTCTTCTTCCTTTTTCCTTCTTTCTTCTTCCTTTTTCCTTCTTCTTTCTTCCTTCTTCTTTCTTCCTTCTTCCTTCATCCTTCTTCCTTCTTCCTCCTTCCTTCTTCCTTCTTCCTCCTTCTTTCTTTCTCCCTTCTTCCTCCTTCCTTCTTCTTTCTTCTTTCTTCTTTCTTTCTTCTTCCTTTTTCCTTTTTCCCTCTTTATTCTTCCTTCTTCCTTTTTCGTTTTTCCTTCTTCCTTCTTCCTTCTTCCTTCTACCTTCTTTTTTCTTCCTTCTTCCTCCGTCCTTCTTCCTTCTTCCTTCTTCCTTCTTCCTTTTTCCTTCTTCCTTCTTCTTCCTTCCTTCTTCCTTCTTCCTCCTTCCTTCTTTCTTCTTCCTCCTTCCTTCTTCCTCTTCCTTCTTCCTTCTTTCTTCTTCCTTCTTTATTCGTCCTTCTTCCTTTTTCCTTCTTCTTCCTTTCTTCTTCCTTTCTTCTTCCTTCTACCTTCTTCCTTCTTACTTCTTCCTCCTTCTTCCTTCTTCATTTCTACTCCTTCCTCATTGCACAGTACTCACTTCTCACTCCCCAGTTCTCATTCGGCCTAATGGCCATTCGGCCTAATGACCGTTCGGCCTAATGACCATTCGGCCTAATGGCCTTCGGCCTAATGTCCTTCGGCCTAATGGCCTAATATCATATTTGATCTATTGTGGCGAAAACCCATCTTATCATATGTCCGAAAAAAAAAACGCTTAGCTGAATAGGTTTTCAGTTCAAAAAATGCCGTTCTGCAGAAAAAGCCATTCGATCGAAAATGTTTTTTTTGTGTTGTGTTGTTTGTCATTTTGACGAAAAAATTGTGTGATCGAATTGGTCATATAACCGAAATATTTTTTTGGCAATAAAGACCATTTGGCTAAACGAGCCACAATTTTTTGTTCAGCAAATGATATTTTTGGTCGTATGACCCGTTTGGTCAAATGGATCATTCATCCAAACGACCATTTCAGTCAAACGACTTGTTCGGCCAAATGACCTAGTCGGCATAACGCAATTTTCGGCCAAATTACAATTTCTGTCAAATGACCTGTTAGAGGAAACGACCAGTTGACATGCCGAATGACATTTTCGGCCAAACCATTTTCGACGTTATAACCGACTGAACTGAATTCGGCTATATATAACTTAACCGCTTAACCCGTTATTCGACATTCGAACAAATGACTTTCCGAAGAGCACAAACTGCTTGGCCGAAAATATCATTTGGCCGAAATGAGTATACGACCGAAAGTGTTGTACGGCCGAATTTGTCAATTGGTCGAATAGGTTACTTGGCTGAAAATTCCGTTTGATCAAAATGGTTGTTTTACAGAAAGGGCTATTCGGCTTAAAACTGTTATTCGACCGAAATGGACATACTGTCGAAAATGTCGATTGGCTCAATTGGCTTTTTGGTCGAAGCGATTGATAAATAATTTCCCATAGGATTTTAAAATCAATTTCCCGTGGACATTTTTGAGAAATTTGCATGGAAATTCCGAACTATTTTCCAAGAAAATTAAAAATAATTTTTCAAAATTTCTCTAAATATTTTTTTGGAAATTCTGAACAATGTCTCTTGGGACAGTATCTTCAATAATATTGATAATGTAGCTAACACTGTTTTGAGAGCCTATTCCGACTACAAGCTTTATCAGGATAAAGCTGTGATAAAGAGTATCACCAAATTCACTTTATACCAACAGATACGTAGGGGAACGGTTCGGCACTTTATCCCATAGCTCCTATTTCCATCCCATAGAAAACAAAGCAATGAAAAGGAATTTGGTTTGTTTCTTATTTTTGTGATTTTTTTCACCAGTGAGCACGCGTGTTAGCAAAAAGAAGCGACAGAATTGGTGCTGTATTTCTTTGTTTTGCGATGAGATGAATATATGTTCAGTGAGATGAACAACGGAACAGTTCCCCTATTTCGTTTTCTACTGAAGATAACAAAACACTGGAGAAGTTTTCAAGTAGAAAACGAAATACGTATCTGTGGATACAAAGTGAATATAGTGGAAGTAAATGGAATAGTGAAGTCTTTCAACTTTGTTAAGATTATTCGTTTAACAAACTACGGAAAAATTAGTTCCAATCCTATTCACGGTTTCCTATGAGGAGCTAGTGGTAGATAGATGTAGGCTACGACGAAAACTAACAAGGCGACTAGATACTTTGAACCGCTCTGATTGAAGCAGAACTCTTTTTTTGGGACGTCTCGAGAAAAGCAGAACTTGTCACCTCCAACTCACACTCACTGATTTTCGTTTTTTCTAATTTGCTATGGCTGGCTGGAGTAATATTTCAAGCCTTTAAATATGTCCAAGAAGATTTAATTGTACAAGAGCAATGGGATAACGCTAACTTCCATGAACCTTGAAGTTGCTCTGACTATTCGTTAGAGAATATTCCTGTGCCAAAGGAGCGTGACTTGAAAAAATCTTCAACCTGTATTTGTCAATAACACTTGATATTCTTTTAAGACCAGTTTTGTAAGATAAGCTTAAAAAAACTAACTAAAAAACTAATATATTTGATCGTGCTCGAAAAATGAGTTAGTTTTGAAAGTTTATTATTTTGACTATATCTTTCAATACAAAACAATAAGACAGCATTTTTAAAAGCAACTTGTTGCAATAAATCGGTTAAGGCTAAATGCTCGTTAAATTAATGAGTTTGTGGCCATAACTTCTGGGCACATATGGCCCGATATGATCCATTTCTAAAAGGAAACAATGAAACAGGATTCCTTGTCCTTTACAACTTGTAAGTAAATACATAGGTTAAGAATGAGTGTCTTAAAAATAAGTGAATCTTTGAAATGCATTGTGCGAATAAAAAATGGGTCCCGTTAGTTTTATTATTGTAAAAAATAGTATATTGGCCATCCATAACTTCCATAACTTGCTGCTCGCAAACCGGGGTTGGGTAAGTGCCGATCAGCCAGTATTCAATATATAACAATGGGACCGAATGACCCAACTTATTGAGAGCAAATCAGTTAATGGTAAGTGCTTGAAAATTTGGCGAGATTTTTTTGCCTCCTTCATGCGTAAAACAATGTATTTTGCTCATAGCTTCTAATCCCATAGTCCGATCACCCCTTTTTTCAATAGGAAACAATTGGGCAGGATTCTTTGTCGAATGTTTAGTTGGTTTAAGTTAAGTCTTTCAAGCTAGAATAGTTTTTTTTTGTTCTCAAGGTGCCCCTGGTATTCAGAAAATACGATCTACCCGATCAACCTAGTCCTAAATGTCAAATCTGTGTAACCCTAAACATCCCAGCAGGTCCGTCAAGCTGATAGGATTTCACTCATTACTTACACAAGCTACGGTGGACCCTCCATGAGTCAATGTTCTAAGACCTGATATCGACTCATGGAACCAAAATATGTTATACTAAAAATATTTTCCTGATTATTCTGATGAATCTTTCGAACAATTTTCCAAGGAATTATTCCACATCTATTCCAATACATGCATGATTCAATGATACCTTGTGGTTAGCTTGAAAACGTTTTGCAGTACCTTGAACATCTCGCATTCCTGAAATGTGATCACTGACTAAACGAAAAGGATAACTTAACTTGATTGGGTGTTTATAATTATATAATGATGGGGTATATGATTCAAGCATTTCAGATAACCGCAAATGACTTGACAATAGTCGGTGCAAAGTGCAAGGAACTCTACCAGGGCTGACAATAGTTATTCTCGTTTTATGAAGAATGGGAAAAAAATATAGTCTTCTTCATAACATTGAACAACGCAGCACTACCACGAAGATAGTCGCGCAGCCAAGTCATGTAGATGGCCATCGCGACTTCTTCACATAATCGATTGCAAGTTATTACCGACGGATTGGTTAAAAACAGAATGGCATCTCAAATAAACAAATAGTAGGAACTCTGGTAACATAAATCTATCGATAACGTTTATATCGCCTTCATACAGTACAAATTATTTTTTGCAAATGTTTAAAAAAAATCTTCGCATGGCAGCTGCCTCTTGAAGTATAATAGTATAAAGTCTTCGTGGTTCAATGTCGTCAGAACGATTTGGTTGCACGACGAAAGCCACTGTCGTGTGCGTCATCGACGATGCGACGAGTAGTAGTGAAGACACTAGAACTCGTCGCTACTGAGACATTTCCGGCTGTGGCGATGATTATTGACAGCCCTGGCTGTGATAAACATTTTTAAACCGTTCGCTCCCGCAAAAGGTTATTACAGCTCGATTTGGCATAAAATATTTTAATGGTACAGTCCTCCTTCTGTTAGGAAGAAAATGAGGACGGCATCATTCGGCAGAGCATGCTGGCAAGGATCCCGTGGGCTTCTCTTGGGACCTGGAATTTTGACCACGATCCACGCAAGCTGTAAAGAATTGGTATCACCGGCCATCGTGCACAGGATCCGATTTCCTTCTACAAGGAGAGGGACCCTATGTTACCCGGCTGACGCTGCAACTAGCCATCAGCACAAGATGGCGAAAGAGTAAGATGGCTGCCTCTGCACAGACAGACAGATGGAAATTATCCAGAAGCAAATCCTGCGTACTGGTTGAAGGCTGGCGATAGAACGCCGGTTAGGATCTGCGCCACAGCGTAGTCTTCAATCCTTTATAGACTGGCGTTGACGGTGCACTTGGTTGTTGCTTCTATGACATGTGGACAGCGTTTTTACCAAGTCTCGCGTGATTTTTGAAAAAGGTCGTAAGTCCAAAAGAGAGGCTCTCTTTGTTTACTTTCTCTTTCGATTATTACGAAGCAGTACTAATATTGACATCGGATGATTCAACAGAGATCAAAAGAAAATAGCTTTGTCTAGCGTGCTGAGGTGGTAATATTGCAATAAATGCAAAACTAACTATGATATTAGTGAAAGAGAGCGTAATGAAAGAGAGTCTCTCATTTGAACATACGACGTTTTCAAAAATCGTACTAGAAGTTTACCCTCGTTCTTCAGCTAACCTTTACCATGGGAACCTACTCCTGGAAAGTTAGTCCTAGGTCGATTGACGCTCGAAAAACTTTCACGATCTTCCGGTTGGGCATAGGGTGCTCACCTAAACTGATGTTTGGTTCTGATAATTAGTGCCTCCACTGATATTTCGGGAATATTTGTGGGAGTTTTTGAGGACTTGGTTTGTGAAATGTCAAAAGAAGTGAATTTCAGGAAGTATCTGAGCATTTCTGGCAATTTCTTTGGATTATTAAAGACTTTTTGCTTCATTGGGGTCAATTTATGGGCAATTTATGAAACCTTGTAGTTTCAAAATCGTAGAAAATTTCAAAAAGTTCTCAAAAACTACAAATTTCCACATTGATTATTGGAATCTTTAGATTTCCGAAGAAAAATCTTAATAATTCACAGGCAGGGCTTACAAATTACGCAACGCTTACGTAACGGGGAGAGACGAATTAAGCAACCGTTTTATATTGTGACACAGGGGGAGAAGAAGTTTATTAATCGTTACGTAACAAAATAATCAAATTGAAAACAAAATCAAATCGGATACGTAATTTGCGTTAAAATAATGTCCTGCCTTAAATGAGGATATAACAGAAAAAAAACAACAATTACGGTATTTTGTGATATTTTATAACAATTGGGCAATAGGAAGAGGAAAGTTTTCAATAGTTATCATTAATTTCATCAATCTCCGGGAGTTCCTATCATTTTCATAAATCCATAAAAATATTTATTTTGTCTTTATTATAGAGGTTTGCAGCCCTGAGCTCACCTCTTTTTATAAAAATAAATACTTTGATTAAAAAACGGAATCCATTGTGCGATAGTCAATGGTTTTGCGTACGATCAGTTGCCTAGTTGTATTAAGCATAGGGGAAGTAGGGGCAATATGCCCTAGCTAAGCAAAAACTGCTTCAACGTATTAACTGTAGCGAGTTTCATGGATATTTTTACATCATGCTACAGTTAAACAATATAGCTAACTGATGTCATCTAAAAATTTGTAGAAAATCGCAATCATATTGATGACATTCCATCAATCTCCGATCGCCACCAAGAAAAAAATTAATCCACCGTTAAAAAGGCGAACGATAGAACACGTGTTGAGTGAAACGTCTGTATATCTGTGCTTTTAGTTTGAATCGTCTTTTATATTGAAAACTTGTGTCCTTATTGAGTCTACATTTTGATAGCTGTGATGTTTTTCTTTACGCTCAATATTTCCTCGTAAAGGCATTGGACTCATAAAAATCTCGATATTCACAACCGGAGTTGATTTTGAGTCTTATCAGATTGAAAGTATCAATATTGCGTTACAAGAATTGCATTGGCGCGGTTTCTTCGCATGCACCTTGATAACATCTCTCCGGCATTATCGCTTTCAATTCCACACGTAAGTGTTTTCCCTATACACATGAATAAAACTGAAATCAATACCACTCAGAACCTCCCACCATGAACCAATCGACCGAAAAACGGCATCGCAATGCCATAAAATATGCATTCGGTCGAGATTACCCTTACCCTTTCAATCCGGTAATGGAGCCAATTCCAGTGTATTAATTTTCCACCTTATCGGACACCCTCTCATGGGAGCAGGGAGAACATTTAAATTCGATTCAGAATTCAGAGGCGGAAAATAACCTATGATGTTGCAACGAACGAGGCCCAGCCAAACAGCTCAATTAAAAATTAAATTCGATCGAAATGTGCGTTTGCATAGCAGGGGCGGTGGTGTCGATGCTGAAACGTGTGCGGGGAGACCGGAACGCGTTCACCGAATATCGAGAAAACGAGATTGAATCAGTGGAAAACGGCTGAAAAAAAACCTTTGCGTCGAACTGCTGCCCTTTTCACCCCACATTCGTACCACTTTTTTTTATAAAATATTAATTATTTTTTCATACCTGTGAATTTATGTAAATTCTGATTTTAATTAAACACGACACTTCATTCCCTTCGATTTGTTGTATTGTTGATGCTTCGTTCTCTGTGTATATTTTTTTTCGGGCACGTTGTTATTCCGTTTGTACATTCATATGCACTGAACCGAGCAATTTGTTTTTATTTTTTTCGGCCAGTTCTCTGGGCAGTAATTATTACAGTTGTCGTATTTCTTGTATGTTTAAACAGCTAGGTGATTAAATATTTATAAATCTGACTGATATTGGTTTGCATAAATAAACTTTCCTTCCGCGGTCGTCACCACCAGTGTCACATTTGAAACCACTTTTTCCCTTGGGGTCATACACAGAACAGACACACTAGACAAGGCTTCTGATTTTTAAGGTGCACTCGCTTAAGGTACACCGTGCTTCCTGGATGCTTTGGCTGCTCCGGTTCCAGCTTTTAATCAATTGGGTAAATATCAACGAACTGTGTTTATTTGTTGAATTCGTTTGATTTCACATACTTATTATCTTCTTCTGCTGTTAGGTGATTTGCTTTCCGGGTTGCTGAAAAATTTCAGTATTTTAACTCTACAAGCTCGTCTGTCTTCTCAAGAATCAAGTCAAGCAAGTTGATGAGTTAATCAATCCTTTTATTCAAAAAGTTGGCACAGGCGGAGCGCATGTTATTTTTTAGAAAGGTAGAAAAAGGTGACCACCCAAATATTTCCATTTGAGGAGATGCGTGTCACCTGAGCCAACGTTTCGATATCTGATAACTGGGGTCACACGCATTGGACAAAGCCGGCTTGATTCGAGACTCACTCACTTGAGATACACCACTGCTTTGGATTCAGCTTCTAATCACTTGAGTAAATATTAACGCACTCTGTATTAGTTGAATTTGTTTGATTTTACATCTTCATCATTTTCTTCTCCTGTGCAATCAGTGGCTTACGTGGTTGAATAAACAGCCTCAGCGATGCACTTTTCACATTCGTTTCAAAGCTTGAAGCCTGCATGAGTGCGTAAAAATCCTGTAAAAACTGAGCAAAACACGCAAACACAAACGCGCACAGCCGGACCATTTCTTGACGGCCAAGCTACACTATTCACCGTTTCACGCGGAGACGAACTGGAGCTTTGGGCCACCGCAGTTAGATGTCGCTACTGTCAAGCGCACAACGCACGACTCACTTCGATTTGTATCAAATTCTGCGTCGCCACGAATTTTCGTAACTGTGGCGATGTCAACGCACCGCAGATGGTACTTAATTTACGATAGTTCTGCAGAAAACACCGAATATTGCGTCCGAAATCTTTTCCACCGCAGAAAATCCGTTCCTAATTGATTAGCACTTGTACAAACAGTTGTTGAAAATGATTTCGCGTCAATTTTCGGCAATTTCAGCTTGGTCGCTGCTGGGCTGGTTGCTTGCCGGCTTCGGCTGTATCGGTGCACGCGGTTATCCCCACACAGATACACTCGCGCTCGCGATTGGGTATCCCCTTTTGCTCCCTTCGCGGGCCCCCAAGCCGGACGGCCACTCCGCGATAGCGCAAGGGTTGTTGTTTTTGTTGTTGCAGTTCCTCTGTCCGTTCCCGTTGAATCGCCTATTCACGCTACTAGTGAATACCCCCGTGGCCCAGAGCTCCCCGTTTCTTCGTTCGCGGGTGTTCGCTCTCTCGTTTTCACTTCGGCTCGCGGTTCTTTTCATGACACTCTCGCTCTATCTTTGGTTAGTACACGCTAGTCATTCAAGAATATGAGAGTGTATATCAGACCAATATGTATTTATATTTGTATACTTTTTTCTTTCTTTTCACTGCCGAGCTTGTGTGTTTGCTTCTCACTCTCGTGTCATTGAACCTATCCATTTTTCATGAAAATTTTGTTCTTTTTTCTACGCTGTCGCTGGCTAGGGCTGCTTTGATCTAATCGGAAATTTTCGCACTCCTTCTTTGCGCCCATTTTCACAACAGATGATCATCAAAGCAACCCGATGACGACGGCGGCTACCGTCGCTCGTTTCTTCGGCTATTTTCGCAGAGAAAATGAATGACACTTGCACAACCTTTTAAATTTTACTTTTGCAGCACTGACTTCATGCGTTCGGTGCTCTAAGGTGTGTTGGTGCCATGCAAGCTATTTTGATTCTACACTTTCGTATCAATTTTCCACACTTATCTTCGAAGCTCTAATTAACCATTCATAATCCCGTGTAGAAATCACACAAAAGTGAACATCAAAACTATATACAAACTGAGAACGACACGTTTCTTTCCGCTGAACTGCTTCAGAATCGCATCCGAATTCCCCGTAATCCTGGCCAAAGCTATTAAATCACGATTCCCGTCACCCAAGCCGGAGGACGTTCAAGCCGTCCCGTAAGCCCAACCAAATCCTGTGGACAGTTCTCTCACTGCTGCTTCTCCTTTAATTTCTTGGGCGCCACGACTAAGAAAACGCCAAAAGGGCACACCGTCGCCGCGTGAACAAAATCTTCCGGAACCAACGGAACGCGAAACCACCACTTGGACCCGGTCTGGAACTAGGAAACGAACTAAGAACCGACAGAACCGCTATATACTGACACATTGAACGGGGCCAGCGTATCAGCAGAGGTCCAACATTTTGCGCGCTCTCTCCGGCACTACTGATTGAGGTGAGCGCCGCACGCGAGTCATGCTTCTCCGCCATCGCATCGAGAGGTGTGCGTGGTGGCGGTGCCGTTGACCGAGCTGAGTGCACAACCCAAACACACCACCGTGCGGACCAAAGCACAACATAGCCCGCTTCCCCTTTGATCCCACACCCATCCGAGCGGGGAGCGGACACTCACTGTTCTGAGCAAATGGCAATAATATGAAGAAATATTATTAAACAAATAGTAAATTGTTTTACACTATCAAACATTTTCTTTCCAGGCCACATTTTTTAAGTTAGCTTGAAAGAAAATTGCACTCGAGTAGGGACATATTTTTTTTTTTATTTCAACCCAACTAACATTTAATGTCAATGTAAATGTTATTTCAATTCGTTTATACGGCTTCAAGCTGAATGTGTGCTATACATATGATCAAGAACTTCTATTCAATTCCTTTACCAGCAAATCTGGCGAATCTATTCAGCTGTTTTTGACGTGCCGGCACAACTACTTTACAGCATGTTACACATTTTTTTCTCAATTTTTACTAAACCATTTAGTAATATAATTCGCTTCAATGGCGCTTATTTAGATTTTTTGAATCTGTTAAATAAGTTTTATATAGCAACTGAATTCAATTTGATTAAAAATTATTTGAGAGGAGTGTAAATTTCGGAGTTTATTTAATTTTTTTTTGTGAAAACTGAAGTATCAATTCTGTTGCTACCTAGATTCGAACGCCTGATCTCCTGATTCAATGGCTGCTGCTCTGTCATTACCGTCACTTTGACATATGTAATAACAAAGAAAATTATGGATGTGCTTCTTCGCATACCCTATATGTTGTTTTACTAACGCTATTTTCAGATTCATGCTGTATAAACGTTAGAAAAAGGCCTACATGCTGCTTTTAGCACATAAGCTTAAAAATTATGCTTTCAGCATTATTTCAACCATTATTCAAACATTTGTCAGCATGTTCTGTTGGCTAACTTTTATGCATCATCAATCGCTGAAATTGTTTTTAGGCAACATTTTCTCGATCTGTATAGTATAGATGCTACTCTGGTGCTAATCGTTTAACAGTAGCCGTCAACAGAAATATCGCTTCTAAATGGCTTGTTTTCTTACACTATCTGCTAGCATTAATGACAGCGCTTTGTCAGTTGCTATAAGAGCAGGTGAAAACCTTTGTAGCTGCATTACAGAAATCAATAGCTCATATAAAGCTCCGGCAACAAAAATCAAATGTAATCATTGCGGTTTTGACGTTCCATAGTGATAAGCTATTAAAAGAAGCAGTATAAGCTTTACTTAAGCGTTGTGTAATCTTCAAAGATGCATAAGTTGCCTAAAAGCTTCGTTAGTTCATTTATAGCGCCATTACGCTATATTGTTAGTGCTTAACAACAGCGAAAACGTTTTCATTGTGAATGCTACTCACCGTAATATGGAAAGTTGCTAACAAGCAACTCAATTACATACATGAGCTCTTAACCGATGAGCTTTGTTGCTAATTTAGACAGAGCTGTTTTATGAATATATGAAAGCTGCATAAACGATAAAAGATGAAATATATTCGGTACAAACTGACTAGCTGATAGATATTTGGGTAATAGTCGAGTTGAAGTTTAATGGATTATTTGCGGAGGCTTTTCTTTTATTCAGCATTGGCTGCTTTTATTCAAATATTATACAGCCAAAGGCTAGAAGTTGAAGCTTTTAGCATCAAAATTGTTAGTTGGGAAGCTTAATACGAAAATAATGAGGAACCCAATGGTAAATTTGGTTTATTCAAAAATGGTTCAATTCTAGTAGTCAAAGTTTAACTGCCAGGTAAAGTCGTTTATGACAAATGAAAAAGGAGAAAGTTACTTTAATAACTTTGATATCATGTGCTATTGCTTTGTGGATAATTTTTGCTCATCTATGAGAGTTTTGAAAAATGATGATTAAAATTGGCATTCAAAAGGGACAATATTTAACTATTCATAAAATTAAAACTCGATTTTAAGAACGGCTAGACAGTCTTCAAGATTTAAACAAGATGTATATTTGACCGACGTTTTGACACGGGGATGGTGTCCTCATCAGGGGAAAAATACTCTGTTTGTTTCGAGTCTATTGTTTAGTCTAACGTTAACTGTCTGGTAAGGATTTTTCTGGAACACGACTTCGAGAACACACAATTTCAAAAACATTGCCACTGACAAATAGTGTGACTCCACACTAGATAAAACTCCACAAAATCTCAACTAGGACCAGGCTCAGCGTAACGTCTCCAATGTGTAATATTTCAGATGACGTTCACTGAAAAAAGTTTTCATTAGAATAGCTCAAAAGTAAAACCATTGGTACCATAAAGAAAATCGGCAGCATTTAGGAAACCATATGGACTCTATAAACACGTACAGTGGAATAAAAACTCGAATAGAAATTGGACCGTGTCTCCAAATTCCATTTGGTCTTATCGAATGGCAAAAAATACAATGTGGTTTTTTAAATTTCAATATTGACTTCCTTGGAGACTTGGTGTATGATATTCGTTTATTTCATGGGATTCTTTGAGGCGTTTTAGGAACACATGTAAGTTTGATAATGTACTTGAGGTAAAGTTTGGAAGAAGCGGTGGAATAATGTTTGGTAACTGGCCTTTTTTGACAATTGGCTTCAGAACTGGTCGGGAAATATATTGACGCTTCCCTACCATTGTATTATATGAAGCAAGCACGCTTATTTTACGATGTGTTCATAAAATTGGAAAAATATTCACGTAATAGAATCTGTAGCAACACAAGTCAGAGCAATTTGGTTGCAGTAATTCATATACATGACTTTTTGAAAATGCATATGATTGTGACTTAACAGGTAAAACTCCTTTAAAACAATGTTTCGTCACCAAAATTATGTTTCAGAAGACAAACAAACAAACTTATTTTCTGAGAGATTTTTTCTTAAATTTTGGCGAAAAACAAACTTCATATAAATATATGTCTTTGAAGTACTCAGGTGGATTTAGGTAACTAACGTTTTTGGATCTAATAAAGACATATTAGTGTTACTACGATCAAATAAAAACGGATTTGATTTTGTTAAGAAATAGTCGAATATTCCTGTAAAAAATCGGAAGTATTTGATTGACGGATTATAATTATTATAATAATTATTCATAATATTTCTATATTTAATTCTATAGCATTAGAGTGACATTTTTGTCTCATTTCAGTTAACGAAACCGATATGCGATTCCTTCCTAAAAACGATCTGAACCTATTTTTTTTTTAATTTCGCCTTTAGGGAGACCAATTGCGGGATAGAGTGGTCAAAAAGCGAAACCTTAAAGAAAAAATGTTTATTAAAATTATAACAAATAATAACTTTACGATCTATTTGACAAATAAAAATACATTCAGGATCCGGCAATTCAAGTGCTACATTAGCATAAACAGATAAATTAATAAAAACTAAAATAGGGTAACCGGGTAATAGTGGAGGTAGCACCAATAGTGGAGGTAGTGAGGTTTTAATGAGATTTATCATATTTATACACTTTACGATGGTTTCAGTTGATGCGTCGTGCTTTAAATATCCTTTTAAATGCAACTTACCTTAATATTTCGCTTGAAAAACTATTGAAAACAATGATTTTCCTTAACAAAATTGACACCCTTGCACCTATAGTGGTGCAACTGTACCAATAGTGGCGAGTCTCATAAGAAACCAATGGATAGCACCACTATAGGAACCAAAATTAATTTTTACCGCCACTAAAGGAACAGTGTACCCATAGTGGTGCAAGCAATATTTGGTAATTGTTAATGTTAAATGACATCTATCTCATTTTTGTTAGCAAATTTATTAGTATATCTATTGACTAAGATAATAAAGCAATAAATTTCCCATAATTATCAATTTTTAAAAAATATTTTCTTTTGTGGATCTACTAATACCTCCACTATTGGTACCGTTACCCTATTTCATTTCAATTTCATTCAATTTTACTAGAAAACATATCACTTTTTGAAAGTTCACTGGTCAAATTTATCTTTTTCGTCCTTGAGTTTAACCACTCGTCGCAGACTTGGACAATAAACATATCGTTTTAGAGCATTCGCGGCCTTCAATATACTCCAGACAGTGAAATTTAGAGGATTCAGAACCGGTGAATTCGCTTGCCGCGCTTAGCTCGAAATGAACCCTGCAAAACCCTCTATTGGGCTTTCTTCGATTTTTGAGCCGGCATCTAATTCTGTCGTAAAATCCAACCCCTGGTATCAAAATAACGACGTATCCACGGTTCGACGACGTTTTGTAGAACTAGTTCCCAATACGTACTTTGTATAGTATTATTTTTATTCACTTATGTAGCAGTTCAATTGCTGGACCCTGTAATTATGTAAATACATTATAACACAATTTGTTTCCTTGGACTTTACTGTGAGAGTCTTTAACGGTTTCTTGTTTTTATATTTATAGTATTGAAATATTTTTTAAAACAATTAATCACATTATAAGAAATTGATACGCCGAACAAGCAGCTCTGAAGACATAATTTTCTCGTGCGATGGTGAGCCATATTGTGATAATGTGGCAGAGGGTTATCCAAAACTGCAACGCCGTTAGAAGTAGTTCACGTCCAACTACGTCAACATAGAGACGCAAGGTTGCTCACCTTGGTGTTCATATGGCTTATCTTTCATAAAAAAATAATATTTTCAAAACGGCTCGTCCAATTGTTGCATTTGTTCAAGGGTCATGGTGTTAAAATTATGAATCAATTTTGTGCTTCAAAAAAATATATTGTCAATAACTCTAATTGATTCATTTGTTGTTCGACTTATGATTGGAGTCTTTTTAAGATTCTGAACGGAATCTGTCTGAACCGATACCGAAACAATCTCGATCGAAATTCCAGAAGGGTTTCGTTAGGAAGCCCAAAAAACACCGTTCAGAGGTCCAAAATGATTCCGTTCGGAAGCCCAAACAGATTTCACTCAAAAACACAAAAGGATTTCGGTCGAAAGCCTAATTATGTGGATTTCGTTCAGAGGTCCGAAAGAATTTCGATCTGAAGTACAAATGTATTCCGGCCAGAAATCCAAAAGGATTCCTTTCGAAAGCCCAAAATGATTTCGTTCGTAAGCCCAAAAAAGATCCTTTTGGAACCCCTAAAAAGTTCCATTCTGAAGTTCAAAAGAATTAGATCGAGTTCCCGTTATGAACACGAAAACCAAAAATGATTTCATTTCTATGTCCCAAATGGTTTCGTTCCGAAGTCCGAAAGAATGTCGTTCTGAATCTGTTCGGAAGTCCAAAAGAATTCCGTTCGGAAGGCATACAGTATTTCGCTCAAAAACACAAAAAACTCAAAATGATTCCGTTTAAAGCTTAAAAGGATTTCGTTCGGAAGCCCAGGTGGATTCTTTTCAGAAGTTCAGAAGAGTTTCATTCAGAAATCCAATAGGATTCCTTTCAAAATCTTAAAATGGTTCTGTTCGAAAGCCTTAAATGGTTCCATTTGGAGGCCTGGAAGGATTCCATTCGGAAGCCAAAGTTGACAAGTCTTAATTTTTTCCAAGAGGCGGAAAATGTTCGATCTAAAATTTCAAAAATGTGCCATTCAGAAGTTCAAACGAAATTCATTCGAAATCCCAAAGGTGTTCTGTTCGGAGTTCTAGTGGATTTCCGTTTGGAATGGTTCCGCTCAAAAACACATAAGGGTGTCGATCAAAATGATTTCATTCGTAAGTCCAAAAGGGTTCAGTTCGAAACCCTTGAAGATTCCGTTATAAATCCCAAATGTACTTAGTTTAAAAGTCCTTCTTTATTTCTATTCTTCTTCTTCAATGACTCTTCATTCTAGCAGGAACTTGACCTATTTTTCGACTTAGTATCCAATCAACAATTCCTCAGTTATTACTTGTAAGTTTTTCTATGCCCGCCATTGCATGAGTATGCAATCCCACGCAAAACAACACTATCAACAGGTAGTCGAAGGCTTCCCGTACGTTTTGATGGTGTTGGTTTGCGTGGCATTGCCATCAGATTCGTCAAATCGACGTTTTAATGTTTGTTCACAACGGCAGATAAGTCGTTTTGAAAATTTGACATTGAATTGATACATTATGTCCAGGTTGTCGAGAATGTTTCCTACCCGAAAACATTCTAGACCAGACCGAGTATCGATCTCACCATCTCCAGATTGGCGATCCTAAATCATAAAGCTGTGATCCCCAAAGTGCGGCCGTGGACCACATGCGGCCCTTCAAGCATTTTCCTGAGGCCTGTAAAGGTTTTTTGATAATACACTACATGTGGCCCATTGTTAGGCGTTATATGACAAGATAAGCTTTTCGTTGTGTCAATTTTTTCGTTTCATTCGGGGATTCTGTTTTCACCTTTATGTTTTTGATATATAAAGCATGAACCGTGTTATCATCATGATTAATGAAATTAATCACTTTATCAATATTATGTAGGCCGATCCCAACAGCAAACATACTTCGATGTTATTGCCCCGGACTATAAAAATAGCAAATGTGTGCTTTTTCTTCGTGGATATAAACGAGCTCCATGTTGAACTTCCTGTAAGAATTATTTTGCATTATACTGCTCCGTAAGAAGAAGAATGCTTTAACTCTTAAAAATAAGTTAGGGTTTTGCGAAATTCAAAATTGCTGGGTAATAAACTCCAGAAAACAGGTTAACTATCACCTGTCATGTCAAGCTACGGAAACAATTGAACGAAATCAAGATTTTTTTTTTAAACTCCAATATTGTTGAAAAAAGGTTTCAGAAAACTCAATTGATAGGAAATCATGATGGCACTGCTGGCATGATGATCGCCTGGCTTCAAAAACACTTTTGAAACATGCTGTCGTTATTTGAGCGACAACTTAAAGTGAAAAATAATCCTTAAAAATAAATGCATAAGGTTATATGATCATTTAGAAAAAATGGCTCAAAATATTTTCTGCTAACTGAACCGAAAGGATGGTGTTGCAAAATAATTTTCTCGTATCAGGTCTGAAAGAGCAGAAACAGTAGTATCGACTCATAGTCAGTTACAGCAATAACACCTGCAGAATTAATTGTCTTTCCAATGATGTTATTTGAAAAAAGATTCACAGGAATAAAATATTTAGTTAAAATTTTATTTTAGTTTTGAAAAATCATGTTATACTCAAATTCATTTTGAAATAAAAAAAGGCAAAACTAACATTACAAATATACTGCGACCCGCTTCAATAATTCAAAATTGCAATGCGGCACTCAATAGCTTATAAGCATGCTGGGGACCACTGTCCTACAGAATTCCATTCTCAGGCCGAAAAATTCCAAAATTTTCGAGAAAAAATCTTTTCTAAAAAAACGAACAGTGGGTAATGTCTGTGACATAACCGCTAAGTGGACGTAGGACTTGACTTGACCATGCCTTTAAGATACATAATATGTCCAAATTTCTCACATCAACTATTTTGGATAAATAATCGGCGTTGCATACCATTCCTTGGCAAAATCTTCTCATCAAACCGACACAGAAATCAAATCTACCTCGAACAAGAATCATCAAAAAATTCAGGAAGTATCTGTCCGGTCACGAAATATTAGCCTCGACAGTGGCAACCTTCCCACTGAAGGACTGCCTGAAATAAACCACAAGTTGACTCAGCAGGGGATGTAGACTGTATCTCAGCCCTTCCACTGAAGAGCCTTCTAATCCGTGCGATAGCGACTGAAGGAGAACATTATTTTTAACTCTTAGAGCCTTGAAAAAGGCTGTTTGCTTCGGCTAAGTGCAAAAAGTAAGAAAACGATCTTTTCAAATAACCGCGAATTTCTAGTGATGGTATAAAAAAAGACTGAATGCTCTGCGAGCGAATGCACTTTTCTTTTATACCTTATTTTGAATCTTCTCTGCTTCCCAATTGGTGGGCCAATCAGCTAGTGTCTTGTATCCCGCTTCTTTGTCAGCCAAAGCGTCATCATCATCAACGCGTTCGAGAAGGGCTTCTTCTTTTTTACGCTTGTTGCTCTCTATTATTGGCTCTCTGAAGTACCGTTTGTTTTTTTGGACATACATGCTGCATCATGTGGCTTTTCTTCAGCCTGTCTCGGCTCATCACCGATGCCGGCCGGTCTCGGTATGCTGCCGGTATCTGCTCAGCATTGCTGCTTTGTCGGGTCTGTAGGGTGGACTGCTGATGTACTGGCTAGGTTTCGGCTGATGATGGTGGCTTCGATGGTGTCGAGCCGAAAAAGCGGTCGGTGCAGACTTCATTCCCTGCTAAAAGGTGTGAGTGCTGATCGATGGTGCGGTTGCTTCGCTTGTCCCGGTTAGAATGAAAGGAAAAAATCGCGTTGCGCTATTTTATGGCTTCTCGGCAGACCCAGCGGCTGCTCATTCGCTGGTGTCTGTACCAATCAGAACGTGGTAATGGAATGATGCAAGAATTATGCGGTACCCATATTTATAAGTTCCCTTGATCTCAATGTTTTTCATTGACAACAGTTTCATGCCTATTGAAACAAGTTTTTCGGGTCTTATCAAGCATGGACATGGAAGGCATACTTGAAATCTGTCGATTGAGGGGCTTACCTCAGAAATTCGTCCACTGAGACAAACGCTATTAACGTTTAAAATCTTTCAACACAGCGTAACGCGGTCGATTTGAATATTTTGAAATGACACCCGGTATAGTAAAGAGAGACGTAAGTCCTACGTCAAAATCCTTCCAGAAGTCTAGAATGGTTCCGTTCGGAAGCCCATAAGAATTCCATACAAGAGCTCAAAACGAATTTGTTCGAAAGAAGAAAATAATTCCGTTCGGAAGCCCAAAAGGATTCTACTCGAAAGCACAAAAGGGTTCCGGTTGAAATCACCAAATTAAGTTATTGTCCAAATACTTTGTGCTGCTCGGGAGGTGCATTGTGCGCTCCTCACACAAAAACCACCCACTCACTCCACCCACAGTTCTCAACTCTCTGAGTGCATTCTGGTGAGCTGGGGGCTCCCGCGAGCATATGATTTCGTATTTTGTATTGAATAATATTTATGTTAGAACGAATGCGATCCCGTTCAATGAACGCTGCTTCGGGCCGCAACATTTCGCGTCATAAACCGACTACGACGACGACGACGAGAATGAATCAGACTGAAACGTCACTCACCACAGCACAGGACAGGCGGACCGACCGCGCGCTATAGGTCGACGCTCTCGCGCTTCCAATACGCGCGCGTGTCGTCATCAGAACCAATATTCGAAGCGAAGAGAGCGAAAACAGGGAAACAGCCACGCAGCAGCAGTGGCCTGGCGACGAACGGCAAGGCGGGCAGTGGAATAACATTGCGTTGCATTTGTGCCTCGTGCCCTGCTGCTAGAAGCAGCTGATGATGGAAAACGAGAGGACACTCGACGACGACGACAACCAACGGTGCGTATGGGAATGCGAGTGGGTATCTCTAGAGGTGAATGATTGCGCGCGATGCAACGGGAATGGTTTGGTAGGTGGAAAGTGGTTTCAGCTGATTGTAATCGCTTTAGCTCGATTCAGAGTTGAGGAACATAAATCGTAGTTTGACAGATTGCCGTCACTCGGTCGTCGACGGTCGGTGGTTGGCTGGAATGTTTGCGATGTCAGTAGAAATGGGGTCAGCATCAGCTGATGTGCGAGATGGGTGCATTCAGTACCAATAACTATCGTGGATAAAAGGAAGTCAATTCTGCGCTATTCTTTTTGCCTTTATTTCTTCAGACTGTCACGGATATTCAAATTTGGTTTTTCAAAATATGCACAAAGATTTCATTCGAAAGTATTGAAGTTCCTTAATAATGTTACTTTAGAAACAAATCGTCATAAATTTAATCTACACTACTGCATTCTTTCTAAGATATCATGTAACTCATTAGATCCTTCAAGGATTTCTCATCGAAACTATCCATGATTTTCTTCAGAAGTTTATTTAGATTCTTTTTCTCAAAAGTGATTTCATCAGTTTCTAATGATGATGATGAAAGAGCTCAAGGGGCTGTCCATATACCACGTGGACAGGTTTTGGTCAATTTTAGATACCCCCTCCTCCCGCGTGGACAATTGCTCATATACATTTTCAAAACCATATCCCCTCCCCCCCGCCGTAACTGTCCACGTGGTATATGGATCGCCCCTTATCAGATTTCCTCGCATAATCAACACTGCAATTCTGCATAATCCAAACTGCAAAAACAATTATTTCTGGGAATCAGCTGGGAAATAGAACATTGTTATGACAAAGTTTCGGATCAAATTTCATTCATGTTCTATTTCAGTCCGATTTTCCATTTCGACGGCAATTACTTCCTACCAGGAAATGGCACTGATTTATAGGAAGAAAAACAACCATTCGCCCTCGCATTGGCGCAATCACAGCCACCCAGCCCCGAGATACCGTGCACAGAATGATCCCACTAAATTATTTTTCGCAGGTAACAGCGCCAAAAGCGATGTAGCTTGTGATTAATGTTCATGCTCTAGCATAAACCTAGGTAGCGTAGGGGAAGGTGCACAAGAACGCACCTTGGATAGATTGCAAGCCTATCTGTACTTAATAAACCATGTTATAGATCAATCGGTTTATTATTTAGATTTTTTTTTTAAGATTTAATGACAATAATAGGGGCCCTCCTTAGTCGTGCGGTAAGACGCGCGGCTACAAAGCAAGACCATGCTGAGGGTGGCTGGGTTCGATTCCCGGTGCCGGTCTAGGCAATTTTCGTATTGGAAATTGTCTCGACTTCCCTGGGCATAAAAGTATCATCGTGTTAGCCTCATGATATACGAATGTAAAAATGGTAACCTGGCTTAGAAACCTCGCAGTTAATAACTGTGGAAGTGCTTAATGAACACTAAGCTGCGAGGCGGCTCTGTCCCAGTGTGGGGATGTAATGCCAATAAGAAGAAGAAGAAGACAATAATATTTGCCATGATTTTGTTTTTATTGGAAAGAACCCAATTAAGAAGAAACAATTATGTTAATCATTTCGATGTGTTGTGCAATGCTCAAACGAGGCGAACCGCCTCCGACTCCCCATCCTGTGTAGATGTTTCACAACAACATCTAGCCTAGTAAATCACACAAATTTCCGAGTATTTCACCCTCCCACCGGAAATATCAACTGACGTCTCGTCGCCGCCGTCCGTTTACTTGATTGCGTGCCTAAGTGCGTGTGGCCGGTCAACGATCGGTCAAGCCAAGTTCATGTTGCCGGTGCCCGGAGGGCACCCGTGCTTCCAGAGAACCATTAAAGCGGCCACCCGACCCGGTCCGGGGGTCGTAATTCATACGGCAAACAATGATTTGATGATACGCCATCCCCATACACTGCCACCTTATTATAGGACCCAGGGGTGAGTGACCGATTTGAGTAACACACCTTCTTCGGTGGAGTGTCGATGGGGATTGGGGTGCATCGACATATACTTGTTCGATCCTGTTTGTTCTCTTCGGCTGGCAGCTTGATAGTCCAGCGATGGTGATTGCGGTCATGTTCGAATCGCTTACCTGTAATTGAAACAGTGAGAAAACAAAACAGCACACATTAGTATTTATGAAGAGAATCAAGTGAGTTGGCGAAAAAAAATAATCAAGGTGAGCAAGACGACGATGCTACTGTCTATCGAATCGAATTCCGAGCTTGAATACAGATACGTGGAGGAATTTCGAGATTTGTTTTACTTATCCTTCTTAAAAATGTGAAGTTATGCAGGAGATTCGAGCTTAATTATTTCTGTTTTTGGTAAAAAGGCATTTACGTTGTTGATTTTTATTTTGTCACTTTTCCTGCAACGTTACATTCTATCCCAAGTAACATTCATACAGCTCTTTGGCATTCAATGTTATTTATTATGGTTTTATTATGGCAATAGGCTTGATCTCTAGTTTTGATAAAGCATTTACCACGTCTGAATTATGATCCATCTTCAAGCTGTTGCCAAAACCTTTGCATGCTGGCAAATTTTCAGATTTATAAATCAAAATGATATTGAAATATTCATTTACGAAATCGAGAGGTGACAAACTTTAGCGTGAATTACTGCGAATTACTGCACATTATTGGAAATTAATCGGTGCTTCTCAGGACCAACATTCTATACAAGGGAAGATTGAGCCGAGACGAGTTTGTCCAAAAGTGCATGTTATTCGCTTGATGACGGCAGATAGTTGCCATCCGTAGCAGCATTAAGGGTATGCGATAACACACTTTTTTCTAACGAAACGAAACGAAACGAAATTAAAAATTTCTATGTTGATTCGAAACGAGACGAAACGAATTATAGATTTACTTTCGAGACTTCGAAACGATACGAAATCAGGGTCCATTTAATTCGAAATTTTACGAAACGAAACGAAATTTTAATTTTTTTTCCGCGGAATTTTTATTAAATTGGTTACACAAAAATAAAAAATATGGAAAAAGTCGTTTTTGAGATAATCAATTTTAAAGTTTTATTTTCAATGTTTGAACAGTTTTTTACGGAATTTTTATTTCAGTTTTCAAAGTCAAATAACTATTTTGCGACCAATAGAGCTATAAATGTTATAACAAATTTTCATTCCAAATTTTGTTAAAACCTTATCTCACTTAAGAATAATTATTACACAGGATTTTGTTTTTACACGATTTTTTTTTTCGCTTGTATTTTTGATCGTGTGACTTCAATTTACCACCAAACTCTTCGGAACATGTTTCAAAAAATCCAGAATAAATCAAAGAAAAATCACATGATAATTATTATGCGTTAAACATGTAGGATAAGTGGAAAATTGAGAAAATATAAATCGTGTAAAAACAGAATCTAGCGTATGTTATTATGCTGAAGCTTACCCTTTTTTGACTTATCAGCGTGATTTAATGGTATTGAGCTAACTCGAAATTAGAATATGAATGCATAGATTTTATTTTTTATCCAGTGGGATACTCCGCCGTGCGTATATGCAGATAGAGAATTGATAATAGCATATACATTTCACTAGAAGAATCCTGTGAACTTTTCTAAAATGCACAAAGATATGTATTTTAGATTGTATTTCACAAATGTGATCGCAATTTTTTTTTTATGAAATAATTTTTCTTTCTCATACATAAAGTTGTATCAAAAGTCTAGTTATCATTTCTTCCAAATTCAAATTTTCTCTAGGATACTTGACCCATAATTTTATATATAATCAGCTCGACGAACTGAGCTAGTTTCTGTTTGTCCTTGTATATGTGTTTGTACTTGAGGACTGCAACAGTTGTTGCCAAATTTTCATCATCAACTGACTTAAATTAAGTGTAAGAAACAGCTGTTATGGTCAGTGGCTGTCCACAAACCACGTAGACCGAAATTTCACATTTTCAAAACCCCCTCCCCCTAGTAGACTTTCGTAGACTTTTCCGAACCCCCTCCCATCATCCCCTTGAAATCTACGTAGACTTTTCCAAAATTTACAAGATATCATATGTGATTGGAAAACAGTATTAAAAAATGCGTTTCAGTATGTAAACATTACAATAAAATTCGAATTTCAAACATAACAAAATCCAACAAAATAAAACTCAATTTAAAACGAAATCAAATTTAATCCTCTGTTCACAGCTCCTGAAACCAAACCTCAAAGCCAATTAACTAAATTTCTGTTGAATTTGATTCCTCCTAGAGGTGTGCGCCACCGCCGCCGACACTTTTGCATTGGCGCGCCATTGTTTAAAATCTGTCACGCATCTTAGGGGCCCCATACACGCTCCGACATGTTGTACAACTTTGACTCCACCCCCAGGAATTTTGCTTCGGTCGGAGTGAAGTCAGACCGTTTGTGGGCGGATTGTACGACTGTTGGAGAGTACAACTTGCCCACAGACGGTCAAAGTTGTACAACATGTCGGAGCGTGTATGGGGCCCCTTACTTACAATTCTTCACGCTAGTTCAATTTAAAAGAAAACCGAAGAATTTTCAGATTATCGAAAAAAAAAGTTTTGTAGAATTTCCCGATTGATTACCTTTAAAGTTTCTTCGTGAAAACTCCGATGCTTTTCCGAAATATTTATCGTGGAATTTTAGAATAGTTTCCTTCGAATTTTTTTCAATTTATTTTTCCATTGCATATATTTCTTTGTGCGAACTCAAAAAGAGTTTGTGGTGAGAAATTCAAATAATTTCTCGTGGAAATTTTCAACAATTTCTTTAGAAAATCCGAAGATTTTCCTTCGATAATTCCAAAAAATTTGCATTAGAATTCCCGAAGAAACTGCCGAGAAATTTACCAAGAATTTCCCATGGACGTTTCGAAGAATTTTGCTTATATGTCCAAAGAATTCCTCGCGAAAATTCCGAAGAATTTCCGAAATTAGGAAAAAAGTTCCCGGGGACTTCCCAGAAAATTTTCAGTGGGAATTCTGAAGTTTTTTTTTCGGAGAATTCCCCTTTCAAGTTCCAAAGAATGTTTTTTTGGAAATTCCAAAGACTTTTTCTAGGATATTTTGCACAGCTTATCAATTGTATAATTTTCCTTTGATAAAAAAACGTTATTCTCATTGTACTTGCTTCGGAGTTTCCAATTCATGACCAATAATGATGCCGGTCACGTGCTTACAGTCAATTTATCCCTTAGGGCCTTCTTTACTCTTAAGCGGCGCTTACACATGTGCTTAAACCTGGATTGAGGCCTAAGGGGAGATGAAGAAATCGGTCTTTAATAAGTGGCTCTCAAAAAAGTCTTCACAGAGGCCTTCTGAATCTACGCCACGGCATTGCCTCTTTCACACAGTTATACTGATCTGGTTCATATCTGGTTACATTTACACAAATAGAATAGTTAAAGATATTTTTCGTTTTCTGTTAGATATTTCTAACAAAATACTGAAGACGTTTTATAAAAGAAAACTAAATACGTATTTGTCGACTGAGTATAAGGTTATGTAGAAAGCATCTCAAATAGTTATGCGAGCAAAGGCGTAGGATTGTAGGATGGCTAGTTCGATTCTCGGTCTGATCTAGGATGTTTTCGGTTGGAAACATCCTCGACACCTTGGGCACCCTCCACACAAGATACATACTCATGCAATGGCGGACATAGAAAAGTTTTCAATTAATAACTGAGGAAGTGCTAATAGAATACTAAGTTGAAAAGCACGCCAAGTTCCAGTTGGAATGTAAAACCATTGAAGAAGAAGAAGTAAGCGTTAATAGACAAATTTGTATAACATAAAGTTTTGAAAAAAGTTATATGATTTAGTTCAGCGGCGCAGTCTAAATTTTTGATGAAACAAAGTATGGTTTACGTTAAAATTTGTTTCGAAATTCCGCGGAATTCCGTTAAATTTCGTGAGGAGCTAGTTTTTTCTAGCGAAATTTTTGTAATTTTGCGAAACGAAACGAAATCAAGAAATCTGATTTCTCCATGCTCAAATTCCGCGAAATTCCGCGGAATTTCGTTTCGAAC
Source organism: Armigeres subalbatus (assembly GCF_024139115.2). Classification (NCBI taxonomy): domain Eukaryota; kingdom Metazoa; phylum Arthropoda; class Insecta; order Diptera; family Culicidae; genus Armigeres; species Armigeres subalbatus. The sequence goes on along the minus strand of NC_085140.1, from coordinate 368,906,092 downwards.
CACCTGAAACGAAATTTTTCGAAATACCGCATATGCTTAAGCAGCATAACAAGCGCGCGTCAGAGGAAGAAGCTGCAAAAAATGTTCGTATCGATGCCATCAATAATATGGAATTTTACCTCAAGATTCTGATTTGGTTTTGCTGCTATTAGTGACTGAGTAAGGCGCATTACGTAAAATAGCTAAGTTTTTTTTTTCCAGAACCAAAATTTCACAGAAAACAAGATTAAACCGAGACAAATTCACTTGGTGACGGCAGAAATTTTCCGTCGGTGGCAGAGCGAGAGGTTGCAAAACAAATTTTCGCATGCATGCGTGCATGTACTCCACCGCGCTGCTGCCATGACCGCCACAGAACACCGCGTAACAAGTAGGGGAAGAGGCCCCAAACGTCCCCCCGGGGCAAGACGCCTTTTGGGTATTCTCTTATATTTACTCTTATAAAAATGATGTAGGTTAGGCAAAAAAAAGTGTCAAAATAAAAGATAGGAAGGTTGGAAAAACTGAAATTTCCCACATTTTATTGAAACATCTAATATTTCGGCGAGGCAAAATAAAGGAGGAAATAAATAAATAAATAAATAAATAAAACGTTCTAGGGGGATTAACTTACAATGTACTACGCGTCTCCACGCACTGTCCATACCAGAATGCTAATTCGCCGACGCCTGGTGATTTGTTCCCAAAGAGCTGCCAGCTAGAAGTCGTTTTGCCTCATGAGTTTTCCGACAACGAAATATCACCACTTTTTTTAATTGTGAATATTATAAATATGATTGAGATTTTCTACAATTTTTAAATGGCATCAGCTAGCTATATTGTTTAACTGTTGCATAAGGTAAAAATACCCATGAAAATCGTTACAGCTAAGACATTAAAGCAGTATTTGCTTAGCTAGGGCATATTGCCCCTCCTTCCCCTAATCGGTAGTCAATGAAGAAGGCGCATTGGCGCAGGCGCAAATTAAAATTCGTTTATTTTTGATTTTCGTTTGTTACATTATTTTTAACATTTCAAGTGTTTGGCCACTTGGCCCTTCATCTTTGATTCGGTTTAATAGCAATGGTTAGGATTTAAATGTAATTTATAAAGTTTGTCTAATGTATCAGAATAGCCTTAAGGAGACATTGATTAATTTAGAAAATTTGATGAACTAATATTTACAATAATTATTTGATAACCTAGATTGGAACTAGCGCCCAAATGATCGCCTGGTCCGATTGTAAGCAACGGACCCCAAACCTTTCCTTACACTCACCAAAGCGCTCGTGTAGAGTTTTAATACCGGCCAGACGGCGGACCTTATAAGTTCGTGTCCTGGGAGGGGTGTTCATGATCATCCTCAGGAACTTGTTTTGACCTCGTTGGAGCTTCAGATGATGAATTTCTGCGCAGCTCTCGCAGACCGGCATGCCATATTCGATCATGGAGTGGACGATTTGCTTGTAGACAGTACGCTTATTTTTCAAGGACAATGACGGTTGATCAAAGGGTACAGTAGTTTCAACAAAACGTTACACTTCGTCATCGTCACAGTCGTGCCATTGAGGATGATTTTACAGTCCTCAGGCGGAACATGTTTAAGCGATTTAGAGTGGGGAAAAATACCATTAGAGTAGAGTGGGGCAAGAGTACGCACTTAGTTTTCAATCGATCATGTGGCCCTTATGAAGCAAGCTTCTGCATATCAAATCAGTGTCGATGATTCATATACTCTTCCTTTATGTTACCCAGTGGAAAAAAGATTGAAATTATTGAGAATCGTTTTAGTAGAACCCTTATTGCAAGACAAGTGAAAAACGCACTCTTACCCCACCGGTGGGGTAAAAGTGCGCATCGGGTGGGGTAAGAGTACGCATTTATCCAATCATGTGTTTTAAGTATATATTAACACAAATAAGAGTTAATAACATTTAATTGATGTTTAATGAGTATATATTAGGGAATGTTTAAAGATTACGTAACTCTTAAAGTGGGAGAGGGTCCTAAAAATGTGCACTTTCATACGAAAAACCATTGTTTTTTATATACACAGAGGTAAAAATATATATCAGGTTTCGCGTGGCGTATACAAAGGCATTTTCCTTAAAGAAAGTCCACCAATCACGTAACGTAAGATTTTGCTATTTCATCACCCCTCCCCCCTATCTTACACTGTTTGTATGAATCCTCTAAAAATTATATGAATCTCCACACATCTCGTAACCCCTCCCAGCCAAACGTTGCGTAATTTATGAATGTTTCTTTTGATTAAATGAAATTATCATGTAGATGAAATTGTGTTTTCGTACTATGTTTAGGTGTACAACAAGTCCTAAACCAATTTCATTATTTCGCTTCAATGCTTTGTTCGCTAAGTCCTTTCTAACACCGAATTACTTCAACTTATCCTAAAAACTTGTGATAATTTCCAATTCTGTCCCTTTTTTCTTAGTTGTGGATCTTTACGCTTTGGAAGAAGTCTTATTTTGGCCGGAGATACGGGTTTGACATCATAACTTGAAGATTCATATGCGTACTCTTGCCCCACCGGTTGTTGCGTACTTTTACCCCACAGTCCCAAAAATTATTCAAGTAATAGTTTTGACTTCTTGGAAAACCAACCGGATTGGTGTTCTGTACTATAAAGTACTCTATACAATAGGTTATCGAAATGGTATAATGTTCACCTGATTGAACGTATATATGGTAATAAAATACTAGTTGCGGAAACCCAATTATTTTTAGCAAAATTACCAAAAAGTTATCTAACTCCATATCTTCCTTGTTGTTTATTCAAATCGTTTACTATTACACATGATAATAGTTGGCCAGAATACCTGTCAAACTGATGCAGTGCTGCTAGTTTATCTTTTTTTATTACTTCAAAAAATCGAAAACGTACTCTTACCCCACGCGCACTCTTGCCCCACTCTACTCTACCGATCTTACAGCTGGTGAGGTACTCTGTCAGGGCATCCAGTCCTCGTTGAAGTTTTGCCACTAGCGCTCTGATCACTCTACCGTTGTAGACGATGGAAGTGTCATATGCGAACAGAGACAGAATGCCGACTTCTGGAGGTTCTGGCATGTCGGAGGTGAACAGATTGAAAAGCAGGGGCCCGATGATACTGCCCTGGGGAACGCCTGCGACGATGTTGTGCGCATTAAAACTCGCTCCGCTGATTGAGACCCGGAATGTCCTTGCCGACAGGCAAGTGTTGATGATTCTCACCAGGTAGCTGGGAAGATTGTAGCGTTGTAGTTTGTACACCAGGCCATCATGCCATACATTGTCAAATGCCTTCTCGACATCGAGTAAGGCCATGGCGGATGTTTTCGAGACAAACTTGTTCCATCTGAGGACGTTGGTAACTCGAGTCAGTTGGTGTACAGTTGACCGACCGCGTTGGAAACCCAACAAACAACGACAAGCTACAAACAAGCATCTAGCTTGAATTATTGTTTATTTGTGATCTTTGTAGCTGAATAAAATGGATGCTGAATAATTTGCTAGACAGATTTCATTTCAGTATTTAATCTAACTAATATTCGATATGGCCTATTTATTTGTTTACTACCTTTATTTGAAGTCGAACTTACGTTTTCGTTTAATCACATTTCAGCACATTGGGGAAGTTTAACAATGAACTGAACTAATGATTTTTAAAGTTCTCCGTTCGACTATGATGTGATGCTCTGAAAGGGTGGTCGAATTGAGTTTGAATAGTAAGTTAATAAGCAGGCATTAGACATCCTTCTTTACCTTTGTCCTTCTTAACCATTGGATTTCACATTTATCTGATCTATCGCACAGTGGGAAAAAACATGCTTTTTCAGTTTGAGAGAAAATCTGGATCTTTTAATTTATAGAAAAATAATGATTTATTTTCAAGACATGCTTTTTATTTTCGTGATTTATTAAACTGTCGGAGATTATAACGAACGAAACTGCTGGAGCAATAAAAAAAATCATGCATTCATGCGAAACTAAATTTACTAAAAGCCGGACATAACGCCGTTGAATAACATCGGAAAATTATTGAATCTTTGATGTGTGGAATCCCAATATTATCGCATGGATGTTGATCTTTATTGCTGCGAAATTGGAATAATCTTAGCATTTGACGATCATATCGCAACCGATTATCAAGAGATTCTGAGGAAGGCCGAATATACATTGATTTTATTTTCATAAATCCATAAATAGCATTAGGGACGGATTTTATTTTATCGTTTATCGACATTATTTTTACGTATTTTTCTATTGTGCGATGGTTATGACTGGCTGAACAATGGTTGAAATAAAAATCTTGTACAGTTATTAACAAACTGTAGTTTGACAGATCGACTTATTGAATAAGAGTCCAATTATGATTCATATTCAGCAATAAGATTATTTATGTTATGCACTGAGTGAGCCATATCTAACAAATCAAGGATGGCGCGGATGACAACGTTACCGGCGGATGATCAAATGACAGCAGTTCGAGACCCGATTTAGGAAAATTTTAAAATGATTACATATATGAAAATAGCAATTGCTTCAAAATACGTTCATTGGAGATCTTACTGATGTTACCTTCTATGCGTTATTATTTTCGAAGAATTCACATGTAGCTGAATTGAGGCTTAGTAAAATGCTTATTAAAGGTTAAACGAATCAGTTAATAAAGTTGTTTTTCAAAATGAGATGTAGTAGTTGTATAACTTCGCCAAAATTGTGTGAACAAAGCTTGAACAGAAGTTGTGATAAGAAATAGTACAGACATTATTCAACACAGCGCTGAATTAAATCATCATACTGATGTTAGTTCAACTAGTGAATGTTTGTTGGGAACCAAACTGTTCCTCGAGCAAGATGTTGAGATTTTCGGCAGACTCAAGTAACCGATGATGAATAGCTTTTTCGAATAGATTGGATAACCCTGAGAGAAGGCTGATGGGTCGTTAACTTTTGGGGGAGGAAGGATCCTTCCCAGGCTTCCGGATGGGGATGACTTTCGCTGACTTCCAGGACGATGGGAAGTAGCTGAGCCGGAGATACTGATTAAAGATCAGCGAGAGATGTTCAAAGAACGGAGTGTTTGAACTCATGTGTTTGAGCTCGAGATTCAGGATGCTGTCGAAGCCTGGGGCCTTAATGTTCTTTGACGATTTGATATAGGCCGTCAATTTGTCAGCTGAGATCTCCAACTCCTCCGAGAAGTCGTTAGGAGTCAGATGGATGTTGTTGGCATGCTCGTTGACGGCTGCTTCGTGTGGACTGCCAAAGAGCCATTATTGTCTAATGGGATCAAAGGTGGAATGGGCCGAGGCTTGGATTTTAGTATTTTGTTAATTTTCCAGAACGGCTTAGCATAATCTGGGAGAGTGCGGATTTTATTCGAGAAGTCGTTATTTTTGAGGTCCACCATTCTGGCCTTGATAATTTTTGTGATTCGATTGCAGCGTGCCTTAAGCTCAGGCAGTCCAGTACGCTGAAACTGCCTGCGAGTGACATTCCGCAATCGAATCAAATCTTTGGTGAGTGTATCGATGTTTAAGGAGTTGCTTACCTGCCGAGCCGTCGGGACATGCTGCTCTCTGGCCACCGAGATTGCCTCTTCGATGGCGCACAGCTGGCGGTCGATACTTTCCGGCGTCTCCAGACGCACCTCGTAATCGACGGAGTTGTCGACGCACTGCTGGAACCGCTGCCAGTTCACTCGATGGTAGTTTCGCCGTAACTGCTGGTGCCGATTGACCGAGAAGCCCACTTCCGCCACCACCGGATAGTGATCCGAACTGAGCTCCTGGTGGACAACCGGCTACGAGACATGACCATTCATGTTCGTGATGTATAGGTCGAGGGTTGCGTAGGTACCGGACCGACTCAGCCGAGTGGGAGAATCCGGGCTCATGATCATGATCGTTCCTCCATATCGTTGCTCCAGATGGTGCCGTTTCGATTTCCGCGACTGTTGCCCCAAGCTTGATGTTTGGCATTCAGGTCGCCGGCAATGATATACTGGCCTTGCCTCCGCGTAAGCTTGACGATGTCCCTCCGAAGGGCAGCCGATGATCCATCGCCGGCTTTGGCTTGCGTTGGACAGTACGCCGCGATGAGCGCGATTGTGCCGACCGAAGTGGTGATTTCGACACCGATGGCCTCGATGACACTGAGCTGGAAGCTTGGAAGCAGACGACAGTTGATGTTGTAGCGAAGAGCGATGGCCACACCGCCTCCCCTGGTCGGCCGGTCGAGTCGCACGATGCGGAAGTCCGGGATGTTGACGTTTACCTCCGGTTTTAGGTGCGTTTCGGTGATGAACGCCACGTCTATTTCCTTCTCCTCAAGGAAATCCTTCAGCTCAATTATTTTGCTCTTGAGCGAGCAAGCGTTCCAGTTGACCAGGCCCACCCTAGCAGCCATTTTCAATGATGAACATGCCAAGAGTGAAGACCTGGTCGAAGCGGGTTTTGCAGCCGCGCAGCCGAGTAGCGAGCTGTGCGAAGATCGGCATCAGTTGCTCCGGAGTGTACAGCGGAACAGATTCTTCCGATGGGACGGCTTCATTCTCCGAATGCCGATAGAACCCAGGAGGAGGGAGCGGGGGCCATTTGCTGGTGGATGGTGCCAACGATGCTGGAGCTTGGACCGATGCAGCTGCCGCTGCCTGTCGCTTGTGCGGCTGTAGCGGTGGGAGTATTGGAATCACACGACGGGGAGCCGGGATGGCTGGAAAGTTAACCTCGTTGATTACAGAAACACGGTTCTTCTTCGGAATCATTCAGTAATTTGCGTTCGATCATTCAGTAATTTGCGTTCGATCATTTAGTAGTTTGTCAATAACACATTCCAGAAGCTGAATTTCAAAATATGTTGTATGGTGGACTTCTAGTGCGAAGGTTTTTCTACAACTTTACCTAATGGTTCGTTATTAGAATTCAACTAATAACGGAGTTAGAGCGCTAGTTGCAGTAACCTAAACTAAATGATTGGAATTTTGTTATCATTTAGTCTAAGTTACTGAAACTATAGCTAAAACTCCGTTACTAGTGGAATTCAAACAACGAACCATTAGGCAGAGTTGTAGAAAAACCTTCGCACTAGAAGTCCACCATACAACATATTTTGAAATTCAGCTTCTGGAATGTGTTATTAACAAACTACTAAATGATCGAACGCAAATTACTGAATGATCGTTAACATCCTTGCTTCCAGGTAGTGGAGCCGTGCTCCAGATGGATCAGGTAAAGCTGGTCGCGATATCTCCTCGCCTTGTCGTGACGAGCGATACACTGGCTTCAGTCCGCAACTTTCAAGCTCTGCTTGGAGCTCTTCCTCCTTCATGTCGTGAAGTCCTCGCAGCAAAGCCTTGAGCGGCTTCGTGCTGGGGTGGTCATGAGTGTAGTACTCATACTTGTGAACCTCGAGGAACTCCACGACGGATTGATGATGGTCCTTGATTGCCGGCATCACTTTCACGCCCTCGCTGCAGAGCCGAAAAGTACATTTCAGCCCCTTAGCGATCAGCTGGCGAATTTTTGAGCGTAAATCCGGTGGATCGCCTTTCACAAACACGGGCGGCCAGTTCTCCTTCCGCTCCGGTTGTACCTGCAGCAGCTGCGGTTGCTGCTTCTTACTGTTTTTCGGCGGATTGCTTGCGTCATCAAGCGGCAACGGCGAGAACACGTTTCTCTGCAAAAGCTGCTTGGAGGGGTTACCCGCGCCTCCAAGAGCAGTGCGCTTAGGCACTTTTCCAGCGACCGAATCGGCCACCGAGTCTCCCATGTCGCGTCGCCAACGCGACGAAGCGAAAACGTAAACACTTGGACAAAATGCGCGAGCAAAAAACACGTCCGTACGTGCTGCTGTCACGAACTGACTGGGTGTCTGCTCATGGCTCGCGCGTGCGAAAAAGCAGTTTTTTGTAATCAATAAAGAAGGCGCATTAGTCCCGCCTTTTTGTTAATCGGTATGAGTGCGAATATTATATGCAACCATAACACCCACAAAAGGGCGGGGCTAGAGGGTTTAGATGTCTGACTATAGTAAAGCAGCTTATCCGCGCGCGCGAGCTATTTCGTTCGCAATATTCGAACTATCGGTTGCTAGTTCCGCTGGCGTTTGTGGCGTTCGCGGTGGAGTACATTTCGTCATGCGAATAAATTTTTTTAATCTCTCCCTCTGATGCACGCTTGTGATTCTGCTACGGACAAAAATTGAAGACTTTGAAGACAAATTTTCTCGGCTCAACCTTTTCTTCCATAAAATTTTAGTTCTGAAAAGAACCGAATTATTTTTTATAAAGCGCCTTTCCAAACACTAGCAGTAACAAAACCAAATCAGAATCTTGAAATAAAATTTCACATTACCGATACTAATGTTATTCATGTGAATAAACTTTTGTAGCATCTCTCTTCGACGCGTGCTTTTGATTCTGCTACGGACGGCAACTTTCTGCTGTCGCCAATCGATTAGTTTTCACTTTGAACTAAATTTGTCCTGGCTTTACCTTTCTTTGTATAAAATGTTGGTCCTGAGAAGAACCGATTAATTTCCAATAATGCGCTTTCCGAATCACTAACAGCAAACACTCAATATCCAGGGCATACATGCCTTGTTGAAGTTCTACCTCTAGCGCTCTGATCATTCTACCTTTGTAGACAAGAGAGGTGTCTTCTGCGAACAGGGACAGAATATCGGCTTGTGGTGGTTCTGGCATGTCGGAGGTAAGCAGATTGAACAGCAGGGGCCCGAAAATACTGCCCTAGGGCACGTCTGTAACGAGGTAGTGCACATTGGATATCGTTTCGCTGATTGAGACCAAATGCCTATTCGACACCAAATAGGGCATATAGGAGATTATTGAGACAAACGTATTCCGTCTGAGGACGTTGGTAACTCGGGTCAGTTGGTGAACGGATGGTCGACCGCTTCAGGAACCAAAGTGTTAGTCAAACAATACATCATAGTACTGTCCATTTAATTCCACCAGTTAATTTTCGTTATCTTTGCAGATACGTATTTCGACCACAACTGTGCGGTCGTCTTCAGTGTCTTGTACTTGACTCGACTCGACGACGACTAAGTCGAGTCAAGTACAAGACACTGAAGACGACCGCACAGTTGTGGTCGAAATACGTATCTGCAAAGATAACGAAAATTAACTGGTGGAATTAAATGGACAGTACTTAATTCGTCTTAGACGGTTGAATACATTCCACTAAAAGAGCTATATATATTTTTCTGAATACATCATAATTTTGTGCAGACTCAAGTAGCCGGCAGTGATCTGCATTTTCAAATAGCTTACATACACGCAAAAAAAGCGTTCCCGAATTCGTGAACCAGCAAAAATACACCGTGATTTAATTCATGAATTCGGGAACACCAATCACGTTTTCCAGAACGTTCCAGAAAACGGGACTGTATTCCCGAATCCGTGGCTGTTGTTCCCGAAAAAATACAACGTGAACTCGTTAGTTCACGAATTCATGAACGCTTTTTTTGCGTGAGGCCCATTGGAGTCGAAGGATCATTCCTAGGCTTCCGGATGGAGATGACTTTGGCTGACCTCTCTAGCAGCAATAGGTTACTGCAAATCATATGTGACCAGCCGTTGGTACTTGTTGTTCACGGGTTTGAGAAAGCGCCTCTTGGATGGCGTGGAGCTGCTCGTCAACATCTTCAGGAGTGGCCGGTTGTCGCTGGTTGTCGATGTTGTCATCCACGCACCTTTGAAAACGACCCCTAGTCGACTTAATTATAGTTTCGCCGTGATTGCTAATGCCAATTTACCGAGGAACCCACTTCCGCCACCGCAACGGGTGATCCGAGCTGAGCTCCCGGTAGAAAACCGGCTGCGAGATGTGATCTTTCATGTTAGTGTTGTAGAGGTCTACTGTTGCAAGAACTCCGGACCGACTCAGTCGATGTTCAGGATCGTCTAGTGGCCTTCCTTCGCTGCTCCAGAAGGTGCCGTTTCTTATCACATCTATTGCCCCAAACTTGATGCTAAAAGTGCAGGTCGCCGGCTTACATCCATGTTAGCGATGTCCCTCTGAAGGGCATCCGATGCATCATCTTTTGCATTGGTTTGAGTTGGACAGAAGGCTGCGATGAGCGTGCCAACAGAAGTGGTAACTTTGACACCGATGGCCTCGATTACACTTAGCTGGAAGCTTGGCGGTACGCGACAGTTGATTTTGTAGTGAAGAGCCATGGCCACAAGGTTGGGGGAAAATTATCCACACCTTCTGCGTGTACGACTTGAAGCTGTTCGCAGAATCGATTGAGAAGCTGAAGCAATTCATGCCACTAACACGATGATTTAGAAAGAACTGCAGAAACAGTTCTAGTATCACGTCCACAGAGTTTTGAAGAGCTTTTTATCGGCTGGCTCTCCCAGTATTCCATACAAATAGTCTGTGTTCAATAATGCTTACGATGCATCATCAAAAGCATGGAACTTAAGGTGAGTATTTGTAAGTACTGATTGATGTAACTAACATATTTTGTAAATATATAATAATCTATCAGCCTTTCCACAGGATATAACTTCTCATACCAAAAATTCAATATTTTATTGAAAGATAAATTAAACCAAAAGCAGTCCAGTACCAATTTGTATCAACCTAAAACTCGTCGGAATTATCAAAACTGTCCTACTCAACTGTGAAAGCATTTCATTCCAAACAAATCACAAACCAACCTAATCAGTAAAGCTTCTTCGCAAGCAGATAGCCCTTGCTTTCATCCACCCCATCGTCCTTTTCGATCCACAGACATCCGACGATGGATGACGACGCGAAGATAACAGCGGAACTCGCGAGACAATAGGTTGAACGAAATGCTTACAGCTGGATCTATGATTAATGCCGCTTTTTGCCAACATGAAGTTTACTCCAGAAAAATATATTCAGAATTGAATTCGTGAATTTAATTGCGATGTCCTTAAATAATTTCATCGAATTGAAGTTTCGATATAACTTAAACAGTATCCATCGACGAAGATTGGTGACTTGTTTGAATAACGAGAAAATTGTTATCACTACAAGGTGAATAAATCACGCTTTCGAAATACATCTCATTCTTCACTGGCATTGGTGTTGGTGATGGTGTTGTTCCATCACAAGTGCTTCGTCAAAGCGATAGATAGCAGGAAAAAAATGTAAAGTTATTTATAACCCCCAACAATACCCCAGAGGGACCCGATGCCGAGTAGGTACGCCTTAACAGAAAACTAAAACATGCCCATTGAGTTGGCGGTGATAACACGCAGAGAGAACTGGAAAGCATCTCAAAGTGGAGTCCGAATAAATACAATAAGGAATATTTTAAACGCACCAAAAACAGCGTCGATTATGTTTATTCGCGTGACAGAGAAACACCTCCTCAGTTGGACTCATTAATGTGCGTAAAAAGTGATATCTCTCGCATGGCAACTACGGTCATGAAAAATTTATTACCTAATTTGACCGATGGGTGTTGTGTATTACCGGTACCGCTTCCGTGCTTGTGAACAGGGTTGAATTTGGAAGACAATAAAAAAGTAGGGTAAGACGGTATAATACGCCCCCCCTAAGGCAACACCTATGATAACTTTTTACTTTTCAACACAATTTAGGCAAACTTTGTGTTACTTGGTAGTCCAAACAGTCGCAAATGCATTGCCTGTGAGTAGTCATATAAAAATATTACTGAGAACACGTAATAAAGCTTTTTTGAGAAGTCGTGAAAAAATAGATTTCAAAAAGTGCCTGGGCAAAACGCCCCACCTTAGCCAGAGACGTTTCATAGCCCTTCATTATTATTTTTTCTATCCCATAATAAAAAGGTTACAAATCCTTATGTGCTTGACATTAAAAAACCAACATTAGTCCATTCAAGCAGGTGTGAATTACATTTTAATATTTTCCATATAATTTGGAAGCAACTGCTGCAGGCTCGCTGCGCTTGTGTCCTGTTGGTAAGGGCATACCGTTCTGCCTAAACTGGGGCGTTTTGACCAGTGAAACAATTTTTCGAAATTCGTTACATTTTTGAAGATGCAAGCAATTTTATATTACATTAATCACTGAGAAAAGTTGTTTTGTTGCCCAACTGAGTGTTCCAGTGCAATTTTTGCGGACAATATGCTATCATTGCTCCAGAATATTAAGCAAACAAACAATACAAGTTGCATCAAAACTGTCACTTTTTATATTTTGCTATTATTTTCATTATGTACAGTCAAACCTCCATGAGTCGATGTTCTATGACTCGATATCGACTCATGGAGGCAAATTATTTCATATTATAAAATATTTTCTTGGTTACTATGATGGTCCCTTCAAACAGCTTGCAAAGGATTTATGTTCCACATCTCGATATTTCTATGAGTCGATGGTCCCTTCAATATCGACTCATGGAGGTTTGACTGTAATACAAAAATACTTCCACATTCACATAGTATGATGGTTTTACAAATATTTAAAGGTACCAACTGAGTTTTACCCTTAGTTAGTTATAGTTTTCTAGAAATCAAAGGGGGGCGTTTTGGCCAGGTGGGGCGCATTATACCGTCTTACCTTAGGTAGCTTATATGATTTTTCTATACACGTTCACCTGTAAATATTTTTTTTTAAATATTTATTTATATTTTTCGTTTAACTTTCTGCATGATATTTTGAAATTTGAATTTTTTTAATGAATCTATCCATTAGGCGGCGTAATTGTTTGGAAACAAATTAGCAGCATTTTTTTTATTTGTTTTTATTTGTTTCATGCTGAGACTAGTACACTAGCATGTACTTTGTCTTCGATGCATTCATTACCAGTCCAACTTTTGTTGCCTCACGTTTCAGGCGGAAGTACAGTTCGCAAATGTTCGGCTGACAATGACCATGTCTTCCGCGAAACAAATAAATTGACTGGATCTGTTGAAAATCGTACCCCGGCTGTTACATTCGGCTCTTTGCATGGCACCTTCTAGCGCAATGTTGAACAACAGGCACAAAAGTCCATCACCCTGTCTTTTTTTCCTGTTCGGGTGTGCCACTGCGACCAATTATTAGATCTATTGTAGCGTTACCCGTATCCTTAGTGTTTAAGTGCATGTCGAATTACTCCAGTGCTATTGAAAAGCAATGCAGTATCGGTTTCGATACAGTTGTTGTTTTGTTTTCTCAAGAGCACCATGACAAGGTCCCGCTATTTAGACCCTTCATAGAGAGCAATCCCATTGAAGGCGCGCCCCTTATCAATAGGAAATCAATCCTTTCTTGAGAAAACAGAACAGTGATACTGTTTTTGGCCATGCATCGGAGCCCTAGCCACATCCTTGTCTTGCTTCTAGAATATCACCAGGAAACAATGAAAACCCAGGATTTAGCTCTGTCTACAAGACCATTTCAAGCAAGGGAATTTGTTCAGTAATAAAAACTTCCGTCTGTTCCTCTCATTTTTTATTGTTCACCAGTTCAAGAAGAGTTAGTACGTATTTAAACCCCTCGTACGTATTTAAACTCGATTTTTCCAGCAGTCAGTTCAGCCTAGGACCGGGTACCGAGGTTTTTTTAACTAATTGCTTGAAAAGTTGTTTCCGCTGCATACAGTTTAGCCTCAAACAAGAGGAATTCGAGTCTTTCAACTATCTGCAAGGTAACATTAATTATGTTTTATTTCTGAGACTGCTGTTGGTAGCGAGGACTAAATACGATGAATCCCTAATTACCACAACTTATTGCCCTAGCTAGAAAAATGGATTAGGTTAGGGCTCTGTTTGGTAGATCTTACACCGGAACACACTAAGTCAAAGTGATCTACCGTGTAACGGGAAATCACCTTGTCTTAGTCCCCGGCGTGATTCGAACGAAATGGAGTGTTAGCCCGAAATCTTCACACAATTTTGCACACCATCCACCGTTGCTTTGATTAATCTGGGCCCAAGTGACATTTTGAGTTTTATGAATTGCTACAAGAGTATTTGAATTCTACGACAATAAAACCCTAGCCAAGGCATTTGCTTCTCGATCGCTTACACCAAAACCTCTTGAAGAGTAGTATCTGCCTAGTTGGCCCACTCTTGCAATGGTTTTTAAGTGTAAATGTAAGACGAAATTCAAGATCAGAATCTGACAAAACCTGAACAACAAATTGGCACCAAAACCCTTTCGAAATCCATGTGCAAACTGCTATAAAAGAAATTTGGCATTAGTTAAAACATTTTCTAAGCTACTTAATCTCGATGCCTGCGGAATTCTCTAGATCTAGTTTTATTCAAACAATCACATGAAATAATAAAATACATTCAGTCTCAACAAAATAAATTCAAATTTATTTTATATGAAACCATAAAATGCCATAATCAAATATGCAAATGAAATATTCTGAACTGAACCATAGATAAAAATAATTGAAGCAGAGTTGCTGCATGGTGCATAATTTTTTGGTGCCGAATCAGATTTATTGTGTCATATAGCGCAAAACATTGATATAACTGATGCGCTCTCAGTAAACTTCAATTTAACAACTTTTTTTTAAAAGCAAATTTTCCGATAAACAAAAAAAAATCGTTTTTCTGCATAATAATTATTATTTATTGATTTTTGATTGTTTGTAGCTAATTCGTTTATAAAATAGGATGAATGTAATGCAGTATAAATAAATATTTGGATTCAAAGTCTCTACTGATGCAAAGTGAAAAAATATGGCGATGGCATCCGAGATGATTTTTCGAGATCCATTCGTTCAAATTGTTCTGCTTTGATTAAATCAACTATCAACTATAAAATGTTTAAATGTGACATTATTAAGGCTTTTTTCAATGCGTAATTGCTTATGTACTATATACATTAGCTGTTACAGTTACAGTCAAACCTCCATGAGTCGATATTAAAGGGACCATCGACTCATAGAAATATCGAGATGTGGAATATAAATCCTTTGCAAGCTGTTTGAAGGGACCATCATAGTAACCAAGAAAATATTTTATAATATGAAATAATTTGCCTCCATGAGTCGATATCGAGTCATAGAACATCGACTCATGGAGGTTTGACTGTAAGAGAGAATTTGACAGTTCATGTTTTTCAAATAAAAATAAACAAACCGCATGGATGGAAGTTTTCGGAACATATTAAGATTCCGAATTGATCAATTATACACGTAAGTAAAAAATACTATACTAGTTGTCGCTTATGACGGCACTTATCCAGAAATAAAAATGCATCCCCATTAACGTGCCATCGTCAAAGAAAATGTAAAACGTTTAATATGGCTGGGGCAGGTACGCACACCATATGTTATTTCTTCTATCGTTATTCGTTAGTGTCTTTCCCACCTCGCGATTTTGGAAACCCAAATTTCGGCATTGAGAAAATTGATGTAACTGAAAATGGCTCAGCATGCATATTGTGAGTAAGTAATATTTAGACTATATTTGATGTAAGAATGAAGTTTTTAGCTACTACTCGCCTTCACTTCGCCTATAACAGGATCATAATTCACGCATGGTAAATGCTTTCTCTAAGCTGAAGAGCATGACTATTGCCTTAATAAAACCGCAATAAATAACACCGAATGCCAAAGAGCTGTGTGAATGTTACTTGGGTGGTAAGCTTCCCTGGGAAGCTGTTGTCGTCCATACTTTTCCATAGTTCTACGCGGTCTATACTGTCGTATGTCGCCTTGAAATCAATAAACAGATAATGCGTTGGGACCTGGTATTCATGGCATTTTTGAAAGATTTGCCGTACAGTAAAGATCTGGTCCGTTGTCGAGCGGCCGCCAACGAAGCCGGGTTGATAACTTCCCACGAACTCATTCACTAATGGTGACAGACGACGGAAGATGATCTGGGATATGACTTTGTAGGCGGCATCAAGGATGGTGATCGCTCGAGATTTTTCACATTCCAGCTTGTCGCCTATTCCGATTTAAAATAGTAGTTTGTGCAACTAGTTGCAAAAAGATGTTTTTTCAGCACGAGTTGTACGTTTATCCAACGAGGCTTGCCGAGGCTTGGCCATAGCTTTTGACCTTATAGCCCAATCTTTCCAATTTTCAATAGGATTCCCCGTCGAATACAACTTGTAACTCGCATATTACACTAAGTACAAGTTTCACTTGTACACATATAAACATACTTAGGGGCCGTCCAGAAACCACGTGGTTATATATGGGGAGGGGAGTGTTTGGAAAATGACCACGATAAGCCACATGGGGGGAGGGGTGGTGTTGCTCTCGAAAAACGTGTTTTTTTTTACACGAAAAACTTCTGGTGAATAACAATAGCGGTTTAAAAAATACAAAGCATTAAAATTTAATGATTTAATCATTAAACGCAAAGCACATCTTAGAGATGATGCCCACGTAGCGTCTTTTCAACTCAGCGTTAAAAAGACGTAGGTGTGCATCGGAAAAAAAAACGGTAACGCAGCGTCGGTCGCAACGCCGATGCATATCTGCGTTATTTGACCATCTTAGCCTTTGATCCTATTTCCATAAAAAAATAAACGAAAAAACAGGTTGCGATTCAGTCTTAATTTCCACAAAAAACAAAATTTGAACGTAAAAATGGAAAAATATTTTTAAAAAATTTCGCCGCGCCATGCCACCTCCGCAGAAGGTTTTTGGCATCACGTCGCCGACACTTTTGCATCAGCAGGCTGCAACTACAATTTTGAAATTTGTAAATTTTTTTACAAAATGTACAAAGATGCTTAACGTTTTTACGAAATGTAGGCAATGAACTGTGTATAACAAGTTTTCAACAGTGCCTGACGATATTCAATTTCTCAATAGTTTAGCGCCTTTATTTAATTGTTTCTAATGATTGTGCAAAATCTTAAACAGTTTGTCGATCGATTGATAAAAAAATCATCAAAATCGGTTGGAAGATAGCGGAGTTATTAGTTCATACTTCCTGACCACTTTTCGTGACGGTCTTAAATTTGATTCTGCAGAATGACAACCCGCCCCCCCCCCCCCCCCCCCATATTTCCCCGTAAGACGTATTCTACGTCAAAAAATTTCCAATGGAAATTTAGAAGAATTTCCTTTGTAGATTCATTAATGTTGCCCAGGATTTTGAAAATTTTTTTTAGAGGTTCTGTAAAAAAAAAGTCAGCTGCAATTTTTTTCTAATTTATACTGGGAATTCTTCGGAATTTGATGTTTATTGGATTTTCATCGTAAATATGCATTTCGGATCCTCCTACGGATTCTTCTAGTTCTTCAAAATTTCTACCGAACATTTTTCGGAGTTCTTCCACACAATTTCGGAAAAAATGTCGTTGAAATTCTAAAGATTTTTCCGTGGAGACTCCGAAGAATTTCTTGTCAATATTCTGAAGGGTTTCCCTTGCAACTCAAGAATAATTATTCTTGAAAATTCAGAGGATCTTGGAATTTAAAATTAATCCAACAACAAATGTAGGTAATAATTTAGGCTTAAGAAGCCTAGTTTTTATGATATTGAACAATTAGAATAATTGATCGAAAAAATTAATAATGCACCTAAATGTTCTAAATGCACAAAATTCTAGTAGTGCGTATGAAAAAGGTTATGACATAGAGAAGCTTGCATTTAAAAAATCAACATGAAATTCTAATTAATAATAATGCTTTCTAAATTCGGAGACGAGCCAGCCTCGGGCTGAAAGTCTCTTTAATAAAGATACAAAAAAAAAAATGCTTTCTAAATTCGAAGGATATTCCTGCGATATAAAAAAAATCAGTTTTCCAGAAAAAAAAACATTCCAATCCCTAAAACAATCTAGGTTAAATAATAGTGTTATAATAACGATTGAAATTGAATTCCAAAACAAATCTCAACCCTTTCAGGACGGATGGGTCATATATGCCCAGCGTTTTAAATTGTCTATAAAATCACAACAGAGAGCTACCCAAGTAGCACATTTCTATCGAATCTGGTTATAGTAACTTGATTATGATCAAATTCTGTCGAATATCGGTTACGGCAACCGACCTGGAACATGTGGGCTACTCGGGTAGGCCACCATTTTCTTCAGCAAAATTGTTCATCTAGATATTGGCTTTACAGAAAAAATATGAGAGCTCAAATTTGACTGACTCTGAAAACTCAGATATCCGAGACCTTGGGAAGATTTCGATTCTAAGAACATGCAAATGAAGTTGAAATGTTTGAATCGTAAACCACATGGTTTCATCATTCTGAATACTCAGATAAGATGGGTCATCCTGAACGTTAAGCCAGTGATTAATATTCAGGAATACGAGATGCTCAAGGTACTCCAAAACGTTCTCAAGTTCAGCCCACGATATCTACCAGATCAATCAAGACATTTGCAATGTCTTCATCATCGGTATATACCCAATCCGATGCAATAAGCATATGATCCTAATTTCCATTAACATGAGATCCAAGAGACAAGGTACCCAAAATTGTCTTGAGTCAACATCAAGTTGCACAATGACAATGAGGTTTGTTCGCAAACTTTTTTTTTATAGGGCCTTAGAAGCACTGGATTCACGTACTTGAATGATTAGGTAGTTCAAGTTACGACTTCCAGGACGTTTTGTATGACCTAAAAAGCCTGTAATAGCTTGTATAAATAATAATTGTAGTTATATCAACTCAACCTACCTGGATATTGTATCACACATCATTCATAAGTTGGTTAATTGGATAAATCGAATGATCCGAACTCCAAAATAATAATTGGTCTATAATACAATCATTACTCTATGAGTCGCTTATGAAAGGACCATTGACTGAAGCATATTCGATATGTGGAATAGAAGATCCTTGGAAAATTATTCGAAAGAACCATCAGAGTAACTGAGAAAATATGTTTATTATGACATCATTGGCTTCCACGAGTCGATATTAAAATAAAATTTCAATGGAGTATTATAAATTTTGAGAGATGAGCCAGCTCTGGACTAAAAATCTATTTAATAAACAAAAAATAGAAATTTTACATAATAACATAAATTTACAATAAAGAAATCAGGGCATAATTATTAAATAAATATAGAATTTCAATGCAAAACAGTAAACAGTTGAAAATTTTCCACAAAACAATAATAAATTAACACTTGTAAAAGCAAAAATTGCAATTATAAAATAAGATATATAGAAATATATATAGAAATAGAAATCCATATAGAAATCAAAATGTTCCACGAAAAAAATAACAAAATTTTCATGAATAAATCAATATTAGCAATAAACAATTACAAATGTTTCCAGAAAAAAATATTCTTTTCCACAAAAAATATTTTTTTCCACAAAATATCTATATAATAAAAATGAGTTGAGATTTCTTTTCTGACGATTTAACTCGGGTTGACCGATATGCAAGATTTTTCCCTAATCGATTCGTTTTGGGATCCGCAAGGTTTGTATATACAAAAAGTCGGTGAATTTAACGGGGAAATGTAAAAAGTCAATAAAATACAATTTTGGATCAGCTGTTGAGGAAAACAAAACAAACGCACGGAAATTGATCTAGAGTGCGGTGCTGCAAATAGTTCATTGTAACATTTGCAACACCTGGGCAATGCTGGGTTTCTTTCACATCAATAAAGAGCAATGAAAAAATAAGAAAATTTACATTAGGAAAATACTAAAAAGCAATCAAATTGATAACATTTTCCATGAACTTCAAACGCTTTTAAAGAAGAGGTAATCTATGGAAAAATGCTCAATTTATATATTATTTTATATTCTTTAATGGAAAATTTCCTTTTTTTAATGCTCTTTATTGATTTTTTCGTGGAAAGATTTTAATTTTTGGTAAAAAAAATATTTATTTTGTGGAAAATTTTGTAATTATTTATTGCTAATACTGATTTATTTATGGAATGTTTGTATTTTTTTCCGTGAAACATTTCGATTTCTTTATCGAAAATTCTTCTTTCATAATTGCAATTTTTGTTTTGTGGAAAATTCTTAATTGTTTTTGAAAATTTTTCATTATTTGTGGAAAATTTAATATTTTTTATTGCTCATACCATGATTTCTTTATTGGAAATTTCCTAATCGTTATGGAAAATTTATATATATTCTACTTCAGACGATATCGTATCTTATAACATCGACTCATGGAAGGTCTATTGTAGATTGTGAAAGTAATAAATGAAATCGCATCGGCTCAATGGACCTGCTTGGATGCTTAGCGATGTACGGATACATCGTTCCAAACTTGGTTGATCGGGTCGTTTCAAAACTCGGTTATATCATGTCTCATGATTACATAGATATTTGTGGATATTTTCTCAGCTTAAGACATTTTCTTTCTTGGCATGATTTTTGATACTTTCGAGGATATGTACTTCAGAGCAGTTTGGCCTATGACACCCGAAAAAAATACGAGTTTTCAGTTCTTTCTATACTAGTTTTGGCAAGATCGAGTGGAAAACCCTAAATATGTACGTTAAATCCATGTAAAAAAATCGTCCTGAAAGGGTTAAATAAAAAAATATAACAATAAATTCTAGAATACCAAAAGGAATCCAGAGATATTAAAGACTGTAGTTTCAAAATGAAAACTAGCATTTTATGCCAAAAAATAAAAAAAATATAGGGATAATTTGGTAAGTTTCTATGCCATTACAAATTTTTCTAGAATTTTTTAAAACATATTCGCGAGTCCTTATTTTTTTGTATCCTGATGCATCGAAGGTGTGTGAGTTCTAGATATCCTAATACCTGATACAGATTACAACAGATCACAACATCATCAAAATGTTAGAATTCATGAAAATTTATAATTTTCATACTGGGTTTAGTTTGATTTTGAATCAGTTTTTGAAAAAACACGTGGTCATAGGGCGGGAGGGGGGTTGGTCTGCCAAATGACTACAATAAGCCACATGGGGGGAGGGGGGGTTGAAAATTTTGAAAAATATGACCACGTGTTTCTGGACGGCCCCTTAAAGAAAATATGTTTTAAAAATCGATAATTATGGGAAATTTGCAGCTTTAATATTTTAGCTAATAGATAAACTAATAAATTTGCTAACAAAAATAAGATTGATCTTATTTAACATTAACAACTACCAAATATTGCTTGTATCACTAATGGGTAAGCTACACTATTCCTTTAGTGGTGATAAAAATTGATTTTGGTTCCCATAGTGGAGCTGTTCATTGATTTCTTATGAGACTCGCCACTATTGGTACAGTTGCACCACTATATGTGCAAGGGAATCAATTTTATTAAGGAAAGTCATTGTTTTCAATAGTTTTTCAAGCGAAATCTTAGGATAAGTTGCATTTAACAGGATATTTAATTAGTGATGAACTTAATTTTAAAATTAAAAAATCTCTTGAATAAAGAATAAAAAACAGGTTATTTAAAGCACGACGCATCAACTGGAACCATCGTAAAGTATATAATTCTGAAAAATCTCATTTAAACCCCACTACCTCCAGTATTGGTACTAGCTCCACTAAGGGTACGGTAACCCTAATTGTTAAATTTTCTCTTTCGTTTTTTTTTCTCTCGCAATTTCGCGACACCACGATTTGTCGCCCGCACTTGCGCACCCACTAGAGGTGGCATCCAGCAAAGCGACGCCGCTGCTATCCACGGCAAATTGACCCCTAGCCAGTGCGATGGGTCGAAATCGGCAGAAGTCAGCAGCTTCCGCCGTCAACTAGAAAAACTACACCAACAAATCAATCACGACTGGCTTAAAGCGGCTGCGGTTGGATGACGACGCATCATCAGATCCGAGTGCGGCATGCTCAGGAACGAGCTGCTGATAAAACAGATTCATCCCCTTTTTGAACTATGCAGCACAGGCACAAAAGTGGTCTACTCCACGATGGTAGATTCAAGATGAATACAGTTCTAGGTGCTCCAATCTACCAAGTTTGTGGACGAGAAGAAGGCGGGGGTGAAAAATTCATTTTCAGTGCAAAACGAAAACAAAATACCCCGTGGATTTTCTCGCTGCACGGTTCGGCCCTGATCGGGCTAATCAGGATCCTACCGCAGCTCCTCGGGTCTCCAACGGCTCTCCTCCAGGATGGGGAAATGTTGGACCTAGTACCTCCCCCAAACAACTGTATGCTGATTCCCTCTACTCCTTACAGGAGATCAATGAGCTCACGTTGAGCTTGTACCGACGGTTACGCACTTGTCGTTCCAAGGAACAGCCAATTCAGGACCCTGAAGACTCTATCAGTATCCTGAACTGGACTGCTCATGATCGCACATTTGTAACATTTGCATTTTGGTTGATTTTGTTAATCGTTTATCAATCCTTCACAAAAACTCAATCATTTCCAGCTTACCACAGATAAACAGGCTTTTTACAAAATGAACCGAAATGCGAGTGTTACAAATATGCGATCACGGGCAGTGGAACGCTTGTTCTATTAAGAACAGGGAATCAATATTCGAGCAACGCCTAACAATATACTCTTTGTCATCAACAGAGTTTGTCACTGACAAACGCACCTAGCGACAAACCTTTATCAGAACCCGAACACAATATGACAAGAATCATTTGCCTTGCATGCTCTGATATCTCCGAAAATACGCTGCTAATTTTGTAATCATTGTTCGATTATCGAATATTTCCATAAAAGCAGAAACTATGATAGCATAAAACCGAAATTTTCACTAGAAATAATGCAAAACAACGGGATGAAAAGTTAGCAACAAGATTGTTTTCTTTTTTGTTGCTGACAAAATTTTTCGGATCTTTGTCATTATTATCTCCGACAAAAACAAAGCTTTGTCGTTGGTTCTCTTTTGTCGCTTGTTTCGCAGGCGCATTCCAAAAAAATTGATTCCCTGATTAAGAATAAAAATTACGAACTCAGCGATTTTCTAAACATAGTATCGTTATTGCCGTCATCACGGAGACGCATCTCAAGCCAGAGATGAACGTTTTCATACCAGATTTTCGTCTTTTCAGGCTAGATCGGACCAGCTCCAGAGGAGGGAGCGTGGCCATTGCTCTGCGACGAAATATCAACTGCCGGCTATTGCCAAGCTTCCAGCTAAAACTCACCGAAGCCGTGGGAGTTGAGATAGCTACTACCGTTGGTCGAATCATCATCATTGCGGCCTACTGCCCAAAACAAGCTAACAAAAGATCAGCGGTAGCATCAAGCTGACTCGCCGGCATGAGCATTACACTATAGGATGATTTGAATGCAAAGCCCCAAGCTTGAAGAAATACACGGAGCATTCAAAACGGCGTCATTCTCCAATAAGGTCTTTACGAGGGACACTACACCATCTTGAAGCCGAATTCTCCACCCGGTTGAGTCGTTCCGGTGTCCATGCAGTACTCGACATCTTCCTTACCAACATGGGCAATCATATTTCCCAGCCGGTGACTTATCAGGAGCTAAGCTCAGACCACTATCCAGTGGTGGTGAAATTTTGTTCCTTAGTAAATCGGCACATACTAACCAGGCGAAACTACCATCGTACCAGCTGGGATCAATTTCGGCAGTGTGTCGATGACTATGAAACACTTCCCGAGACGTCCGAGGACATCGATCGCCAACTGCACCCTCAGTTTTTATTTCTGCAGCTCGGCGAAAATCCGCACAGCCGTGCGCCAGCAAAATAAAAAACTGATATTTCAGCAAAAATGACGTTTGTTAGCTGATTTTAGGCAAAATATTTGCTGATTTTCAACAATTTTGACAGAAATCTCGGCAAAAAACATGTTTGCTGGGGCACGGCTGTGCGAATCTCGGTAAAAGTTCAACATTTTGCTGAGATCCCGGTAAAAAAAATTAAGTGTGTGCGTTCCACGGAAGAGGCGATTTCACTGGCAAGGTACCACAAGTACCGGTGGTCCGGCAGGTAAGCAACATCCTAACCATTGACACCAAAGATTTGATCGTCTACGTTACGTTAAACGACGACAATATCAGCGTACTGGTCAGCCTTATTTGGAACCCGATTGCAATTGTATAACGAAAATCATCAAGGCTAGAATTGTGGAACTCAGAAAAAGTGATTTTTCCGAAAAGATCTATGCACTCCCAGTCTGTGCTAAGCCGTTCTGGAAGCTGACTAAAGTTTTGAAATCCAAACTACGACAATATCAGCGTACTGGTCAGCCTTATTTGGAACCCGATTGCAATTGTATAACGAAAATCATCAAGGCTAGAATGGTGGATCTCAGAAAAAGTGATTTTTTTTCGAAAAGATCAATGCACTCCCAGTCTGTGCTAAGCCGTTCTGGAAGCTGACTAAAGTTTTGAAAACCAAACCTCGACATATCCCTCCGTTGATCCCACTTGGTAACAGGGTTGCCACATTAAAATCTGTATTTTCACCCCAGATAATCTTTATTTCTGTATCTCAAGTCAAAAAATCTGTATTGCAAATCTGTATCCATCTGAACTAAATCAAAATCGTTTTTAATAAAGTTAGTTTTCAAAAGATAAAGTACGGAAATACTATGCGGAACTGCAAGTCAGACATGTCAAGATTTAGCAAATTTTTTACACATTTCTTCACAAGGATTACAAATAAAGAAATGCAGGCAACAATGTTTGCTTTCTCAAGGTTGAATATTTGATCATTTACGAATATTATTTGTCAAGGATCCATTACATCAATATGCACAACTTTATTGGACTAATTTTCAGCCAAACTGAGAAGAAGTACTGATAAACTGTTTCAAAGCATATCAGATATGATCAATGATGGTTAGACCTGATTCTTTAGTATTATTGTTAGAGCGTTTTCTGAGACCACATGTATTAAAATATAATCTGAACATTTTCCGGAACATAATCTGATCGAATTTCAAAATCATTAATCTGCATAAATTGCCTAAGAACAAAACCTACCAGAGACCCCATGTTCTACATTTTTAAATTGAGATTTAGTTAACCTCTCTTAATAAGATCATTTTAGAGGTGCAAAAAGGTAATTTACAATAATTTTCGGTACTAAAATCCTCAAAAAAATCTGTGAATTCTGTAAATTTTTCAAAAATCTGTATATCTGTATATACAGATTCTTGGTCACAGACTTACCTCAAAAATCTGTAAAATACAGAAAAATCTGTATATGTGGCAACCCTGCTTGGTAACAATCGATCTACAGGTTCCTTGGTAACTCCTGCTGAGAAGGCTGCTAAAATAGGACAAAACTTTGCTAGCTCTCACCATAGGCGTAACTAGAGTCTCGGTCTAGGGGGGGCCATGGCACCAGCTGGTGGGATGTAATTTTCAAAGGCGATTTAAAGCACTGTGCGCATGAATTGCAATAGAAATCGTTTGACTAAGTTTATCGCTCATTCGTCCTAGAACTAACATAAAAAAACGCGAATAATACAATTGATTTCCAATGATGCTGTGATTGCTTCAAAACGCTGTGTCTGTGTCAACTTGTCTTCTCCATGTTACTAAATGTGGATAAGTGTGTAATCTAAGATTCAAGAATCTTCTCCGAATTATCTATAAATGAAATTCGATATGAGTATATTTCTGAAAGTTTTCAAGCATTTCCATGATTACTTAATGCATAAAGATCTCGATTTTTTTGAAACTTGAAATTTTTGAAACTCTTTAGATGTGGAATAAATTCCACGAAATTTTGTCATAATCAATATAAGTATTCATGCAATTCCAAAATGTATGCTATGTGCTGAAATAGTTAAGTACCGATGAACACAAATTTGGAATCCTAAAGTGTTTTTTATGAGTCATAAAATTATGAGTCATAAAATTATGAGTCATAAATCAAATTCCAGAATAACATAGGGTTTTTGTAGTTACTGACGTTAGGAAGAGGCTTTATTATGGTCTTCTGAATAGGTGAGAGATTTCTCTGCAAAAATCAAAGAGACTTGAGAAGCAACCAAATCGATCTGAATTGTGCTGTAAGACAAATGTTTTCTGATACGAAGTGGTTTCTAAATCTATTTTTTTTTTTATCCTAAAAAACAAATTCTAACTAAAGCAGGCACAAAAGAGTTTTCCGATGATCCTTATGAAATCGTCAAAAAATTAAATGGAACAAGATCTTTTGAGGATTATAAAAATATTTATTCAATGCAATCTCTGTTGTGAGTGCGAAGGTTGCCTAAGTTTTGTCCTAATACTTTCAATGGAATGCGTTGTTGATTTTTCTGTCATTGTAACAAAGATTCTTAAGTTTTATAATTTTATATCTTTCTGTGCCAGAATTATATAGCGAGAGCAAAAAGCTCCATAGGAATTTGATCAACTGTTTTGCGGCATACCTTGCGATTAACTCGAAGATTTTCGAAAGAATGGTCGTTCGAAATTTTATTGACCGGATTTGTGTACATGTGCTCATTTTGATGTAGTTGCTTCAGTCTTTTTTGAAGCGGATGGTAGTTTAATTGAACAGAAATATTTATATCTTAATACAATTATGTTTTTATGTTTCTGCGACCAGGATACTAGTCAAACAAATGCAGAACAAATTTATTATTTTAAGCTAGCAACTGAATTAGAAGCGGCATTGATTTTAGCTTAAAAATCGAGAAAATGTTCCCGGGGGTCCAACTTAAATATTTCGATGCTTTGCTGAGCAAATGGTCATAGATGTGATAACGCAACAAAAAATATGTTTATAGAATTCATAATCAAAATTAAGAAATATGTAGGAAATATGTAAATGAACTAAAAACTGACTAAGTTGGAATTACTTTTCAAAATTTCCTGGGGGGGGGCACATGTAGGTCTGGAGGGGGCCAGGCCCCCACCGGCCCCACCTTATTTACGCCAATGGCTCTCTCTCTCTTGTACAAAACATCATCAATCCGCATGGAGTTGCTGTCAGCGACCACCCGGGTAAAAATCCGTTCCCAGAAATGAGAAAATAATTCATGATTCCATGAATCCGTCGTGTTTTCATGCTATAAAGATACACCATGAATATAAATCATGATTTCATGATTTATTTTCGCGTAACGCAATCAATGCGTTACAATTTGGTTGTTAAGATCGACCGAATGGAAAAAAAAAAGTTTAACAGGGGATTTGAACTCGAGTACACTGAGCGTCCGGCGTGCTACCTCTCAGCCGTTCTTACTTCTTGGATATGGAGTGTTCGAATTATAACTGTCGACTGATGAGGATTGCCTAGTACCATGAATAATATTCCTGAAATCATGAATTATAATCATGGTTTCATGAACTGACCTGATTCATGATTTCATGATTTTTTATTCATGCCTGTGGGTATGCATTTGTTTCCGTGCATATAAATAATCTCCATTTATCTTCCAATAACTTTTCTATGGAGATGGTTATAACAGTTGGAGAACTGCTGTTCTATGTCATCCAAAAGTATGAAGGCCCCAGGATTCGATAACATATTCAACCTGGAACTGAAACACATGAGTGTACAGTTCTTTGGTCATCTTACCGCGATTTTTAACCAGTGCCTCCGGATAAGCTACTTCTTATTCGTCTGCAAGTCAGCTAAAGTGATTCCAATCAAGAAATCCGGTACGGACTCTACCTCCCCTAAAAACTATCGGCCCATCAGACTTCTCTCAGCGTTATCCAAGCTTTTCGAAAAGGCAATCCACAGTCGACTGCTTGAATCTGCCGAACAAAGCAACATCCTACTAGAGGAACAGTTTGGTTTTCACCGCGGTCGTTCCACCGTTTACCAAATGACCAGAGTTAAAAATATCCTCAGTCGGAATAAGTCTGTATCCAAAACATCTGTCATAAACCTGCTAGATGTCGAAAAGGCCTTCGACAACGTCTGGCTATCTATAAACAGATCATCCTCCCAGTCATCGATTATGGTATGCCAATATGAGAAAGCTGCGTAAAATCACATCACTCAAAAGTCCAGAGAGTTCGAAATAAATTCTTCCGGATTATTCTGGATTGCCCGCGGAGAATGAGGAATACCGAGATTCACCGTCTAGCCGAAGTGAAAATATCGAGCGATCGCTTTGGTTAGTCAATGGCGAAGTACAGGGTTCGTTGCCAAACTTCTGAACAACAGGTAGTGAGAGACCTAGTTACCTAGATTTTCAAATTGATTAGGTTATGTTAGGTAGGAATTTCAATTGTTTAAAAATTATAAAGTAATCAACGCTTTATGAAGCCAAAATCATATTCTATTTTTAAACAAAACTAATTGTTACCTATAAAACAATAACTTAATTAACGAAGTTTAAAAGCTAATATTGGCTGACCACTTATCATGTAAAATAATTGTATACCAAAACTAACATGATATAAAAAAAATATTCAAAAAACCATCGAGCTGAGTCGTTTGGTATACAATACTGGATCGCAGGGCATTCTACAAAAAGTTTGTTTTTGAAGTGATCCTGTAGCCTGTTCACTTAGTGTGCGTAAAGCACAATTTGCTTAGTTTTTCATTTTTATGATTTTTCAGTAGAATGCCATATTACAAAATGACTCAGAAAAAGCAAAAATTTTAAATTTTTGGGATGTTATTTAGGATTCCATTCTCCATAGAACAAGTATTTTACAATTTCCAATTTTTAATGTGTTGAACCGTTTCAAATCATATTGCATGATTATTCAGAAGGCTTTTGAGCTTTTTGAACATCGACTTGTTTTTGACACACCCTGCTATGCATTATCACCTGCTGCAGCTGCCTCGACTGATATGTCGTGCTCGCGGTCCCGCTATTGACCACTTTCGGTTACGTTGGCAGCTAGAGAACAGTCGCATCTTAATCCACTGCATTACAAAATTCGACAACCGGGATAGCAATGCGTGTGAACTGGGCACTGCACTCGTCCAGTGGTTCGGTCAGTTGGTCGGTCGATCGGTCATTCACGCAACCTGACCAACACGCATAAACAATCATTCGGAAGACGTGCGACGCGCGACTCTGCACTCCGTGTACAACAATACAGCGAGCGCGGCTTCACACACAATTATTTTTGTTTGATAATAATTATATTGTTATCTTTGTCACGGGTTGAGCCGGTCATTGACCTCCCCTCTGCTCATTGAGTATTGCGAGAGAGTCTCCCGAATGATGGCGAGTGAGTGCCCGCGAGAGATGAGTGCCTGCGATCCCCGCACATTGCACGTGTGGGTGAGTGCCTCTCCCCTTTTGCGAGTGGAATTTTCGTGCGTATTTTTTGGGTGGTAAGTTCGGCCAGCTTGACCATCATCATCGCTAGCGTGTGATGTAAGCAAACGAAAGGGTATCGAATAACGGATTGGGTGGTGGGGAATTTCATATGTGTAGTAAATTAATGATAGGCAGCCTTTTGGTGAGGTCTTTTTTAGTATTCGCAATGACATTTGCATTCGCTTGGTTGGTTGGTTGGTAGTGGATAAGTCGGATAATATTGTAATGCAAGACGCTCGCTTAGCTACTCATTGAACCGGCCATATGTGTGTCAACGCCTACAATGTGCGCGTGAAATGTTTGACAGTGGTCATGATTCGCAAGGAGGTGCTATGGCTACTGTTTTACGACGGTTTTAATCTTAGATGACGGGGTAAAAAGAAACGCGTAATAATGGATAAAGCGGCTAACTCAAGTGAAATTTTCTAATTATTCGCAACTGCAATATACTGCTCATAAAAGCATGGCTATTCCATATAAAAAGAAAATTGAGGAGACGGATTGGAACGGATGGAATCAGCGTTGTTGGTATGCGACCAGATGCAGTGTTGCGAAATGTAATGTAATGCCAATTTTCTAATAATAATTTTTACAAAAGTTTTTTTTATAATTCGGGAATTTTTGATGACTATGTAACGCTTAATGGATCCTTTATCTGATATATCAATGATCTAAATACACTTTTACGGATTTTAGGATTTACGTCCATTTAACGCAGTTTTGATTTACGCAGTACACTCAACCAGCGACCAGAGCCATAGCGTGGACATCCAGCGCCCTTGGCGAAACCTGTATAGGACGCCCCTTTTTCACTGAGAAAAATGGAGGGAGTTTTTCTAAGGAGCTTGACAAAGATTTTGAAAATTTCAGGTGTTTCATAACAGAAGGCGTGATCAGGTGGACTCAAATCAACAAATTTCCTTTGTGAACTCCATTAGCCTCTATAACCTACTCTACATAAGATTCCATATTGTTAATTTGTTAATGTTGTTAATTTTAAATCATTGTCAACGGTTCGAAACGGAAGTTTGGATCATCATCAAATTTCGAGATCCTGATGGGATCGAAAGTGGGGGTGGGTCGGCCACACTCTATGTAGGGGCGGAAACGAAATCTGTAAACAAGCATCAGACTGGAACCCAGCGGGACATCGCAGCAGAGGCAGAACTCAGGATTCGATATATTCGGCGGCCCCAATGTTCCTTTGTTAGTCCTCAAATAGTTCTGCATAAATGCATAAAATAAGAGAATTTATCTGAAATTCACACAAACTTTCTATTATTTTTTCCGTATTATTTTTTATCTGGCATTTATTTAGAAGGCTCATTTACCATTTATCATTACGGAGCCGGATATATGTTTTCTAAACAATTCATTGTTCATTTTTTGTGATTCTTCTTACAACTAGAGTTAGTTTGGGTAGCCGACGTACACGCGACTGACTCGCGGTTTGATCCCAATATCCCAATATACAAAAGATGGGGTTATAGGATTTTATAGTTAACTGTTTCCGTATATTATCAAATATTAGAGTTTATTTGATAATTGATTGGTTATGAATGTAGCGCCCGAAGAAATCGTCTGAATTTGAAACCTGTGTATTTAAGAATAATTTGTCATCATTGCAGTAAAACATTATGGTTCCGACCGGAGGTCCCTTGGTAATTGAAAATGCGACAAAAAAAATTAAACCAATCCATTTGCCGTAATAACATATTTGTAAACATTTTATGTCTATTTCTCACAGCGAAATTCTTGATTTTAGCGCCCCCTTAGGCCTGGCACTCTTGGCGGGAGTCAACCCGGCGCTGCCAGCGACTGTTAGGTTTCTGTATAAGAACCTACCAAAACCTGTATAAAAACTGGGAATAAGCGAAATTGTTAGGTTCTTATACAAAAAATGTGAGCTCATTAACAAATGAATCATTTGTTTGAGGAACTGCATATATCCATTTTACACATTTTACACAAAACTAGTTTTGAACAAATTGGCACTGAATCTTTTGATTTCTTCGATACAGATCAATAGTTTTTGGCAAAACTCAACAGCCTGGGGCCAGTAGTGATGGGAAATGTACATTGAAACACTTTGATTTTGCGAATATTTACATTTTATCCAGTCGAATTTCATGCACCAAACAAGCCGAAACAGTTTTCCAAAAAATGTACGCGACTTCGTGACATTTTTTTATAGATGAGGCAAACTGTTTGTTTGCTGCTAAGCTAGAGACGTGCTGCCGTGCGGTCAGCATTTGCATGAGATTTTTTGTTTCGGCTCGTGCGCAGCGCAAACAGCACAGAATCGAGTTTGATTAGATGTGGCGCAAAGCCTAGAAGGTGTGCTATCCGTAGGTACTTATTTATTCGTTCTAAGCTCTAAAATGAGCAAGGAGTAATTAAATGAATATTTCCCACCAAAAACGGTTGTTAAATGATTGTACAAAAACATTAATTGTGGGGAGAGAAAATAGAAAAAAAAACATGAGCTGACTGCGGTCTGCTTGGCGTGGCTGCTGCTGTGGCTGCCGTGGTTTTAATCTTCTGTTATTGCATGGAAGAATGAACAGTAAAAAGAAATGTCAACCATTCCCGTCCCTGCCTGGGGCACTTCTAGTGCGAAAACTGCAAGCAGTACTCTATAATTGCGCTTCAAAGTGCGTGCACATATGTAATACACAATATGTAATTCCTGAACAAACATTTTTTTCGTCTTTTTTGGCAGAATACATATTTTTGGACCATATAAAAATCTCAAGGGCCCTCCTTAGCTGTGTGGTAAGACGCGCGGCTACAAAGCAAGACCATGCTAAGATTGGTTTGAACATCTAACAATCACCGGTTGCGTGTATGATACTTCGCGTGAATACCGACATCAGAGTGGTAAGTGTGGGGTATTAGAGCGAAATTACCAAAATGTCACGAAATATCATGACATTGATATCTAACGCCGCCGGTTTAAGATTTAAAGCAATGGCCTGTTCTACAAGGTTACAGAATCCTTTAAGGACAAGCCTCCCGGAATCCAAAACAAAATTCATCCGTACACCTAATTTTTGACTTGATGTCTTTATTGCGCCACAACCACAACCACAACCTTGTACTAAATTTAACTTGAAATATAGTGTTTGCGGAGTTACGAACCTATTATTTCCTATTTTTAAAGTTATAAAACATTGCAGCCAACATTTACGCATGATAAAATAACAAATATTCAAATTAATCATTTCCAAACACTTTAAATTTAATCCAAATCATTAGGTGGACGGATTTCTGTGCTGTAATGGTTACGGGTCCCTCACGGTATGTCATGATTTTATACAATAATTATTAGATTTATATTTTCTGGTTTGTTGATTTTTATCGGTGATGAAAAATGCACAATTTTTTTTTTAATAACGTTTCGGCTTACTCCATTCAGCCATCATCAGATATTGAAAATCGTACACTTGCCACCAGTGTGGTTTAATAACAGTTATTAAACCACACTGGTGGCAAGTGTACGTTTTTCAATATCTGATGATGGCTGAATGGAGTAAGCCGGAACGTTATTGAAAAACGGAAATTGTGTATTTTTCATCACCGATAATAATCAACAAACCAGAAAATATAAAGTTTTACGGTGACCGAAACCTAACCAAATTGTTAGATTTGTTTTTTGGGTGGATAAAATATAAAAAGTGAAAAAAAAAAATCGGATCGATCGGCTCACCAATTGAAAAGTTATTCTCCTTTGAACATGGATGGAAATACTCGCTGACAAAAAAAAATGTAATTGGGCCTACCAAAAATGCCTCACGTCTGCATTTTTCTGATGCTTGGTTTGTTCGCGAGTATGAGTAGAACAAAGTCCAAAAGTATGACAGTATTTTGTTCGTGAGTAAAAATCACGGTCGCTTCAAATAGCACGGATAAATTTCAATCGACATATTTTGACGTTGGACTTACGTCTTTCTTTACTATACTGGGTGTCATTTAGATTTTTGGAAATCGAGAGCGTTACGCTGGGAGGGAAGATTTTGAACGTTACTAGCGCCTTTATCTTTCGATGGATTTTGAAGATTTATATATCAATCGACTCGGACACTCACCAGCATTTTTTTTTTCACTGATACTTTTATTTCACTGATACATTTCATTTTATTTCACTGATACTTAAGATTATTAACGATAAGCTATTGAAAATTTCAATTCTTGTCAAAGCCAGCAAAAATTTCATATGTGACCAATCCCGTGCATTCCTAACACGGACATCAGAATGCGGTATGTCAGGCCTTCGGGTCCGTCGGAAGATTTTCTTTGTGTATAAAAGAAGCAGTGCCTGCCGCGTGCGAGTCATTACAATTTGTGACAGCAGCGCGTACTGACGTGCTTTTAGCTCGCGCATTTTTCGTTTCGTTCGTTCGTTCGCTGTGTTTACCTACACAGCGACAGCATGTAGTCACCAGCGGTAGAACTGCCGGTGGGTCTGCGAATATGCATGAAAGAAGTGGGCGAATTTTTTTGTCATTCTGAGCTTGATGATGGTCGCGTGCAATGGTGTCGGTTGCGATGGATGCAATCGCCCATCGCATCGCTCGAAGTTCGGTGGTGGATGAAGAAGAATAAAATTAAAGAGATTTGGTCTGCTCATTCAGGTGATTTGTTTCATAATTCAAATGATCCCGGGATGAGTACGAGTCATGTCATATGACTGACCATATGTTAAATTCTGCTTGGTACTAAACGACATGCACATTAAAACATTTCTGATTTCATATAAAAAAAATCAACTACACTGATGAAAATAAAAATTTGATTAAAATAATTACTTTCATTTATTTGCAGAAGGTATTAGCAATTAAAGATGCACAATCAGCAATAGTGTTAATATCCATTTTAGATTAGAAAATTTTGCTGCATTACATGTTTTAAAAAAAGTTCGCAAAAAATAATTTCTAGAAGAATATTTAAATAAACTTTATTTTATACTTTGTTTTTTATTTTCTGAGAAATTGTATCATTAAACTTGACGTAGACAAGTTTGGAATCAAAACATTATATAATTTTTCGTTGATGTATTAGCAGTATCCCCTCTATTATAGTAGGGTCACTGCTCCTTGACTTGTTTCTTATTGTTGTGATTTTTTTTTTCATCAGTAAGCACGCATGGTAGCAAAAAGAAGCAACGAAATTGGTGCTGCATTTCTTTGTTTGGAAAACGGGACAGTTCCCCCAAAATAGCACATTTTGCCCAAGTCTGAAAATTTTATAATGCTAATAATTCAACAAAGCATGGAAGTTGTCTTTCCAATATCAATACCTATAATCAAACTCTATAGATCAAAAAGTTAAAAGTTAAATGTAAATACGTTACGTTTATACAAGTCCTACGTCTACTCGCGGTTATGTTGAAAACATTACCCATTGCTCGTTTTTTTAAATCTTTATTAGAGTGTGTTTACTTCTAGATTAAGTTCAAAGCCGGCTTGAGATAAATAATATATCAATAAACAAGTGCTCGAACATCGGTGAGAAAAATGTTTCTAAGTTGTTTTATGTCATTTCGCAAATTAATCCGAATCACTTGTAAAGCTTCACAAAAATTTTTCGTTATTCGTTTTTCTGGTTTCTCTGTGAGTAAAAAAATAATGCAATACGCATGTTCGTGAGTATTCCATACTTTGCCTATTACTCCTTTTGATTGGTAGGCTCTCAGATTTCCATCACTGATTTCAACGTCCTGTTTTGGGTAGCCCTCCTATCGATTTTCGCGCAAGTATAGGGTAAGACGGTATAACATGCCCCCCCCCCCCTAAGGCAACTCCTTGACAACTTTTTACTTTTCAACGCAATTTATGCAAAATTTGTGTTATTTGGGAGTCCAGGAAGTCGCAAATGCATTGTCCGTGTGTAGTCATAAAAAATATTACAGATAACACGTAATAAAGCTTTTTTGAAAAGCCGTGAAAAAATGAATTTTAAAGAGTGTCTGGGCAATACGCCCTAACTCAACCAAAGACGTTTCATAGCCCTTCATTAGTATTTTATCAATCCCATAATAAAAAGGCTACACATCCTTATGCGCTTGACATTAAAAAACCAACATAGGCCCATTCAAGCAGGTGTGAATTACATTTCAATATTCTCCATACAATTTGGAAGCAACTGCTGCAGGCTCGCTGCGCTTGTGTTCAGTTGGTAAGGGCATATCGTCCTGCCTACACTGGGGCGTGTTGGCCAGTGAAACAAAACGTTTTCGAAAACCGTTACATTTTTAAAGATGGAAGCAATTTTATATCTTATCAACCACTGAAAAAAATTATTTTGTTGCTCAACTGAGTGTTCCAGTGCAAGTTTTGCGGACAGTATGCCAGAGTCGCTCCAGAATGTTGAGCAAACAAACAGGAAAAGTTACATCAAAACTGTGATATGGAAATGCTAATATCATCTTCCAAACTTGGACGTACATGTTCATGATAGCATTAGAGGCGAAAGTATAGAATTGATAGTTCCGTTAGGATACGGCAGGCATGAAGAATGTTTTTATAGAAGTCGATTTGAAAGCGAGCGGAGGCAATATTTGTGATGGCACAACGGAACTATCAATTCTATACTGCCTTCTAATGCTATCATGAACATGTACGTCCAAGTTTGAAGATGATATTAGCATTTCCATATCATTGTAAATCGTTTAACTTCACGTAGAAGTAACACACACGAAAACATTAATTTAGTGTACATCAAAACTGTAGCTTTTTGTATTTTGCTATTATTTTCATTGTGTAATACAAAAATACTTCCACATTCACATAGTATGATGGGTGTAGAAATACTTATAGGTACCAACTGATTTTGACCCTTAATTAGTTATAGTTTTCTAGAAATCAAAGGGGGCGGTTTTGGCCAGGTGGGGCGCATTATACCGTCTTACCCTAGCTACTTCGTCAGTTGCTTATTTACTTCCATACCAATACATAGCTACCTGATGGAGGCAGCAGGGACTATGTCCAAGGGCTTAACGACCCCTACCCAAGCGTCTGCAAGTTAGGGAGAACTGCCTAGAACGTGGTGGGGTTTAGCAGTGGGATCTGCTAAATCCCTCCCAAAAACCTCAAGTGTTTGTAAGCAGACTCTATCAAAGCGACCGGGTTGATTCCAGTAAGATCCTGATTATGGTATACTGGATGGATGTTATTGGACTATGTTTTTGAATATTGCAATATTGTAAAGCGAGGGCTGGTAGTCTGGAAATTCTATTCTCTTAGTAAGGCCGAGAGGCACCGACCTGAAACGACGAATGGGCTACTGATCAGGCTGTCTTCCGTCCCATAAAACCGTGGGGGCATTGTAGCACTCGGTACAATCTTGCCACTCAGTTGCCAGCTGAGTGGGAGTAGGCTCAGATGCTCTTTCCTGACTAGCGCTGATCTGGCTCTGAACACGAAAGTGTCAACCATCGAATGTATGCCCTCGAATGTATGTCAACCCTCCCTGTATGCCGCAAGATAACCATGGGATCGTGAAGGCGACTACACCAACAGGATTCGACAGCAGCCATAAGAAATGAGTTCTAAATCTAAAAACGTACAGGATGGGGAGTGGCGACTGGCGTCCTTTCGCTAGACGCAGCGACCTCGAGAGGTCACCCCAAAGATCGCCGGGGAAGGCGAAGGAAAAGGCCGTGGAGGGTCAGAGGAGGTGCAGGTCGAACTACAGCAAGGACCTGAAACTATATGTACAGTCGCTTTGCTCCCTAATAGTGTAGGCGAAGTCCGAGTGGAGGATCCTACTAGAGGCCAGAAAGGACGCGGAGCGCGAAATTCGCACACTTACGGAGGAGCGAAAGCTGGCGGAACGCCAGGTGAAGAAGGCCAGAGAGGAGGCTGAATCGAGGATACGTCTTCTTTCCGAACAAAAACCGACTGGCGGAGAGCCATACCGCGGAACTTCGCAGGCGAAAGTCCGTGTCAGGAGAGACCCCGAAGCTAAGTAAGACGCAGGAGGCGGACCTGAAGGTAGTTAACGAGAGGTCAGCAGCCCCTAAGAGACGGGAGAAAATCGAGCGGAATGCTGGCCCCACGGAGATGGATAGACCAGTGCCTCTACCAGTGAGGAGCACTGAAGCTCGCCGGGAAGAAGACCTAAGTTATTAAGGTTAGAGCCATGGAGAAGACAGGTGCGCCTTCCAATGGCAGGTGCCAGCGCAAAGACAGAGGTGAGGTGATTATCGTCAAGACTGGTGACAAAAGCTACGTCGTCGTCTTGAAGGCCATGAGAGGCAATGAGAAGCTCTTTGGCCTAGGAGGGGATGTCAACTGCATCCGAAGTGCGCGGAAAGGCGAGATGATTCTTGAAGCGGGATGCTGTTCAGAAGAGTTCTGAGTGCAACAAGTTGACGGAGGAGGTCCTGGGTGATGGAGTTCAAGTAAGAGTCCTATGCCCAGATTCAAATATCCAGTGCCAGGGCCTGGATGAAGTAACCGAGTCCAAAGACCTGGTCGACGCACAGAGAGATCAAGGCATTGTCAAGATCCAGGAATCCGCGGTTCGGCTACGCAAAAGCTACGCGGGAATGCAGGTTGCCTCATTCCAAGTACCTCTGGCCGAAGCCAAGAAGGTTATGCTCGCTGAGCATAAGGCAACCGCTTCAGGTGTTTTTTCAACGGTCATAAATCACTGCGATAAGCTATGCCGTAGCTCAAGGCCACCAAGCTCACACCTGTCAGGCTGCACCAAGGTATCTGATCTGTCCCCCGGCTACAGACAACAGACACCTTATCGGCCTCTAGAACGGTCCAGACACGCAGGTAACACAGCTAAACATAAACCACTGCGAGGCGGCTCAACTGCTGCTACAACAGTCGATTACCGAGTGTAAAGCTGATGTAGCCTTGCTGTCCGATCCATACCGCATCCCTGCTGGAAGCGGCAGCTGGTCCCAGATGGTGGCAACCTGGAATTGCGGGCGATACCCTATCCAGGAGATAATATCACCACCTGATCATGAGGGTTTCGTCATAGCAAAGGTAAGCGGAGTTTACCTCTGTAGCTGCTACTGTCCATCCCGCTGGAGTATAGCGCAGTTTGCTAGGGTAGTCGATATTCTTGCAGCGAAACTTACTGATTTAAAATCACCGACGAACCGACGTGTCACCCCATGGAAAATAATTCAAATTTGCTGCCCAAGACGCCATGATGAACAATCATTGAACACTATCGCCACCCCCATTATAATTCGCGAAGTTTTCGTAGCTCAGC
This sequence comes from Armigeres subalbatus, assembly GCF_024139115.2. Taxonomy (NCBI): domain Eukaryota; kingdom Metazoa; phylum Arthropoda; class Insecta; order Diptera; family Culicidae; genus Armigeres; species Armigeres subalbatus. Next base: position 368,867,817 of record NC_085140.1, on the reverse strand, counting down.
CACCAACCTACGTGTATTAACATTGCAACAGAGTTGTGTCCTAGCTCATTTGACAGGATCGATCGCCCGCAACAGCGAATGACCGTTAATGGCCCGTTTACTTTACATATGAGCTAGTTCTAGCGGACAATGCACTGTCCGACAATACTAGCACGATATTAGGATCATGTAAACAGGAATTTCGATGCTAATTTCGTGCTAGTATTGTCGGATAGTGCATTGTCCGCTAGAACTAGCTCATATGTAAACGGGCCATAAAAAGTGTGAGACAATCAGAGGGCGCCAGTGACACGTCGGTTCGTCGGTGTTAAAACCATTATTTGTAGCAGGTGACTTTAATGCGCAGTCAATGGACTGGGGATCCCGGTTCACCAATGCTAGAGGTCATGCCCTGCTGGAGTCTCTAGCGGTATTGAACGTAGTCCTGCTGAACGAAGGCCAAGTGCCAACGTTCAGGAGAGCGAGCGGTGATTCATGTATCGATGTGGCCATCTGCAGCGTGGGATGGACGATGGAGCCTGAATGGAAGTTTCATGAGGGGCATTCCTCCAGTGACCATCAGGAAATTCGTTTTATGGTCCGGTATACCCCCGTGACAACCACAGGGCGGATCGGTACAGTCGATCTACGATCTCGCACCTCGCAGTTCAGCCTAGAACTCTTGGAAGAATCACTACGATGGGAGAAATTAGGAGGACTAAACCTCCCGGAAATCAGCAACCAGCGTACTGGTGGTAAAACAAGGTTGCGACGTGCCAGAACAGACGATGAAAGGGTTGATTAGACGCCGGGTGTTCCAGACAGCGAGCAGAGCTCTGAGCTACGAGATTAAGTATTTGAGGTTATGGTGTTTAGTCTTCTTTTGCTCAAAAACGGGTTTTACGTTTTTATCCGACGTTTCGGTTACATACATTATACCTTTATCAAGGAGTTAACTAAGTCCCGTTTTATTGTTTACATTTGTTCTTAGCATAGAACGTTTTTGTCACAATTTTATGTTCATTACAACAACCTCCATTGCTCGGTAGGGGCTGTGAGATTTGAATCTATCCGGATACCAGGAATTATGGTGCAGTACTTTTGTGGCGCCACTTCTATTCTGTTTGTGGCGAACTGTGTTGTGATGGCGTTTCTGTCTGTCAGATGGTGGGGCCGATTGACATACTCCTAGAGGACGAAAGGGACTCGGTGCAAGTGCAACGTGTCAAGAGAGCAGCTTCGCTGTTTAAATGGCAAAGAGCATGGGACACCACAGTCAAAGGTCGTTGGACAGACTAATTCCGTATATGTCAAATTGGGTTAGTACAAATCATGGTCAGGCTAACTTCTACCTAACACAGGTTTTGTCTGAACACGACTGTTTTACAAAAATCCTACACAGGTTTGGCTTCACAGATTCTACGGAGTGACCTGAATGTATAGGTGAGGTGGAGTCGGCATATCATGTGATGTTTGCATGCCCGCGATTCAACGTAGAACGCAATGGATACAACCCCGGACAACCTCGTCGAGAGGATGTGTCGAGAAGAAGATATACGCAATGCGGTGGACACAGCATATCAACAGATTATGTCTAAACAGCAGCGATGGTGGCATCTTGAACAAAACCATCAGCGGCTGAAAAAGTATCCGAGATACAGTGAGATACAGACCGCTTGGTTGCTATCATAGCTTGCGATCGACAGGTCGTGAGGTTACCACTCTTGAAGTCGATGCTGTGTGTAATAACGTCAAGTGCGTTAGCACAGGCGTGAGCGTTCTCAATAGTCTTTGGTTTTGGTTTTAGCGGGTCGGGTAAGCCCATCCCCACAATACCTGAGTTAACCTCCTCAGGTGTCTATTTGCAGATTTTCGTTTACCCTTGCTCAAGAAAAAAAAGATAGACATTTGCTCCGCTCGTTGAGCTGATTCGATTGGTATATAACACCATGGGTTTCCGAGGCTTTTATAAAAAGTTCGTTTTCGGAGTGAAATGATAGCCTTTCGGTACAACTTTGTTGTACGATAAAGGCAAAAAGATGAAAGTTATTTGTTCCCATTTTTTTTAGATGGGTGCCTCTAAAAATGCGAGGATAAATTTATTTGGATTCTGGACTTGGATTCTGGATTCTGGAAAAACTCGGTTAAAATCGGAATACCTGTCAAACAGAAATTGTTATTATAGGTTATAGGAAATAAACCGTTTAAAATCTTGAGCATCGCGCCAGGTCGCATGAAAAATTCATATGTTTGGTAGGTATGTGAAAGGCGTTTTCGCGATTGATATGCGGCAAAAATCGAGCATCTATGTATCATATCAAGGAGATGAAATAATATGCAAGCATTCTGGTTGTGGTTCGATTAATTAATGGCTTATCAATAACTTATTGCAGAGGCTAAATTTAAAAATGTGTTGTATGGGGGACTATAAGTACGAAGGTTTTTTTAAACTCTGCCTAATAGTACGTTGTTTAAAATCCAATAATAACGCAGTTACATTTAACGCCAGTCGCAGTAACTGAAACTAAATGATTGAAATTTTGTTTTCATTTGGTATACGTTACTGTAATTGTAGCTGTACTATAACTGAAAGTAAAGTTACTAGCTCTCGGTGAAATGCAAACAACGAGCTGATAGACATAGTTGTAGAAAAACTTTCCAAATATAAATTCACCATGCAATACATTTTGAAATTAAACCTCTGAAATGAGTTATTGACAAACTACTGAATGATCGAACCCAAATCACTTAAAAATGTAGAACATCCTTGAGAGCAGGAGAAACATAGCATTTAATTTTTTTTATTAGTTAATATACATAAGCAGAAGTAATGGAATATGAGCGTAGGTACATATCCTTTTCGCGCATGTGATTGATTGTCTTGGTATACAATCGTTGTATTGAAATTATACAGATTTGTATTATTTTAATACAATTTTTGTATAAAATCCTTACAGATTTGTATATGCCACGTTTTTATACAATAATTGTAAGATCTATTTTTTGGGTGTGACTATGCTCAAATTTGGCCTAACCATTCTTTGCATATCAAAGAATATTGTGGCCAAGTTTCATAAAATTTGATCGACAAAAACCCCCCTGACAAACCTGCAAAGCCGTCTTTCCCCCTATGTACATTATTTTTTTTTGAAAGTTCTTAGAACGAATCCATATTGAAAGTAGAGGTATGTCTTATTTATCGGTTGGTTTTGAACGTATTAATGAATTTAGAGATTGTAATATTTCAACAATAAGCAATAGTCACTCGTAAAAAATGATGTATAATGGACGAGCAGAAAGCGTATGTTTTTATTTTAATTTCATGGGCCAAGTATCCTAGATTCACTTCGAACCAAATTAATGACTGAAACTCGGTCAACCGATCACCTAAAAAGTGGACCACGTCATACCATTTTTGGCTAATTGAGTTTGCAATAAAGTCTCCAATCCATCACATTTATGGTGCGTACACCGATTAATTGCCTACGCAAAGCAACTTGCCATTATATGGTACGCAATAAACTTTCGCCGATGATGGCGAAACACAATCCATCCGTGTCACATGTTCAATACCTAGTCGCTGTGTTTTAAGATTCATGTTCGTATCCTAATTTGTGGAAGCAAAAAATAAAATAAAATAACGTAGGTATTATTTGACGTTTTTGGAATTGCGAACGAAAACAAAATTTACGCGCTCACAATAACGGAGCAGCAGTTTGCCAGCTGGTCCCGCAACTCTCGGAGGAAACGGGTCAATTCGGTTACGGTGTAATGACCTCCCATAATTAAAGCTTACGCCTGGGCCCATAAATAACGGCACCCAATGGCGACGGCCGCTATCGTTAGTTCATCGGAGGTCGGAGACACTTTGCGGGCCAGCTAACAAGACACGATATATGTAGCTTCGACACTAAAAGGATTAGATTTACGAGCTTCGCTGGTATGTCTTCGTTGTGTTACATGGGCGCCGGGGTACCACGTCTAGCAGAAATTTACACCACGTTGATCGATTAGTCGATGGACTGGGTAGAGTGTCCCCTTTTAACCTGTTGGATCAAAGCCATGTTGCATCCACGTTTAAAAGTTCCAAACGTAGATATTCTCAGCTTATTGTTGATACATGAATCTACACAACATATTACATAAATCAGTTACAAGAAAAGAAAAAAAGGATTCTACATTTTGCTATAAAGCAGCAGTGTTTGTCATTATTTGATCTAGAGGTGGTCTGATAGATAGTTCACCTTGGGGCAATCTGCTCATATCTACACTCAACCAGGGGATGTTAGGTTTTAATACAATTCTGCATAAGAACCACTTCGGACTATTTTAATTCTTCTTCTTATTATTGGCATTACATCCCCACACTGGGACAGAGCCGCCTCGCAGCTTAGTGTTCATTAAGCACTTCCACAGTTTTTAACTGCGAGGTTTCTAAGCCAGGTTACCATTTTTGCATTCGTATATCATGAGGCTAACACGATGATACTTTTATACCCAGGGAAATCGAGACAATTTCCAATCCGAAAATTCTCTAGACCGGCACCAGGAATCGAACCCAGCCACCCTCAGCATGGTCTTGCTTTGTAGCCGCGCGTCTTACCGCACGACTAAGGAGGACTATTTTAATACTACCATTGAATTGTATTGAATTGCAACCGTATGGGTTTGTATTATTTTTTATGCAGAATCCGTATAAAAGCTTTACATTTCTTGTATTAAAACATGCATCTATCCAAATAGAGGAGTTCCCATTTCAATCTCACTGAACATATATTCATATAATCGCGAAAGAAAGAAATACAGCACCTTTTTTACAGCAGCTTCTTTTTGCTAAGCTCGCAAAAATAAGATCAAATTAAATTCCTTTTTATTGCTTTGTTTAATAAACATAGGAGCTACAACATGAAGTACATCAGCAATAATCCTATTTTGTTTTCTAGTGACGAAATTAGTTCATGTTGTTGACTAGGGCACATGGGTAGAACATGCTATCACATCTACAAATAAATTACACATATTGAATTGATGTCGCTCAATGCATTAAGTTGCGCCATTCTCCCCCACATGCAGTCAATTAAACTAGTCTTCCGCGTCACTCGGAGAGATTGACCCCGATAATAAAATGTGAAACCTTGCAGTGAAATCCACTTCCAACAGCGGCAAACAAGGCCGAGGTCACGCTGACCTCCATCCAGTGCAAGAGAAACCCCGCAAGCCCTTTAAAGTTCAATATCCGTTTGCGAAAAGCACCCCTTCGCCGCAAAGCGATCGTCCTTGTACCTTGGCGGCGCAAGTAAAACCGACTGCTTGATTTCAATTGAATGTGAGGGTCGGTGTCATTAATTGTTCAAAGTACTTGCCTACGTAAGACACGTTTAGCACAAAGAACAAACACCGACCGAGACAACGCGCACTGGAGCATAACAATTGTTCACGCAAATTGGCGGTTCTTGCCACGGGCAAAAGATAACCCGTGTCAGTCCTACCTACACCTACCGGGTGGTGGAAGCATGACGGTGTCAGGCCAGGTGAAAATACCGAAACGCAACAAAATGGTTTGAGAACAATGTCAGTGTGATGGGGGAAACATTTGCTTATAATCCCATTTCCAGACAATGTTTCTTTTTATGATTAATCTATGCAACACCTTGTATTGATAATCTGACAATTTTCTGCATACGAAATTTAAGTATCTACTGAAAACGTAAATTTCTGAACTGGCTTGAAATGCTCTGAACCCTTCCGATACCAGCCAACTTCTGAAAACAAAAATAAAAATCTTTCAGCTGTAACTTTTTTGTCTTTTAATATTTTTTCCGCAACTTTCACCGAAAGAAGCAATGTTTTTAGGAGTTTAATGAATTTCAAGAATTGGCCACTAAGCACCAGGAGTTATTCTGGATTTAAAATTAATGTTAACGTTTGGCCTTGTCTCAGTCAGAACGCATACTTCGGAAATGATTATTTTAGATAATTTGATTGGAAACGACGTATAAACTATGCCAAGTTTGATCAGGAATGTGATCGGTCCAACCATAGTTTATATAATTATATGGATATAATCGAAAAACGACGCATCCTACAAAAAAAGGCTTATATGAGTGACTATCGCAAAATCAGTCAAACTTTCTAATAAAAATATTCGAAAAATTCTAAATTGACCTCTACACTGAAAAAAATCAGTTTCAAAAATTAAAAGTCAATTTGAAAACAGAACGCCTTTTTTGATTTGGACGAAATTTTGTCTCAAGATAAGTGATTATGTTCCCTACCAACCTTCCACACATCGCCAGCTGGAAACTTTTAAGGGAAAAAAGTTTTACTAGCAAAAACTTTTTTTTCTCGAAATTATTATCAGTGTATTTTCTTCCGAAACTAAACCAATGAATGTCATAACTTTCTCAGAACCCCGAACAACTAAATTTTTATGATAGTTTGCCTAATTTATCAACTAAATATAGTTTTATTTTAAATTAAGAGTAACACTAAAAAAGGGTTTATATTTTCAAAAAAATATTATATTCCTTTATTCGCTTGTCTAGTTGCAACCAGTTACGACCAAAACATTGTACTCTGCTGAATGTACAGTAATACTTAATATATGTATGTACGTATATGTTAAATCCACTGATACAAGACACTGAAAAAAAATCAATTCCGCCAAGAAAAAGTTTTTGTTAGAAAAACTTTTTTTCTTTAAAAGTGTCCAGCTGGCGATGTATGGAAAGTTCGTAGGGAACATAATCACTTATCTTGAGACAAAATTTCGTCCAACTCAAAAAAGGCGTTCTGTTTTCAAATTGACTTTTAATTTTTGAAACTGATTTTTTTTTCAGTGTAGAGGTCAATTTAGAATTTTTCGAATATTTTTATTAGAAAGTTTAACTTTTGCGATAGTCACTCATATAAGCCTTTTTTTGTAGGATGCGTCGTTTTTCGATTATATCCATTTGAAAAAATCAGTAAAACAAGTGTGGCCCTTTTCAAAAGATAGTCTAGATCAAATTTGCTAAAAAAACTAAGAATATGCGCTTTGCTTTTTACAGCACCTCTTGAAACATTGACCAAAAAATCTACAAAAAGTCAACATAAACAATTAGAACACTTGCATGTTCCCAAAAGGTTCTTTTTTGGCTTCGTGAATTTTTATTACATATTGTAAAGCAAAAAGACATTAATTTCCACTAGATGGATTGGTTTGCAATTTTTTTCTAGGATATAAAAAAATCTTGGATAACTGAACAAGCTATCTGTGACCACATCCATAATAACAGTCAATTTCGAAAGTCTTCAACAAGTTTGTTTTCGGTTCCAGTTCAAAAAAATCCAAGTACAATCCCATTTAGACCGCATAAAAAAGTTTTGACTGCACTACCATTCAGTAAAATCCCTCAGTCTGTCAAACGACTAACACAAGAGCTGCACATGTAGGTGGGTAGTGTTGCCGTAAAACTTATACTATGACTTTTCTTCCCCTTTTGTTATGTTTCGAAATAGTAGATATTTTTGGTATACAAGATAAGTTTGGATGAAAAAAATGTATTTGGAAGACGTTACTGTTTTTATGCTAGCGAAAATTATTAAACAAACGATTTTTATTTACTGTATGGTGTATAATCAGATAGTGTTAAATAGGATCGTCAGTTTGGCAACACGTTCTTCAAGCGTAAACAAGGCGACGAAGAAAAAAATCATAACATTTAAATTTTGAAAAAAATAGATTATTTTAGTGCATTTCGGGATTTTTTGTAGTATAATTTCTCACTCCAGCAATAGATATTGCTTCCATTTAGTGCGTAGTGGAAAACTAGTGTGGAAAAGTGTAGTGCAAATGAGTGAAATTCGTGGTTTTTGATGGCGATGTTGCGTGCCTTTACTAGGAGAAGAAGCTGTTGGATTTCCTTCGTCGCACGAATAAGGTAGGAAATTGAGCAAATAATCTGGATCGCAAAGTTTGATTGAAGTTTTTTCAAAGAAAATAACACCGGCATGTGATTTCAATAAGCTCAAATCATAGTGTACACTTTTTTCTATCCCGCCAGGTGATGAGTTTGTTGATTTGAATTATTCTTCGATAGTTTTGTACTTCCGATTGGAATTGGTTGACGAGTGAACCTGAGTTCAAGGGTCAATTTTGGAAAATAGGCAAGCCTTGCGAGCAATACTCACACTGCCACACTGCCAATCCGGAGATGATGAGTATGACTCTTAGTCCGGTCCAGGATGTTTTCGGGAAAAAAAATCTCGGGCAAATTGTATCGTTTTGACTCGAATTCCGAACACTCGCTTTAAAATGGTCATTTTGGCTTTATTCGTGTAATTCTCTCTATAGGATCTTGAATTCATTTGTAATCTTGATCCTTAGAACTGAGAACCGATGGAATTTTTGGTTTTTTGTGCCAAAACGTCAGTGTTCGGAATATGAGTCATGTTCGGGATTTGAGCAAAAACGGTATGCAGTGTAATTGCGACAAAAGATACATGTTCATGGGCATAGAAAAGTCCGAATGCAGGTCAATTAAGGAATGGGTTGGAATATCTTGACGCGATATTCGCATTAATAGAAGCCATCTCGCGTGTTAACCAAACAAAGCAGATCAAAATAACCTCTCAATACTGGCTGTGCATGTGCTAAGATAAGACAATACAAAGCAGAACAAAATAACGCGTGTCTCGAGACAGTTCTGCACATCCAAATCATGTTCGATTGCGCATCAATTCTTTAAATAAGGCCCGATCACATATCGACTATTGGATTCGACTTAGAATGGTTAATGCATCTCAAAGTCAATTGCCTTTTAAATGGCGGTTAAATGCTTCGATGTGTCTCATGAAAATTTAAGATGTGCTGCCTAAGTGGTCCGATAACCTTGTTTACTAATTACCAAAAGTTTTAATAAAACTGACAAATTGGTGGCGAGTTTCCGATTCTATGGATATATAAATCGAGTCTATGGATTGAGAGATTTTTGTTTTACACCCTGTAGGGTAAATGTTTCATTTTGGACTCCTAGAGGAAGTGCTTACCGATATCTGCTTATTTGTATCAAATGGCACGTTTGATGTAGGTGGAAAGTGTTGATAAATCGTTGAGAATTGCTATTTTCTGAAATGAAAATATTCTTCGTTTTGAACAGTGTAACATATTTTGGACCCCCAATTTGGACACCCCACCTTCAAAGTCGAATTTCTAATTTACCGTCGTCAATTGAGCCGAAGCAAAGTCTTATCTTTCGATTGGCTTGCATCAATGAGAAGATTCCTGCGTTTTAAATTCACAATTTCGACAAAAACTTATTGTGTGCGTTCTGAGATTTTCAGTGATGTATACTTTTAAGCGTAACGCATTGTAACGCTTGCCTTCTTGAACAAACTAATTTCCTCGAAATTCCAACTATTTCCGCTATTTTCACACGGGAAACCAGTGAAACAGATGCTGAACAACATTATTTTTCGGAAGCCAATGGGGGAATTAGCAATGGCATTGATTTTTGTTTTAAAATCAAGAAAATGTCAAGGAGGGTCCAAAATGTGTAGGGGTCCAATTCAAGTTGGAGAGACTTCCTCTTAGACATAGTTTGCGTCAAAAACTACTATAGAATCAAAGACTAATTGACTAATTGACGTTAGAGCAGTGCCAACATATCTTTCACTTTTTTGTAACATCGCCGGCGTCCGTAGAGCCATTTGTACGAGAATACCAAAAAGAATTGCCAATGGCATAATTTTCATTTGAGGAACTATCTGGTCTTGTCAAAATATAATGTAAATAGTAGGGTAATCAACTTGATTTAGACCCTTACAAATTTTGGACCCTCCTGGCGACATTTTCTTGATTTCTGAACTGAAATCAATGTCGCTGCAAATTCCCTCAATGTCTTCAGGAAAATAATATTGTTCTTCATTAGTTTGCTTAGTTTTTTTTGTGCGGAAATAGCGATATTTAGACGGAATATTAATGAAATTAGTTTGTCCAAGAAGGCAAGCGTTACAATACGTTACGCTTCAAAGCAACGGATACGGAGCCTTCTTGATGTACGGAATAAACGTAGTGCCGATATCGCGTCTGATCATCACCTCCTAATCGGCGAAATACGCCTGCGCATTGCAGTAGGAGAGAGTTGGACGACGGTTCAACACACGCCGACTGGAAAAACGGTAAAACGGTCCTTCGTTGAAGAACTGGAGACGCGTGCTGCAGATATTTCGGAAGGAGGCAGCGTGGAAGACCAATGGACCGCCATCAAGAATTCCTTCATCGCCACCAGCGAGAACAATCTGGGCGAACTGCGCACCCAGATAAAACAATGGATCACCGATGAAACCTGGAGGAAGATAGAGGAGCGAAGAGAAGCCAAAGCCGCGATAGAGCGATCAAAAACCGGAGGAGCCAAAGTCTTAGCCCGTCAACGTTACTTGGCTCATGAGAAGGAAGTAAAACGCTCATGTCGACGGGACAAGCGAGCTTGGGCAGACTCTCTGGCCGACGAAGGAGAGAGAGCTGCAGTAACCGGGGACATTCGCCTCCTGTACGATATCTCACGACGCTTAAGCGGGGCGAAGATGAATGCAACGAGGTATGTGAAAGACGAGAATGATCAGTTATTGACCGACTCAACTGACCAGTTGAACCACTGGCTGGTTCTGGTTCGAGCACTTCGAACAACTTTTTCAAGTGCCAGCCAGGCCACAATCACCTCGGCATGATCTGCCTAGGATCCGACGTATAACACGCGTCAATACCGAAGGTCCATCGCTGCCAGAGATTCAAACAGCCATCCAAAGCCAATTATTTCGTAATATCTGGGACACCGCAACTTTTCCGGTCGACTGGATGCAAGATATCTTAGCGAAGGTGCCCAAAAAGAGTGACCTACCGAGCAGCACAAGTCAGACAAAAATGGTTGCATCAACTTGATTGTGACTAAATTTGGTCACATATGAGTTGCAGTTATCTATGTGGAACATGTGTGCTGCTAGGGTCTGACTGTATGCGATAACTGCCGAGGCATTATGATGCTGTGTACCGTTCTCAAAGTTCTATGCAAAGTTATCTTAGCCCGGGTTCTGGAGAATATCGATGCGACTCTCCGGCGGCAGCCGGCCGGAAGATCCTGTGTGGACCATATTGTCACGCTCCGCATCATTCTGGAGCAGATCAACGAATTCCAAGAGTCCCTTTACTTGGTATTGACTACTTTCGCTTTCGACCGAGTCAATCACGAGAATATATGGGCGCCCTAAGATACAAGATAGTTTCTGAGAAAATTATCGGCCTCATCGAGGCACAGTACGAGGCCTTCTCGTCTAGAGTGCTGCACAACGGGGTCTTGTCCGACTCTATCCGGGTTGTGCTGGTATGGCAAAGATGTATTCTATCACCGTTACTGTTGCTCATCGTAATCGACGGGATTCTGGTAAGTGCGATTGACCGCGCACCAAACCGCGGGCTGCTATGACAGCCTATACACGGTGTGTCTATGGGGAAATATTGTTTTTCAAAAATCAGTATCTCTGAAGCACCCACCACGTGGAAGTATATGCTCTCCTCTTTCATATAGTGGGTAAACTAAAATGTTCTATCGGGGGATCTAGAACAATTTTTATTTTTTTCACTATTTTTGGTGCAAACTCCATAGAAATATCAAATGATAGCCGATTTAACCCCCCCAAAAATGTATGGAAAAATGACCCCCGATAGAACATTTACAAAATGCACCTACGTGAAAGAGGAAAACCTATACTCTCGTGCAGTGAGTGTTTTAGAGATACTGTTTTTTTTTTTTAAATAAGCCTCTTCGGACAAACACACCGTGTGTAATCATGGAGCACCTAAGTAAATGGCTTCGAATTGGCTGATGACGTTGTACTCCTCGCTCAACGGCGCTCTGATATGCAGAGTAAGCTCAACGACCTTTCCGAGCGCTCCTCTTCGACAGGTTTAGTCATCAACGTCTACAAAACCAAATTGTTGGATGTAAACACGGTTACCCCTTCCAGTTTCACAGTAGCCAGACAATCAGTGGAGAATGTTGAAAGCTACCAATATTTTGGTAGCCAAATGGCGTCAGACGGCGGTACCAAGATCGACATAGGCGCACGGATCGAAAAAGCAAGGGCTGCCTTTGCGAGTTTAAGAAATATCTAATAAGGCAGGCAGGCAGATAAGTGAACGCACCAAAATACGATTTTTTAACTTTAACGTGGAATCTGTGCTGTTATTCGCTAGCGAAACATGGTGTGTATCAGTGGAGAACACTCAATGGCTGCAGGTGTTTATCAACAGATGCCTGTGGTATATAATTCGGGCCTGGTGGCCTCACAACTGGATCTCAAACAACGAGCTCCATCGTCATTGTCACCAGAGGCCGATTGCAACAGAAATTCGGGATCGGAAATGCGGCTGGGTTGCCCACACTTTACGTAGGGGCGGAAACAAAATCTGTCCCGACTAGAAGAGCATAACACATTTTAACACATTGTGATATTTATAACTTATTTTGGTACAATTATGTTCTTAGTAGTCATTATCTTTCAAATGTTGTAACAGGATTTTATCATAATATAATTTAAAAAAATGCTTAACACCGAATTGCCCAACAGTAAGCAATTAAAATATATGTACCAAAGTCTCCCAGCCATAGGTATCACAACGCTGTTATAAAATTTGAAAAGGTTGCCTAATTTGTAATATTGTTAGATTCATATTCTTGAAAAATATTCTTGTTCAGACAAAACCAAAAATTTCTGATTGTTGATCACAGCCTGGAGACCTATCACGACCTGCAAAAAATCCCAACTGCACAGTAAACAGTGTATCTGATTCTGTTTTCAATTTCTAACAAAATATGTTATTTTTCTGATAAAACTAGTCGACCCGGCAGACGTTGTCCTGCATAGTAGGCGAAAAACGCGTTGTGAACTGCTCATGCGAAATTTCCATACAAATCTTTATTTTTGTTTTTCACGATTTACTCAACTTTATAATGATTTTCGCATGTAGAAATATCATATAAACCCGTCGGAAACGATAACTAACATATCTGCTGAAGGAATGATGAAAATCCATCCAGCCGTTTTCGAGTTATGCGGATACGAACACAGACCATTTCATTTTTATTATATAGAAGACTAGTCGACCCTGCAGACGTTGTCCTGCATAGTAGGCGAAAATGTGCGATGAACTGCCCATGCAAAATTTCCATACCAATCTTAGTTTTAGTTATTCACGGTTTGCTCAACTTTACTCGTGATTTTAGCGTTAGGAAGGATATTATATAAACCCGTCGGAAACTATGGCGAACATATCTGCTGAAGGAATGAAGAAAATCCATCCAGCCGTTTTCGAGTTATGCGGATACGAACACAGACCATTTAATTTTTATTATATAGATAGTCGACCCGGCAGACGTTGTCCTGCATAGTAGGCGAGAATGTGCGTTCCGAACTGCCCATGCAAATTTCGCATAGGAATCACAATTTTAGTTTTTCACGATTTACTCAACCTTATTTGTAATTTTCGCATTAGAAATATCATATAAACCCGTCGGATACTATAACGAATGTTTCTGCTGAAGAAATGAAAAATACATCCAGCCGTTTTCGAGTTATGCGGATACGAACACAGACCATTTCATTTTTATATATAAGACTAGTCGACCCGGCAGACGTTGTCCTGCATAATAAGCGAAAATGCGTGTTGAACTGTTGAAGATAATTTTCCTTACGAATCTCAATTTTAGTTTTTTTCTTTATTTACTCAACCATACTCATGATTTTTGCATGAGGAAATATCGTATAAACCCGTCGGAAACTATAACGAATATTTCTGCTGAAGGAATGATGAAAACCTATCCAGCCGTTTTCGTGTTATGCGGATACGAACACAGACCATTTCATTTTTATTATATAGATATAGATTGTAACAAAATTTGATAGTTTTTTGTTTCAAGTAGTGTAATTTTTTATATAAATTTATATACTTTAACAACATCCTGCACCATGTTTCAAACAAATTTTGTTTTAAAAATTTAGTATAACATAATAACATATGTTGATATAATTTTGATACGACCTTCTAGTCGGGTAAACAAACATTGGACTGGAACTGGAACCCAGTGGGACATCGCAGCAGAGGCAGACCCAGAGGCTCACGGCGGCGAAGCCTCAATAAAGAAATAGAAGAAGTCGACTGAAATCTAACCTGGCAACAAGTTAAAGCGATAGCTGGACATCGCTCAGCATGGAGATCTTTCAAGATCTATAAGATCTTTCAAGGATCCATAAGTAAAAAAGTACAGTTTTTTTAGGGGCAGCTCGTGAGATTGCGCCACTCTTCCAAACTAATTTAAAGTTAGGGGTAATATGAATTCCCAGGGTAAAACGATCCTTTGACGTTTTTGAGGACATTTTGGACAATTCGGCATGTATTTTGGATGTAGAACTTCCAATCCAGCAGTACACATTCTTGATAATATTATCTGACACACCGCCATAAATGCCAAAAGGTCGTTTTGCCCCGAAGTTCACCCTAATTTCTAGGAAACCATAGAAAAGAGCAGTCGTATAACTCGTGCCAGGCAGAAAGTTTCTCCGAAGTATCGTAGAAAACTACTAAAATTTCTTCGAATTTCCTTGGCAAATTCCTTCCCATAGGAAATGTTTTGATTTCCTCGGAGTATTTCTTTGATTCACCACGAGAAATACTTCCCGATTTCCATAGCAACTTAAGTTGATCCTTCTTCTTAAACCAAAAATGAATTAGAACTGACATCACAGGCACTGTTAGAGAAAGAGCCAAAGGACTGCAGCGAGCAGCCGCCCAGGATGGAGATCTTTCACGTCGGCCCTATGTACCCCTAGGGTTACTCAGGACACATGAATAAGTGAGTGAATATTCATGTTTTCGTCTTTCAAATTAGCTTACAACATTTGCATTAATCTTCAAGGATCGCTCAATTCGTAGAAGGACCTGTTATAGAAAAACTGTTCAAATTTCCGTTTCATTTGGTCGTTTCATTCATTTCATCTGGAAGTGAAGGAATAATACAATTGTTTTTTTTTCTTTTAGTTAACATGCCGCACACTGATATAAAAAATACATTTTTGCAATTCCTGATCATAATATCTGGTTCACAGTTTGCCGTTGAGTCATAAAACGGTCTACTTTTCTATACCAACGAAATGGGTGCTTTATTGAACATTATCCAATCAAATGGGTTGAATAATATTCATTTTACCACTCATTTATTAGACAAGTACAAGTATAATTTTGGTACAGATTTGTCATATTAAAGTCCGTTTTTCGTCATTGCAAAAAATAAAGCGTGTGCAACTCGTTGCAAAACTCGATTTTTTCAGCACTCGTAGTACTTATCCAACTCGACAAGCCTCGTTCGATAAACATACGACTCGTGCGGAAAAAATCATCTTTTTGCAACTTGTTGCACAAACTACTATAATAAAGCCAAGACAAATATTAATAAAAGTGCTGTCTGTCCCCCTTCGACAATTGCAATTTGAGAATGTAAGAATCAATAAAACATATTTTTTACCAAAGTATTTTTTAATGAGTTTATTAGATTGTCGATTTAATAGATTTCAATAGTTTTTTCAACACTGGACAAGTTTTAACATATTTATAACGACCAGAAAACTACACAGTTAAAAATTCTGAAAATTACTCGCTATGGAAATGTTTGAACGCATATTTTTGTGTTCAATGGCCTCTAATTTCACATCCAACTGTTTCTTGTACGCAATATTGAATGTAAGCTCCATAGTAACGACGGCCTGTAATTTTAAAAAGTGATGGAAAAATGAGTCGAATCGATCGGAGCCTTTTTTGTTACATCATATATGCCGTAACATTTTTATACTGTGTAATTAAGTTTATTTCATTGCTTTGTGTTTGATAAGATGATAACTATGGGACCAATGAGATATAGAACCGGAAAAATAACTTAATATGAAAAGTTTAATTGAAATATTTAGAACCTACCTACGCTAAAGCTGTCTGCGGTAACGTTGAATGTTGAATTTTATCTTATATATTTAAATGTTCATCTGCCTTTTATATTTCCCAAGCATTGCATCATCACCGCTAGGTGGCCTAATCTAGTTTTTGTGTGTTTTATCAGTATAAAAAATATTTCTTTTTGACTTAAATTCTATCCAAAAAATATGTTTGTCTTCGATAGCCATAATAGCATTAATTTTTAAGAATTGGCTTAGAATTTAAATTAAAACGGTAAATATTATCAAAACTAATAATAAAGAATTAAAAATTTTCACCCTACTTAACTCTCCACGTTGCGATATTGAGAATGTCTTTGGCAAGTTGGCAAAGTATCAAATGCATTGGTTTTTCTATTTTGTAGTTAGCTGTTTTTACAGAATATTAAAAAGTAAATACAGGTTTTCTAACAACAGAATAGATGAGGTGAATCAGTAATAAGCATGCGAAAATGGAAATCATAATGAGCATCGCTCATCAAGCCAGCAAGCCGCTGGTAGCTCTGATATGTACCTTCCTTCCATCAGTTGCATGCACCTGACTCGTGTATCTCTCCGCTAAAGTCAAGGCCGCCCCCTTTGTGGCAAGCGAAAAAAAAAGTTCTAATCGACGGCACACCACAACTAGGTATGCCACATCGCGCGCACACCGACGACCGGCACCAAGTTCTTTGAAACTTTTCTAGGATAAGGTCAGCGAGAATGCGGGGGGTCCGACTTAGTCGAGCGGTGTGTTTGCCGTCTTCGGTTGGTAGCTAATTTGTCGATAGTTATCTACTCCAAGCCCCTTCGTTTTTTTTTCTGTTTCCATCGACCAACGGTGATAGGAGCGTACGCAAATCGGTAAATGGTAATTTCGTCGCAGCTAACGAGACAAAAATCGCGGTGTGCTGACGAGAGTAGATAATTGTAATTACGGTTCAGCGTGGCCAGCAGGCGAGGTGACAATCGCGACGTTACGCAATCTTCGCAGTACTTTTGCGTGATGATGATGATGATGATCGAGGTACCCCTGGTCATGTTCGCATTTATCGCACTATCAATTACTGCCCGTTGATTTTACAAGCACTTACAACCATTAATTTTCTTTATGATAGGTGCATCGTCGTCATCGCTTGCGGTTGAGCATCTTCTCCTAGTCAGGGGAGTTGAGCGTTGGAAAAACCAATCAGCTTTGCGCTTACCTGCAAAGTGAGAAAGAAGGAAGGTGATTAATGATTGCTGCTGCCTTGTTGGTAGTTAGTAGGTGTATCTTTGACATGGCGTTTACATAAAATCTAGTCTTATTATTGACACGACAGTCGTGGGTTGTCAAATTATGTTTGCATAATTGGAGTTGGAAAAGTGATTTAATCAAATGGTATATCTCAAAAAGAACTGATATTTAAGCTTTTTGTAATTTTTCGAATGGGGCAGTTATGCATATTTTTCCGCGAAAATGAAGCTCCGTTGCGACATACCATGTATGAGGGGTATCTCAAAAGTTAGAAAGCATATACACCCAGGTTTTTTTTTACACGGTTGGAATTCATTAATTTCTCGGTTAACCCGAACTTTCACAGCTTTTTAAATACCACCTGATTTTTCTTTGATTTTTTGTGAATTTTTTCGTGGGGTTAACTCATTGTTTCATTGACGCTGAAGGTCTTAATCGACTAAAACCAAACAGTGTAAAAAAAACCTGGGTGTATAGGAAATAATATTTAATACACTTACGGAACAACTGGAATTCATTTATTAAAACAGAAGGATGTCAAATTATGGGCATGATAATCATGACATTATAACATGAGATATGATAAAATAAGTACCCAGTCAAAACAGTTTGTTTCCACCCCGAAATCGTACCTAATGTCTTTTTTGCAATTCCTGATCATAATACGTGGTTTATCGTTCATGTTTGAGTGATAAAAAGGCCTAATTTTCCATACTAACAAAATGGGTGTTTTAATGACCATTATGCAAATCAAAAGAGCGCTTTAGCAGAACTATTCTGCCCATTTATTCTGTATAAATTTTTAATCATCTTCAATAATAACACATGTCGTATCAAAGCTTCGGCTAGCTTATTGTACAGAAATGTTGACTGAAACCAATCATGATTTATATTCTCTGATTCTACAAACAAGCATAAAACATAAGTAATTTCTTCAAACAAGTTATATGAATAAACGGCTTCCATATTTGGTTCATTGCACCATACGTCTGTATGCTTTTACCATCGAGTGCATCGTGCAAGTGAAATCAAAGCATTTTTGTTCGAATAACTTGTTTGAAGAAATGCTAACGTGTAAATTTATGACAAATGTTCAGCTTCTGATTTTTAAGAATTTAACGATAAATCGCACACTGGCAACCATATTACTCAAATGTCCAAGGAAAAAAGAGGAATAATAATGTAATAAATTAGCAATGATTTGTCATAAATTCAAGAAGTTTATAGAACAACCACTTTTAGGGGAAACAGTGTTTCTATGCACTTAAAAGCCCGAAAATCACTTTAACATGGCCAAACGTGAACCGAACCAGCGGCTTTATGAAGCACTAAGGGCAAGCTATGAAACGTTCTAGAGAAGAAAAGGCAGCGTGGACCAAATGTGCGAGACTTTTTTCAAGCATTTCATTTCACTCAACGATAGATTGATAAATTGCTGAAATGTTCTACAAGTAGAAGGATTTAAAAATCGATCACTACAAATGAGGAATCAAGCTTAGAGATCAACCAGGAGGTGATAACTTTTTAAACTGGCTGATGTAGTGAAGTCGAAAAACCTATGCAAGACCATGTTATAAGATGACCCGAGATACCTTGTCCACATGATGAAGCCGTTCGTTTTTGAAATCTTGTTTTTTTCGATGACTGATGTGATGCGGTTTTATTGCGATGCTCAAGTCAATGAGGTTCTCGTTTCTAGCAAGGTGCCGCTGCACCCGTTTAGATCGGGTAGATCCTGGAACGCAAAAGGCCACATATGCAGAAGTCAGTAAGATCATACCATTTTGCTACAAACCTGTCCCAATTCCAAACTCCTGCTCATGTTCTAGTCCACTTTTTCATGCTATGAGTATATGTTTATCTATTTACACAAAAAGTATATTCATGGGAAATAACTGAGAATCCAAGTGGTAATGCTCAATATTCGGTATAAATACAAACATACAACAAGGGAACAAGAAGGCGAGGTGCACAGCGGGCAAGGTGGATCGATCAAGTGGATGACGATTTGCGGACCCTCCGCAGACTGCGTGGTTGGTGAAGTGCAGCCATGGACTGAGCTGAATGGAGAAGACTTTTATGTGCAGCACAGGTCACTCCGGCCTTAGTCTGGTAATAAATAAATAAATAACAAACATACATTAAACAATTAATAATACTATTCAAAGCAATGTTCTCGAACATCATTGGTTTCTGATTTACTGTTATATTTCATTTCTTTCTCTATAATCCGATTGATGAATCCACACGAAAATATTAACCATTATATACACATTTTTTTTTCACTTGGTTTGCGTGAGAGTTTTTCGTTAAATGGCTTATGTGCACATAGCGCTCAGAACGATCACCAAAATGTTTTGTTCTGCGTTGTGCGAATGAGTAAATTAATTAACAAATACAGAACGATCACGCGGTCTTCGAAATATTTGTTCTTCTTAGTATAGTTGAATGAAATAATTAGCAAATGAAATATTAGTGCGCGTTCGATCGTGTTTCCTCTAATAAGCAGAACGTTCGCGCGATCATTGAGATATTTGGCTCTGCGTTGTGCGGGTAATTAAATTAATCAACAAATAAAAATTTAGTGCGTGTTCTATCGTGTTTGTATTAGTACGCATAGCGATCGCGCGATCATCGAAATATTTTGTTCTGCTCTGTGCGGTTGATTAGTCGATTAATTAGTGCGCGTTCGATTGTGTTTTTGTTTAAACTTCATCAAAATACCGTGTGCCGTGTGCAGCCGTTTACCAAAACGAACCCTGCTACAATACCTACCCCATGTATCCAACATCCCAGTGATATCTCGTGGAAGTGCAGATGACTCGTCGGCTTCCATCAAAGCGAGTATCACGTCAACATTCTCCTACCCATTCCTTAATTGACCTGCATTCGGAGACGGCCGGCGCTGGTATTGCTTAATATTTGGGTCACCAGTTCTTACACATTGAGGATGATGTTAGTCCCAAACATCATCTGTTGGTTCTCTGTGTAATTACAGCTGACCTGGCTGACCTGTAATTACAGCTGATAACGGAGAAGCAACCGTGGGCGGTCAATCATGCTCATGCTCATGCCAAACGTGAACAGAACGAATCGCAATGTTCACAAGACTTGTAGACCACACCAAAAGCTTCCGTATAGAGGTTGTTGTGATAGTTTTCGGTGTCTATATCTCTTGCTAGAATTTTTTCAAAATTGAAAATAGCCTAAAAACACTAAATCGACTTGAGCCACCTCGAATTAGCTGAAAATTTGAAGGGAGGCTTATTTTAGCATAATAATTGTGATTCTGGGCCTACCGGTTGAATTTTTGATACTCTTTGAAAACATGAAGAGGTCTAATAAGTATGTATCTCGGAGACGAGCCAGCCTAGGGCTGAAAGTCTCCTTAATAAAGATATAAAAAAAGTATGTATCTCTCGATCTGGTGTTTTGGGTTTAGAAAGTAAAATGTGGAATAAATTATCTTCTTTTCTTCTTCTCCTTCTCTATATATATAAATGAGTTTGCATTTCCTTTGAGGCAATATGACTGACTGATTGACTGATTTGCAAGATTTTTTCACCAATCGATTCGTTTTGGGCTCTGCTGTATATGTAGAAAAAATCAAGAAATTTCACAGAAAACATTGAAAAACATGAAAATGATACATTCTGGTAAGATGTGCAGAAACCATCAAGATCTAGGATCGGCGCATCTAGTCCTCAATAAATAGTTTAAAGCAGCTGGTAGGCCTTACACATTGTATAATACTTGTATAAATAATTTTTAACTGAATAACCCTTAGTCCAGCGTTATGAGAGTCGTTTACCTCTCCCCTTTTCTGAAAAAATATTTTCTACCACATGTGATGAAAAATCTCATTACAGGCCGGACTCGATTTTCCGGAGTGTTGAAAAAAATTTCACTCCGGATAATCGAGCCAATTTGTTGTTGTTGCTGAAAATTTAACTTTTGCTCAAATAATCTTTATTTTGGTTATATAACATCTAATAAAACATCCCGTTAGTCCGTTCATGGATTCTGACTACCGTTAGAGGTCTGCGCCGATCCGAAAATCGTCGGCGGCAACGTTTGTCATAATTTTGGTCGGCGATGGCTTGGCGATTTTTGTATTACGTTGGTAACGCGAAGCTTTTTTTTTAGGATATTTTAAGACATTAACGGGATAATCCTTTTAATTTCCCCAGAAAAATCTAATGAGCTGTCCCAGGAGATTCTTCCAAGTTTTTCGAATTTTCAACAGGAATTTCTCTAAAATTTTAACGGAAATTTCTTTGAAATTTTCACGGGAAATTGCTTAGGAGTTTGCCTATGACCCGGTGGCATGCATGCTTCGAATTTAACAGAATTTTCTTGTGATTTTTTTGAAGTTTTACAAAAACTGTTTCCAACGGAATTTCAACTGGATTTTTTACGGAATTTCTTTGGATTTCTACGTAAAATTCCTTATGTTGTTTATTAGTAAATTTTCAGGGTCGAAGGGTTCATTTCATTCATTTATTTAGTCTACATCTATACAGATAACACTGAATCAACAATTTGACGCCACAATACACGGTTCGAGGCCGCATCTCTCCATCCTCGAATACGCCCCACGCTCGCCAAGTCGTTCTGCACCTGGTCTGCCCATCTCGCTCGCTGCGCTCCACGTCGTCTCGTACCTGCCGGATCGGAAGCGAACACCATCTTTGCAGGGTTGCTGTCCGGCATTCTTGCAACATGCCCTGCCCATCGTACCCTTCCGGCTTTAGCTACCTTCTGGATACTGGGTTCGCCGTAGAGTTGGGCGAGCTCATGGTTCATTCTTCGCCGCCACACACCGTCTTCTTGTACACCGCCAAAGATGGTCCTAAGCACTCGTCTCTCGAATACTCCGAGTGCTTGCAAGTCCTCTTCGAGCATTGTCCATGTTTCATGTCCGTAAAGGACTACCGGTCTTATTAACGTCTTGTACATGACACATTTGGTGCGGTGGCGAATCTTTTTCGACCGCAGTTTCTTCTGGAGCCCGTAGTAGGCCCGACTTCCACAGATGATGCGCCTTCGTATTTCACGACTAACGTTGTTGTCAGCCGTTAGCAAGGATCCGAGGTAGACGAATTCCTCGACCACCTCGAAGGTATCCCCGTCTATCGTAACACTGCTTCCCAGGCGGGCCCTGTCGCGCTCGGTTCCACCCACAAGCATGTACTTTGTCTTTGACGCATTCACCACCAGTCCAACTTTTGTTGCTTCACGTTTCAGGCGGGTGTACAGTTCTGCCACCTTTGCAAATGTTCGGCCGACAATATCCATGTCATCCGCGAAGCAAATAAATTGACTGGATCTGTTGAAAATCGTACCCCGGCTGTTACACCCGGCTCTCCGCATGACACCTTCTAGCGCAATGTTGAACAACAGGCACGAAAGTCCATCACCTTGTCTTAGTCCCGGCGCGATTCGAACGAACTGGAGTGTTCGCCCGAGATCTTCACACAGTTTTGCACACCATCCACCGTTGCTTTGATCAGTCTGGTAAGCTTTCCAGGGAAGCTGTTCTCGTCCATAATTTTCCATAGCTCTACGCGGTCTATACTGTCGTATGCCGCCTTGGAATCAACGAACAGATGGTGCGTTGGGACCTGGTATTCACGGCATTTTTGAAGGATTTGCCGTACAGTAAAGATCTGGTCCGTTGTCGAGCGGCCGTCAACGAAGCCGGCTTGATAACTTCCCACGAACTCGTTCACTAATGGTGACAGACGACGGAAGATGATCTGGGATATCACTTTGTAGGCGGCATTAAGGATGGTGATCGCTCGAAAGTTCTCACACTCCAGTTTGTCGCCTTTCTTGTAGATGGGGCATATAACCCCTTCCTTCCACTCCTCCGGTAGCTGTTCGTTTTCCCAGATTCTGACTATCAGTTTGTGCAGGCAAGTGGCCAGCTTTTCCGGGCCCATCTTGATGAGCTCAGCTCCGATACCATCCTTACCAGCTGCTTTATTGGTCTTTGGCTGTTGAATGGCATCCTTAACTTCCCTCAAGGTGGGGGCTGGTTGGCTTCCATCGTCCGCTGAACTGACGTAGTCATCTCCTCCGCTGCCTTGACTTTCATTGCCTGTACTCTCAGCGCCATTCAGATGTTCCTCGTAGTGCTGCTTCCACCTTTCGATCACCACACGTTCGTCCGTCAAGATGCTCCCATCCTTATCCCGGCACATTTCGGCTCGCGGCACGAAGCCTTTGCGGGATGCGTTGAGCTTCTGATAGAACTTGCGTGTATCTTGAGAACAGCACAGCTGTTCCATCTCCTCGCACTCCCCTTCTTCCAGGCAGCGTTTCTTCACATGAAAAGGCGGGTCTGCTGTCTCCGCTTCCGTTTATAACGTTCAACGTTCTGTCGGATACCTTGCTGCAGCGCGACCGCCCACGCTGCGTCCTACTGCTCAAGATTCAGTCTGCACTCTTCGTCGAACCAATCGTTCCGTCGACTTCGTCCCGCATAGCCGACGTTGTTCTCCGCTGCGTCGTTAATGGCTGCTGTGACTGTACTCCAGCAGTCCTCAAGAGGGCCCCATCGAGCTCACCCTCTTCCGGCAACGCTGCCTCGAGATGCTGCGCGTATGCAGTGGCGACATCAGGTTGCTTCAGTCGCTCTAGGTCGTACCGCGGCGGTCGTCGGTACCGAACATTGTTGATGACGGATAGTTTTGGGCGCAGTTTAACCATCACCAGATAGTGGTCAGAGTCGATGTTAGCGCCACGATATGTCCTGACGCCGATAATGTCGGAGAAGTGCCGTCCATCAATCAGAACGTGGTCGATTTGTGATTCTGTCTGCAGTGGCGATCTCCAGGTGTACCGATACGGGAGGCTGTGTTGCAAGTAGGTGCTGCGAATGGCCATATTCTTGGAGGCGGCGAAATCAATTAGTCGTAGGCCGTTTTCGTTCGTCAGCCGGTGAGCGCTGAACTTTCCAATAGTCGGTCTAAACTCCTCCTCTTGGCCAACCTGAGCGTTTAAATCTCCTATGATGATTTTGACGTCGTGGCTTGGGCAGCTGTCGTACTCACGTTCCAGCTGCGCGTAGAATGCGTCCTTATCATCATCAGAGCTTCCGGAGTGTGGGCTATGGACGTTGATTATGCTGAAGTTGAAGAACCGGCCTTTGATCCTCAACCTGCACATTCTCTCGTTGATCGGCCACCACCCGATCACGCGCCTTTGCATGTCGCCAATCACTATGAAAGCTGTTCCCAGCTCGTGTGTGCTGCCGCAGCTCTGGTAGATGGTATGATTACCTCTAAACGTTCGCACCATTGACCCCTTCCAACAAACCTCCTGCAGCGCTACGATGCCGAATCCACGGTCCTTGAGCACATCGGCGAGTATGCGTGTGCTCCCGATGAAGTTGAGAGATTTGCAGTTCCACGAACCGAGTTTCCAATCGCTAGTCCCTTTTCGTCGCAGTGGTCTTCGCCGATGGTTCCGGTCCGTACTCTCTTGTTGATTGTTCCAAACCCCCTAAATTTCCGGAGGACCATTCCTCCTTATTTCCGGTGGACCATGGTGCACAGTTTCACTTAGAGTCCCTCGCTGGCACTCGGACGATGATCAGCCGCCCCTAACATGGAGAACAGACGCTGTTGTGAGCCGATCCTGACATGGAGAACAGACGCTCAATAAGATTTGCACCTCCGGAGAGGAGCAAACCCCCCTTCCCTGTCAGCATACGACCATAGTTCCCACCGGGGTTGGTTACCCGATCTTCCCTAAGGTTGCTCGTGTCCCGGCCAGCACCGCGGGGAGGTAGGGATAGGAGTTGCTGGGTAAGAGGCTAAGGACCGCGAGATGGGGTCTATTTTATTCCTTCAGGTACGCGAAGTACCAATGGTACGCTTTACCCAGCATTTGCCGGGTCGAAGGGTCGTTTGGTTGAAATTCATTTGATCGTATACCACATTATCGAATAATACGTTCAACCGAAAGCTATCTAGCCGAATTCCATTTGTCTGATACGGTTATTATGTGGAAAATGGTTTGGCGGTACGACCAAACTAGTCATTTGGCCGAAAATGCCGTATGCCCTTACAGGTCGTCTGGTCGAATAGGTCAAACGATTTTTTTTCGGCAGCTCGGGCAAACAACACCATATGTTCATTTCGGCCAAATGGCCCTTTTCTACCAAACGACAATCTAGGCCTTTTTGGCTAAATAACCTATAGACTAACGCAAAATGAACTCCCCCAAGAAATTATGACGTTTGAGCGGGTCGCATAATGAACGCAAAATGAACTTTTGTTCGAGAAGACGACCCGCTCAAATGTCAAAATCCATCGGGTGAGTGAATTTCATGAACTCCTGCACAGGTCTATTCGATTAGACGACTTTTCAGTCAAATGAGCTGTTCGGCAGAATGACATTATCGGCCAAATGCAAGTCGAGTTTCGGATTAATGACATATTTGGTCAAACAACAAACGGCTCTTCCCCGTGAAAACATTTGATTTCAAAGTGAAATTGTGTGGATTTCAACAGGAAATCCTTGGAAATTTACGCAGGTAATTCTTAGAGATTTCCAAAGGAAATTCTTTATAATTTACCCGGAAAATGTCTGGAATTTGCATTGTTAGTGGCGTCAGTCGTCTAAGCCATGTAGTGTGAGTTTGATTCCCGCCCTAGTAAGGAAAAAATATTTCGTAAAAAGGAAATCGCTCCATTTGTTCACTAGGTGCTGTGTGAATGTCCGTCAACTGGGGGGAAGATGATCATTGAGGTGAAGATGATCATTTGATGTGTCAGTCAAAAGTGCCAAATTTATGAAACGGTAGTCAACAATATTCTCCGTTCAAGTAATGTTACCGCTAGGTAGAATATCCGAGTTTTTCGATTATGATCATGAAAATGTATTTTGTGGAAGAAAGGTAGAGATACTCATAAATGACCCTATTTTCGTTTCAAATATTGACTTCGTAGACTTCTTTACATAGTAAATTCAACAGTCATACAAATAACCTAGTATATTTTGACGGCTAGGTCATAATAAATTTAGTGGAGCTGTCTTGATCAACTTCACCCCAAACCAGATTACTCAAAAAATGTGTGATAATTTAATTTATTTTAATAAATACGAACGCATTTTAGAAAACTAAAGTTGTTGATTATTGCAACATATAGCAGTACATGTTTTGAAAATATTTGTTTCGATTTAAAATGTAAACACACATTGTTATTGCATGTTTTGTCTTAAAAATGATCATCTTCCCCCCAGTTGACGGTACCTAAAATTCGTCTACATTCAGCTCGGTCAGTATTTGCACGTCGCCAACTGATTCTTTTGAAAATGAAAATATTCATCTCTTAATTAAGGGAAGATCCATTAATTACGCAAAAAATGGCCATTTTAAATCCACCTCCCTCCTATGTCACACTTTTTGTATGAGGTATCTCACACTTCAGGGGGTCCCCATCTTAGCGTAACGTAATTAATGGATGTTCCCTAAACACAAGATTTTTTTTGTTGTTACTATGCGTACACCAGTTTCAGTGTTTGAATCTATACATCGACCATCGTTGGCGAAATAACCATTTTTTCATTTAAATATTGAGGCTGTTCACAAATTACGAAACGCTGGAAGGAGAGGCAGCCGGTCAGACCGTGCGATACGATTCATACAAACCAATGAAACCTTCCATATAAAAAGTGTTACGAGGGGGAGGATGGAGGTTCAAAATCGTCAAATTTAGCGTTACGTAATTTGTGATCGAACACATTCCGGATATTCCGGAGGACCATTTGGTAACATGAGTCACAATGTCAATGCTGTACTCAGAATGTACATACGAATGCTTAAAAAATATCGGTGCTTTGAATTAACATTCATAAATTGGCCATTTTTATTAATGTTCTTGATTTCCGTTCCCTTAGGGTTCTTTCACAAAGTTCGTAACGCTGAATTTTATAATTTTGATACCTCATTCTCCCTCTCGCAACCCTTTTTTTATAAAAGGTTTATTTTTTGTACGGACCGTAACGCTTGGTCTGACTTCCTCCCTGCCTCTAAAGCGTTACGTAATTTGTGAACAGTCCCTTAGGATAGCGAGAAAGGCACTATCATTACTAGGTGTCTTGCACATATTGGATACGTTACGGATACACACTGATAATACATATTTCTATTTTTGAAAATTGGTAAAAATATTACTCCGGATAATCGAGCCATTTTCTCCGGATAATCGAGCCCCGGATAATCGAGCCTCCGGTTAATCGAGCCTCCGGATAATCGAGTCCGGCCTGTATTGATATAATTTGATTCAATATTTGTCTTTAAGGGCTAAAGGTGACCACTGTCCGTTATAAATCCAACATACATTTAAACAAATTTGCAGCCGCGGACAGACAGCATATATGCAAGTTAAATTTACTGCTACTAAGCTGACTACAGAGCTGACCAAGATTAATACACTACTAGGTGCTCCAACCTACCAAGTTTATGGAAGAGAAGAAGGCGGGGGTGAAAAATTCATTTTCAGTGCATAACGAAAACAAACTCGCTGGCTCTCCCATTCTAAAATCCAAGATGGCTGAATCGTGAATTTGGGGCAGATTGGAACACCTAGTGGGGTATTCATCTTGAAGCTGACCATCCTGCACGTGACTGGTTTAAATCCCGCTTCGGTAAAAAAAAACTGCGAAGACTTAACTGGGACGGGACAAAGAGGAAAAATTGTATCGTCATCTGCTGACAGTCAGCCACTGTTACGAACTGTCAGATGCTGCCATCAGCTTTTTGTGTAAAAGCATTACACCTCCACCTCTTCTATTTAATTTTATGCTCGGAGATGAGCCAGCCTCGGGCTGAAAGTCTCCCTAATAAAGACATAAAAAAATACTATGCACAGCAACCTTATTCTAGTTTTGATTTTCTTTTGAACTGCCCCTAAAATTAATAACAATCGTTCAAGTTTATTGTTCAAGAATATGTAGCTCATTACTAGTTTAAATAATAGTTACACCTACCGGTTGCGATGAAAATACATAAATCTTACTAGAATACTATAAAAAATGCAGAAAATCCATAAAAATATTATTGGCCACCTATTTGCATGGAGCCGGCCCATAGTGGCTCGCCGTTCGTCGTTCTGCACTTGGTCATAACCCACGCCTTCTTGTACCTGCCGGATCGGAAGCAAACACCATCTTCGCAGGGTTGCTGTCTGGCATTCTTGCAACATGCCCAGTCCATCGTACCCTTCCATGTTTAGCAACTTCTGGATATTGGGTTAGCTGTAGAGTTGGGCGAGCTTGTGGTTTATCCTTCGCCGTCACGCATTACTCTCCTATACACCGCCAAAGATGATCCTAAGCACCCGTCTCTCGATTACCACGAGTGCTTGCAAGTCTTTCTCGAGCATGGTCCGAGTCTCATGTTCGTAGAGGACTACCGGTATTTTGAGCGTTCTGTATATGATACATTTGGTGCGGATGTGAATCTTTTTTGACCGCAGTTTCTTCTGGAGCCCGTAGTAGGCCCGACTTCCACAGTTGATGCGCCTTCGTATTTCACGACTATCATTATTATATAGGTATCAGCCGTTAGAAAGGTGTCGCAGCATTTAGTTACTTACTTATGCCAGGTTAGATTTCGGTCGACTTCTTTTATTTCTTTATTGAGGCTTTGCCTGGATCTACCTCTGCTGCGATGTCCTGCTGGCTTCCAGTCTAATGCTTGTTTACAGATTTCGTTTCCGCCCCTACGTAGAGTGTGGTCGAGACAGCCCCACTTCCGATCCCGAATTTCTGTTGGTATCGGCCTCTGGTGAGAACGACGATGGAGCTTCTTAAAATTCGTATTTATGCACCAAAATCTGCCTGTTTTTCCAGATATTTCTTAAGCTCGCAAAGGCAGCCCTTGCTTTCTTGATCCGTGCATTCATTCCGTGCAACATTCTTCACTGATTGCCCGACATCCAACGATTTGGATTTGTTGACGTTGATGACTAAATCTGCCGAAGAGGAGCGCTCGGCAAGATCTTACTCAGAGCGCCGTGGAGCGAGGAGTGCAATGTCATCAGCCAATTCGAAGTCGTTTAGGTGCTCCATGGTTATAAGCTGCCATAACAACCCGTGGTTTAGTTCACGGTCAACCGCACCTACCAGAATCTCGTCGATTACGATGAGGAACCCGGATATGGTCGGACAAGACCCCATTGTGCAGCACTCTAGACGAGAAGGCCTCGTACTGTGCCTCGATGAGGCCGATGATTTTCTCAGGAACCCCCTTGCGTCTCAGGGCGCCCCACATATTTTCGTTATTGAGACGGTCGAAAGCTTTTTCGTAGTCAATTCACTCGGTATTTTACGGGACTCTTGGAATTCGTTGGCTCCAGAATGATACGGAGCGTGACAATATGGTCCACACAGGATCTTCCGGTACGGAATCCAACATGCTGCCGCAGGAGAATCGAATCGATCTTCTCCTGAATCCGGGCTAGGATAACTTTGCATAGAAATTCGTGAACGGTACACAGCAACATAATGCCTCGCCAGGTATTGCATACCACCAGTCAGACCACCCTTTTTGGGCAACTTCATTAAAATACCTTGCATCCAGTCGACCGGGAAAGTTACGGTGCTTCAGATATTCCGAAATAAACGATGCAGTAGTTGAGCGGATGTCATGGGGTCAGCTTTGAGCTTCTCGGCTGATATGCGATCGACTCCGGGGGTTTATTCGATTTCATGCTTTGGATGGCTGTTTGAATCTCTGGCAGCGATGGACCTTCGGTATTGATGCGTGTTATACGTCGGATCCTAGGCAGATCATGCCGAGACAGTTGTGGCCTGGCTGGCAATTGAAAAAGTTGTTCGAAGTGCTCGAACCAGCGTTTCAACTGGTCAGTTGGGTCGGTTGATAACTGACCATTCGAGTCTTTCAAAGGCATCGTTGCATTCATTTTCGCCCGCTTAAGCGTCGTGCGTTATCGTAGAGGAGGCGAATGGTTGCTGCGGCTCTCTCTCGCTCACGCTCGCTTGTCCCGTCGACATGAACGTTTCACTTCCTTCTCCAGAGCCAAGTATCGTTGACGGGCTCCTCTGGTGTTTGATCGCTCTATCGCGGCTGTGGCTTCTCTTCGCTCCTCTATCTTCCTCCAGGTCTCATGGGTGATCCATTGTTTTCTCTTGGTGCACAGTTCGCCCAGATTATTCTCGCTGGTGGCCATGAAGGCATTCTTGATGGTGGTCCATTGGTCTTCCACGCTGCCACCTTCCGGAATATCTGCAGCACGCGTCTCCAGTTCTTCAACGAAGGACCGTTTCACCGTAGCATTTTCCAGTCGGCGTGTGTTGAACCGTCGTTCAACTTTCTCCTCCTGCCGACGAATCCGCGCAATGCGCAGGCGTATTTCGTCGATGAGGAGGTGATGGTCAGACGCGATATTGGCACTACGTTTATTCCGTACATCAAGAAGGCTCCGTTTCCATTTTCGGCTGATGAAGATGTGGTCGATTTGATTTTGTGTAAATCCGTCACGGGAGACTCACATGACCTTGTGAACCGGTCGATAGGGGAAGAGCGATCCCCCGATCACCATGTCGTTATTACCACAGAATTCTGCGAACAGCTCTCCGTTTTCGCTCATTCCTCCGAGATCATTGCTTTATAGCCCCTTCATATATTTTTCTCTTTTTTGAGATTTTTTTTCCAAAAATTCTTGAGCATTTGACCACCTCATTAAGTTATCTTAGGGGTAATGTGATAAATACGTTCCAACCACCTATGTCATTTGCGGATCAATCACCCTCATCCATATTCTCTTTTCTCAAGCACGTTCTTTCTGTTGTAGCCCACGGTATCGAAGTGTGTGGTCTATAGCGTAGTAGTAGCGTAGCGTAGTAGCGCTCGGCTTTGTCCCGCACACTCAAAGGACGGATCGCCGTTTGGTTCCCACCGGTAGGAATATTTCATAATTATTTTATCTATCTCCAATGAAAAAATAAAATTAAAAAACCCAGATTAATCCACTTAGCGGTGATGGAGCCTTTCTCGTGTGTTATAAAAATAGTATTTTAGCCATAACTTCTGAGCCCATAGTCTGATCTGGCCAATAGGAAACAATGGGATCGGATTCTGCGTCGAATGCAATTTGAACGCGATTTTTCTATTAAAAAAATGTATTTTGGCCATAACTTCCGAGCCCATAGTCCGATCTGGCCAATTTTCAATAGGAAACAATGGGACAGGAGTCTGTGTCGAATGCATTGTTGCGAGCAAATCGGTTGAGGATAAGTGCCTGAAAAATGAGTGACATTTTTTCGCACAGACACACACACACACACATACACACACATACATCACCTCAATTCGTCGAACTGAGTCGATTGGTATATAACACTATGGGTTTCCGGGCCTCCTATAAAAAGTCCATTTTTGGAGCGAACATATAGCCTTAACGTATACAAAAATAATGCAACATTCCTCCTGGGACCCAAACGGGAATCCGCCAAGGATTCCGATGAGAATCCTCTAGTGATTCCGACGGGAATCTCCAGAAATTTCGAAAGGAATCCTCCAAGCATACCGAAAGGAACCTCTAGGGATTCTGAAAGGAATCCACCGGGGATTTCGACGAGAATATTCCAGGGAGTCCGAAGGGAATGTTCCAGGGATGAAGAAGATTGAAGAAGAAGAAGAAGTTCCAGGGATGTAGAAGCAAATCGTCGAAGGATTCCGAAGCAATCTGTTGTGGAATCCCGAAGCAAATCGTCGAGGGACTCCGAATTATTCCTCCAGGGATTCCGAAAAGAATCCTCCAGCGATTTCGAAGGGAATCCTCCACGGATGTTGAAGCAAATCGTTGAGGGATTCCGAAGAAAATCATCAAAAGATTTCGAAGCAAATCGTCGAATGATTCCTAAGTAATTCGTCGAGGGACTCCGAACTAAATTTTCGAGGAATTCCGAAGCAAACCGTCGTTGCATTCCGAAACAATTCGGCGAATGAGGCAAAACGTCGAGATATTCCGAATTAAATTTTCAAGAAATTCCGAAGCAAATCATCGGAAGATTCTGAAATAAATCGTCAAGGAATCCCGAAGCAAATATCCTAACGACTCCGAAACAAATATCTTTGAACGATTCCTGATGAATTCCGAAGCAAATCAACGATAGATTCTGAAGCAAATCCTCCATGGATTACGAAGGGTATCCCCCACAAATCCCCAAGGGAATCTCTCAACGATACTGAAAGGAATCCAGTGTGAATTCTGCTGGATTATGGTTGGTTCTGAAAGAAAATGTATTTTTATTCCTCAACATTGTGATGTATGGACGATTGGTATGGCACATAATTACCTGTCTGGAGGTGTCTTTGGTAAATTAATTTTTTAAATTTGTTTGGAGTGTGTTATTTTTTCGAAATATTTTTAACTTATTTTGCGATAGTATCCAATACAACACTTTTTTCCTGAGGACTTGTCATGTTATGTTTCAAAATTTGAGAGGGTGCTCTGAATACGATTACGTACGTTCCAAAACTGACTGATAGCATCATAAAATCTCTCACACCAGAATTTCCAAAAATCTGCATCACGAGCAAACAGCACAACACTATCTCCAAATTCCACACCAACTTGAAAGACCTTGTAGGCATGAAAGCCAGGCCCTCAGGACATCGATCAGACCCCGAGTAGACGAAAATAGCTCAATATTGTAATGGAAATGCTAATATCATCTTCCAAACTTGGACGTACATGTTCATGATAGAATTAGAGGCGAAAGTATAGAATTGCTAGTTCTGTCAGGATACGGAAGGCATGAAGAATGTTTTTTATAGAAGTCGATTTGAAAGCGAGCGGAGGGCAATATTTGTGATGGCACATATCGCACGACCTTCCATCTGCCAAACTCCCGTATGAAGGGGGAGGGAAGAATATCAGTGTGGAAGCTGATATATCTCCACTGGCAAAAGGAAGGTGG
Source organism: Armigeres subalbatus (assembly GCF_024139115.2). NCBI lineage: Eukaryota > Metazoa > Arthropoda > Insecta > Diptera > Culicidae > Armigeres > Armigeres subalbatus. The sequence continues at coordinate 368,834,642 of NC_085140.1, read as the reverse complement.
TTTGACTTGCTCATATGCCATCGCGTGCGGAAGGATTTGCTATCGACGAGTACTGTCTCCAAATTTCTAATATGACATCAGCATTTAGTCGAATAGGATTTTTTTTATTGCAGTTCTGTTTTCTCATTGCGTCCGTCTCGTCGCAACCAACTTGGCTGCCAAAGCAGAACAAAGCAGAGAAAGGCACTGCTGCTGTACCGTCGACCAATAACAGCTGAATTGATGGATGCCCCACCAAGGGTAGTACACTAAATTAATGATTTCGTGTGTAACTTCTACGTGAAGTTAAACGTTATTGGTCGACGGTACAGCAGCAGTGCTCTCTGCTTTGTTCTCTCCGAGGCAGCCAAGTTGGTTGCGACGAGACGGACGCAATGAGAAAACAGAACTGTGCAATAAAAATCCTATTCGACTAAATGCTGATGTCATATTAGAAATTTGGAGACAGTACTCGTCGATAGCAAATCCTTCCGCACGCGATGGCATATGAGCAAGTCAAACCACCTTCCTTTTGCCAGTAGAGATATATCAGCTTCCACACTGATATTCTTCCTCCCCTTCATACGGGAGCTTGGCAGAAGGAAGGTCGTGTGACATGTGCCATCACAAATATTGCCTCCGCTCGCTTTCAAATCGACTTCTATAAAAACATTCTTCATGCCTGCCGTATCCTAACGGAACTATCAATTCTATACTTTCGCCTCTAATTCTATCATGAACATGTACGTCCAAGTTTGGAAGATGATATTACCATTTCCATATCATTGTAAATCGTTTAACTTCACGTAGAAGTAACACACACGAAATCATTAATTTAGCTCAATATTATCAAATGTTTATAAGATAGCAAAATAAAATGTGGACCTGATTGATATAGGAGATAGAAGATCAGACGACAATATCAAAATTTTGCACTAAAATATCATGAGGAGATCAAGTTCATGATCAAGATCAAGTAGAAGGCTTACACTCCACATATGCATCAATTTTACACACCATCAGAGACAAAATCAAGCGATCCGGAACCTAAAAGAACTTTTCCAAACTGAGACTTTTCCAAGCTGCTTTTCATAGTTTATCAAAGCATTCAGTAGAACTACAGTGCCCATAACCGTGATAGTTATAATTAGTGTTTTTATACGTGATAAAACTATCGTGATAATAATCAAACCTATAAGTGATAAGACTGCATAAGATTAGCTTAAAAAAATCAAATTCAAATATTTTAGACTAGGGGAAACGACGGCTTTGGCAGGTTTTGTCAAATAGACTGTAAGTAATATTAAGAATTCTTTAAAGCTAACAAAACTAAGCTCACTTAAATACAATAGTTTCCCTGAAGAAGTCATCGAACCCGATGTCGAAACGTTGGACAATTTATCAAAATGTTATAATGAATCAGACTGCATAGCCGAGAATCTCAAAAAACAACACTACAGTCGATGTCAATAACTGCAAATTATGTTTAATATGTAAAATTGTCATGAAAAATATGGCTTTGCTTTTGTATTTTCCCAAATAAAGCCTAGTACTATTTTTTTCCTAAACGTACTTCGTTGCAAATCTTCCCCATTCATATTGAAGTGGGTCTCAGCCGTTCGGAGCACCATAATTACTTCCTATTAGCCTCTTTACAGCTGGCAAAGAACCGCTACTAAAGTGCATAAAACATTATGACAGAGCATCTTCCTGAACCACCACTGCAAAAACCCGTCTTCCTTCAGACACGCATCGTTAGCGCGTGCCATCATCATCTTTTTCGTCTTCAGCTGCCCCGATCCGCATGCATCCGTGTCGAGTTCTGTGTACAGTTATATCTGCTTTCTGCACTGGCGTATTCGGAATGAGAAGGTAGAGGAAATGCTGGAGCGGGGCGAAACTCCCATCATCATTATAAAATGTTTAAAAAACCTCAACAACAATAGGAGCGTTGCGCTCCCAGCTCCATTCGAGAATTGAGAGAATGAAATGTTGCAGCACTGCATCGCTTTGCTGATTATCTCTTTCTTGTTCCCCACGAGAACAAGAAAGAGAGTGCAAAAGCAATGAATGAAAACAGAGAGTATGATGAGGTGAGAGCCGAAGCACACGCGATGCGCTCACTCTCACTCTCTTGCCCATGCTCGCTCGCCGCACGTATCGGGAGAATCATCTTCGCTCTCCGAAGAGACGGTGAGTGAAGTGGGAGGGTGCGTGCGTGTGGGGCAAATCCAAGGAGAATCTGCCGCCGATGCTTGCTTGCTTGATGGTTCCCGTCGCAAGTGCATTGACCCAACGTTAACGGTGACCCACTTTCGCGTTCCTCGGTGTTTCTCTCGTTCGTTCGTTCAATCGTTCTGTACCGTTGTTCGGGGTGGCAGGAGGAGTCGAGCGGTGAGGTGTGAAGAAAGAACGAACGGGCGGTGGAGGTACGTACGGTGCATTGTTGGTCGAGGCGCGAGTAGATGATGTAAGGGGATGGATGCACTGCGAATACACGGTCTCGCTACGCTCGATACACGAGCGCTGAGCTGGCTGAGGAAGACATCGGTTGCAGTTGTAGGTAGCGGCTCGCGTGATGCACATAGCGATGATGCGGTGGTATGTGCATCTCGGTGCAGCTCTATGGATTTGTTTTTCTCGTTTTAGTTTTATAAGATTGTTATTTTTTTTAGAATTATTGAAAAAATGTTTGATTGAGCTTGTTATAATAATTTAAGTGCGTTTTATTTTTTAAAAAGTTGATACTTTTTTCTGCTAATTCCAATACTTTCTGTATTCATGTCATCAGATATGTATCTCGTCTTTAAAATATGAATAAATAGAAGGAAATAAATAATCTAATATTAATTTTTTAAATATTTTTCTTCCAAATTGCACAGTTAGGGGTCATACAAAATGTTTTGTATATACTTATTTTTCACAACGAATCAAAATATTCATACTTGTCGTCATTACTATTTCATAGAAAAGTAACACACAAATAGATCGATATTAGTAGGCCCTGCTCCACCGTTGACACCCTCTCACCCACGCTTTGTATTGTAGTAACCGGCTCGTTGGTTTCTATGGAATCGTTCGGTTCGCATGTTTTGACGTTTTTGTTGTTATTTTTGTCGTTACCATAGGATCCATTCCAGGGTGGGGTTTAAAACTGGAGGAATGTTGGTAGGCGAGCACGGGTGCAAATCCAAATGTATTATGGAAAGCAGCTACACATCCTATTATGTAGTAATGGAAAGTTATTCGAGGATTTCCCGTTAATCTCACAATATAACGAATTGCGGGTGTCTTCGGCAATATTTAAGTGAAATTCGGCAATTTTTAAGTTTAATCTAGTGGTTGTGAGGTCGCAAAATCGACGATCCAACATGTACGCTATGAGCCTCTGTACTTAAGCAGGTTTGTGGTCTTTTAGGCTACGTCAGGCTACACTGACGACGAGGAATATAGGCAATTCCCCGACCTGAGAAGCGTTTACCAGTAGGTTGATAAAAGTACCCGATAATACACAAACCCACTATCAATGTTAGACAGACGACTTAGTAGCAACCTTGTGATGATAAAATTCCAAATGCTTTATTTTATAATAAACTGAGAAAATATGAACATTTTGGAAAATTTTTGCCTAGTGATTTAATATCCAACTCCTCAACATACCTTAGACGGACATATTAGAGGAAGGGGGGCCCTAGCTAAGCAAAAATTGCATTATTGTTTCACGGATGCTGCGACGCAGCAAAGCTGAATCAAGAAAAATGACAGTTGTCCGCCGCCTCCGTATCGAGTGGTGTGCCCCCGAAAACGCGAGCACTTTGAAACTTGAATTCTGTCAGGAGTGACCTTAAGCTGGCAGCTCTTCAGAAACAATGCACAATGCGTCGGCGAATCAGCATTCTGGTTTCGTGGAGACGCGTAGTACATTGTAAGTTATCGGTTTGACGTTTGTAGTACCGGCACTTTGGCTGCCAGGTCGAAGTAACCTACATGTTAGTCACGCGAACAGTAACGACATTAGCAATCTCATACTTTTGAATCAACTGTTAGTCATACTAGGGCGTTTTGCCTCGTAAAAATGTGAAACAAAAAAAATCGGGTTTTCTTACCTTCCTATCTATTATTTTGACATATATTTTTAGGTCTAATTTTATCACGATCATCCCAAACACGGTAAATATGAGGGAATACCCAAAAGGCGTTCCGCATCAGGAAGGAGGGACATTTTGTGACCTCTTGCCTTATCTCAATAGTAACAACATGGGATCATGCAGATATTCCTGAAGTAATTTTTTATGTTTGGTCAGTCATCATGTTGCCTAATATGAGCTTGTTGCAACATCTATTTTGAGGTGATGGAGACGCATGGTTGTTCCATGCATATTTAGGCGAAAAACTCGAAATTAAAAAAAAATATAGATAGCTGAAAAACGTAGCCACTACCTTAGTCCAACTTTAGAACCTTCCAAATATTAAAAATTTCGAGATAATAAAATTTAAAATTATCATTAAAATTAACAAGGGTTAAACTTGTGTGGCCGGCTGGGTACCCGGGTTCCTTTTTGGAATTCAATTCGCGATATCTAAATGAATTTTCATAGTAGGAGGTTGAAACTCTGACCCATCCACAATAATGACGGACAAAATCGATTGTACGGGTTAACTGAAATTTTGATAAACGAGTGGTGGAAGCAGGGGTTCCGACATTTTTTTACCCTTTAACCGATTCAATACGGATGGGTCATATATGACCCAAGACGAGAATCAGCTGTCAAAAATCAGTTTTAAGAGATAGAGCCTTGCTTTCTTCAGCAAAAATGTTTATAATTAACTGTTCCATCCAAGAAAAATATTGCACATGTCAGGTTACGGACACTAGGATGATCTAGAGCATCCAAACTATCCTTGAGTTGTAAATTAGATGTTCTAAGGAATCAACACCATACTTTAACATATTCTGGTTGAATAATTAAAAGTGAAATGCCTTATGATAAAATTCTGCACCTGTCCAGTGGTGTAACAGATCTTTTTCAATATTTACGATACTCCAAACTGTCCTTGAGCTCAGATCCTAATATTCAAATCGATCAAGATGAAGATCTTCGATGTCCCCACAAATTTTATGAGTTGGAATAGCTCCACGGTACGTCATTACAACATTACAAACACACTACAGAATTCGTTGAACATCTACGACACACCAAACCATCCTTGAGTACAGATCCTCATAATCAAATCGATCAACATGAAGATCTTCGATGTCCCCACAAATTTTATGAGTTGGAATAGCTCCACGGGACTTTGTTACACCATTATAGACAAACTACAGAATTCGTTCGACAACTACGACACTCCAAACTGTCTTTGAGCTCAGATCTTAATATTCAAATAGATCAACATGAAGATCTTCGATGTCCCACTAGTTTTATGAGTTGGAATAGCTCCACGGTACGTCACTACAACATTACAAACACAATACAGAATTCGTTGAACATCTACGACACTCCAAACTGTCCTTGAGCTCTGATCATAATATTCGAATCAATCAACATGAAAATCTTCGATGTCCCCACTAGTTTTATGAGTTGGAATAGTTCCACGGTACGTCATTACAACATTACAAACACACTACAGAATTCGTTGAACATCTACGGCACACCAAACTGTCCTTGAGCTCAGATCTTAATATTCAAATCGATCAACATGAAGATCTTCGATGTCTCAACTATGTTTATGAGTTGGAATAGCTCCACGGGATTTCGTTGCAGCATTATAGTCATATAAACTATCCTTGAGCTCAAGATCCTTATATTCAAATCGATCAACAAGAAGATCTTTGATGTCCCCACTATTTTAACGAGGTAGAATAGCTCCATGGGACTTCGTTACACCATTACAGACACACTACAGAATTCGTTCGATATCTACGACATTCCAAACTGTCTTTGAGTGCAGATACTAATATTCAAAACGATCAACATGAAGATCTTCGATGTCTGAACTATATTTATGAGTTGGAATAGCTCCACGGGACTTCGTTACACCATCACAGACAAACTAAAGAATTCGTTCGACAACTACGACACTTCAAACTATCCTTGAGTACAGATCTTAATATTCAAATCGATCAACATGAAGATCTTCGATGTCCTCACTAGTTTTATGAGTTGGAATAGCTCCACGGTACGTCATTACAACATTACAAACACAATACAGAATTCGTTGAACACCTATGACACTCCAAACTGGCCGGCAGGGTACCCGGGTACCCACGAAACTAAAATGATTATATCTTAGGCAATTTTTAACCGTTTTCAACCATTTAGGGCTCATTCGATTCAGAATTTTGTCCTTTATCGTGCTGTTCTAGGATTGGACTGGTCCGGTTCCTCGGATTACCGGGAAATCCGGATTTCTAGGGACATGTCCTGCATAGATTATACTGATCGTGGATTTCGATAGGTAATCAGCAATATGGGTATCAAACTTCTTGATATTTCATCAGCAGGTTGATTTTTATTGATTTGGGTCCATCAGACGTGCAGATCTTCAATTGGCCATTCCAGAACAGGTTCCTCGAGGGGTCATAGGTGGCCATGAACACTTTTCAAGGGAACATCAACAATATGGGTATCAAACTTCTTGAAATTATTTCTAGCGTGTGTTCTTGATGCTTCTGGGTTCACCAGACAAGTTGGCCATTTTGGAACAAGTTTTCCGAGGGAGGGTTTGTGGCAAGGTTGGCCAAAAACATTTCTCATTGGAACCATATGGGTGTCAAAATTCTTGAAACATCCACAGCAGGCTGTTGTTTATTATCTTGGGTCCAACAGACGTGTGAAAATTTGAGTGGCCATTTCGGAACAGGTTCCCAGTGGGGTCAAGAATGGTCATAAACATTTTTCAATGGAACCTCAATAATATGGGCATTAAACTTCTTGAAATTGCCTCAGCAGTTTGTTTCTGATTGTTTTAGGGCCACCAGGCGTGCAGACTTTATAATTTCCATTCCAGGACAGGTTCCCCGTAGGGTGTTAAGTGGTCATAAATACTTTTCAATAGATCCCTAGCATAATGGGTATCAAGCTTTATAAATTATAAATTTAAAAAATAGATAGCTGTAGTTTTTTGTAATCCGTGTGTTGAGAGCAAAATCATTGCATTTAACCCCAGAAGGCAACTAAGTGGTCCACCGAAAGCTCCGAATCATCCGGAGAAGTTACCGATTCTGAAAGTTTATCCTAGAAAGCTGAGACTTCTTAGAATCTTAGTGTTGTAGCAATGGGCGAGCAAAATCAATACAGGGACTATACATTCATCCCGGTTGGCCACTAAGTGGATTTTAGAAAGTTCTAGAACATCAGGAGAAATGACCAGGTGTAGAAGATTATACTTTGAAGCTGCGATTTTTTTTATAAATCTATTGTTGGCGTAATGCCAATTTTGGAAATCCGTCCTAGAAGCTATTACCTATTGTAGCATTGTGAGAGTAAAATCATTGCATGAATAACGCATTGACCACGATTGGTCATCTAGTGGCATTGAAGGTCCGGAACACCCGGAGTAAAGACAAATTCTTGAAAATCGTCCTAGAATACAGTGGTTTGTTATGAATGAGAGAGCAAAACTACGCTAAATGGGATGCCGCGTGCACCTCAAATCGACCTCTCTGCGAAAGGGCGCCAACACACAGAGGGACTTGCCGACGCGGTGCCTACGCCTGCCCCAGCCTTGACGAGGACCCCTTTCCGTCCTCGGGCTCGGAAACCGCCCGGTTGACCGACGCCGCGAAAGCGACGATACCATGTTGTTCTTCTCGCGGTCACTTATTCGATAAAAGGATCGAGCTCGACCACAGGGCACCGGTATGACCCATGAAGCCGACTCCGAACCCTTGGACCACCTCTTATTTGCGCCTGAACTAGCCATTCCTCGAGTCCACGTGCCACCTTCTGTGTAGCTCCGAGACGATTTGGACGATAGCCGATAAAACGGCGTTCCAGCCAATTTCATCTTTACACATCCTCCGGACTAGGTTGTCCGGGGTAGTGTCCAGACCACATGTGGCAAGCATGTGGTCACGCATTGTGCAAAAACGTGGGCACACGAACACGTGTTCCACCGTTTCCTCTAAACCTGCGCACACCGGATACTCGGGCGAGGCCGAGTGTCCAAACCGATGTTGATACTGTCTGAAGCAACCATGGCCTATAAGGACCTGGGTCAGGTGGAAAGTGATTCCCCCATGGCGCCTCTTGACCCACGTACCTATCTCTGGTATCAACCTATGTGTCCATTTACTCTTAGTGGTACGGATGCCTCTCGTGCCGCGCATTTCGAAGCACTCTATGTCTCCACCGATAACGATGTCAATAGGCATCATACCGGTGATGATGCAAAGTGCATCGTGCGACACGGTACGGTACGCGCTCGCAACTCTTAGGCACATGAGCCTGTACGTAGTTTCTAATTTCGTTCTGTAGCAGTTAATACGCAGAGCCGTTCCCCAAGCTGCCCAAGCAGCACGCTCAACATCTTTCAAATAGGTGTTTGTTCCTAATAAATTGCATTGAAGACATAGGCAATACATCGAGTCACATTAAAGCCACTTCCCAGTTTCGAAAAATCACAATGTTTCATTTCCGTTTAAGTGGCGTCGCAATATTCTACCCATCTGACTTCTTGGGTGGTTTAAAATTCGATGTGTGTCATATCAGAAACAAAACAGATAAGTTGCAGAATTAATAACACTTCGGTTCATTGCTGTTACGACAATGTTTCTGATATGTTGCAAAACACTTTGAGCTCAGCTTAGCAGTATTTTATTTTTGAAAGTCCCCTGCATGTTCCGTATAAGGTACAATGAAGTTACAACTGACTTTATTGTTTATGTAGTGCACTTGTAGCAGAATCTCCAAATAGAATTGTTGGTATGATGGTTATAATAGAAGATTGCACATCTCAAGGTCCATGGTTCGATTCCCGGTTGGTTTTTGTGTTTTTATTTTCTTTGTAGCCGCAATATGTTGCAAATAGGCTCCACCTCTTGCGCTTTTTGTGTCACAAAGGAGTTCCAAATACGACGCGTTGTGCTTAAGTCAGACCTTTAGTAAGTCACACCACAGTTATTGTTACTCACTGAGAAACAAGAGGTGTTGCTTGGGTGACCCCCCATACCTCAGTATGGACAGAGCGACACTAGCCAGAAGCTTGCGCTTGCTGGCATAAACCACAGAGAGATTGGACATCATCCGGGACAATGCCACTATAGCTGTGGAGGCACGCTTGCAGGCGTAATTGACGTGGCTACCAAAGGTGAGCTTATCGTCGATCATTACCCCCAAGAGTTTGATGGAGCGTTCAGAGGTGAACGCGCAGTTGCCTGCCCTTATCACCGCTTGTTGCTCCGACTTTCGGTTGTTACAACAACCACCTCAGTCTTGTGGTGAGCCAGTTCTAACTTCCTGAAACTCATCCACTCCTCCACAATTGCGATCGAGTGGGCTCCACCTCTTCAATCGATTCGCCGTAGACCTCCAGCGTAATATCGTCAGCAAAGCCGACGATTACCAAGCCCACCGGGAACTTCAACCTCGTGACACCGTCGTACATGACGTTTCATAACACCGGACCCAGAACCTTGCGGAACCCCTGAGGTTATGTCAACGCACTTCCGCCCCGCCTCCGTGTCGTATACCAGTACTCGATTCTGGAAGTAGCTTCCGAGAATTTTGTACAGGTACTCGGGAATTCCAAGACGCAGGAGCGCATCTGCAATAGCTGCCCATCGAATGTGCCCACTATTGAATGTGTTCCTCACGTCGAGAGTCACTACTGCACAATAGCGAACTCCCCTCCTTTTATGCTGGATAGCTATCTCCGCGGATTTGGTAACCGACAAGATAGCTTCCAGGTCGACTTACCCTTTCAGATGGCAAACTGATTACTCGATAGACCATCCGCACCCTCCGTGCGTATCAACAACCTGTTGAGGATGATCTTCTCTAGCACCTTCCCCGCCGTATCAAGCAGGCATATTGGTCTATATGCCGATGGATACCCCGGGGGTTTTCCCGCTTTAGGCAATAGGACTAAGCTCTGCTTTTTCCATGCTTCGTCCAGGCATCTCTGCATGACAGATCTGAACATCTCGCTTGGGAATACCATCTAGTCCTAGCGCCTTACCTACACTAAGGGACTGTGCAATTCCCGCAAGTTCCGCCACAGTTACTCTTCCCTCGTCGGCCACCCTGGCTCCTGGCAGCTCCACAAAGTGAGGCCAGGGACTTGGGTCATGACGTGGGAAGAGCCCCGCGATGATCATCTCCAGCATCTCTGGAGACCGCTCTGTAGGGGCCATCGCCCCACGTGCCTTGACCATTACGACCCTATAGGCGTCACCCCATGGATTCGCGTTGGTATTTTGACACAGGCCCTCGAAGCAGGCTTTTTTGCTTGATCTAATCTCAGTCTACAGAGCGGCTCTTGCAACCACGAGCGCCACCCGTCATTCAATACGCTCCTCTTCTGTGTTCGCAATTGCTTGAGTCCACCAGTAAGCCGGTGGTCTCCCATTCCTAGGGTGGACTTTCCTAGGCATGGTGGCATCGCATGCACGCAAGAGTACTGTTACCAGCTGCTCGCCGCTCAGACCGAGAGTATTGTGCTCGCGGCGGAGCGCTTCCTTAAACACCTCGTCGTCGAAGTACGATGTCTTCCACATACGCTGTCGCTGTTCCAATCCACCGAACATCTCTTTGATACAATAATCCCTTTAGCTCTCGCCTAGGGGTTTAAAAAATATTTGTAATTTGTTTGATTTTAACATGTCCAAGTATTGTTTCAAATCTGGAATAAGGAACTTAGAATAAGAGTAGTCTGTACGATCCAATCGAAGACGAATAAACAATTGACAAATAATGTACTTCGTCTTCTACGTTTTGATGACTAGTCCAATCCTTTAAGCTTCGTCATTCAGTATGATGTAGGCTTCCTTCATCTTTTCAATGTTACGTGCCATAATATCTATGTCGTCGACGAAATCAAATAACTGGACGGACTTCGTGAAAATCGTACCACTCACTCTTGTCAATCCCTGCCCTTCGTATTACTGCCTCCAAAGCGATGTTGAATAGCAGACACGAAAGACCATCATCTTGCTGTAACCCTCTACGCGTTTCGAAGGAACTCGAACTACGCACATCAACTACGTAAATTTTTTAGTCGTAAATCAATTTAAGTGAGCATCTTTCGAAGTTTCCTGAGAGAAAAAGTCTTATTGAAAGTAAGGTCTACTGTGAACATGACCAGTGGTATCTCTTCCTAAACCATCGTACTTGGTGAAACCTCAAGAATCTTTTGCGAACGATTCCGCCACAAATTGGGTCATGGGGAATCATTAGACATAAGACAATAACCCGATGAAAATGCATGTTCTGTGGAATATACAAAGTAGTACTATTCCCCAAACTGAGAAAAGCTGTGTGCTGGATGAATGCAAAATGATGATTAATTCTAACGCAACAAACTCAGGATAAAGCAACGCACGATTAAGATGCCTTGCAAATATCATGAAAAATTGATAAAGACAACGAAATGCTATTTACTGGATCCATTTGCATCCATCATTCATAACAATGCGACCACCCACGGTAGGCCCATTCAACATCGTGTTATGTTATGAGATATGTGAACACAATGAACGGGACCATTCAAGCTCGAGTTATATGAAGTCATCGGGTGGTGTCATCGGTTGTTGTATGTTTTGCTTTTTATTCCATCAACATGAGCACGAAGACAACTAGCGCCAGCGACGCCTCATCGCCTTTCTTTTCTCGTGGATTTTATTATTCAGCTGCAATATCAAAACAACAACACTGCAGTCAGTGTGCGCTTCACCACTCGACTCTGCTGGCTTGGGCCAATAGTTTTGTGGTGATATGATATAACTACACTCCGACTGTTACAAAATCCAATTAAAAGAAAGTGCAATCACTTCGTAATGCAGTGGCAGGCAGTAGCACCTCCACCGTCATCGCAATCGCACTCGAAACCAATGATGAGGGGTAAGTGTTTGAAATACATCGCGATTGTTGGTATAACTTTTCACTGAAGTTTTGGAAATAAAACAGTTCAATAACATGCCGATTTTGGAAATACAGTAACGCATATGGCGAAAGTACTACGCATTTATCATTTCTTCGGAAATCTGTAAAAATATCACATCTTTTCTGTATGCTTTTGAATGTAGCTACAATATTTTTGATTTCTTGTTTGATATTCTAACTATTCTTGAGTAACACATTAAGCATATTGGGCATATTGGGCGGCGCTCCCTCATCCAGGACCGTTACAATGAGCCAAAGCGCAGAGCTTGCCGCTCGAAGTGTGAAGTGACTTTCGCTGTTCACATCAGTAAAGCGACAGCAATCTCATCCTTTCCCATACCAAGTTGGACATATTGCGTTGCTGGGGGAATAGCATCGTCGGTCAAGTGTCAAAGCACTTTGTCACATATTCGAACAATTTAATACCGTTGTGAATTGCATCCTGGTGCTGCTGCGGTTTTCGCAAAACCAGTAAGGTTGAAGTTCTCATAAAAACGATGCACCTAAAGTGTGACATAAAACTTTTTATACTGTCAAATGAATTGTTTTAATTAACTAGTTAGGCTCACATTGTTTGACATCTTATCATTTGGTTGAATTCAATGTGAAAGCTCATTATTATGGTCTTCCAACCGATTTCTGCACTTTTCTAAAGTAAAAGAACGATGGAAACTGCAACGGCAATCGTGCAGCCAAAAATGTAAATTGGCGTTGTCGCATTTCCACCATTACCACATCATTGTCTCGCCTTTTAATGTGCTTCCGCCCTGCACCTTCTCCCCATCATCAGAGTAAGTTTGGTTGGGACCTACGAAATCTAGCATTCGTTCCTTCATTTCCATTTTTGGTCGGAATGCATAATAAAGGGCTCTGCTATATGGCACTGCTGCGTAATTGCGGGCACGATTGTCGTTTTTGTGTGATTTTAATTCTGCCTTTTATACTCGCGCGGGGCCTCGGCGAATCACTGGGGCTCTCCCCGATGGGAACCACATTCAGTGCGGTACAGTTGTCAAAAGCGCAGCAATGACACCCGCACCCGTCATCGCACCGTGTGCAGTTTTAATTATGCACCGCCCATTAGGTGGGTCCCTCTTGCTCGAGCTTACCCATTATGCGCATATGAATCTGATTTACTGAATGGCGAATGTGGTTTTTTGTTTTTCAGGGAAATTATGCAATATGTGAACCGAGGAATATGACAGCGGTCCCACTTTTTTCAGATACCAACAATTCTACCTAACTTAACCAAGTGACAAATTTCTTTGTTTGGACTTAGTCAAACAATTTATTTGCAAACTTACGTCCTTCATAAGGCAGCAGTCATTAATTAACAACTATTAATATTACCTTTACCTACCAATGCGTCGTCGATGGTGGCAATCATTAATTCTGCCTTCTTAAGCCATGCTGCTGGCATCTCAGATGGAAACAACATTTTACCCAGCGAGGAGGCCCCAGATCGAAACCGGTATTCGACTAACACCCGGCAAATCGGATATGCATGCGCCTTCTGTGTGACACCTTGTCGTACCGTTTTTTACCTTTGCGAAGCTGAGGCTGCAACCTTCCACCAGTATCGTATCTCATTCTAACGATTCAGCAAATCCAGACTCAAAGGCAATGTAATTTGCGAGTTGGCTTAGCTGAGCAAAAGCACACACATGACATGTCGGTAGGGTGGAGGGATGGGGAGGGGGTTCAAGGAGTGCGACCAAGGTTACATTGCCCAAGACAAGAAGCCGGTGAGGCTGTAACTGAGCGGTCGTTGGTGGAGATCTTGGTAGAAGTTGTTTTTTCAAGTCTGAATCTCATGTTCTACGGCAAGTTATGCGTTCGTGAAAGGAAGGAGGTGGTAATCGAACGTGACGGGGCATGATCGATGACTTGTTGTTGGAACATTACTGCTTTGATCTCACTGGAGCTTTGAGAGGTTATGTCATTTTTTAGAATACCTGGGTTGAATTTTTGGTTTATTTAGAAGGTGAAACAATTTTGTTGAAAAATTCTACTCTTCAACTAATGGACGCTTCTCAGACCCACATCTTTCAAACGGCTTTAAAAGTGTGTAAAATAACTCGCATGCTCCAGCAAATTCTCCGGGTTGTTCACTGTAAAATGTTATTTAGGCCGCTACAAATATTTAATTAACTTTTTGTCCTACTGATCTCCGAAAGGTCAAGGGGGATAATAAAAAAATAAATATTAAAATGAAAAAAAAAATCAAAAAAATCCTCGAATTTGTTAATGAATGTTTTGAAAATCCTTAAAATTATCCAAATTTTATTTTGTTGCCCCATCAAAATATTATTTTTTGGCAAAAAAATCCGAGGGGGGGGGGAGACAAAATGAATTTTAAATATTTGTATCGGCCTTATTAGGAAAAAATGAAGAAACCATTCAGCTTCCTTCAAACGCTAGAAAATTATTCCATGATGCAAATAAGATAATTACAGAACTTTTCTTTTTCCACAAAAAGCTTGTTCATAAATCTCTTCGTTATCGTCGTCGTTCTTGCTGTTGGCTGCATAATGTAGCCTGCCTGTAAAATGGATATCGTAAAGCAGAGCAGCGAATGTTCAGACCATGGTCCATGATCGTACATTTGTAAATTTTGGTGTTACGTCTGTAAATCGTTTAAAACGTCTAATTAGTTGCGCAGCTAATCCAACTCAATATAAAAGGCAATGTTCTTTTACTCATTGGTGTTGACTGTTGACTATAACAGACGATTTACACAATCAACAAAAAAAGTAAGTGTTACAAATATGCGAACATGGGCGGTATAGCTGCTAATCATAAAATTGTTCATTGTTTCGCGCTGCGTGCTGGCAGCTTGTGTTCGATGTTTTTCATAGTTTGGTAGTTTGGTGCGCCGCTAATCTACTTAGGGTCTGGAATGCATTTCTCGTCGTCGAATATGAATTTTTGCTTCATTGGGGTGATCCTATGTTTAATTGTCCTCATCTTTGGCTAACTCCGGATTAGAGGTGTGCGCCGGTCCAATATTCGTCGGCGGCGGCGTTTTCGGCGTCACGCCGAAAGCCATTTTACCCGGCGGCGGCGGCGTGAATCGGCGTGGCGATTTTTTTCATTACGTTTTTCTAAGATTTTTTTTGGCATTTTTTTTGCATATTTTCAAGACATTCGAAGAATTTTTTTATTTTCGCATGAAAAATCTTATGAACTTCTCCAGAAATATCTGGAGAAAAACCAAAATTTGAAAAATATTTTAGGATTGTTTGAAGTTTTGAGAAATCTTTGGAATTACCAAGAGAAGCTCTTTTGAATTCCCAAATAAAATTGTTTTAAATTTCAGCAGAAAATTTGTCGCAATTTACATAAGAAACTTCAGAATTTTAACAAAAAAATGTTCTTAACTTCTACAGGAAAAACTTCGGAAATTTATGAAAAGTTCTTGTTGAGTTTCTGTTGAGTATTCTTCCAAATTTGCACAGAACCTTATTGATAATTGTAGGCTAGTTGGCTAGGCTAGTCGAGTCAAGTACGAGACACTGAAGACGACCACACAGTTGTTGTCGAAATACGTATATGCAAAGATATCGAAATAATTGGTGGAATCAAATGGAGTTACTTAACTCGTCTTAGACGGTTGAATACATTCCACTAAAAAGAGCTTAAAATATTTTTTCTTGTTGAATGGTTTTTTTTACCGTTGGCTTTCACAGTCTATAATAAAAGAGACGGCTAGTATGGCGTGGCCAACGATAAAACAGTAAATTCTTAACAATTTCCGCGGGAGACTCTAAGGAGTTTTTGAGAAGAATTCTCTGGATTGTTCAAGAGAAATTCTCCATAAGTTTAACGGAAACTTCTTTAGAATTTCCGCGGAGGATTGTTCAAAATGACTCAACGAAAAATTGTTCGAAATTATTTGAATTCTACGGGAAATTTTTTGTACAGTAGACGTTCGATAGCTGAAAGTCATTTAACTACAATGCTTTCAACTGCATTTCGAAAGTTACATCAGTTTTGCAGTTATCGGACAGCTGAGCTACAAAATTATGTCAAAGTCGATGATAGCTGCATAGCGGTGAACAATCAGATGCACTTCTATTTTGACGACGTCTGACAATTGTTTGACGTCTAGAATGCGTCATGTTGCAGTTATCGAACGACTAGTGTATTGTCCGTAAGAAATTCTTGGGAAATTCCATTGGCTGAAAGCCGTATGTCCGAACTGGTAATTTGGCTGAAAAAGTCGTTTTCCCTAACAGGTCGTTTGGCCGTTTGGTCCAAAAATGCCGTTTGGCCGATATGGTCGTTTGACAGAATGGGTCATTTGTCCGAAAATATCGTTTAGACCAACAAGTCATACGGCCAAATGTCAACAACTGATTGGGTAATTTAGTCCAAAATATCCATCCGTTTGGCCTACTGACATTTGCGATGAAAATGCCTTTTGTCAAACGACTGTTGAATAAAATTTCGTAACCTCTCAACTTTCAAGTCAATACTGGCATTCAAGCCAAAAGCCAGCTAACCAAATCCCATTAAGCCGAATTGAACGTTTTTCCGAAACTGTTATCAGGTCAAAAATGGTTTGACCAAAAGTGTATTTTTACCGAAAACGACATACAGCCGAAATCGACATTCAGCCGAACTGGTATTTTGGCCGAAAAAATCGTTTAACCGAATAGCATTTGACCGAAAATGACGTTTGGTAGGAATGGTAATTTGGCCCGAAAATGTCCTTTCTGCAAAACAACCCTTCTGGCCGAACGACATTTTCTGTCAAATGACCTATTTGGATAAACGTCTTTTTTGGCAAAATTATCAATTCAGCCGAACGACACTTTTCAAGGAAGGTTGCAAAAAAGGACCTTTAAGGGCCAAATGGCTTTTCTGCCAAATGCATTTTTTTACCAAACGTCATTTTTGGTATGATGATGATGCGTATTCGATCAAACGACTTTTTCACCCGAACGGCATTTTCTGCCAAATGACTTGTTAGGGTAAATAACTTTTTGCAAGTCCGTCCAAATTTTCCTTTTGGCTGTACACAGCAAATAATTTTGAAAATTCAACGACGTGTAAAATTGCAGCTAATCCCATCAAACGAATTAACATTCGATATTCAATTGAATTTGATTGAATTTTACGATCAAGCACTGTTTAAATTTATTTTGATTTAAAAGAATAGTGAGATCGATTGAATGTTACGTTTATTTGCATGCTCCAAATATGTGCATGAAAATACATTTAAAATCACAACATATTTTTATCTGTGTACATCGCTTTCGGCCAACCTACATTTTCGTTCAAACCAGTTTTGATCTGATAACAGTTTCCGTGAATCTTTTTGCTAAATGGTACCTGGCTAGATGTCTTTTAGCTTAAAGTCCAGTACCGACTTAAAAATACAGAGGCCACGGAATTTTGTTCAATGATCAATTGACAAAAATACCATTTCGCCAAACAAGTGGCCATTTCTGACCATATTACCCATTCAGTACGAGGTTCAGTCATTGAAATTTGGCCGTATGACCCCGTTAGACCAAATGACATTTTTGGCCAAATGGCCCATTCTATCAAAAACTATTTCTGCTAAATTAGCATTTTTAGGTTTCGGCCAGACGACCTGTTAGGGCAAACAGCTTTTTCGGCCAAATTACCAGCTTGGCCGTCGATCTTATTGGAATGGGATGGAACTTACAAATCGAAATAGAAAGAATTTTCTGAAGAAATCCAAAAACAATCTCCAAAAATTCCGAGCATTTTTCCGATGTTTTAAAGTTGGCTATGCCAAACTAGCCGTTCAATGATGAACTTCTCCCTGCGAGAAAAAATCACTCTAATAAAGGATAAAAACTAACCGACTTGATTAATGTAGATTGGGGAAGTCAACGTTAAAGCATCACTTTTCCTAGTCATAATTTTGTGTTTGAATTTTAAAGAATACTCAAAATAGACTCAATAGGAACTTTCCGTGAATATTTCGAATGTTTTCCTGTAGAAATTTGGAACAACTTCCCGTAAAAACTTTGTAGAGATTCTCATTATTTGCAAGGTTTCTAAGCCAGGTTACCATTTTTGCATTCGTATTATCAGGAAGCTTGCACGATGATATTTTTATGCCCACAGAAGTCGAGACAATTTGCAATCCGAAAATTGCCTAGATCGGCATCGGAAATCGAACCCAGCCACCCTCAGCATGGTCTTGCTTTGTAGTCGCGCGTCTTACCGCACGGCTAAGGATTCTTCCGTTATTGTCGTGAAAATATCCAAAATGACCAATTCAGCCGAACGACACTTTCGACCGAATGTCCTTTTGATTAAATTGTCCATTCGACCAAACGACTATTTCGGCCGAAGGACGAGTTAACGATTTTATCAGAAAAATATATTAAGCTCGTTTAGTGGAATGTATTAAACCGTCTAAGACGAATTAAGTACTGTCCATTTAATTCCACCAGTTAATTTTCGTTATCTTTGCAGATACGTATTTCGACCACAACTGTGTGGTCGTCTTAGTGTCTTGTACTTGACTCGACTTGCCGAGTCAAGTACAAGACACTGAAGACGACCACACAGTTGTGGTCGAAATACGTATCTGCAAAGATAACGAAAATTAACTGGTGGAATTAAATGGACAGTACTTAATTCGTCTTAGACGATTTTATCAGCCAAAGTATTTGTTCGACCAAATGACATTCTCGGCCAAATATCTGTAGGCTAGATATCCTACCAAAGTCTGAAAACATAATAAGAGCATATAGAATATTTTGATTTTGACTTGATTCATAATTGTTTTCAAATATGTAGGAATCATCATGATTGATTACAAATTTTGATCTCTAAATTACTAAATTGAATGATATGACATCACACTGTGTGCTTATTTTGCTATCGGAAACCAATATCAAATTTAGTTTTCGATTTGCTCTCATCAACAGCAGAAATAGTTTTTGATTTAAGTTTTAGTTTTTATTTTATAGTAAGATGAACCGTTTAAACAATCGAAAAGATATCAAATTAAGTAAACATAATCGATGATTTCACAACATTAAAACAAGTTATCGATTTGCTCTTAAGCTTTGCTCGGGTAGGCTACTACCAAATAGTCTTTTCGGTTAAACGATTCGGCCTAACAACTTTCAACCTTGTGACTTTCTGCCGAACAACACTTTTCTGTTAAAAAATTAAATTTCAAACAGATTTTTTTTATTTCAACTGGAACTCCTTCGCAATTTTCACGCTCAGCTTTTACGGAGAGCTCTTCGAAATTTTAACAAGATGTTGTATGGATTTTTCATGGAAATAATTGTTATCTTCACGAAAAATTCTCTGGAGTTTCAACGTAATGTTGTAGAGATCTATCAGGAAATTATACGGAAAATCCAATAATTTAGGAGTTTCCACTGAAAAATTTTAACGGCGTGGAAAATTATAGATCAGCGGCGTGACAAATTTTAAACGGCGGCGCGCCGATGCAAAAATGTCGGTGGCGGCGGCGTGCCAAAAACCGTCGGCGGCGGCGTGGCGCGGCGGCGCACACCTCTACTCCGGATGCCCATTATGGGGGATAGATACCATATTTCCGGCTCCTCTAATTACCCAGGTGTCTGTCCAGATTTTCAATCCAGTAGCCTAATGATTCTGTTGAACTGTAAGATCCAAATTATCGAAAAAGGTTGGGTCTCAGTGTGCCAATTGACGAAATTTTTCGCAACAATACGACGCAACAATGTTTTTTTTTATCATTTTACCTTTTTAATAGAATCGACGTGAACTGTATTTTTGGATTCGCTGGTGTGTTATTCGAATCTTGCGCTTAGGATCACAAGTTGTAGATTATATCACTTGAGGTGATAAAGGATGATTGCATCTTTCACCAGAAGCATCAATCACGGTTGTAACTTTTAATCCAATTGAGTTAGTAAGCTCGGTAGATCACTTTTGCGTAGTGTTTTACTTTCTAGGACGGATTAACTACGATGGTGTTATTTGAGGTTATGGCTTTCAGTCTTCTTATGCTCAAAAACGGGACTTAGTTGACTCCTGTTATAGGTACAATATATGTAACCGAAACGTCAGATAAAAACGTGAAGCCCGTTTTTGAGCATAAAAAGACTGAAATCCATAACCTCAAATAGTGTTTTACGGAGGATTGTATAACATTTCGCCGAAAACCATTTAGCGGAATTCATTTTCGCGGTTGAACATTTGGCGGTATGTAACTTTTCGCGGTACGACATTTGGCGGAATATTAATAATAATAGTTTAATGTTCCTTAAGCACTTCTACAATTATTACCTGCGAGGTTTCTAAGCCAAGTTATCATGTTTTTGCATTCGATTAACACGCTGAAACTTGTATGCCCAAAAAGTCGAGAAATATTCTAATAGATGAATTTCCTAGACCGGGTCAGAAGTTAAACCCAGCATAGTCTTGCTTGGCAGCCACGCATCTTCCCACTCTCCCAGAATATGTAGAAGTAGTTTTCAAAATTTCAATTTCCCCTTACAAATCCTGTATTATATCTGACAGACGGGCCAGATATAATGAAGGGATTATCTCTTCTTTTTACTTTGTATCCCTACGTTTTTATGAATAATCCTTTATTTCTTCCTTTCGCCTTATACCGAGAAAACGTATCATTTAAAGAAGGCATTATATTTTTCGTTTTGTACCGGACAGACGCTACAATTTGAAGATGATATTTTTCCTACTTTCGTTTTATACCGGGCAGACGAATCCATTCATAGAAGGAATTACAGCTCCCTTCACTTTATACCGGGCAGACGCGTTCTTTTAAAGAAGGCATAATCAACTCCGTTTTCTTCATACCGGGCAGACGCATCCATTTAAAGAAGGCGTTACCCCTCCCTTCGCCTTATATCGGGCAGAGGCGTTCTTTTTAAGAAGGCATTATCAACTCCCTTCGTCTTATACCAGGCAGACGCATTTATTTAAAGAAAGCGTTATCCCTCCTTTCGCCTTATACCGCACAGTCGCATCCATACAAAGAAGGCATTATTTTTCCTCTTTGCTTTATACCGGGCATATGCGTTAATTCATAGAAGGTAATACCTCCTTTCTTTTCTTCATGCATTACCTTCTTTCATTGCTTTAAATCACAATCCAAAGGAATTTAGACCGCATTGCATGTAATTAAGCAGAATTCAGTAAATATTTCAATGATAATTATTCTATCTGAATTCCGCCATATGGCATTCCGCGAAATGTCTTTCGGAAAAAAGGTGCATTCCACGAAACGTGTTTCGGAGATTTGGTACATTCCGCGGAATGTCGTACCGTGAAATAAAATATAGTATACAACCTTTACGGAGTAAGATCTACCAAACTAAGCCTTAGCTTAAGCCATTTTCGAGCTAGCAAGTTTTGGGTATCAACTTTCAATGTTTCATTTCCGTTCCACTGGTATCGCATTCTGCCTCTCAAATGACTTCTTGCATGATTGGTTTCACAATGTGGCACATCAGAAGCAAAACAGATTAGTTGCACAAATAAAATAACATTTCGGTACACTACAGTTGCCGCAATGTTTCTGATATGTTGCAAAACACTTTGTGCTCAGCTGCAGCTCACTTTTATTTTTATCAGTCCCGCATGTTCCCTTAGAGGTACAATGAAGTTACTTATAGCTTTGTTGTTTATATGGTGCACTTGTAGGCAGAATCTCCAAATAGAATTGGTGGTGTAGTGGTTAGAGAGAAAGGGTGAAAGTTTGAAGGTCCATGGTTCGATTATCAGTTCGGTTTCGTGTTTTTATTTTCATTGCAGCCGCAAGATGTTGCAAATAGACTCCACCTCTTGCACTTTTTGTGTTACAAAGAAGTTCCACATACGACGCGCTGTACATAATTCAGATCTTAAGTAAATCACATCACAGTTGCTCTTACTCATTGAGGAACAAGTGGTGCTGCTTGAGATGTGTTTTGAACAACAGGGTCATTAGGCCGAAACCCATTAGACCGAAAGCCATTTGGCCAAATGCCATAAAGCCGAACAAACCATAAGGCCAAAACCCATCTGGCCGAAAGTCATTTGACCGAACGGGTCATATGGCTGAATAGTGCGTGAGAAGTGAGACGTTGCACTTCTCACTTTTCACTGTAAAAAGTGGGAAGAGAGTAGTAAGAAGGGAGACGTCTCTCTTCGCAGTGAGAAGTGAGGAATGATGATTGAGAAGGGAGAAGTGAGACCAAATGACCTATTCGGCCAAATGATCAATTCGGTCAAACGACCTATTTGGCCAAATGACCTTTTCGGACAAATTACCTATTCGGCCAAATGACCTATTCTGCCAAATAACCTTTTCGACCAAATGACCTATTCAGCTAAAAAACCATTCGACCAAATGACCTGTTCGGCTAAATGACCTATTCGGCCAAATGACCTATTCGGCCAAATTACCTTTTCGACCAAATGACCTATTCAGCTAAAAAAACCATTCGACCAAATGACCTGTTCGGCCAAATGATCTTTTCGGCCAAATGACCTTTTCAGCCCAATGACCAATTTGGCCAAATTACCTATTCAGCCAAATGACGTTTTCGACCAAATGACCTATTCGGCCAAATGACCTTTTCGGCCAAATGACCTATTCAGCCAAAAAAACCATTCGACCAAATGACCAGTTCGGTCAAATGACCTATTCGACCAAATGACCTATTCAGCCAAATGACCTTTTCGGCCAAATGACTTATTCAGCTAAAAAACCCATTCGACCAAATGACCTATTCGGCCAAATGACCAGTTCGGCCAAATGGCCTATTGGGTCAAATGGGTTAGTATCGGTTGTACCAGGCAAAATGTGGAGTTTTTCAAACATTTTCAATAAAATATTATTTTTTTGAACGGCTGAGACTGTGACTTAGTAGTCGTTTAATGAATATAATTGAATCGTGCAGTCGATCCATAATCAGTTTATTATTTTGGATTGCAAATAACAGGCAGTGGTTTAAGTGCATGATATGTAAAGCAGCTTTTCGTTCGGCCCCAGTTACAGTTGACGTGGTAGACCAATGGATTCAACTCCAGAAGACAACATGTACTAAATTAACTTATTTTAATTTCTAAGGCTGTCCTCCTTAGCCGGTAAGACGCGCGGCTAGAAAGCAAGACCAAGCTGAGGGTGGCTGGGTTCGATTTCCAGTGCCGGTCTAGGCAATTTTCGGATTGGAAATTGTCTCAACTTCCCTGGGCATAAAAGTATCATCGTGTTAGCCTCATGACATACGAATGCAAAAATGGTAACTTGGCTTAGAAACCTCGCAGTTAATAACTGTGGAAGTGCTTAATGAACACTACACACTTAAAATAAATCGCCGAATTCGGTAAAATTTTACCGAAATCTCAACAGCAGAACTGTTCGGTAAATAATTTTACTGATTTTCGGTGATTTTGACAGTTGAACAAAAGAAAAATCGCAGAAAATTTGGTGAAATAATTACCGAACAAATCTGCTGTTGAGATTTCGGTGAATTGAAGCAAAATTCACCGAAATCTGTGAAATGATTTAAGTGTGTAAACTGCGAGGCGGCTCAATTCCAGTGTGGGATGTACTGCCAATATAATAAGAAGAAGACATTGCCCATACAATTTGTCTCCGGAAACTGCAAATATTCATTTTACACTATTATGAGAAAACAGCAAAAATTGATTTCAACTAAATTGGCCCCAAATCGTTTGTTTTTACATGTCAAGAGTAATTGGCAAAACCCTTGAATATCTGCATTGGACTTTTTTAAATGGCGTAGCATTCACAACGGCTCCAAGGACTTGCATGGACACGCTAGGGTTGCTACCGGTTTGATAACAGCCGTAGTTGACCTGGTAGACCAATTGAACTCAATTCCCAGACAATTTGGAGAATCTAGAACATCTGCGTTCAACTTATTTGAATGGTGAAGCATTTGGAAAGGCTCTAGGTACTTATATGGAAACGCTAGATTGATCTCAGTTTGATGCAAGGCGTAGTTGACCTGGAAGACCAATTGAACTAAACTCCCGGTCAATTTGGAGACCCTAGAACATCTGCGTTAGACTTATTTGAATGGTGCAGCATTCACAAGGGCTCTAGGAACTTATATGGACACGCTGGGTTGCTATCGGTTTGATGCCAGGCGTAGTTGACCTAGAAGATCAATTGAAATTAACTCGATACCCTACAACATTTTTATGTTGTCTTTATTAGGGAGACTTTCAGCCCGAGGCTGGCGCGTCTCCAGGACCCTACAACATCTGCGTTGGACTCATTTTTATAGTGAATCATTCACAGGGGCTCTAGGTACTTATATGGACATGCCGAGGTTGCTATTGGTTTGATGCCAGGCGTAGATGACCTGGTATACCAATTAAACTCAACTCCCGCACAATTCGGGTAATCTAGAACTTCAGTGTTAGACTTATTTAACTGGTAAAGCTCTTGCAAGAGCTCTAGAGACTTATATGGAAACGCTGGGTTGCTATCAGTTTGATACCAGGCGTAGTTGACCTGGTATACCAATTGAATTCAACTCCCGGACAATTTGGAGGACTTGGAACATCTGCGTTGAACTTATTTGGATGGCGAAGCATTCGCAAGGACTCTAGAGACTTATATGAACAAGTTGGATAACTGTAGGTTCATACAAAATTTTGATTTATTTAGAGCAGCTTCACCACAATCTTCCAGAGATATTGGAGCCCTCATAATAGTTCTTGTTACAGTTTTTGCTCAAATAAAAAATTGTTGCGTTAGTGGAAGCAAACCAATCCATTATCTCAATTAGGCCGTTACAAATATTTAATTTAAATTACAGGCCGGACTCGATTATCCGGAGTGTTGAAAAAATTTCACTCCGGATAATCGAACCCTCGAGCAATTTTTTTGTTGTTTAAATGAAAATTTAACTTTTGCTCAAATAATCATTATTTTAGTTATATAATATCTAATAAAATATCTCGTTGGTCCATTCATGGATTCTGACTACCGTTAGAGGTCAGCGCCAAGTTTTTCGAATTCTCACTCTATAGTTTTCACGGGAATTTCTTTGATTACGAGAAATTGTTTAGGAGTTTGCCTATGCCATTGGGCATGCATGCTTCGAATTTAACAGAATTTCCTTGTGATTTTTTAAAGTTTCACAAAAACTGTTTCCAACGGAATTTCAACTGGATTTTTTACGGATTTTTTTTTGGATTTCTACGTGAAATTCCTTATGTTGTCTATTAGTAATTCTTCGGAAATTCTACGAGAAAAATTTCAAAAGACGAAGGGTCGTTTGGTTGAAAGTCATTTGACCTAATACCACATGGCCGAATAATACGTTAAGCCGAAAGCTATCTAGCCGAATTCCATTTGTCCGATACGGTTATTATGTAGAAAATGGTTTGGCGGTACGACCAAACTAGTCATTTGGCCGAAAAAGCCGTATATCCTAACAGGTCGTTTGGTCTAATAGGCCTTGTCATCGAAAATTCCATTTGTCCGAAACGGAAGTTTAGCAGGAAGGGCAATTCCGCCGAAAATGTTATTCGGTTGATCGGATTATACGGCGAAAAACGTCGACCCGTTCAGCCAAACGCCATTTCCGAACAAATGAGCTGTCGGAGCAAACGTCTTTTTCGGCCAAATTATCAGTTCGGCCGTATGATCTTCACCCGTACGTCGCAAACCGTTTTCGACCTTATGTCACCTCGTCCGGCCAAGCAGCATTTTCGGTCAAACGATTTTTTTTCGGCAGCTCGGGCAAACAACACCATATGTTCATTTCGGCCAAATGGCCCTTTTCTACCAAACGACCATCTAGGCCTTTTTGGCTAAATGACCTATTCGATTAGACGACTTTTCAGTCAAATGACCTGTTCGGCCGAACGACATTATCGGCCATATGTCTATTTCGGCCAAATGATTTTATGCCAGTCGAGTTTCGGATTAATGACATATTCGGCCAAACAACAAACGGCCTTTCCCCGTCAAAACATTTGATTTCAACGTGAAATTCTGTGTCAACAGGAAATCCTTGGAAATTTACGCAGGTAATTCTTCAAGATTCCCAAAGGAAGTTCTTTATCATTTACCCGGGAAATTTCTGGAATTTGCATTGTTAGTGGCGTCAGTCGGCAAAGCGTATTTGCAAGCCATGGAGTGTGAGTTTGATTTTCGCCCTAGTAAGAAGAAAACATTTTCTGAAGCGGAAAACGCTCCACTTGTTCACTAGGTGCTGTGTGAATGTCCTGTCCGTTGTCTAATGCTAAGTGTTAAGTATTCAGTCTATGCGAGCTCTGGTCAAAGATGGTGATCCTGTATTTTTTTCTTTTAAATTCTACAAAAAGATAATTTTAAGGAAATTTACTCAGAAATTCAACGGTGTTTTCGAAATTTCGAAAAATATTCTTCAGAATGTTCATTAAAAATTCTTAGTTTTTACTAAAAGCTTTTTCTATTTTTTTTTCGAGAAAAATAGCTTTTTCACGAGAAATCCTCTGGAGTTTCAACGGGATTGCCATAAACTGTCGGCGGCGACGGCGCATATCTCTAACCACCATATAATAAATTTTATCGTTAAGCACGTTCTTGTCCCCTGCGGATCCCTATCAGGAACCTTTTTCACCAGGTTATTGTCCGAGATTCTGAGCATGAAATTGTGTATGGATAAGGGAAGATCCATTAATTACGTAACGCAAAAAATGGCCATATTCGAGACAGCCCTTACTTTGCACCGTTCAATGTGCAAAAACGATCCATAAAAGAATGAAAAACGATCCGTAACTAACTTCTGAATGTTCCATAAAACGATACCATAAATCCATAAAATAGTTCGGGAGATTATGGAATCTAATGATCCATATGATCCATAAATCTTTGAAAAATGATCCATAAAAACTATATTTTGATCAGGGAATCAATTTTTCTGAAATGCGCTTGCGAAACAAGCGACAAAAGAGAACCAACGACAAAGCTTTGTTTTTGTCGGAGATAATAATGACAAAGATCCGAAAAATTTTGTCAGCAACAAAAAAGAAGACAATCTTGTTGCTAACTTTTCATTCCGTTATTTTGCATTATTTCTAGAGCAAATTTCGGTTTTATGCTATCATAGTTTCTGCTCTTATGGAAATATTCGAGAATCCAACAATGATTACAATATTAGCATCGTATTCTCGTAAATATCAGAGCATGCAAGGCAAATGATTCTTGTCATATTGTGTTCGGGTTCTGATAAAGGTTTGTCGCTAGGTGCGTTTGTCAGTAACAAACTCTGTTGACGACAAAGGGTATATTGTTAGGCGTTGCTCGAATATTGATTCCCTGATTTTGATCCATAAAATTTCAAATTTGCGCAATTTTTATCCTGATAATGATCCATAATTTCAGTAATATGATCCATAATTTTGGTCATATGATCCATAATTTTGTTTATATGATCAATAATGCTTGGAAAGAAGGCCAATGAAACTATATTAATTGATCCACACATTTTATAAAATCTATGGATCATTTGCAAAATTTATGGATCATATCACCAAAACTATGGATCATTTGAACAAAGCTATGGATCAAATGGCCAGAGTTATGGATCATATGACTAAAATTATGGATCATATTACTGAAATTATGGATCATCATTACCATAAAAAAATGCGCAAATTTGAAGTTTTATGGATCAAAAAATTGTTTTTTATTGATCATTTTCCAAAGATTTATGGATCATTTGTCATACGTTCATGGTAAAATAGCAGGAATTGTATTGTTTTTCTTGACTATGTTAATGGAACA
The DNA here is from genome assembly GCF_024139115.2 of Armigeres subalbatus. NCBI lineage: Eukaryota > Metazoa > Arthropoda > Insecta > Diptera > Culicidae > Armigeres > Armigeres subalbatus. The sequence goes on along the minus strand of NC_085140.1, from coordinate 368,806,808 downwards.
TATTTTCCCATTAATTGCTAAATTTTAGTTTAGTTATGGATCGAAAAAATATTCTTTATGGGATTTCCTGAACTATTTTATGGATTTATGGTAGCGTTTTATGGAACATTCAAAAGTTATTTATGGATCGATTTTCGTTTTTTTAAGGATCCGTCTTTATTGTTTATATGCAAAAGTATGTTTTGCCCATATTAGATCCTATCTAAAAAAAATGTATGGATTGCCACACTTCATGGACGCCCCCCCCTCTCCTCTAAGTGTTACGTAATTAATGGACGTTCCCTAAACAAAAGGATTTTTTGTTGTTACTATGCGTAAACCAGTTCCAGTGTTTGAATCTATACATGGACCACTGTAGGCGAAATGACCATTTTTCCATATAAATATTGAGGCAGTTCACAAATTACGAAACACTGGAAGGAGAGGCAGCTGGTCAGACCGTGCGTTACGATTGACACAAGCCAAATAAACCTTCCATACCTTCCATGCGTTACGAGGGGGAGGATGGAGGTTCAAAATCGTCAAATATAGCGTAACGTAATTTGTGAACGAACCCATTCCGGATATTACGGAGGACCATTCGGTAGCATGAGTTACAATGTCAATGCTGTACTCAGAATGTACATACGAATGCTTAAAAAAATATCGGTGCGTTGAATTGAAAATCATAAATTGGCCTTTTTTTATGAATGTTCTTGATTTCCGTTCCCTTAGGGTTCTTTCACAAAACTCGTAACGCTGAATTTGATAATTTTGATACCCCACTATCCCTCTCGCAACCCTTTTTTATGGAAGGTTTAATTTGTTTGTACGGACGGTAACGCTTGGTCTGACTTCCTGATAATTTGTGAACAGTCTCTTAGGAAAGCGAGAAAGGCACTATCATTACTAGGTGTCTTGCACATATTGGATACGTTACGGATACACACTGATAATACATATTTCTATTTTTGTAAGTCATATTTTTATGACTTCGGATAATCGAGCCATTTTCTCCGGATAATCGAGCCCCGGATAATCGAGCCTCCGGTTAATCGAGCCTCCGGATAATCGAGTCCGGCCTGTATGTCCTACTGGTCTTCGAAAGGTCAAGGTGGGGGGGGGGGACAATAAAAAATAAATATTAAAATGGAAAAAATCAGTAAAACTCATCGGATTTGTTAAAGAATGTTTTGGAAATCCTCAAAATTTTCCGATTTTGTTTTGTTGCCCCCTCAAAATATTTTTTTGGGGCAAAAAAAATTCGAGGGCCCCCCCCCCTGATAAATATGTTATGTTTTTAAATATTTGTATCGGCCTTATTGACAAGAAGTCGAAGTTAATCGATTACTTGATTAATTGATCGATAAACGGACATCCTCAGATGTAAGGATAAAGTTTTCATGTGCACCAGTTCACCCTTGAAAAAATATACAATACAATTAGTTTAAGTCAAGTATTAAACAGTGGATTGCGCTGTTTTCTTCAGATTTTTGCAGACTTGTACTGGTGCAGGTTCGACCGTGTTGATGCTGGGCAGTCAGCTAGTCTGAGAGAACGCGAAGTGAAAAAAAATCAGAATCGTGTACAAGACACGACCGCAAGGTAGACGTTGGACAACGTAAAGCCATTGTTGAGAATGATTTTTCTGCCGTCGCCTAGCCATTGTATTTTGTACTTTGAAGAAAAGTTGTCTCGGATCAGGTAGGGGGAATGACGGCTTTGGCAGGTTTTGTTCTATTATTGTCAGGGTTTTTTTTTATGACTGATTATGCTCAAATTTGGCTTAAACATTCTTTGCAGCCAAAATACCGGTAATACCGAATGCGAAATACCGGTCTTTTTATGCCCAAAGAAATTGACAAATTGCTGGAGAGTTTCCGAGTCGATTGATATAGAAATCTTTAAAATCCTTTGAAAGATAAAGGCTCTATTGACGTTTAAAATCTTACATGATTTCGTGACGGTCCTCAATTTTAGATTCTAATTTGACACCCAGTACCTTCGGGTAAGACGTTGTCCAACGTGCTGGTGCTGGGCACGCGAGCTAGTCCGGGAGAACGCGGAGAGAGATAAATAGTTTCTGCATCGACGAGCAATAATATTAGAGCGAGATCGATCGTGTTGTAGAAGAATAATAAACGAAGCGCAATGTCTGATAAAGGCAACAACAACTTGTTTCGGCAAGTTTGGACAGATCTTAAATAGTTATTCTAAAAATCTTGAATCATTGGAACCCCAAATCATGTACAGTAAGAATAGCTTTCTTATATCAGGAAGATTATTCAATTGGTGAGCTGTGCATATTTGTTGTTTCCCTGCCAATCACGACTAGCAACTACTATGTGTACAGTTAATCAACTTAAGCTAAGCTAAGCTAAGATTTTTGCAGATTGTACTTGATTGACAATTGGTGGCTTGGTAGACGAATATAAATAATTATTATTTCATCATTTTAGATTCTGTAATTCAGTCGTATTATAATTAGTTTGTTGCCCTCAAATGGATGTATATAAATTAATCAGTCAAAATATTCCCAGAACGTAGTAAAATTTTTAATATGCTGAACCGCTGCTAAAGTTTCTTTCAGACCAATTCACACATATTCAACTGGACATTGCGCATTACATAATCGTCGTTTATCTACATGGACTGCTCACCGGTATTTTTTTCCTTCATTTTAGCACAGCCTTTCAAACTTATATCAGCCATTTGTCGAATTTCCATTTTAGGAAACTTCACAGGCGCCACACGTTTCGGGTCCCCTGCATGAATGCCAACTGCATTCACCACACACTGGCCACCAACATCCACAGTCAGCGCACCGAATGTTCAAGCGCAGTGCTATCGCTCTCTCTCTCGCGATTCCCAACTAACAAACCCCCAACTTGGAAATTGTTTGCTGTTTATGTTTATTTATGAAGCCATCAGCGTTGTCGTTTAGCAAATCTGGCGAACCAAACTGTTTGCCGCAGAAGTCATCGATACAAAGTTTTATTGTGGTGCTAATCTTGAGATCCATCAATGCTGGTGGAATGATGAACAATCGGCCGCTTGAAGGCTTCGTGGCACGTTGTAAATCAACGATGGAAAATGATCAGGCGATACGATTTATTGCCTGGATTCAAGTGCCATGAATCTCACCATGACGATCAGAAGAGCTTACCCAACACCTTTCGACCCATCGACTTGGCACGCCGAATGAAGAACTCAACATTGAACCATGTGAGTCTAACGGCAAAAACCTCCATCGCTAATTGCCACATTGGATGATAATGAACTACCGTGCGTCTCCATTAATCATCACCGCGCCACCTCGCTTCGTCCGAACCATCACATCTGCGCAGGGATTTCCATTCAATTGCACCCGGACTGCATACGAGGCCCATTAAGCCTACATTTGTTTGATTTTTTTTACAGTTACTATCTTGCAGAATAAGAAACGGCCAATCTAACGATTTCAAGGTTTCCAAGCCAACCAGCTTTACCACCTCCACGAAGTCTACACGCGCAAGTTTGCCATTCAATTGCCAAGTCCAAGTTCTAAGCGGCGACGACGACGAGCGTCGTTGTCTCCCCGGACCGTCTCCTCCGGATGGCTGCCAAGCAGAAAAACACATCATAAAGAAACTTTCAACCCTCCAACGTCTCCCGGGTGACCACCATCGTTCTTACGAATCAAGGCCAATCGCAAGTTTAATTGCGATTCGGTATGAACACCAGCCATCTAAGCAAACCTACCGGGGCCGGGGCTTCTAAGCAGCAATACCGCGCATGGCGACGGGCGCACCGGTACGCAGCCCACCTTCGAAACCTGTACGCCGCCGTATCGAGTAGCTAGAACTGCAAACCGCAGACAACAACATGAAGTTCACATTACAAAATAAAAAAATTAAATAAAATGTAATTCGACAAATAAAAATATATGTGTTGTGAATAAAATTTTCAATGGCAAATTCAAAAAACGCCAATAAATTTATCCAAAATTGTTATTAAAAGAATTAAGATTTTGCTTAAATAGATATTGAAAACTCTGTCCATACGGAAAAGAAAAAAAAATCAAATAACATAGTACATTACAAAAGGCATAAATTTTACAAAACTTAAGAATGCAAAATTTGCATATAGGGTAAATTACTACTTGGGCCTATGGACCCGGTTCCCGGCTCACTGCACAGAAAACTAATGATTTAAACTGTTTGGAAGTCGTAGGTTTATGGTTGATAACTTTTAAAAAGTCTCCCATTTATTTTTCACAATACTCAATATTTTTCTATCACTTGTTTTACTCCTAATTGATTCAATTGTAGAAAATAAAAATGTAGAATTCAAAATTTCACTCTCCGATGCCACACCACTGAGCCGGAGTTATTCTTTCCACTTTTACAAAACGGTATTATCGAATAAACACCTACCTGAAAATCGTCACAATGCTCGATCCAACCATTGCATGAAGCTGTTAATCACCACACCATAATTCTAAACACCCGCACTTCAATTATTCTTATTTGTTCGTTTCACTAGAACTTATTTAAACATACTAGAATACATTTTAAAATGTATTCACAAACCGAACAAAAATTCACCTCGGCCCAAGAACTTCTAGCCGCACCGTGCTGCCAAAAGGCCAGGATTATAAAAATGATACTTCATCGTTAATAGGAAAATTGTCTAATATGTTGACGTTATCATGTTATTTATAGTTCTCTCGATTTTAAAAGGTGAAATAAATAGTTTTTTTTAAAGTATTTGGAAGAAATTTGGATGAGTTTATATATCTTCGCAACCAAATAAAAATGATTATGAATAATACCATCTGGCATCTTGTTGTCGTGGAACGTGCATATTTTTGTTTACATCGCATTTTCTACCGTCTCGAGAGAGAATGAGAGTAAAATGTTGAGAGATTGAGTGAAATTTTGCTTAGGCCGGGAACTGGTTTTTTGTATGCCGGATTGGGAATCGCTATGACTGAAATGAGTGCTGCACCTCGTTAATTTAAATCACATAAAAGCTTCTTTGAACGATATTTAGCACGGATAGCTATTTTTTAAGCAGAAGAGAACCCCAATGCAGTATTATACAGCCTACAAATTTCAGAAAAAGTGGCTTCCTGTCATAAATATCAATCAAATAATGCAGTCGTACGCATGTTAGGCCGGGAATAGGGTAAGAAACCCTAATGTGAGACTCTCTCTGAATAAAACGAAAGAAGAAAGATATTTTAATACAAAACATGGAACATATTTCCTATATCATTTTTAAAGAAAATATTGAGTTTATCACGGAGCATTTTTATTCTGGTCCAAACTTCAGCACCTCGGTGACCAGCCAGCATCACAAAATATGCTGCTGCATTTCGATGGTTCACGGCTGCAGCGGAAAAGTGCATTCTCCCCCGCTCACTAATCCGGCTCTTCGGTGTCTTTGTATGGGTTTTTGTTGGCCATTCGTTCTGCACGACTAGCAGGCTTCTTATGTGATCCGTGCTACAGAACACCACCGCCGCCCGTACCTAGCCACTAACTTCTTCAGGTACCATTACCGTGCATCATGACGATCGGGCTGCGTGGGGTCTGGTTGGGCTGAGGCTGTGCGGGAATTTAATAGAGGAGATATCTCATTTTTATGCTGCACTTTATTCTAATTCAATGAATTGACATTGTGCCGAACCGTGGCATAGAATGTCACCGTCGATAAAGAACAGAACTTGTTATTCTGGTTTTCAAGTTTAATAGCAGACAATCATTTAAAATTGCAGTGATTTTGTATATTTCTTCACCCAACCAGCGGATGTTAGATTGTTTACTGTGCTGTAATGGAAGTCAATTACTCAGCATAAGGAGGTTAAACCCAGGGAACTTGCATATCTATTGAACAGAATGCGTTTGCTCAGAACAATGTGGATGAAATACTTTCTTCAAAATAATGTGTTCGCCCGGACAAACGCAATGGTTAATATGATTTTCCATTGATACTGCTCAGAAAAAGGTAGACGTGATACCTTCTTCGAAAAGAATGGATCTGCCTGAATGAGCTCGGACCACTATCCGTTGGTAGTTGGAATTGGAGTTGCAGTCAACCGCAATCTGCAAACCCGATATAGGGGAACTGTTACGATTTCCATCTCACTGAACATATATTGATCTCATCGCAAAACAAAGAAATACAACACCAATCTTGTCGCTTCTTTTTGCTAACCCCCGTGCTCACTGGTGAAAAAAATCACAAAAATAATAAACTAACCAAATTCCTTTTCATTGCTTTGTTTTTGATGGGATTGAAATAGGAGCTATGGGATGAAGTGCCGAACCGTTCCCCTAATTATCATCACGTTAACTAGGATCGATTGCAGTGTTGCGTCTATGAGATCCACAACAACGAAGTTCACCCCAAAGGCATCGATCATCAACTGCGCTCTATCTCGCTGGCCTGGAGGCAACATGTTCCGGTCACTAATCAGGTGTGCGACACCAGAACAATCAATACGCTCGCCAGAGATTTGATTCGTTTGTGGAATGTCAAACCCAAGCAATGTCAGCACACCGCGCAGGTTTCTCAACATTGAATACTGTATGCAATCGCATGATGAGAATCATCCTGACCAAAGTGATGTACCGTGCGGGACCGAAATCCGTACAGCACCGAAATCCGTCCACCTCATGAGATATCAATAAATTAAGAGAGGTTAAAGGTAATTAATGTAGGAATAATTAATCTTATTCTGTTCAGATACTTGACAGTAAGCTTTTAGGGCATAGAATTGGAAAGAAGGCTTTGAAATTTAAACCACAAAAATCAAAAACAAATCTCCACCCACCAAACGCGGAGTTTGTGCCGCCATCTTGTTTTCGGGTAGAGCATAATTGCACCAAAAGTAATTGTGTTTTAATTGCTAATTGAAAATCATTACATAAGCGGATAAGTGGAATACAAATCGACGAGATCGCTTCTCAAGGTGCATATCGAACTATTTACAGTGGTAGTTCAGTCAATCAGGTTGTTTCAATTTAGATATTTAGTTAAGAAATAGCTGTACGGATTCTGATCCTTTGATTCGAAATTCGTCCACGGTGGACGGATTTCGAGTCAGAAGTAGTTGATTTAATTCATTATTTTATCATGTTTTTCGTAGTTTTTAATGAGTAAATGTGAAACACTTCAAAGGTAGAAGCCTTCATGCGCCTGTGTCAATGACAAACGTTTTATTTACATTCTATTCCTATTTTCTAATGACTTTTTCATATACGAAGGTGCTTAAGTGTACTAGGGTTTTAGTACCGGGAGTACCGGTACCGGAATTCCCGGGAGTACCGACCAATTTTCGGTACCGAAATACCGGTACTGGCTTAATGAAAGTACCGGTATTTTCGGTACTAAGGAAAAAGTTTTGGTTAAAACTTCCGATGGTTAAAACCACATTATTTGAATGCAGCAGCTAGATTTTTTTTTCTAAAATTTCAAACACCTGACAATACAGGTAATAAACTATAGAGGACGATTGTCGCTGCGGTTCCCTTTGTTATCGTCCCCAAACATGTTGGCTTCCTATCTGTCAAAACATACTCATTTTTCCTTCGTTGACATTTAGTGCCCTATCCTTGCCAGCAAAAGATGTTTTGCCAGTGATGACAGCGACAATCAATTAGGACAAACGTCAGGCGTTCGATGACGTACCTCAAGACAATCAAACCGCAACGACATCGTCACATCCCAAAAAAATCGTCACACTTCATCAGTATTTTTCCAAATCGTCCCCGCTTGAGGCAAGAGTGTTCCTGTAAGTTCGAATACTGTACCAGGATTCGTAAAGATTGTAAGACAAGAGTTAACTTACAACGACCCAGAAAAAGCTGAAAGGAAAATACTTGTCAATGCTTCATGATTCAAATGCAACAGTTCGCCCTACTTCTGTAGACTCAGAAAAAGCTTTCTTCGTTTCTGGAAGCTTCGCTACTAAAATACGATTCCGTATGTCTGACGAAACATTGAATATACTGTGCGTTTTGAAAGCATATTTCAAGGATAAGGACAAGCCCCAAGACAAGTGTTGAATACATACAAAGCAATGAATAAAGTTTGAATCGTTACCATTAAATCCTGACTTTTTATTGATTTTAATGGTTTTCGAAAAAAAATCTTCCAGTACCGGTATTTTCCCGGTACTCCCGGTACTGAGGGGTTCAGTACCGTAGTACCGGGACTCGCTAAAAAGGGTCGGTACTAAAAACCCTAAAGTGTACGGATTTCGATGCCCCACGCTACTTCAGAAATAGTAGGTAATAACAACATGACAAAGCATAGTTTTAGCATACATGGCTCTATCGATCGCCTGATAACTCCTGCTGAGCAGGTTGTGGAGATAGATCGTCACTTTGTCAGCTCCTAAATACAATTTCGGACAAAATATCGTCAGTCCAGTTGATTCAAAAGTATAAGATTGCTAATGTCGTTCATGTTCGCGTGACTAACATGTAGGTTACTTCGACCTGGCAGCCAAAGTACCGGTACTACAAATGTCAAATCGATGTTGGTGATGAAACCGCACTACAACATGATGCATACATTATGACCAATTGAAGCAGCGCCACTAGCGTTCTAAAACTTATGCTGCTACTGACAGTCCACATGACTGTCGTTAATGAACGCCTCAGTGATGAATCTTCTCTATTCCTCTCTATATGTTAAAATGAGTTCGCATTTCCTTTGGGGCAATATAACTCACGAACGAGTTGACTGATTTGTACGGGATTTCTCACTACGGGTTCACTCACGAGAAAGTGGAATTTTTTTTCCTGGAAAGGATGGATAATCAGGAAAATGCAACGGTTTGGTGTGTTGTGGAGAAAACAATCATGCTCGCACCGAAGTCGATCTGGAAGGCGGCTCTGCAATGAACCCAACTATTGACAGATTGAACATCCCATACAGCATTTCTCGCTTAACTTTTCAAAAGGATCTAAGTAACATTTTTTTCATGAATTAATTTGAATACTGCAATCAATAGCTTTAATGTAGTTCTGTTGATTGCGCTATTAAAATTAATTCATGAAAAAAATGTTACTTAGGTCCTTTTGAAAAGTTAAGCGAGATTTGTGATCAAGGTGATTGCAACCATAGTAACCCTGATTTTGCAGGGTTTGGTCGGAACCTTGAATGTCAAATTTATTGTTTTGGTTTGCTTCTTCTCAAGTATGAAAATTTGGTTACTGTGATGACAAACATGGTTATCTGATACATAAAGTACCGTCTTGAACAAAACATGTTGATCACAAGATTTTAAGCACCACTAGCCTAGTTCTTATGCATCTACTGGGCCTGGGATCAATGGTGCGAACGTTTAGAGGTAATCATACCATCTACCAGACCTGTGGCAACACACACGAGCTGGGAACAGCTTTCATAGTGATGGGCGACATGCAAAGGCGCGTGATCGGATGGTGGGCGATCAACGAGAGAATGTGCTGGTTGAGGATCAAAGGGCGGTTCTTCAACTTCAGCATACTCAACGTCCATAGCCCACACTCCGGAAGCACTGATGATGATAAGGACGCATTCTACGCGCAGCTGGAACGTGAGTACGACAGCTGCCCAAGCCACGACGTCAAAATCATCATAGGAGATTTGAACGCTCAGGTTGGCCAAGAGGAGGTCTTAACTCCGACTATTGGGAAGTTTAACGCTCACCGACCGACGAACGAAAACGGCCTACGACTAATTTATTTCGCCGCCTTCCAACACAGCCTTCTGTATCGGTACACTGGGATATCACCACTGATGGATGACACTTCAACGACATTATCGACGTCAGGACATATCGTGGCGCTAACATCGACTCTGACCACTATCTGGTGATGGTTAAACTGCGCCCAAAACTATCCGTCATCAACAATGTTCGGTACCGACGACCACCGCGGTACGACCTAGAGCGACTGAATCAACCTGATGTCGTCACTGCATACGGACAGTATCTCGAGGAAGCGTTGCCGAAAGAGGGTGAGCTCGATGGGGCCCCTCCTGAGGACTGCTGGAATCAAGGCAGTATCCGAAAATACTAACAAATACTAGCGAAAAATTACGTCGTATCTATGGTAAATTGATCGAAGAGCCCTGGTTGGGAAAGCATAGAACACAACGTCATCCAGTCGATACAGTCCACCCCCGCAACACATGATTTCAGTCTCCTTTAAATTCTTTAAAAAAAATACTGAATAACTATTTCTATTGCTATTACTTTTTCAGCAAACTTTGGGCCCACGTTTTTGTTTGATGGTATTAGAAACATAAAATGCGGTTTGAAAGTTTTCTAGAATCTGAGGAAGGTAGAAATCAGGTGTCCTATATGGGGGAGCACTGTGTTTCTCCAACTAACAACGCCATAACAACCAAACTAGCAACCGTTTCATTGTTTGACGAAAATCGTGGTTACTAGAAATATCACGAAATACTATTGCGATACAATGAGTGATACTATCGCAAAGTTTAGAGTTAATTAACGACGCAGCGGAGAACAACGTCGGGTATATGGGACGAAGTCGACGGAACGATTGGTTCGACGAAGAGTGCAGACAGATTCTGTAGGAGAAGGATGTAGCGCGGGCGGTCGTGCTGCAGCAAGGTACCCGGCAGAACGTGGAACGTTATAGACAGAAGCGGAGACAGCATACCCGCCTTTTTCAGGAGAAGAAACGTCTGCTGGAAGGAGCGGAGTGCGAGGAGATGGAACAGCTATGACGTTCTCAAGAAACACACAAGAGAACAAGAGCTCAACGCATCCCGCAAAGGCTTCGTTCCGCGTGCCGAAATGTGCTGGGATAAGGAGTTCGCTGGGCTTAGAGTACAGGCAGTGCAAGTCAAGGCAGCGGAGGTGATGACTACGTCAGTTCAGCGGACGATGGAAGCCAACCAACCCCCACCTTGAGGGAAGTTAAGGATGCCATTCAACAGCTAAAGACCAAAAAAGCAGCTGGTAAGGATGGTATCGGAGCTGAGCTCATCAAGATGGGCCCGGAAAAGCTGGCCACTTGCCTGCACAAACTGATAGTCAGAATCTGGGAAACTGAACAGCTATCGGAGGAGTGGAAGGAGGTGGTTATATTCCCCATCTACAAGAAAGGCGACAAGCTGGAGTGTGAAAACTTTCGAGCGATCACCATCCTTAATGCCGCCTACAAAGTAATATCCCAGATCAACTTCCGACGTCTGTAACTATTAGTGAATGATTTTGTGGGAAGTTATCAAGCCGGCTTCGTTGACGGCCGCTCGACAACGGACCAGATCTTTACTGTACGGCAAATCCGTCAAAAATGCCGTGAATACCAGGTCCCAACGCACCATCTGTTCGTTGATTTCAAGACGGCATACGACAGTACAGGCCGCATAAAGCTATGGAAAATTATGGACGAGAACAGCTTCACTGGGAAGCTTACCAGACTGATCAAAGCGACGGTGGATGGTTTGCAAAACTGTGTGAAAATTTTGGGCGAACACTCCAGTTCGTTCGAATCGCGCCGAAGACTAAGACAAGGTGATGGACGAGCATGGGATTTTTACCCGTAATGCTGGGTAGACACCTTTACGTGGTGTGTTACGGGGTAAGATCTACCACGGTTACATTGCCAGCTACAGGCAAATCCTGACCCAACGAATACCTTCCTCATTATCCAACTCCGTGGTACTTATGAGGGTATCGCTAAGTCGGTGGCCTCTCGTTAAGTAAGTACTACATCAACACTTCCTTCCTCTCCCTAGTTACGGTGAAGATGGGCGTGGCCAGGAGTAGTAATCCTCATGCTTTTGTTATTTTTGTTTAAGACTGGAATCAAGGACCACTCCCCTTCTTGATTTCTGATAGCATTCTAGATAAGGATCTCAAAAGTAAAACATGAGTATCACTAGTGTTCAATCTACGAATTACACCGTAACAATGCTAATGCTAATGCTAGTGATCTTGCTAATGCTTGATAACGAGCATGGGATTTAAGAGATCTGCAGCCGAATTCTGGTCAAAAAATCTCTTGTGAGAAAAGAAATTCTCGAAGAGATTTTTAAAATTTTCTTATTGTTTGACAGATAAAAAATAAAACAAGAATTTAAATTTCTTTGACATTTTTGTGGGAGAAATTCGATAAGAAATTTTTCTGGGATGAAATTTGAAGGGAAATATCTTCGGTTCCCTGGGGATGCGTCCATTGTACTTAATTGCCACTCAAGATACATACTCATACAATTGCAAGCATAGAAAATCTTTCAATTAATAGCTGTGGAAATGCTAATAGAGCGCTAAGTTAAGTATCAGGCCAAGTTCCTGTTAGGAAACCGGGAAAACATTGAAAACCACTTGTCATAAGACGAGTTTGTACAACCTCGAGTCGAGTCAAGTACGAGACACTGAAGACGGCCTTACTGTTGAGGTCGAAATACGTATCTGTCAAGATACAATTAAGTGGTGGAATTCAATGGGATTGTGCAAACTCGTCTTATGACAAGTGAAGACATTTCACTAAAAAGCTCAAAATAATTTTCTTATTGAAAACCAGCAACAAATAGCAGATTTAAACGATGGGCCCACCATACCTCACGGCAGCACAGCAGTTTCCCCTGGTATCGGAACCAGACGGAATTCCTAATCTAATACCGCCGAGGTGCCGATGGAACTCATCGACTCCTAGTGCTGTATGTTTACCACAAAACAAAAGTTTAATACGTTAATGCCCCTAATTAAAGAAAACATGCGTTATATTACTAATCAATTATATTCCCATATTATTTGTTTTGTAATTTATAATTAAAACAAAAATTAAATTGAATACAATTAATTGCATATTATTCGGCAACTCGGCCGTACGAAAACCATTTTTTTGTTAAATATCTTAGCTGTGCATATGCACAGCATATGTTTCGAAATGGACAAATTGATATGAAATTTGCGAAAAAGAATCCACGTGTCTTGGAGGGACTCGAACCCTCAACCTCCTACTCTCTAGATAGGCGTGATAACCCCTACACAACAAGACCACTTAAAGGTCACGTTTGCGGAAAAGCCATCAGAATCCGGTTGGTTGAGGGTTCGAGTCCCTCCAAGACACGTGGATTCTTTTTCGCAAATTTCATATCAATTTGTCCATTTCGAAACATATGCTGTGCATATGCACAGCTAAGATATTTAACAAAAAATGGTTTTCGTACGGCCGAGTTGCCGAATAATATGCAATTAATTGTAATCAAGTGTCGGTCTTTCACCGTCATTAGTCGTCTGAGTACACGCGACCGTTTACGTGAAGGCAATCAAACTCATCAAACGCTTTAGCCAAGCAAGCCTTTGGCACAGCAGAGTGCGATTGAATTCGCATTCTATACCGTCCCGCCCAGTCCGTTGCTGGGGGGCATGGAGTGCGATCCTCTCGTTTAATAAACAATGTGCACTCGCTTGGCTGTGGATATACAACAGTAAAGCAAATGTGGAGATTGGGCAAATCAAGCATCCGAAAGATATTCAATTTGCAAAAAAGAGAGCTAACCGCGGTGGAGGTTGGTACTCGGATTCTGATGGCTTTTCCGCAAACGTGACCTTTAAGTGGTCTTGTTGTGTAGGGGTTATCACGCCTATCTAGAGAGTAGGAGGTTGAGGGTTCGAGTCCCTCCAAGACACGTGGATTCTTTTTCGCAAATTTCATATCAATTTGTCCATTTCGAAACATATGCTGTGCATATGCACAGCTAAGATATTTAACAAAAAAAATTAAATTGAAAAATATTGCTCGACAAGGGCTTGATTTTTCATAGCTCCACATCCATCCGATATCGGACTCATACGTGAGGCTCAAAGAGCTTGATTTTCCACAGCTCGATATCCGTCCGATATCGGACTTCCACGTGGGATGCATTTGTTTTGTTGACGCTTGATCCGCTCGACGCAAACGGTGCAAAATCGTTGGATATGAGGGGGATCGTCCAACCCTTGGAAATCCCATATCCAACTATTCCGATTTATGAGTCCGATTTTTTCTTAAAGGGATTTGATTACATTTTTTTCAAGGAAAACATTCCAAAACATCTAAATTATTCAAATATCATGGTATGTGCAAGATCAATCTTATATATAAAAATGAAATGGTCTGTGGATGGATTTTCTTCATTTCTTCAGCAAATATGTTCGTTATCATTTCCGACGGGTTTATATGATATTTCCTCATGCGAAATCGTGAGAAAAGTTGAGTAAATCATGGAAAACTATAGACCAAGATTCGTGTGGCAATTTTGCATGGGCAGTTAAGAACGCATATTTTCGCCTACTATGCAGGACAACGTCTGCCGGGTCGACTAGTTATCATAATAAAAAATATGCAGATTTCAAAAACATAGCTAAAGCCAAGCTAAAGCCAAGATAAAGCCAAGCTAAAGCAGAGCTAAGCCAAGCTCAAGCCAAGCTAAAGCCAAACTAAAGGCAAACTAAAGCCAAGTTAAAGCCAAGCTAAAGCTAAGTTAAAGCCAAGCTAAAGCCAAGCTAAAGCCAAGCTAAAGCCAAGCTAAGGCCAAGCTCAAGCCAAGCTCAATCCTAGTCAAGATAAATCCAAGATAAAGCCAAGCTAAAGCCAAGATAAAGCCAAGATAAAGCCAAGCTCAAGCCAAGCTAAAGCCAAACTAATGCCAAGCTAAAGCAGAGCTAAGCCAAGTTCAAGCCAAGCTAAAGGCAAACAAAAGTCAAGCTCAAGCCAAGCTAAAGCCAAGCTAAAGCCCTCCTAAAGTCAAGATAAAGCCAAGCTAAAGCCAAGCTAAAGCCAAACTAAAGCCAAACTAAAGCCAAGCTAAAGCCAAGCTAAAGCCAAACTAAAGCCAAACTAAAGCCAAGCAAAAGCCCTCCTAAAGTCAAGATAAATCGAAGATAAAGCCAAGCTAAAGCCTTGGCTAAGCCAAATGCTAATGTTTCGGTAAATTCGAGGTAATACAATTAGAGCATTCGTTATTTTCAGACAGTTAGAAATCACAACAATCACGGAGAAAAAAAATGTAGTAGAATCAACCAAATTCTGCTTCAAATCAACAATATTTTTGCATTGATTTATGAATAATAATGTTTTTGGTTGATACAACCACAAATAGGGTTGAATCAACCATATGCGATAGTTGATTCAGCTCTCGTATATATTTGTTTCAACCATGCTTTTCAGCTGTCACTGTCAAATAATACATCAGAAAACAACAATATTCATGGTTGTTTTTACTTTCGAAAATGCTGCGAAACTACTTTATCGACACTACGATGACATCAACAAAAAATTGCGACAGAAATAGAATCGAACTATTTCCATGGGGTGAGAGTCATACACCTTACCTCTGCCTCTGCTCCATGCTTACTTCTTGTATGGAATGATTTATATTGATCAGTTTCAGTGGCGCCGGTAGTGGGTGGGATAAGTAGGACATGTCCTACGCATGATTTGCCTGGGTGGGACAGTCAAAGCATTGTCCTACCCATGATTATGGTAGAAACATATGAAGTCATTGACTGGCCAGAATCTGTGCGTTATCAAATGGTGATTTCAAAGTTAATCGGAGTCATATAATAATCATAGACGTTTCTGAAATTCTAAAGGAATAGAGTTTGTTTGAAAGATTGTTTTTCAGGACTTTAGACGCTTCATAATCCCGATAGTGCTCAGGATGTCTCAAGCAAGGATGTTTTCGAGCAATCTGTGCTCGATGATTTAATAATTTGTTAATAACTCATACCACAGGCTAAATTCCTAAATGTGTTGTACGCTGGACTTTTAGCGTAGAGGTTCTTTTTATACCTGAACGAATCCTACTGTTATACCTTCCACACTAACAGCTCCAAAACCTCCCGTGGCAACTATGAGAGGTCGTAGAGTTCTCTGTACCTATGTGGTAACAGATGCAGTTCTTTTTGGAAACGGATGGAAGTGATGCTACTCTCATACCAAAGTTTAGGCTTGTAACACCCATGAATTTGTACGAATCGATTAGATCGAAAGCTTAAGCCAGAAATCGAACTAAATCGACTTTTCCAATTTGTCTTACCCAAGACTCGTAACGTGGATGCGCCTCTGATCAGTTTTATGCAGTTTTTCCATAGTACGAAATGGTTGTCACTAGAACGATATTTCTTTTGTTTCAATCATGCGATGCAGGATTGAAACACCAATAATGTTCCATTGAACTAAGCAGTGAATCAGCGTTGAAACAACCATTTTGAATATTGAAACAACTATATCCACGTTGTTTGATGCAACAATCGAAACAACAATGCAACAATGAAACAACAAGTTGTTTCAATCGTACAAGATTCTTCTGCGTGATGTTGCTTTTTCTGCATCTTTTTTTCCCTACACACTTAAATCATTTCACAGATTTCGGTGAATTTTGCTTCAATTCACCGAAATCTCAACAGTAGAATTGTTCGGTAATTATGTATTTTACAAAATTTTCTGCGATTTTTTCTTTGTTCAACTGCACCGAAAATCTGTCTATTTATTCACCGAACAATTCTGCTGTTGAGATTTCGGTGTAATTTCACAGAAATCTGCGATTTTTTTAAAGTGCGTAGTTTGAATACTAATCAGTTTCTATTCTCTCATTATTTCGGTAACAATAAGCAAAAGCAAGTTTAATTTTCGAAATGAGGATGTTTTGAACAATCAGTATGCAAATAGTTGTCAAAAGACATCTAGTGGAGGATATGTGAACTAATATTTTTCTTAGCAGGAAATTTTAGTTTTTTCTTTCTCTTCAGTCTATCGGAATGCGGTATGAAGAGAAGAATTTTTTGGAAAAAGAAAGAGAATTTATAAATCTCTTTTTATAAAGAAGTTTTTTCTTGAGTCTCGGGAATTCGGCTGCTGAAATATTTTTAATTTACCAATAACAAAAAAGAAACAAATCTGAGCATCAAAACAATCACACAAATATTAAACAATGCTCACTAAGATTGGAAAGAAAAAAAAATCCAAAACTAGAATCTATTTTTATAAATTCATGCTGAAATAATAAGTTCGCTTTCGATTGATTCAAAATCCTATATGTAGTACGGACTTATGGGGGAAGAAAAAAAAAGTTGAATGCTAAAATAGATGGATCTTACAGGTGGAGTTTATCGCTCAATCCAACTGAGCTGTTTTTCGCCATTATTACCCACAGGATTGAAAACGGGATGTTCAGTGGCAACTCTAGGTAGGTTGTTGGATGATGATTCCATTTGGTTTGATTCTGATTAATTCCACGTTTACCAGAACTTTTAGTTTGAAAGCGCGCCAGACAGAAGAAACAACAATCAATATGAAACTGGTGATTTTTTCGAGGTTCCAGTTTTGTTTGTTATGAACAATTTTCGGTACCCAGTAATGAAATCATCGCTCCAGTACGTATTCTACTGATGCACCTTTAGAAGTTAAGCACTGCTGTCATAGCAACATTTTCGAAAGTTGTTTTTTCTTCAAACATAAACAACCTTAAAAAAATGGAAGCTGATGGAAGTTCGCAAAAATAATGGACACAATCTTTTCAAAATTTCTTTGGTTGAATAAATTTTAACAAACTATCTGTACGCCACAAGGAAAGCTCCGTCGAGTAATTATTTTAATATCTTTCAGCAACATAAAGGAATTAAAAAAATACTTGGAATTTTCTTAGAATTTTCTGCATAGCTCTTTAAGAAGTTTTTAATGGAAAAGGAATAGAAAGAATTCTTATAACAGTTCGAGAAAGCATTCATATGCATCCGGAGTAACACCCACAACGAATTCCTTACGATTTTATACGATATACATACCCTCATTGGAAGTTCATTTTGCATCAACAATCTTTTATTACAGCAAACAAGATTCGAAATTTATGTCTATGTAAATAGGGGACCATGAAGCATTATGAACACCCGGGGCAGATTGGACACTACCAATACTCTTGTTAATTTACGTTTTTTGCATCAATGCAATGAAACGTACTACGAAATTCTTCCATAATCAACTAGTTTGTTACGTAGAGTCCATTAAAAACGCTTACATTGGAAAACATTAATTTTTTTAAATTTTAACTTCCAAAAGCTTAACTTTGCCATGTGTACAAGCAACAGCAACATTCAATCATAATTATGATTATTCACATCGGTCTGATATGCTTTTATGATAAGCTTTCTTGATTTTTACCATATTTCAAACAGTTTTTGAATGTATTCACCTGATTGGATGAATTGAGAAACGGAAAAATTATATTTTTGCAATTAAATAAAACTGTAAACTATTTGAAGAAAGCTGAAGAATTTACTCCTTCCTACGTACGTTAAAAATCTCACGCACACTTCATATGAATTGCCTAGGATGCCCGAAGAGTGTTCGGTTGTCGCATAGTCAGATATCGTCCTGTCGTATCTACCAAAGATCAACGTATTGCTTCAATTAAATAATTAAGAAATGCTTGATATGGTCAATCTGTAACCATACCAGTAGCTACGTGCATGAATGTAAACACACAAACATGAGTATGAAATCGGGTACCAACATCATCACGGTTAATGAATGTTAGCCAAAATGTTAAATACGTTAACCGTTTGATTATTCTTTGCCACCACCGGAACACCGTTTATCGAAATCGTAAGCTTTGATGTTTATGGTTTGTTTGGCCTTTATCTATGAGAAACTAATTTTTTAGGATTTACAATGACTATCTCTGTCATCTTAGGGCCTACAGTAAGTTTCGGTTTTCTTTGACTTTTTCCCTATGATTATTTATTAGATATACGATTTTAGATATGCTCTCCCTGCCTAAAACAAAACATACCGGAGTAGTCGCATTGTAATGATGTCGCAATCGGATTTGTAGAAATACAGATGACCTTTGCATTCTTCACCCAGAGACTGCAATACTTGCTCTGACTCTCCAGTGCCGCCAGGATGTACTGTTACCGGTGGGTATCCGCAGTGTAAACCCTTTGACGTAGTCATGACTTGACAACTGTGTTGGAGTTTCTTGGTGTTGAGGTGTAGCTTGGTGAATTGAGGATGTAGCCAAAATCGACGATTTCTTCTATAATCTAACCGGCCATTTTCTTCTTTCAGTGGTTTATAATGACGGATACTAGGCAGAAACAAAAACCGTGTCCGCTCACAAGCGTACTACACTTCGATCTCCACGACTAAGAAGATTGACAGCTCATTGATAATAACGTGAGATATAAACTGCACCAAACCCAACTGCAAATTTAAGACTAGCTAGGAGATGCTTTCGCATCACTGAATTGTCCAGCAGCTAATTAACAAACTCAACTCATTGGGGATCACATTGGCTTGGTCAAACGGATCAATACTAGACGGACGTTTCATGTGACGGCTATCGGATCAAAACCCATTGTGTCTCCATAGGTATAGTGAATCTTTGATTCATGTTCCCATATAATTTTGTCATCTCTCACTAGGGACAAGGCAGGTATTTTCGTCTGTTCGTCATAGTCTCGAAAACCAATAAAAGAGACGCTTTTTTGTAAAACTCATACGTGCCAAATCGTACGCTCAGGAGAAACGTTCTGCTATAGTGGAGTTCTAGCAAATGTACGTTGCTTTCGTTGGTTTTAGCCCCTACGACGATGGACGGAAATACCTGCCGTGTCCCTATTTATTATTTGAGCTTCATTTTAATGTTCGAAGCAATAGAGTGGTTTCATTGAACTTCTGTATTTCTCATTTTAGCATTTTATAAATTCCTCAAACATGCTTCACTTTTGATTTTGAGACACTTCAACGTGTCTGCATGGCCTGATATTATCAAAATTATCATAAAAACGTCTTTGTTACCTGCGTAGATCATTCAATTTGTAATTCCGTACCTGTAACGAGAAAAGAAAAACATTTAGTAAGCATTCTAGGAAGGATTTTGGTATTTGTACGCAATTTGTTGCGATGGGTGATCGTGACAGTTTTGACATTTTTGTTACAAGTTTTAAAACCAATGAATGTCATATGGTCATATGGGATTCATTGTAAAATGCTCACCTCACCACTACTTGGTTTTTTTGACAGATCATTTATATCAAAATAACTTTTAAAAGATTGATGGGTGGAAATGAAAGATGATCCTCAACATAAACAACGAAAAAAGATTCTCCCTTGGTCAGAAAAACGCTTGTTTTAGTCTCATTGAAACTAAAAGTTGAAATTCTGAATACATTCATTTCAATATTTATTTGGTGGAATTTCAGTCAAATAGTTTTCCTTGGAATTATTTTTTAATTCTCGTTCACATTCACAATTTCACTACTTTTTGTGTATCTTAAAAGATAAATGTATTCTATCCTTAAATATGAGGTCACCGTCTAGTCGTTTAGTGTCTCATGTTTGATTCGATTGGAGGTAACTATAATTCAAGCCCACTAACACAATCCAAGTTGTGAAAGAATTGTCCAATTTCATGTTTTTGAAAATCACATCTTGCATGCAATTCACGTCCACCCAAATGAGCCGCTTTCGGCGAGTCCAATCTAAGCAGATTGCACCCAAACTGCCAACCATATTGCACCACAACCAACGGTTGCCATCAAAAACAACCCACAGCCGGCATTTGGCATCGCTGAAACATCGCTTCTTTCCTTGCAAATTGGCCGCTCAGCAAATTGCGCCCTCTGCTGCAGCCCTGCCACACGAAGCCCCTCGGGTCAAATCTGATTATTTACGCCTCATTATTATCCACCTCTTGTAGGCGCACTTCCATCGACAAAGCGAGATGAAAATTGGCCGCAAGTTCTGCGCCCCCCGCGGCATCGTCTCTAATGGAGTCGCGCTCGTTCGTGCTCGTGGCTCATTATGATTGCGAAACAATCAATTTTGATAAATTGAATTCTGTGCATTCATTCAATCTATACCGAAGAAGACGAACGACGACGACGACTGCAATGCATCCCTCAGATCCCGCACCACTTGGGGATGGACGCTCATTCCATTAAGGGTCTCAATGCAGCAAGAATACAATCGGATCGCATTATGCATCGTAAAGATCTTAGAACGGGCCCCGATGAATATCGCCAAGAACCCTTCGCTGCGAATCGGATCGGAGAAGAACAATAGAATCATTCTAGTTCCCGCCAACAACCAACCGATGGACTCGAAACGATTCGAAAAACCTCAAGTTGCGCAAGAATGGCACTTCTCGGCTAGCAGCCGTCGCACGGTGGGATTTGTTGTATGTAGTTGAACCATAGGCTAGAAATCGATCATCTCAGAAAAAATAGTTCATGAAGTAAGAGCTCTATTAGTCAATTTCTTGAATAAAAATTTAAATTGAATAAAGTGAACAATTAAAATGAAAGTAAATTGAAACATTAAATATTGAAGACCAGTAAAATTAAATTTTTAAAGCAACTGATTCTACAGAAATCTCCCAAAGTGCAGCACCACCTCACTATCCTGATCCGCAAGCCATCGTAAACGGAAAGAACCTTTCGCAAATCTTGTCGCTGCGAGGGGGTACCGATTTGTAATCAAGAAGACTTCTCAGTAGAAGAAGAGGTGCGATTGAGACATCCCCATTGATTGTCTCTCGCTAGCGTTTCGGAGTCGGATGCTGAAGGGGCAACTACACTCTATGGATTAGATGTTTTTTTTCTTCTCTGGTTGGTGGGAGACTTCGGCTCACAAATGGCGCAATTTGACCCTCGGGGGCATCATCGACTGGTTTCGCGGATTAGGAGACCATGAGAATTGGCACGGAACGAGATGATCCATTGCCAGACGGTTTTGGATGGTGGTTAAATTGCTTTATGGCTTCGCAGGAGCTGGTCGTCAACGGTTCGGATCTGAGACGTTCGGATAAGAGCGATATTGTGATGTGCTGCAATGTTGATGTTTATTACTTAAACATAATAGATTTCAAATGAGTAGATAACTGAAACCATTCAATTAATGTGATTTTAAATCATTGATACATTTTACAGTATTACCATTGCCTTTGGCCATTGGCGAATTTCAATTTTAATTTCTCTACTACTTTTGACAGATTTTTTTCTCATACATAATCACCAGCAAGCAGAATAAAGATTAATCTTAATTTCTTCTGGAATATTAGTGTACTTGATGCTAATGCTCATCACATCATCTGGAGGAGCACGGATATCAATCTGAGAGGCTTCAGCTTGATGGGATACTTAAGTAGTACCGAACTTGGTTTACTTATCATAGGTAATCGCACAACCTTTATGATATACATATAAAGCAAAGGTGTTAGACATAACCCTTTGCTCCAATAGAATCAGTAACGAGTAGACGAAGATCTATATCTGACCATCGCTACATCTACTTTGATCATTTGAATGTTACTTCGCAGACCTTGCGTTTTAAAAATCCTGGGATCTTTATACAGAGTTGCTCTGTACCAAATTTCATGGATGGATATCTACCTTCCATAGAAACTTCTACCGAGTTGGATGATACAGTTGATACTACAATGTTGCACATCGTGGAAGCTTTCGAAGAAGCTTGCCCTTTGCGTTCTGTAAAAACCTCAAGAAGTACCCCGTGGCTAAGCTCAGGAAGCAGTGTAGAAGAAGTTGGAATAGACGTCATTCAGCAGGGACGGATTCTTTCAAGTTGACTCGGAAAGCTTACACGAAGGCTCTACGATCTGCTGAGCGATCCGTCTAGAAAAACCTTTGTGCAAATGTTTCCAATTTGAGTGAAACCAGTTGATTGAATAAAATTCTTGCGAGATCCAAGGATTTCCAAGTTGGCGAAATTCTCAAGCCAAATGGTGACTACACTTCTCCCGATGAAGAATCGTTAGAGCACTTATTCGATTCGCACTTCCCTGGATGTGTGATATAACATCTTCAGATGTTCCTGATGTCTTTTCATGTAGCTATGGGTCATGGGCTAAAGCACATAGAGCATTACTTATGAATCGGTCCAATAGGCACTTAACAGTTTTGCTCCTTACAAATCTCCAGGGAAGGATGAGATTTATCCCGTTCTACTTCAGAGAGGTTTTGAGCATATGAAACATGTTTTGAAAAAATAATTAGTGTGCAGTTTTGCTACTGGATATATTTTCATATCCTGGCGGGATGTCGCTGTAAAGTTTATCCCAAAAAGAGGACGTGCTTCGTATGAAGAAGCGAATAGTTTTAGACCCATCAGTCTGACCTCATTTCTTCTAAAATGCTTAGAACGTATTATCGATTATCAAATTCATTATGATTGTTTGGCAAACATGCATCTTTATGTTAATCAACATGCTTACCAATTTAAAAAGTCCACCGTGAGTCTTCTACACAAGGTTGTCTACGATATCGAGAAAGCATTCGCTCAAAAGCAATCGTGCTTGAATGTGCTTTTCACAACGTGTCTTTCGATGTAATATCGGAAGCCGCACATTGTCATGTTCTATCCAATATAATAACCAAATGGATTCACTAGATGCTTAAAAATCGACATCTCTACTCGACAATACGTCAAGCAGCGATTAGCTTAGCTTAGACTGACTGTACATATCAATGGTTGCTAGTCCGTGATTGATCAGAACTGGTACAAATTGCACTACGATCCAAGTGAATAGTGGTTGGGATTTGCCATCTATTCCCGAAGTGCACGTTTCAACAGCTCGCAAATGTTGCTCAATAACGGCGCCGGCAAGTCCCTAACAGTCTGTTGGGAAAGGGAGGGAATTTTAGTGTGTGGTTATTGTTGCTACTAGAGACCGAGAATACCTCTGCATCTCCACAATTACCACGGAAAGGAAGTTGTGTTATTTGGGCGGGGTAGTCAGTAACATAGAACGGAATGCACCATGGAAAGTGATGTGACTGCAACTTCGACACAACAGTATTAGCATTTCCTTAGTTTGTTCAATTGCTCAAAGTGAGCGATTGTTTATTTGAATTCTGGATTAGGTGCTCGCGTCATCATTTCTTTAACGTAAGGAAAGTAAGAAAGAAACGGGAATAAAATTATAAATAAAGTAATATTTACGGCTGCTAAACCACATTGATAGCAATCGGAAAGCTAATGTGAATTAGCAACTCTTATTTTATCTCTATTTGAGGTTGAATAAGAATGTTCAGCCAGACATATTTTGTTAATTTACGTTTATTTTACATGTGTTTATGTTGCATTACTTTCGCGCGCGTTTGTGGTACAGTTGCCGTGACCAGTATACCATAATCTGGATTTTACTGGTATTAATTATGACGTGCCGGTTGGCATTCGTGTTGGGCTTGTGCCTGGCCTGGCACACAATTCGTGTTGGGCTTGTGCGCCTGGTCAGTCTACATAAAATCGTACATGGTGCAAAAAATACAAGATGCTAAATTGGAGACGGTATACATACATGTTGTGTGGAGACACACTACACACGACACCATATACGTTCATGTGTTTTCTGGGTGTGATAGGCCCTGTTTATAGACACATGCAGCTTTTTGTAGAGGTGTAACAGAGCCCGCTGTCAAACGCCCCTTAACTCGCAGTGGCCGTGGGAAGGGGTCGTAAAGCCATTGGACATAGTCCCTGCTGCCCCTTCGACATTACGTCAAGCAGCGATTAGAAAATTAAGTGTCTGCGGATGCCCTCAAGGGAAAGTATTAACTCCACTTTTGTGGAACCTCGTTGCAGATATTCTATTGAGATTACTCCTACTTACCTACCTTACCTTACCTACTTTTCCTACCAGTGTATTTGCCGACGACTACCTAACATTGATAGTGGGCTTGTGCATTACTACCTTATTCGACCTGATGCAAAACGCTCTTCAGGTAGTTGGAGGTTGGTGTCGCCAATATGGCTTTTCGGTTAATCCGAATAAAACATCTATTGTTTCGAACTCCCACGGCTGCTCTTGCAGTTCTTTTCGACGTGGCCCCACTACACATACATCTCAAACAAGAAGCATTTTCTTGTACTTAACGATTATGGGTAATCGGTTTTATGGAAGAGAATCATGTAAACCGCAGTTCTACGCACACCTCGTTGTTACCACTTATGGTCAATTGGGACAAAATATTCATTGCTCCAAGGGATCTCACACACGTTAGTAGTTTTCCTTATAGTACATTTTCAACACAATTCCCCTCGCGGGATGAGTGGACATCTGGCTATTTGGAGAAAAGTATGTCCGACAGGGAAGTTCAAATTTCAAAATTGTTCGAAAATTCCAACTCCCATATGTCTATTAGCATCATTTTGATAATATTGGAGTCCTGGCAAAATTTCAAGCAATTCGATGGCCATTTAAGGGTGGCGCGAAGTCAATTTATATTTATATGGAAATTTGTACGGGAAAAACTTAAAATTCATTCAAGTCTCCCCACAACTGTCAAATCGTGATGAATTCAAATAAACATCCCCAACCTTCCTTTTTGGAACCTATATAAATGAGAGCTCCGGATAACACATTAGTTATGAGTGGATTGAAAGGTTCTATTGACGGTGTAAATATGAGATAAATGGCTAAAATGGTGTAATTAGCCTCAACGTAGCAGTGGAAATATAAATCAAAATTAATGAGTTACCCACTGGTTGAGCTCAAATAGATTCCAAAAATGGATGTTTATTTGAATTCATCACGATATAAGAGTTGTAGGGGGATTGTAGGTGGACATCACGATATAAGAGTTGTAGGGGCCCTCCTTAGCCGTGCGGTAAGACGCGCTGTTACAAAGCAAGACCATGCTGAGGGTGGCTGGGTTCAATTCCCGGTGCCGGTCTAGGCAATTTTCGGATTGGAAATTGTCTCGACTTCCCTGGGCATAAAAGTATCATCGTGCTAGCCTCATGATATACGAATGCAAAAATGGTAATCTGACTTAGAAACAGCCCTGCCGTCCTTCTTAGTCACACTTGGTCGACAACTAAGAAGCTTTGCCCAAATCCAAAAATTTCTATTAGTCTCTTTAGGCTATATGTGTGCATGTGACCGTGTATGTGTGTACAAAAAATAGTGTGCCGTACGGCCGAACACCTTTACAGTCTCTTTAAAATGCTCCCACAGGTGCGAATTCGCACTGCTGCCGCCCACATGGGTCTCAATGATGCACTGTTGGTTACTATCAACCCCCCCAAAGCCAACCTTTTGCGCTCCCGCAGGTGCGGATTCGCACTGCTGCCGCCCTCATGGGTCTCAATGATGCACTGTTGGTTACTATCAACCCCCCCCCCCCAAAGCCAACCTTTTGCGCTCCCGCATGTGCGGATTCGCACTGCTGCCGCCCACATGGGTCTCAATGATGCACTGTTGGTTACTATCAACCCCCCCAAAGCCAACATTTTGCACTCCCGCAGGTGCGGATTCGCACTGCTGCCGCCCACATGGGTCTCAATGATGCACTGTTGGTTACTATCAACCCCCCCAAAGCCAACATTTTGCACTCCCGCAGGTGCGGATTCGCACTGCTGCCGCCCTCATGGGTCTCAATGATCCACTGTTGGTTACTATCAACCCCCCCAAAGCCAACATTTTGCGCTCCCGCAGGTGCGGATTCGCACTGCTGCCGCCCACATGGGTCTCAATGATGCACTGTTGGTTACTATCAACCCCCCCAAAAGCCAACCTTTTGCGCTCCTGCAGGTGCGGATTCGCACTGCTGCCGCCCACATGGGTCTCAATGATGCACTGTTGGTTACTATCAACCCCCCCAAAGCCAACATTTTGCGCTCCCGCAGGTGCGGATTCGCACTGCTGCCGCCCTCATGGGTCTCAATGATGCACTGTTGGTTACTATCAACCCCCCCAAAGCCAACATTTTGCGCTCCCGCAGGTGCGGATTCGCACTGCTGCCGCCCACATGGGTCTCAATGATGCACTGTTGGTTACTATCAACCCCCCCAAAGCCAACATTTTGCGCTCCCGCAGGTGCGGATTCGCTATACCAGCACCCAGACTGGTCCCAGTTTCGTATTGGAAGTATTGATTTGTTCCCCTAAAATCCCATTTTCACACCGCATGAAAAAATAGTTTATTTTGGGATACTTGGGTCATTTTAGAAACCTCGCTGTTAATAACTGTGGAAGTGCTCAATGAACACTAAACTGCGAGGCGGCTCTGTCCCAGTGTGGGGATGTAATGTCAAGAAGAAGAAGAAGAAGAAGGGGGATTTGAATTAATTTTAAATTTTTCTCATACAAATTTCCATATAAACATAAATTGATTTCGCGCCACCCCTAAATGGCCACCGAATTGCTTGAAATTTTGCCAGGACTCCAATATAACTACCGAAACCTGTACCTTCAGAGTATTCTGTAGTTCATAACCCGTTGGGGTAAGGAGCTATGAGCTTTTGTACGTTGTATCCCCTTTTCAAGGTTCCCTTTCCCAAACTTCCGTTTCCTCCCATCCATATTCCTTTTTATCACTTCCTTTGCTGTCAGGTGTGTGATGAAAAAGGCTGTGAAGCCCTAGTAAAATTTTGCTTCAAATTTGGTTTTATAACACTTTTGTACAGTAAATTATAGTCTTCAGGACCGTTATAAAACTAAAAATGTTACTTGGCAGGCGATGGCACAAATCTCCTAAATTTAGGTAAACGTGCCCCTGTTGCCGAAGTTCTGATACCTGAACTGTGGTGTTAGTGGGGTTTGTTGAAGTGCAGTAGCCTGCCAATATATTTTTCTGAAAGTTTTTAGGTCATCCACGGGAGAATCTTTTGAATCCGGAAAAATCTAAAGACTCCAGGTACCAATTATCAGAACGTCGGATTGGAAGTTTCACAAGAAGAATTTTTACGGCAACTTTTTCCTAATCTCTTTGGAAAATTCTTCAGAATTTGTTAAGAGTCGTATGACCTAAAGTTATTTGGCGGAAAATCATTTGCCTGAAAGCGGTTTGCGGTCGAAAGGAACAACTGGTCCTTTGGTCGAAAAAGTCATTTGCTCTAGAAGGTCATTTGTCCGACATGGTCGTTTGGCCTAAAAGGTCGTTTGGCCAAAAAAATCGTTTGTTGGAAAGTGAAATGCCATTAGGCCGGATGGATGGTAATATGTAGACCCGTGCGGCCAAATAGCCCCTTCTTCAAACCGATCATTTCAGCCAATCGACATTTTCGACCAAAGAACTAACTCCTTCGACTAATTGACCATTTTGGCCAAATGTTTGGACCGACCTTCGGTCAAATTACGGCAAAACATACTTTTGCATATAAACAATAAAGACGGATCCTTAAAAAAACGAAAATCGATCCATAAATAACTTCTGAATGTTCCATAAAACGCTAACATAAATCCATAAAATAGTTCAGGAGATCCCATAAAGAATATTTTTTCGATCCATAACTAAACTAAAATTTAGCAATTAATGGGGAAATATGTTCCATAAACATGGTCAAGAAAAACAATACAATTCCTGCTATTTTACCATGAACGTATGACAAATGATCCATAAATCTTTGGAAAATGATCAATAAAAAACTATATTTTCAAATTTGCGCATTTTTTTATCGTAATGATGATCCATAATTTCAGTAATATGATCCATAATTTTAGTCATATGATCCATAACTCTGGCCATTTGATCCATAGCTTTGTTCAAATAATCCATAGTTTTGGTGATATGATCCATGAATTTTGGCAAATGATCCATAGATTTTATAAAATGTGTGGATCAATTAATATAGTTTCATTGGCCTTCTTTCCAAGCATTACGGATCATATAAACAAAATTATGGATCATATGACCAAAATTATGGATCATATTACTGAAATTATGGATCATCATCAGGATAAAAATTTGCGCAAATTTGAAATTTTATGGATCAAAATATAGTTTTTATGGATCATTTTTCAAAGATTTATGGATCATAAAATTATTTTTTATGGAATCTCCCGAACTATTTTATGGATTTATGGTATCGTTTTATGGAACATTCAGATGTTAGTTACGGATCGTTTTTCATTCTTTTATGGGTCGTTTTTGCACATTGAACGGTGCAAAGTAAGGGCTGCCTCAAATTAACAATTATGCCGGAATGTACCTTAGCCATATATCGCTTTCGGTTAAATTACCTTTTTTGTCCAACCATTTTCGACCGAATAACAGTAGCGCCAATTCAGATAAACGGCATTCATTCTCCGCCGTATGCCAAAATGGCCAAATGACGTTTTCGACCAGACAGGTTTTATTCTAATGGTTTGTTCGGCCAAATGACATATTCGGAAAAAACAACATTCAGCCTTGTGCTTTGGCCAAACGGCCTTTCCTGTCATTTGGCCGAAAGCCATTTGTTTGATTGCAGCTTGAACGAAAACACCAAACAAGCCAAAAGTCATTTAGCCGACGAAAAGGTTATTAGGAAAATGTCATTTCGCTAAAAGCAACATAGCGCCAAAAGGAACATACGAACAAACTGATAATTTAGCCGAACTGTTGTTTGCCTTATTATAGTGATCCTCAAAGTGCGGTCCTTCAAGCCTTTTCCTGCGGCCCATGAAGGTTTTCTGAGAAAACACTACGTGTGGCCCATTGATAAACATTATATGACACGAAAAGCTTTTAATCATTCCCAATATCTCGATGTACTCGGGAGCCTGTCAAGTTTACATCAAAAGCAAATTTGTATTCAATCGCAGATTCAAGGGAACTCAAGATTAAACTACAGGTAAAAATAATGTTGTCATACATTGCTTCGCAACAAGATTTTTTTTATTTCTCAAAATAAGCTAGGTTATGAAGAAATTAAACTGAAATTTGGTGGATTACCTTCAGAAACTACCCGATCAGCAATGCATAACAAAATTATAACCCAATTCCATCAATGGTTGTTATTTAACACAACGTGTGTTATAACTAGATAATTCGATAAAAATGTGTCTTCGGCCAGTTTTATTTCTTATCAAAATTATAACACAATGGTTATGTATATTTCCACAAACAAAATTGCCTACATTTTTTGTAGATATTGGAAGAAAGCGGCGGTAATCACCTCCAGTATAACTTGAATTTATGGAAAAATATATAGAGCTCTTTTGCTCTTTATGTTCGATATTAATAGCTAGTAGGGGTAGCGGGGGTAAAGTGGGTAACGGCTTGTTTATCCCCTGTTTATGGATTTCTCGTATTATTTTCCATGCTACATCATAAATTAAGCACTTCATGCTCTCCGAGCTATTTCAAATAATGAAATATCTATTTAACAGCTAGATTTTAACAAAATTCTGCGCGCTTTCGCAAAATACTAGTTTGATGTTATTTTGGCACTGTTGCATTTAAGCAATGAAAACTCTGATTTAGTAGTTCTAAACTAAATATCGTTCACATCGTTCATTTTGCTTTTTATGAAGAACTGGTTGATGGAAGATAGTTTTTTTTAAACTTTTTTCTTAGTTTAGGTGTTATTTGAAAAACATGTAGCTGTGAAATGGAGATAAACTAGCTAAAATTTCAACCTTAATTGGTTCGGTTGACAGAGGGATCATCAATCAAGCGGTGAAAAAGGGGGATCTGGTCATTTACACTCCACACACATATTTTCGTACAATTTCGACAGTCCTGAGCGAATATTTCCATACCACAGACCTCGTTCATGCCCTCAAATAATCCGGAATATCTCCTGAGGCCAGAGAATGATTTTTAACCCGGTTTTCAAAACTAGATGAATTTCCTGCCGAACCATGCCAAAATCAAAAGAACCTGGTAATATTTCACTGAGCAATGGTCAATTGAATATTGAAAAAAAAAATCCCGCACTATCATTTTGACCAAGCCCGGTACGTCTGCTTGTCTGTGATAAAACGAAGGGTTCATACCTGTCAGGTAACATTTTGAATATTATTAAGAATATGTATTTGGTTTAAAATATTTTGATCAACTTATTTGCTTCATTTACAATATTGTTCACTTTACCCCACCCAAAACAAAATTGAACTATTTTGGACTAATTTAAAATGTTGAAAATAACATATTTAAATATTTTTTTTTAAATCTTTTTCACAACAGGCTATGTTAATCAATAAGATAAGCTTTTACACACCTGCATTGAACAATGCAATTTCTTGATAGCCACTTGATAAACAGCAGCAATTCTTAGGGTGTCCAATTTATTCCCACCACCCCTACAAAGTTAATTGCTTACATTATGGATGGAAATCCGTCGTTGTTGCGTACCAGATTTTTATACGTGATGTAGGCAATTACCTTGAAAGTAGATTTTGTTTAACAGGATAATTATATCAACGTTTGTTATAATGTTGATATGAAGGTATCGACCTCTGATTTATTTGTGTTACGGCTAGAGGGATTCATATATTTTTTGTTAATTTAACAACTAACCAGCCAAATATATAACATATTTTGTTACAATTTTATTCCGAAATAAATACAGGGGTTAAACAAAAAGGTTGAGATAGGCAAAATTTTGTTGATATTACAATCAGCATAACTTTGCCTAGAAAAATCCGATTTTGATAAAACCGGGACCATCGGACGCGGAAACTCTTCTTATATACTGTTCCTATGCAGAATCTCAGATTGGCCATTGGCCACCGGAGATGTTCCGGATTTTCCGATGGTATGTTCAAAATGCATTTTTTGTACTGCTTGTCATTTTTTGTGACGTTTACTTTCATCATGTTTTATGTTTTTCCCATAAACTAGAACTAATATGCTGACCAATCCTGGCTGTAGATCGAGAATCCATAAAAATTACGCAGAGATATGGCCATTTCCGTAAAAACGGTTCCAGGAACATAATGAAATGGTTACAGATCGGAATAATGCAAATATGGGTATCTATCTTTATGGCTTTGCGAGAAGATGATCACATAAACATTTTCAAAATAATAGTGTCCACTGCCACCCTTATAGCAGGTTCCATGGACCTTCCTGGAGGGCTCGGTTCTGGCTCCATCTAGAACCATGCATATATCGGTGTCAAAATTCATGTTTTCACAAGACGATGAACATAGGATCTATATTAAAGATACATTTTGAGGACTGTAAGACTGTTTGGCTAATTTGTAACAGGTTCCGGGTGTTCTGTAAAAGTGACATTTGTTTGGGATGTATGGCCAATTCCGCATCGTTTTCACGAAAATGGCCATATCTCTGCGTATACTTAACGGATTTTCGATCTGCAGCCAGCATTGGTCAGCATATTAGTTCTAGTTTTTGGAGAAAGCATGAAACATGACGACAGTAAACGTCAGATAAAATGACAAGCAGAAGAAAAAATGCATTTTTAACATACCCTTGAAAAACCCGAAACATCTCCGGTGGCCGGGGCCCTCCTTAGCCGTGTGGTAAGACGCGCGGCTACAAAGCAAGACCATGCTGAGGGTGGCTGGGTTCGATTCCCGGTGCCGGTCTAGGCAATATTCGGATTGGAAATTGTCTCGACTTCCCTGGGCATAAAAGTATCATTGTGTTAGCCTCATGATATACGAATGCAAAAATGGTAACCTGGCTTAGAAACCTCGCAGTTAATAACTGTGGAAGTGCTTAATGAACACTAAGCTGCGAGGCGGCTCTGTCCCAGTGTGGGGACGTAATGCCAATAAGAAGAAGAAGAAGAAGATCTCCGGTGGCCAAGGGACTATCTCAGGTTTTTCATGGGAACAGCACACTAGAAGAGTTTCCGCGTCCGATGGTCCCGGTTTCATCAAAATCGGATCACTCTACGCAATGTTCTGCTGATTTGAACTTCGACAAAATTTCGCCTATCTCAACCTTTTTGTCTAACCCCTGTAACTCCTCTTGTTAAAATTTTGTTATGCATTGCTGATCGGGTACATTGACTATGGGTTCTGTTCAGAATACCGTTGGAATTATTTTCAGACAGAATCCTAAATGAAGTTGATTTAAAATTAAAAAAAAAAAATCCGAATTTCTACCGGAATTCTATTCAGATTCCCGAACGAATTCTTTTCGAATCTCAAACGGATTCTGTTTAGAATCCCAAAAGAAATCTGTTCAGAATTTCAGACATTTGAATCGGCATGGAGAATTGATCAGCCAACGCCGACAAATGCAAAAATGTCGGCGACGGTGTTATGCCAAAAACTTTCCACAATGGCGATGCACACCTCTACTTGAGGTAACTTTTGTAAGAACTGGCGGATGAATTTATGAATAAACTTGCGGAGAAATTCTTGGTGGAAAATCTGGACAAATTTATGGAAAAAATATTCAAAGGAATTCCTGGAGGAACTTCCTGAAGATTCTTAGAAGGAATTTTCAATGGAAAACAAAGGATTAATTTCTGAAGGAATTCGTGGTAGGATTTCTTAAGTAGTTCCTAGATAAAATTCTGGGGAAAATCACGGAGGAAAATCCTGAAGAACTCCTGGAGGAACTTCCAAAAGAATTCTTGTATGAACTTTTAAAATAAGGAATATCTAGAGGAAAATCTGGAAGAGTTTCGGAAAAACTCGAGGTAATAATTTACGAAGAACGGGCTGGAGAAAATTATAAAGGAATTGCTAGAAGAACTTCAACATGATTTTTTTTGCCTTCCTACTTTCAGCCCTTGGCTGGCTCACCTCCGATCTTCCACAGGAATTCTTGGAGGAACTACCATAGACATTCTCGTAGAAAATTTCAGAAAAAATCCTGGACAAATTTCCGAAAAAATTCTTGAAGGAACTTCCGAAGAAATTTCTGTAGGAACTTTCGAAGGAATTCATAGAGGAACTTCAAGAGGAATTCCTGAAGGAACTTTCGGATGTACTTTGGAGGATCTTCCGAAGGACGATGGAGATGGCTATACATTTAGGCTGGGAGCTAAATGGATCGGACTAGTCATCAGCACTTAAGCATATGATAGGAAGAGGCTTGGAAGAAGATAAGGTAACCCACACACCACGAATTCGTATCCGTGAAGGTAAAATCTAGGAGTTTGGAGATTTCGTGTACTAATCCCTATGTATGTCGTTGATTTTTTGAATCAGTCGGTAAAGATTTGTCCAAGTTATTTTTCCGGCCAGCGAAAAAAAACGCATCAGTTGGAAAATGCTGTGGAGCATCCATTTTGTTTCAGATTTTACCAACTTGATTGCTTGTCGATACTTGAAAATTAAGAATTTATAAAAAAAAAGTCCGATAACCCCTTTTGTTGGGCCAGACAGTATCCCATAATTGCTTTTTGTTTTTATTTTCCTGGATGAACTTCCGGAGGACTATGGAGATGGCTACATTAAGGCTGGGAGCAAAATGTATCGGGCTAGTTATCGACACGTCGAAGACGAAGTATATGATGGGTAGAGGCTTGGAAGAAGACAACGTAAGCCATTTACAACGTGTTCATATCGGTAATGGTAACATCGAGGAGTTTGAAGAACTCGTGTACTAATCCCTATCTATGTCTGTGACGATAACAATATCAAAAGTTTTACATCAGTGGAAAAATGCTGTAGAGCTACCATTTTGTTTTCAAATTTACCTACTTGGTTGGTTTTCTGTACTTATAAATCAAGAATTTATAAAAAAAGTTCCGTTAACTCCTTTCGTTGAGCCAGAAAATATCCTGTAACATGCCTTTTATTTTCGTGAGCTTACTTTAATTTTATATTAATTTTATATTATATTAATATTATTCACTTCCAACAAGATGTCTACCAACTAACAAATATTCCTTCTGTGGTTTTTGTAGAGACTCAGAGGTAAATACGTTTTTCAAACAGCAAAAAATATTCTTTCTAAATTTTTAACTGCACTGCAGGCAAGTGTCTGGCGCCGGTATCGATCATTTGAATGTTTGAGTCACTGAAACTTTCACTTTGAGTAGGTATGGTCCATGTCAGTCAGCCATTCAGTTGAGTATTTAGCAAACATTGATATTACACATATCAGATAGTCAAAGATAAGCTAAACTAATAGTCAGACAAGTCTACAAATAAAATAACTAGCTGACATAAAAGTCAACTGTAGCGATTCAGATAGTGGACAATTGTGGCACTTTGCCACATAAATCAGGTGGCTGAATAATTTTCAATATTAAAAAGTTGATCGGTTGATGAAACGTAAATAATCGATATTATTTCATGTTGCTAGATAGACTGAACAATTTTGGATGCAGAAACTAACAATTTTGTATTCGTAATAGTTATTCCTAAGAGTAAATGTAAACAAACCAGAAAAGTAAATAAACCGTGTGTTCTTGACGCTATAGTCTATCAGTTATTTCTTTAAAGTAGCTTGAAATGTGGATCACATA
The DNA here is from genome assembly GCF_024139115.2 of Armigeres subalbatus. NCBI lineage: Eukaryota > Metazoa > Arthropoda > Insecta > Diptera > Culicidae > Armigeres > Armigeres subalbatus. The sequence continues at coordinate 368,771,701 of NC_085140.1, read as the reverse complement.
GCCCTTTCCGAAGGCATCCGCTTTTTTTCTGGTAATGAATCAGCAATGCATTCATAGAAAATTGCCATCAGCAAAGCACACACCATGTGTGCCATCATTATCTGCCTATTCGTACACCGGACCAGCAGCATTTGCCGTTTAGTATCTATAGTTGCAGTCAGTAGCAGCAGTCACACACATTCGCCCGCCGAAGCCCCGCAGTCAACAACGCAAACACCGCACACCATAATAGATGCGAAATAAATAGGACAAAGTTGAATAGACCTACCCAAGGACGGACGACGACGGCGAGTGGTGACGCGGCCGCCGCTCTGTGAGTGCTTTAGCGTGGAGGTGGTGGCACAGTCAGTGGTGGAGTGCATGACAGCGAATTGCAGAAAAAAAAATCCAAGCCATGTGCGAATGTATGCGAACGGGTTCGCGGCGTGTTGATCTTTGCACCCTACGCATCGCAGCCGACGAAAGCCGCCAGCCAGCAGCGCGAGTTGGATTTGGTTCACGAAGACGACGACGACGACGACCGCGCTGTGTCGTCGATCGCGCGCAGTAGTCGTGGAAGCTCCAGTGACTGACTTACAGCAAGCGAGAAACCGGATGGCGAATCTCTCACTTGGACTTGGTATAGTGGCTTTGACGGGCAGCGGCGTCGGTTGCGACTGGGCTAACGTTGGTATGCAATAGGCAACGATGCCAGGAATGCCCGATGCAATAGCGGTACATCCTCTCCATGGCCAGCCGCTTAGAGGACAATGATGCGCTTTGAACCGGTTGCGCTTCTTGCAATGTTTTATGAACGAGTGGAAGCACCGGACAGTTATTGAGAGTCTGACCTGTATTTTCCCATACTCTATATTATGGATGATAAATTACGCAAGATAGAAATTAGATGACATAATCCATAGAGTTTAGTTTATTATATGGCACTTTCTTGATTATTAATTGGGCTGTTTCAAAGAACGCAATCATTATAGCCGTTGCGCAGTTAGCGGTCACTGATTGCACAGCGTAGGGACACGTTTGGATTTGATTTAGTTCAGGGTTTCACAAACTTTGGGAGACAAGCACATGTATTTTTTTCGGTGCAAACCTCACCTCATACATTATACATTAGTTTTCTAGTCCTTTGAATTCTCAATGATCCTTGACTGTTCTGAGAATCGAACTCACCATCTCCGGATTGGTAATCATATGCCTTTGCTTGCAAGGCTAACTAGAGAACCGAATTTGAAGTGTAATTTATCTATTTGGAAGTTTGAATATGGAAATATTTGAACTCATATTTTTGTGTTCAAAAGCCTTTAATTTTACATCCAACTTTTTCTTGTACACAATATTGAATACAAGCTCCATAGTAACGACAACCTGTAATTTAAAAAAGTGATGGAAAAATGAGTCAAATCGAACGGAGCCTTTTTGTTACATCATGTATGCTGTAACATTTTAATACTGTGTGTGTCTTCTTGTTTTTCGCAATGCTTGACAGCTTATTAGATTGAATTCGAGAAATATTTACATATACAAAAGCTAGTAGAATGCAATGGGTAATATCCCAGTCAACACAAGATCGTACACGATGCTGTTAAGGGTATGCGATAACACACTTTTTCCTGACGAAACGAAACGAAACGAAATTTGAAATGTCTATGTTGATTCGGATCGAAACGAAACGAAATATAGATTTACTTTCGAGACTTCGAAACGATACGAAATCAAGATTCATTTAATTCGAAATTTTTCGAAACGAAACGAAATTTAATTTTTTTTCCGCGGAATTTATATTAAATTGGTTTTACATTATGTACGCAATTCTGATTTCAATTTTTAGAAGTCAAATAACTGTTTTGCGACCAGTAGAGTTATAATAACAGAAAGAAATTCATCGTGGAGCGTGTGCTCCCGAATATGATCAATTTTATATCAGTAAGTATACAAAATATAGAAATTGTGGGATTTTTCATATACGGATTTAAATTTCGTTTAAAACCTTAGTTCACTTAAGAAATATGTAATTATGCTGAAGCATACTTCATATTGCCTTGTCAGCATAGTTTTATAGTATTGAGCTAAGTAAAAATTAGAAAATGAATGCTTAGATTTATTTTTTTATTTAGTGGCATACTCAATTATGTATCCACATCTGCCAGGCGCATACACAGATAGATAATTGATAATTGAAAAGGGCGTAACATCCAAAACTTTTTCCTTCTTATTATTCGTCTACATATATATAGCATACATTTGCTTTCTAGAAGAATTCTGTGCACCTTTCTAAAATGCACAAAGATATGTATTTCAAATCGAATTTCACAGATCCATAGTCTTATATACACTCAGCTCGACGAACTGAGATATCGTCTGTGTGTCCTTGGCATATGAGAACAGCTGTTATAGTCAGTATGAGCTGAAAGCAATCATAAGTAAAAAACTTTCTGCAATTGTAATGATCTTTCAACTCGTTCTGGATTTTTTTTTGCAAATTCCATGCGAAGATCTAGAGATGTCCACAAATCTTCATTGTTCCTTACATATTGTGCAAAAAAGTCGAAGAAGAGCTTAGCTTGATTAACTGTACACACCGTAGTTGCTAATCGTGATTGGCCGAGAAAGAGCAAATATGCACACCTCACCAATTAAATAATATTCTTGGGATACAAAAAAGTTATTCTTATTGTATACTTGCTTCGGAGTTTCCAATTCATGACCAATAACGATGCTAGTCCCGCCCTTACACTCAATTTAGGACTAGGAGAGGAAAATTAGTTTAACACTCATTGTTATAAGAGATCGAGGAATGCTCTGCATCTCCATGAGTGCTACGGGAAAGGAATCGTTGGTTAGTAGAGAACCTAATTTATGAGAAGCAAGATCAATCCCAACAAACATTGGAAGGTGAGAAAAAGCTTATTCCATTCAAAATAAGCTTCTTCAACTAAAATACTAGCTTATTCAACAAGAATTGTTTGTTGGAAGCTGCTTCGTTTAATAAGCTTCTACAATACGATCGATTCCGCACTAAATAAGTTTGTGCTCTTCGATGCAGAGATTAGTTTTATCACTTTGTGTTCTCTCACACTAGTTGGCGTGATCAGCCATCAATAACATCTATTGTACACTGGTTAAACAAATTTCTGCTACGCGAGGTACATTTTTTATTTCGCGTTCTCCGAATTAGCTGCCGCCTCATGACCACCGGCGACACGATCGATTCCGCATTCATATTGTACAAATAGTAAAAAATATCACAAAAAAATTTAAATTTGAATCTTGGAAACACTGAAGACGTTTAATGGAAGAAAACTAAATACGTATTTGTCGACTAAGAATGGGGTTCCCAAGTAACCAAAAGTTCCTTTAAAAGTACGTTTTTCGCTTAATCAGCTTGACTGAAGTGGCTATATAGCATTCTAAGCAGCCTGAATTTTAAGCCGTTAAACGAACCTGAAAGTTCCTTCACGAAGTTATACAGCCTTCTGCGAAGGGGAAATTGTCAAAGTCAATTTTTATTTATTTGTTGTAAACAGATGTTCGTCACTTTCTTGCTCCTCCTCCTCCTCCTCATGATGGTGGAATTGAACTTGATTGTCTCTGCGTTCAAGTCCTTGCATGATCCGATGCGCCAGCGAACATAATTGAAACGAGTGAGTAATGTCACTTACTGATGAAGTGCAAATAATCTCCTATGCCTACATGGTGAAATTTAAATTGTAGTCATTTTATCTACAGATCACAACACCTCGACAGTGTAGTAGTTAGCAATTGCCAAAGTATGCGGGTTCAAATCCCACTTTATCCTATTTTTTATGAATGCGTTAAATAAATATAATATAAAGAATCAATTTAAGCCTAAACTTTTGAATAAACTTTGATGAAATGACTATGTATGAACAATTTTTCTTTTTCAGTTTTGCATGAAAATTTTAGTTGAACTTTTGGAAACATAGAAATCGCTTTAAAGGTCCGCAGTGAACTTGTTTGGAACTGTTTATGTTTTTTTTAAGTTTTTAAGACGCTATTAAGAAGCCTTTATTCTACTTTGTAGTTCCTAGAGAGTACCTTTAGAACTTCTTTGGAAGTTGAAGTTGCTTAAAGTTCACATTGGCACTGTTGGGAGCCAGAAGTAGCTTCAAGACTTATTATCATCTAGAAGGTGCTGTCGGAGCTTTATATTAACTCTTAGAAACTTCAAAGGGGATTTTACTATGCAATGACGAACTTTTGGTTGCTTGGGTTATGTAGTAAGCGTTAATAGAAAAAAATGTAGGGGGAGATCCCCCAGCGCCGGACACCTCCCAACACCGGACACTTCTCAAAACTATACTTGCAGAGGTCCTTCCACCATCTAATATAATGCAAAGTATAGCTATTTCAAAGTCCTTTACCTGTAGGAAAAATTTGATTTTTAGGTTGAAAGCTTTGTTCAAAATTTAGGATTGAAAAAAAATGGTCAAAATTTCCTTGTTTTACCTTACTTTAGAAGGTTTGAATTAACAAGTTCAAATTCGATCGGAAGCATTCTAATCATATAGAGATGGTCAATATCAGTCATATTGTGAACAACGATCATGATTTGTATGTAATTATGCAAAATCAATTTCGTCTATCCGGCAGCTGTCCCCCAGCTGTCCGGACAGTGAGATTCTTATGTAAGCAAATAGTCATTTTTACACCTGTTTTGTTAAACTTACTTCAATTTAATTGCTTCTTCTAACTAAAGTATCAGGAAGCCACAGAATAAGTAGAACAAAAATTTGAAGATGGCATTGAAAAAAGGTAAGAATTCGGAGTAGGATGTAATAAATTTAGCTGGAGAGTCGAATAAGCTCTATTAACACATTTTAATATCCACAACTCAAAGCAAGTGAAAACTATTGCTATTCTAAATGATGTTTCCACTCATAAAATGGCAACTTCGTTATATTTGAACATGATGCAAAAGTGTCCGGTACTAGGGTTAGGGTACGCTTTTCTGAAAGGTGAAATTTTCCACCAGAACTCATCATTAAAATACATTGTCGCAAAACGTGTTCAAATGCTCATGTATAGTTTGTATGATTCATCAATGATCATATTTTGTGTATACGGTATACCAGTTAATATAATCTGTATAGTTAGTGAGATTTTCGTTAAATGGCTTATGTGTCCGCCACTGGGGGTTCTCCCCCTACAACCTGAAGTTTTGAAAAAAAAAACTTAACGATTTTGTTCAGCGGCGCAGCCAAAATTTTTGATAATATGAAGTATTGTTCAAGTTTAAATTTGTTTCGAAATTCCGCGGAATTCCGTTAAATTTCGTTAGAAGCTAGTTTTTTTCTAGCGAAATTTTTGTAATTTTACGGAACGAAACGAAATCAAGAAATCAGATTTCGCCATGCTTAAATTCCGCGAAATTCCGCGGAATTTCGTTTCGAACCACCTGAAACGAAATTTTTCGAAATACCGCATATGCTTAGATGCTGTATAAGATGCTAAAGTGGAAACGATATATGTACACAGTTAAAAATTCTGAAAATTACACGCTATGGAAATATTTGAACCCATATTTTTGTGCTCAATAGCCTCTAATGTTACATCCAACTTTTTCTTGTACACAATATTGAATGCAAGCTCCATAGTAATGACGACCTGTAATTTTAAAAAGTGATGGAAAAATGAGTCGAATCGAACGGAGCCTTTTTGTTACATCATATATGCTGTAACATTTTTATACTGTGTACTTCCACAAACAGCATTTACGTACATATATCGCCTCCACTTTAGCATCTTATGTTGCATCATATACGATTCTGTGTTGACTGGGATTGTTGATTGTGTCGGGATAAAGTTGCGATTGCTATTAGAGGAAATTGTTTCATAGCGGTCAGTTTCATTACAAAGTTGCTGAATGAAAAGGAATGTCTTAATTGTGATATGACATATCTTATCCTAATGAATCTATTAAATTATGATGTCAAACCTGATATAAACCGCATAACATAATGTGCAACTCCTAATATGACGTTTTCTCGATTATTAATTGCTTTAATTCATCAAACACATACGCCAACATTTGCAGCTTTTTTCATAAATTGAGCAGTGATTCCACACGCCTTGCGTCACGTTTAATTGCCTGCATGCACCGATCCTGCCTGATTTCAATTTCCATTGCAAAGTACATATCAAATGAAAATCGTCTCGTCTCGTCAGTGCGCAGTTGTTGCATAATCGTTTAATGAAGTAATCAGTTCGCCCAACACCACTCCTCGGTGCGCCTCGCACCAGCAGCTACCTACCACAATGTTGCACTGGCTGGCCGATGCAGTCCCGAGTATGTGATGACTGCCTACGCCGCTATCAATCCTCGTCAGTCTGGTGGACTGCACTCGCATCGCGCAGCGAATTACGCAAAACGAGAGTGAGAGTATAATGTAGCTCATTTAACGACGGATGTGTGATAACAGCGTGCAAAGCAACTCAGGACCAACAGTTGAAATGGCTTTAATTATAAAAAAAAGTTATTCGAGTTTGAAAACAATCACAAGATTTGTCAGTAAAGTAATTATGCTAGGTTTGTCTTAAAAATGAATGAAGGACGAAGTATTCAAGTTAATAAAAAAGCGAGTTTTTTGGCAATGAACATTTTCAAATGATGCTCTTGAATTCGCTTATTTGATCATCAAAGCACCTCTTGAACACAGAAAAAAAGGCTGGGCACTGTATTCGGGAGCAGATTAGCTGGAAAGTAGGTTTCCATATCCGATGAGGGCACTTATAATTAAACGGATTTATACCCCCGATAATCACCGATTGAGTGTTGATGGACCACTCACTGCTATGTATTTTAGATACAGGTTTTGCAATCTCAATAGCAAAATGTTTGCAAAACCTATTTGAACGCATTGACCAGATAAGGATCAGAAAAAGGGTGGATTGATTTATGACCTACGCAGTGGATTCAAATCATGAACATGGCATGCGGCCACTTCACGAGTTCAACTCGCAACAAAGTTTTTGCATTTGCAACCAACGACCGGAGCAAATCGTTTTGATATGCGTTTGCAGTTTAACGACGTTGTTGGACAGATGGTGAATTAGAATTTAGTGAGAATTGTTGTCGTAAATCATTGCAGCTTTGCTCCAGCTGTATATATCCATATGGACTTATTGATTATTTTTTGATATTTTTGTTTTGCTGAAAAGTGATGACAAATCGGTCGTTTAGTTCAGAAGTCATGTTGAGATCGATTATAGCTGTTTTCTGTAGCGCAGTGTGTTTTAAAACAGTCTCGCTACCATTGAACCTTCTCTACAGTTATTTTATTGAGTTTGCGACTGCTTGTTCGATTTTTTACTCAATCAACAGTGAGCCATGATGAGTAATAAGACCTCTAACATTGAGTGACGTCATTTATTTATTAAATTGAAACCTAATGATGAACACATTTTGAAACTATAAGCTAGGTTTGGCAACTGAATACAAAAGTCTTTGAATCATATAAAAATGGTTCACTTAGAAAAATTGGCTTTTTCCGCTTGGTGCCGCTAGTGTTGATTCTATTTCCATGTATCCAAAATGTATTGCTACATTTTCGGAACCTTACTAAATAAGTGCTTAGTTTCTTCGGCAAGGGCATTTAGGCTGACATAACTATGCTAGATGTGACCGTAGTGGTCTGATTTTTTTACATTGAAAACAGGGATGTTTTTGATGACTAAAATAAAAACTCCCCCTCAAAATTAGAAATTTTCCATAGAAATTAGGAAAGAAATCAAGGTATGCTCAATAAAGAAATGGAAAATTTCCGTAAATAATCCAAAATGTCCATGAACAATAAAGAGTTTATCATGAAACAAAAATATATTTTGTAACACTTTAAAAGCAAAATTTACAGTTTTAAAAGAATTATTTTCCATTAAGAAGTCAAAATATTCCATCAAAAATACAAGAAATTCCATAAATAAATCAAAAGAGAATAATGGAAAGTGTCTATATTGTTGTAATGATGTCCTATGGCGTTATTTTTTATAGTTTGGAGCACAGTAGAAGTTGTAATAAATCTGCCATGTCTGTTGAATGGTGCAGACTCATGATGCATTATAGATTCAAAGATTTAATCAGAGCATGGTGTAGGGTCGGTTTTATTCTATAGAATATCGAGATTACAACTCAAGAATAGTTTGGATGCTCTATAGTGTAGACCATCGTTTTACTCATAACCATGGCAGGATTTAGCCGAAAGGGGGGCCTCGGGGCCGACAGTCTGTGGGGGCCACAAAATGTACAAAAAAGGTTGGTTTTAGTACATAAGATTTGTGGGGGCCCAGGTCTACGCAAACACCCCTCCCCAGCACCTCCCAGAACCCCTCATAAATCTGGCCCTACTAATAACCATACATGATCCATATTTTTCCAGGATATAACAGAAGATTTTGAACAATTTTGCTGACTACGCGCTCTGTTTCCTTAGTCTTCTTAAACCAAATTTTAATTTTATTATTTGCTTTACAACTCATCCGTAATGAACCGATTAAGGGCCGATGCCCACGTAGGGTTTTTTTTCGAAGACCACAAGGCTGACCGTTTGACCGAATAGACCATTTGGTAGAAGACTAAGTAGCCTAAAGTTATTTGTCTGAAAATGTCATTTGGTCGAACAATTCATGTGCCTGAAAATAACGGTTGGCCGACTAGTTCAATTGGCCGAATATGCCCTTTGACTGAAATGTTCGTTTGCCAGAAAGTGCCATTTGGCCAAAATGAAAATTCGGCCGATAGTGTCGTTCGGCTGAATTGGTCATTTAGGATATTTTCAAGACATTAACGGAAGCATCTTTTGAATTCCTTCAAAAATCAACTTTCTCCGAAAATACTTAAAGTTTTTCCAGAATATTCATTTGGAAATTAATCTCAGATTTTGTAGGAGCTTGTGACTGGAAGAAGGTATCCCATGACTTTCTCAATCTAGATTTATTAAGACGACTAGTTTGGCATAGCCAACGTTAAAACAGAAAATTCTTTAATGTTTTTGCGGAAGATTGTTCATAACGTAGATTAAAAAAATCTTCGATTTTCAACGGAAAATTGCTCGAAATTGTTGAGGATTTTCTTTGGATTTCTACAGGAAATTCTTTTACATTCCCGAAAAGATATTTTTGGGAAATTCGATTGGCCGTAGGCATCAGACGGCTGAACTGGTAATTTGGCCGAAAAAGCCTTTTGCCCTAACAAGTCGTCTGGCCAAAACGATCGTTTGGCCACAGAAGTCATTAGGCGAAAATGTCTTTTGGCCATTTGGCTGATATATGGTCAAAAATGGCCACTCGTTTGGCGGAATGGCCTTTTTGTCAAATGACAATTGAACAAAATTCCGTAACCTTTCTACTTTTTAAGTCGATACTGGCATTCAAGCCAAAAGTCATTTTGCCAAATTCCATTTAGGCGAGCCGAACCGAACGTTTATCTGAAATTGTTATCAGGTGGAAAATGGTTGAACTTAAAATGTAGTTTGGCCGAAAGTGACATACAGCCGAAAGGAAAATTCGGTTGAACTGGTATTTTGGCTGAGAAAGTCGTTTGCCCCAACAGGTCATTTGATTGAAAATGCCCTTCGGCCGAAAAATTCCATTTCGAACAAATGGAATTTTCTGCGAAAAGGGTCGTTCGACTGAATTGATCATTTTGATAAGAAGTCGTTTAGCCGAATAGATCATTTGGCTGAAAATGACGTTTGGTTTGCAGAAAGAATATTTTTGGGCCAATAGTATTCGATAGCTACAACGCGTTCTGTCAGTCGACGTCAGATGCAATATAAGTGCACCTGATCCGAAAATAATTTCCAAATGAATATTTTGGAAAAAAATTAAGGATTTTTTGAAGAAGTTCATCAAATTTTTCAAGCGCAAATCGAAAACTTCATTCGTTAATATCTTGAAAGTATCCCGAAAAAAAGCAAAATAAAATCTTAAAAAACGTAATAAAAAAATATCCATGCCGATTCACGCCGCCGCCGACTAAAATGGCTAAAATCCTGACATCGCCGCCTCCGCCGAATATCGGACCGGCGCACATCTCTAATTAGGGACGTTCCGATATATAGGGATATCGATATTTTTGTATCGATGTTTTGCTTTCAATATATCGGTCATATCGATAATTTTGCTTTCGATATTGATATATTGAATCCGAACTAAGAAACACAAAATAACAATTGGATTGTATTTAGTGAAAGAAAATATTTCAAAATGGATCTTAAATGTCGTATTTTTAATGATTTAGAGGATTTTTCTCGGTAGCGCGGATGGTGTGAGGTGTGCGCTGCCAGTTTTGGCAACGCAACACTTTGCATTGACGCGCCGTTGTGCAGCATCTGTCATGCCGCTGGTCCTTGAATCCTCATGCGAATTCAATTATATATTTGGCGTGTTCCCATGATAAATTAGATAAATTACGGTTTGAATTAGATAAATTACGGAATTTCATGTGAAACAAAAAAAAAATTCTTGTGAAATTGTAAGAGAATTTCTTTTTTAAGCTAAGAATATTCCAATGGAATGAATCTTTTTGAAAATTCTGAAGAGAGTTTTTTTTGTCAAGTTTCAGAATAACCTGAAACGAAATACAGAAAGAAATGTCACTGGAATGTCAGCAAATTTTTCGAAGCTTCAGTTGATTTTTTCGAGCGAATGGAAAATAGTGAGGTTAGCATCAAGCCGAAAACGCCGCCGCTACCGGTTAATACTACAATGAACGCCGTTGATTGTTGGACTGGCACAGAAGCAGATTGGAATCAGTAACAGAAGAAAAGTAATTTCTAATAATTCTTGTAAAGGGGTAATACGATATCTTCTTCTTCTTCTTCTTATTGGCGTTACATCCCCACACTGGGACAGAGCCTCCTCGCAGCTTAGTGTTCATTCAGCACTTCCACAGTTATTAACTGCGAAGTTTCTAAACCAAGTTACCATTTTTGCGTTCGTATATCATGAGGCTAACACGATGATACTTTTATGCCCAGGGAAGTCGAGACAATTTCCAATCCGAAAATTGCCTAGACCGGCACCGGGAATCGAACCCAACCACCCTCAGCATGGTCTTGCTCTGTAGCCGCGCGTCTTACCGCACGGCTAAGGAGGGCCCCAGGTAATACGATATACGATAGTAATTGAATAACTACAGAAAATATATTTTAAATATGATCATTTTTGAAATATCATATGATTTTCCGATATATCATTATTTTCATTCCAATATATCGGTGATATCGATACTTTCATTCGATTATCGTATCGAATCAAATATCGATACTTTGACGTATCGGAACGTCCCTACCTCTGACCTTGAGGAAAACCCGCTTGACCGAGAACCATAAGGCTGAATGCCACTTGGCCAAAGGCTACTAGATCGAAAGTTGTTTGGCCGAACAGGTCATTTGACCGAATAAGTCGTTTGACCGAACAAATCATTTGGGCGAATAGGTCGAAGTGAGACGATTAACTTCTCACTTCTCAATGTTAAAAGTAAGTAGTGGAAAATTATAAGTGAAAAGTGCCATGTGAGAAGTCTCATTTTTCACTAATCATTTCTCACTACTCACTTCTCACTACTCGACTCACTTCTCACTGTGAAAAGTGAGTAAAAAGTAGTGAGATGTGAGACGTCTTCTCACTTTTCACAGTGAGAAGGAAGAAGTGAGACATTATTTATGAGAAGTGAGAAGTAAGATGTCTCACTTCTCAATAATCGTTTCTCACTTCTCACTGTGAAAAGTGGGAAGCGCGAAGTAAGAAAGGAGACGCCCTTCTTCTTACTCATCATTTTCCAACTTCTTATTTTTCACTTCTGCAGTAAGAAGTGAGAAATGATGATTGAGAAGTGTGAAGTGAGACGTCAAATAACCTATTTGGCCAAGAAACATATTCGGCAGAATGACCTTTTTGGCTAAATAACATAATCGGCCGAATGACTTGTTCTGCAAATGACTTTCGGCCAGATGGGTTTTGGCCTAATAGTTTGTTCGGCCTGGTGGCATTCAGCCAAATGGCTTTTGGCCAAACGATCCTTCCTCCTTAACCTTCGAACACTCGCATCGTTGTAACAACTACAAAACTAACGATAAAAGTACGCTTGTCGTTCACTACGAAGGCGAGACCGCATGAGTAGTTCAGGACTTAGCGAGTCCCGGAAGGTTAAAGAAGCGTGTAAAGTTGTGGCCCATTATTCTCGATTTTATGTTATAGTATTTTTATTTGTATTGAAGTTTTATGTTTAGAAATCTAATTTTATTGAAAAATGTGAAAGCCTTTAAAACGTGTTTTTATCATAGACGAACGAAAACAGATTTGATAGAAAGGCAAACCCATATTGCGAGTCTTGTCTGGGCGTCAAAACAATCGACTGAAAACACAGCATTTTTGACATCATATTTGTCAATTGGGGTCAAAGATTGATATGCCTCCAATTTTTAAGTAATTTCCAAAATTGTATCCCTAATATACAAAAATGTGTGAATTTCTATATTGCTAAAATAAGTACGAATGGGTGGGTGGTTCCATAAGCAGAGACACTTATGCGTTTCCACGGGATGAATAGAGAATCTCCTTCCAGAAGAAAGATCGTACATACAATATTATAATCTAGCCCCCGTTTCCCAGATTGACCCAATAGATGGGGAGAAGAGCCTGCCCTTTATCCACGAGATGTTAACAATAGGAAGTTGGCGATTCCACTCTTCCTATCCAAATCGCTTCAATCGGATGCCCGATGGTTTTTTTAAAATATATAATGATATAGTTTCATATAGTTTTAATGTAAATTAATTATATATAGAATGGAATTCTTTCACCAAATTTCATTTTGAAAATCCTGGACAAGATCCTTTCCCAACCGGTATGATTTGAAATGGATTGCTGCCTTCAGACATGAAAAACTAGTTGTTCATCGAGGAATGTTTTGATTGAAAATTGAAAGACAGAGTTCTTGAAGATTATCATTGACCTAAATCAAATATACTATATTAACAATATAGTTCACTCTGGCTGATTCCAACGGACAACACAGTAGCGACGCGGTGTCACAAAGGGCAAGCAATGTAATAAAGAGACCTTCCGAGGGGTGTTTAAAAGTAGAATGCAATATGCAGTATAACATTTCGAAATAATATGCTAGAAATTATCCTTTGACCCCATTTTGATACCTTAGTTTGAAAATAAAATTAAAAAAAAAATAATTCAAATAGTTAAACATTGTAAATTAAGTGTAATTTTTTCGATTATGGCACCCCTTGGCTATCGTTTTCAGGCGTTAGTTACCCTTTGTGACGCAAGATGGTGTGATTATGCTGTCCGTTGCCTAATATATGGAGATTTATGAAGTGAGCTATATTGTTAATATATAATATTTGCCTAAATTACATAACAATTTGGAAAACGAATAGTAATAATTATTATGATATGTAGATCGAAAACATACAATCTTCTGAAGCACTAATTAGTGTGTGCAAATATATTTTCATGAATTTGTTAAGAAATGATATGAATCTATTCCGCCGCTACGCTCTAAGTAATTAGTTTTGCCTCCTTACATTATTTTGTAGTTCAAGTAAGATGGCAAATTTAAATCTAACCCAACCACTAAAGAACCTACATATCATTTGCTTCAGAGAGTTTTTTCATTTAATATGACTAAATTCGCTTGAATTATTCGGATGTTATCACAAAGCATACCCAGGTAACCAATAAGCATTAAAGTAGCACTAGAGCAACATTATATTTGCATTGCATATGCTCCATGCTGTATATAAGCATTTCGAAAACCTGGCTGTTCTAAATATGCATTCTCGAAGCAATCATGAGAGGGATAGTCTTAAAATAGCATTTTGAATGCACAGTGTTGTTTTTCGTGAAGTGCAATGCAACAGCTACATTAGTGCCACTTTAAAGCATTTAGTGTTCATACGTCGAACGTTTTCCAATATGGAACCATGTACAATTGGAGAATCTTTTTAGCTAATATTAGGTTATTCTTTTTCACCGGCTCAATATTAGGGTATCGGCAGGTATTCCCGGCAGGAGTACTTGTCGTTACCCTATCACTTATTACATAGTTTGTCTTCTTTTTATTTTTCCATTGTACCATGTTCGATGGGTGCTTTATAGTGGCACTACTGTAGCTGTTTCATTGCACCTGGATAGTGGCTATGACGTTCCTGAAGGGGCGTAATGTTTATGTTGGGCAAAATTATTCCCACTACCACTTCTCTCTTATGGGCCAGCTGGTAAGGGCGATGACAACTACAGCGTCGGGTAGCAAGAGCGCGAGTTCGAATCCCGCTCAAAGAGAATAACAAAATTGTGTTCCATTTGAATATGAACGATAATATATAAAAAGTACAAATACAATTAGAAAAATTGCCATTAAAAAACCTTTTTTTTTTCTTGTTTTTAAAGTTAAGCATTTATTCAGCATTTCGGATGCTGAATAAATGCTACTCTGAAAAGTTCTACTTTATCGATAAAGCAGGATAAAGCACTTAAGAAGCTGTGTAAAATAGGCCAAAACCTGCATTAAAATAGCATTTAAGGCGACTATAGTGTTTAAGAACACTCCTCACGGAATCCACGGAATGCGACGCAGCAAAGCTGAAATAATAAAAATGACAGTTGTGCGTTGCTTCCATATCGAGTGGTGTGCCATTAAAAAGGCAAAACATACTTTTGCATATAAACAATGAAGACGGATCCATAAAAAAATGAAAAACGATTCGTAAATAACATCTGAATGTTCCATAAAACGCTATTTTACCATGAGCGTATGACAAATGATCAACAAATCAATAAAAATGGAAAATGATCCATAAAAAACTATATTTTGTTCCATAAAACTTCAACAAGTTCGCAACTTTTGATCGTGATGATGATCCATAATTTCAGTAATATGATCCATAATTTTAGTCATATGACCCTTTTGATCCATAACTTTGTTCAAATGATCCATAGTTTTGGTGATATGATCCATAAATTTTGCCAAATGATCCATAGATTTTTTAAAATGTGAGGATCAATTAATATAGTTTCATTGGCCTTCTTTCCAAGCAATATGGATCATTTTATCAAAATTGTGGATCATATGAACGAAATTATGGATTATATGACCAAAATTATAGATCATCATCAGGATAAAAATTGCGCAAATTTGAAATTTTATGGATCAAAAAATTGTTTTTATGGATCATTTTCCAAACATTCATGGATCATAAACTTATTCTTTATGGATACTCCCGAACTATTTTATGGATTTATGGTAGCGTTTTATGAAACATTCAGATGTTATTCGCGGATCGTTCTTTTTTTTATGGATCATTTCTGCACATTGAACGGTGCAAAGTAAGGGCTGCCATTAAAAACGCGAGCATTTTAATTTGGATTCCGTGAGGATTAGCTGCCGTAAAACTGCTTTATTTAATGCACACTGGTTACCTGGATATTGCAGTGGCCGCAAATTCGATACCATTTACAAAGCGCTAAAAACAATCGGCGCAGAATGGTCGTAAGTCATTCAGCCGAAAGATTTTTGGGCCGAATATGTCGTATGGACAAAATACATCTGAAAGGGACATACGGCCGAAAATGTCGTTCCGACGAACGGGTCATTTGGCCGAAAATGTTGGTCGAACAAATTAACATGACCAACAACAATATTCGAACCAACATATTGTTTGTTTTGTCACATACAACAAATGATGCAAAGAAAATCCACAGATGGAAGATCTTAGAGTTCAAAGTATTGTGTACTATGTACTGGCTACTTCGAAGTATGCCGTAACTTCCCATGACGTCTTTCTAGTGTGTTGATAATTTGCCACATTTTTCTTATAGGAAAATCATAAAATGCAAGAATTTTAAAACCTCTCAGTAAATATGCGTTGAGTGTCATTCAACACTCAATATCGGAACTCGTATCCAAATAGAAATATTTTTGAAATTAGATAATTATATTAGATTTCTAATTCTTTACTTTTGCCTTGCTAAAATGCTGGTTTTGAAATATTCTGACTTCAATAAAAATGCCCCCAAATTTTTTGACAGTGCAGAAACATTCTCATCAATAATAACAAAAAAATTGAGAAAAAATATTTTAAGCTCTTTTTAGTGGAATGTATTCAACTGTCTAAGACGAGTTTAGTACTCTTTATTTAATTCCACTACGTTTTCGTTATCTTTGCAGATACGTAATTCGACCGCAATTGTGTGGTCGTCTTCAGTGTCTCGTACTTGACTCGACAAGTCGACAAGTCGAGTCAAGTACGATACACTGAAGACGACCACACAGTTGCGGTCGAATACAAAGATAACAAAACGTAGCAGAATTAATTGGAGAGTACTAAACTCGCCTTAGACAGTTAAAAAATTTGATCTTCTTATATATAAAAATGATATGGTCTGTGTTCGTATCCGCATAATTTGAAACTAAATTTATTCATTATCATCTCCAGCGCGGTATTTTCTGATGGGAAAATGAAGAGTAAGATAAAATCGTGAAAAACTAGAATCATGACTCGTATAGGAAATATGCATGCGTAACACGCATTCTCGCCTACTGTGCAGGACAACGTCTG
The DNA here is from genome assembly GCF_024139115.2 of Armigeres subalbatus. Lineage (NCBI taxonomy): Eukaryota > Metazoa > Arthropoda > Insecta > Diptera > Culicidae > Armigeres > Armigeres subalbatus. Next base: position 368,755,112 of record NC_085140.1, on the reverse strand, counting down.
CAGTATCAACTAGTATAAGATATTGATAAGAAGGTGAAATTTAAAAAAAATCAATAAAAAAATTATGCGGAAATATGCGAAAGCAGTAAAACTGATCATTCATTTATTTGTTATTATTTTTGAAAGATGATGTATGATTCTATTGTTTTTATAGGGTAAATCACTACTTGGGCCTATTGACCCGGTTCCCGGCTCACTGCACAGAAAACTAATGATTTATACTGTTTGGAAGCCGTAGGTTTATGGTTGATAATTTTTAAAAAGTCTCCCATTTATTTTTCACAATACTCAATATTTTTCAATCACTTGTTTTACTCCTAATTGATCCAATTGTAGAAAATAAAAATGTAGATTTCAAAATTTCGCTCTCCGATGCCACACCACTGAGCCGCAGTGATTCTTTCCACTTTTACAAAACGACGTCATCGAATAAACCAGAGGGGTGACAACGGATTTTTTTCATATGGAGTTTGGCAAGTATGACAGTACCCTCTTATTTGGCGCATAAATTTATAGTCCAATGTCAAAATGCTCATATACTATCATGAATTTTCGTGGTACATATTGTATTGTTTACCGTTTTTACTAGAGAGAGTGGTATCGAAAGCACATATCAAATAATATACTGTAAAGAACAAAAATGCACCAAACCCGTAAAATGTGGAGTTTCACGTTAATCTTTACGCGAAATATGCTGATAAATAATTATGTTGTGAGAAGAAACTCTGTGCTGAGCAGAAACAGTTGTTTCAGGCATTATCAATACCTTTGTGCGTTTCATGACATTCTCACTCACTGCAGTGTTTATTTTTTATAGACTATGGTGTAGTATTAGTGCAGTCGGCATTCGCTAAATTAGTGGCAACAAGCATTTGATAGCTTGACCCCCGCCTGGAATAAACACCTACCTGAAAATCGTCACAGTGCTCGATACAACCATTGCTTGAAGCTGTTAATCTTCTTCTTCTTCTTATTGGCATTACATCCCCATACTGGGACAGAGCCGCCTCGCAGCTTAGTGTTCATTAAGCACTTCCACAGTTATTAACTGCGAGGTTTCTAAGCCAAGTTACCATTTTTGCATTCGTATATCATGAGGCTAACACGATGATACTTTTACGCCCAAGGAAGTCGAGACAATTTCCAATCCGAAAATTGCCTAGACCGGCACCGGGAGTCGAACCCAGCCACCCTCAGCATGGTCTTGCTTTGTAGCCGCGCGTCTAACCACACGCACTTCAATTATTCTTATTTGTTCGTTTCACTAGAACTTATTTAAACATATTAGAATACATTTTAAAATGTATTCTCAAACCGAACAAAAATTCACCTCGGCCCAAGAACTTTTAGCCGCACCGTGCTACCAAAAGGCCAGGATTATGAAAATGATCCTTCATCGTTAGACTCTGTCTCATTTGGAGAATTAAACTTAAAAGTGACAGTTCGAAAATTAGCACATAACATCGATGCAAAATGATTCGATATCTGTCAAAAGTAATCTTGCTCTGCGAGCAGGGTTATTTGATAATTATTGAAATGTAACTTTTAAGTTTATTTTAAGTTTAATTCTCCAAATGAGACAGAGCCTTAATAGGAAAATTGTCTAATACGTTGACGCTATCATGTTATTTATAATACTCTCGATTTTTAAAGGTAAAAAACATATTGTTTGTAAGTATTTGGAAGAAATTTGAATGAGTAATCCATCTAAGGTAACAAATGACGTCGATATTTCATCCGCAACCCTTACACTTGATTTCGATCCGTCCAACGTTATACGAATCAGCCGTACCAGTTTCGCCGGAAAACCATGTTCAAGCATAATTTGCCATAATTCATTCCGTTTCACTGAATCGTACGCCGCCCTGAAATCAATAAACAGATGATGCAAGTTGTACTCCCGGAATTTATCAAGCATTTGTCTCAGGGTAAACATTTGATCCGTCGTTGATCGGCCCTCACGAAAACCTGCTTGGTATTCGCCGACGGAGGACTCTTCAAGCGATCTCAATCTGTTGAACAGAATACGGGACATAATTTTGTACGCCGAATTAAGGAGGGCTAATTGGCGCACTCCAGTCTGTGTCATTTCTATTTTTTATAGAAATTTTATATTCATTGTCTGCTTCTACGCTATTTATTAAGGACTGTATCGAGAATAGGTTGTAAACATTCAAAATGTGACTACACATAAAGTCATATGGATATTGGATTGTGTATTCGACGTTTTGATCTGTCAACATTCCTGGACTGTGAAATATGTCCGTCGGTAGGTTTGGGAAGTGAATAAAAAACCGAACGAAGAGACTCTAATTTGGACCAGATGCCATTCACTTTCACGAACCATTACAAATCAATATTGATTCATGATTTGACGAAACAAGCTTTGATAAATATTGAAGTAGTGCAGTATGGTTTATTTTTTCAAAAACATTGAAATATTGAAATACGTTTAATGGTGGTTTTATTGCATTGATTTTCCTCAAACTTTGTTGTAGAGTTCAGTATTTAAATGTCGTAAGAGCCTAACCATTAGTTATACTACAGTCGCCTCTCCACATCTCGATATTGAAGGGACCATCGAGATAGGGAGAGATCGAGGAATGAAAGGAAAATTGAAATGGGTACTAGATCCAAAAAAGCTCGTTGCTATGAAAAACGACAACAAAACAAATGTCGTTTCCTGTTGTTGACATGTTTGTTATTGTCCAAAGATGGTCTAGTAGCCTAAAGATTTGAACATATCGACATGAAGAGAGTGAATCCTGAACAAAATATGATCAGAACACATCGAGGTAGAGAGATATCGAGATAGGGAGGATATCGAGACGTAGGAAGCTCAAATGTATGTAAATTGAAGGGACTGAGATAACCATCGACATAGGGAGAGATATCGAGATATAGAACATCGAGATGTTGAGAGTCGACTGTAATTGTAAATTTATTATTTTTAGTACACCCAATAATATTTATGCATTTTTCTCATGCAGGTACAATTCTACAAGAAAAAGCATTATTCTGACCTTACAAGGTAGAGCCATCGCCAGGATTTAGGAAATGCTCAGAAAGGGTATTTTTAATCGTAACGTTGTTTTTTCGTGATTTATATTTTTTGACTATTTTTCCGATTTCATCTTTCATCCGTATCATATTTGTGGGCCGCATCAATTTATGTGTGATCAGATTTGATTGCGCATGAATTGAAGAATAACAAGAAACTCGTTTCGCTATCTCTTATTCTCTACTTTCGATTTTTCTCTTTGTATTCTCAGTTGTTCTTCCGGATTTTCATCGTCATACGAATTTATGTCATCATTTTCATTTTCATCAGTGAGATTTCATCCTCGCTTTTTCCCAGCTCGTTTGAAATCTTCTTATAAACATATTTTTATGTATTTTTTGCTATCTGATATTCTTATCATTTGTTTCTTCACAGTTTTGTTTGCATTATTTGCATACATTATTGCAGCACTTTTCTCTGAAAATGTCTGCAAATTCCATGGAAAATTCTAAAATTATCAATTATTATCATTAAAATTATGAACATTGAGCGCCCTCAGGTCCTCTTCAACTGCAAAAAGCCATCGTGTACGCGGCCTTCCACGAAGCCTGCGGCCTCTTCCGGGTTCTCTACTAAATATTATCTTCGCTTGACGTTCTTCCGGCATACGAACAACGTGACCAGTCCACCGTAGTTTGCCGTGTTGTATAAGCTTACTAATATCCAGCCCTTTATACACCTGGTACAATTCGTGATTCATGCGGTGTTGTTGACAGGTGTTGTTCAAGCCCAACTGCTCTTAGGTGTCCGCACAAATTTTGTTCTACCAATCCAAAGCTGACTAGAGTATCCATCCGATCGGGCTTTGGAGGAATGGTTGCCCGAACCTTTGCGATCATATTGTTGACGATTTGCTCCGGGCGGCCGAACAACTGCTGTAGAGTGGACACGACTTGAGGCACTGTCGACGGATGAAGTAAAAAGCTGCTTACGGCATTCTTTTCATTTCTTTTCAAACTACGCTGCAAACGCAGAAGGTTTTCTACGTTAGTGTATCCGCAAGCATGTGTTGAATGTTGAAAGCTGCTAATGAAAAGCGGCCAATCGATTGGATCACCCGAGAAATTTGGCAACTCCTTAATGACCACCTGTCTAGCAGCTAGTTGTTGAGGAGATGGACCAACTTGACCGTTTGCAAAATCAAAGCCTATAGCCTGTGTAGACAACTGCGGAAAACTACCTGTCATGCCTGCAGCCGAGAACGGTGGAGGAGGAGGAGGCAAGGGAAAGTTTATGTCGCTGTGATTGGAACTTCCCATGTTAGTTGAATTAGAAGATTCTAACCATGACGCCGGTGGAGGAGGTAACGGAGGGGAAGAACTGTTACCTGCGGACCGATCTTCGTACCGATTAATGATTTGTTGTACTTCTTCGTGCAACTCCCAGTATTCCTTTTCTATTTCAGTCCGCTGACGGATGACGTCATTTTCGCGCTGGCGACTCGCTTCTATTTGAGTTGTCTCGAGAGTGTCTCAACCTGTTTTTTGAAACTTCGTCGCTCCCGATCCATCTGTTCAAGTTGAGCTCGCAACACTGTTCCTGATTCATGAACCGATCTCAATTCTCCCGTGTGTTGCAGCTGCAAACACTTAATCCGGTTCACTAGATCTATCTCCCGCTTGCGTCTCGTATCGATGTCCAACTCATGTTTCGCCAATAGATCTTGAATGGTCTCACGCTCTGATTCAGTTCGCTTTTGCAGTTGTAAAACATTCTGCTTCCGGAGCGCACCAGTTTCCACACTCCAACGTTTGTAACAGTGGGCGCCAAATCGATTTACGTTTGATCTTGCGTCCGTGGTTGGACCAAGCGACGTTAATTCTTCAACCTTTAGTAAATCTGCGTATGGCTGAAGATCCACGAGCGGTAAATCTGGCGTAATTTTCTTTTCTCCATGACCACGCACATCCCCACCGACGGCGCCTTCTGGAGTCTCGTCTGATTCATCATCGATTGTGATGCTTCCCAAGGTCCGTGGGATCGATATCACCTCTGATCCCAGCGCTATCCCTTTCTGACAGATTGGTAATGAAACCACGGATGAAATAACCTTCACTGGCGTTGAAGAAGGATGTACTGCTTCCTGCGGGATTTCTAGACATGCTCCTTCGTGGTGATTGGCATTCACAGACGTTGACACAGGCGCCTGCTCAGCGGCTCCCTGGACGGAAAACTCACAATCCACTGATTCCGTCTGCCTTACCCAATCCTCTGTTCGTAGTGCACTTCGTTGACTGTTCCGCATACTGCGTACACTCTTTCCTTCTTCATCCTCCTGCTGATTCAGAAGATCATGTTTTCGAGCGATAAACTGCCTACCACGCTCTAGCTTCTCACGAAGTTCCCTCTCGTTCAAAGCCCTCTCTTTCTCAATCCGCTCCTTTTCCAAATCGTCTTGTAACTTTTTCTCCTCTTCTAGACGTTGCAGCTCACGATTCATTCTGGCCTTGCGAGTACTAGATGTGCTTGAAACTCCACTGATTAGACTTGATGCTGGTTCTCGAGCCCCCCCCCGGTTTGCACAGCACACATACAAAGCTGAAAGATCCTGAAAGTGGCCGTGTTGACATTAGCACAGGTAAAGTGGTGCCAACGGTTACAGCTTTGGCATTGAACCATGTACCGTTCGGAATTGTTTGCTCGATCGCAAACAGCACTGGACATCCGATCAACATTCCTCGGAGTGAGGTTAGCATTTTCCTGCTGTGCCCTCGTCCGTGATCTGGTTTGTCTTACATTCGGCATTTAATCGATAGTCAAATTGACTAAAATCCTTTAAGATCTGTTGCGGGGAAATATTCCGGAGGTCTTTTAGCAGAAAACTCGCGTGATGCTGTAGTGATCAGCTTAAAGCTATAAACATAAATTTTATTCTCATTGCAATTCAAGCTGTTTTAGCTGGTATTATCTCCTTACAATTTTAGGTCTCCGTTATTGAAATTCAATACTTAGCCAACCGCAACAGAGTATATAATTACTCTTCTGTACTGTAATCTAGTTAATAAGATCTTTTTAATATTATTTACGCTAAGTTTTAATTCATTTTACCTTTCAAATATTGTTTCCAATTTTTCCAATCAAAACAAATCAGATCTATTTTTACTTATACCTATATAATCTCCTACCATCTTCATACACATCATATCTGGCATTCGACTGTTCTTAATCGTTAGATTGACGAGGTTGGATTGCAGTGGGGATAGCTGATACGCAGGGCTGTTGCGGTGAACACCGAGAGTTCTCCGATCAGCATTCATAATAAAAGGAAATTTTCGATGTTGAAAATGCAATAAAAGATTCAATATCAATAACATATTTCCGTCTGACGTCATTTGGCTACCATGATATTGGAAGCTATCAACATTTTCCACTTATTGCCCGGCTATTGTAAAACTGGAAGGGGTCACCGTGTTTACATTCAACGATTTGGTATTTATTCCATTGTGAAAATGTGAAAAAAAAAATCCACTTAGCGATGATGATGGTGCCTTTCTTGTGTATTATAAAATATAATGAGAAAACCCCATCAGAGAGATAAAAAAGCATTTTTTTCATTTTCACGCATACAAAATACAGTGTTGACCCGATTTTGTCACTCCCCGATTTTGTCTATCCCCGATTTTATCACGTTTTCGACCCGATTTTATCACGTCCCGATTTTGTCACGCTTTCGACCCGATTTTGTCACCCCAAAAAAAAATTGTCATTCTTTTTATTTTCGTAAAGAATACCACAAACAACATTGATTTTCATGAAATAACTTTCACCGCCTGTAGTTTATTACGAACGACTTCTGAGTACCTGGGAAATATTCTGCAAGCAATTTCGACAAGAAATAACGGGTACCGTTCACGCATTTGGCCTTTCCAAGGCATACAATGATTCATAGTTGGTGAATGAATTAAAAAATTGGAAATAATTTTTTTCCAATTTTGTCACATACCCTGTTTTATCACCCCAAAATTCACCAGCTGGGTGATAAAATCGGGATATTACTGTATTTCTATTTTATTTAGGTTTTTTTTCTATAAAAAAACATGTTTGATCTTTCGAATAGAAAATTATTTAGAGTGGAAAGAACTTCGCTTTTCATAAAATGAGTTAATTTCACCACTTGATTGTAACTTTACAGATACTTATTTTTACAACAACAGTAAAGCTGTCTTTAGTGTCTAGTATATAGCTCGACTTAATTTTTTTCCCAAATTTCAGGTTTCAGTCTTTATTTCTCAAGTATGATCAACAAGAGTATAAGGCCTCAAGTCCATGTTTGGTAACCATATAACGACCTTCAACATTTTTGAGGCTTCGATCGAAATGATTTTATGAGAATAGTTATAAAAATTATGTAACGCCTACCTACTTCAATAAAGCATGAAACAAGTCAATCTCCCACGCATCCTTAAAATTTATACATCTCACTTTCGAAAAAAAAAAAAATTAACACGCCGTACCTTACAATCCATCAACTAATCCGCGCCAGGATCGTAAACAAAATTGCGAGCTGCGACCTACAAAGTGTGAACCACCAACACCCCATCTCTCGCGGTTTCGCTTAAATTCAATTAATAAAACCCGCAAAAGCCCCACCCACCCCGTCGTCTTGGTGTCCCCAGCAACATATTTGGGCTCACCTTCACCTGATGATTGTTTATTTCTCGCCGCGTCAACTGGTGATAAACCGGTTCCCGCTGCATTGCGAAGGAAAGTCCCTCTCGCCGCGCGCCGAGCTTTCTTTGTACCGAACTCCTCCCTCGGACTCCAAATCGGACTTGTTGTCTACACGCCGCTATTGTCGTCACCATCGCTCGCGCCTTGGTTCGAAGGAATCCAAGAATGGTGCGATACCCGCTGCCGCCGCCGGGCGACAATTAAAAGCCAATCGGTTTTGAATAAAATTATTCATTCGTCCCCCCATCCATCGACGGGGAGATTGGTGAAGGTATCCGCTGCTGGTGGGTGATAAATCGCGAATTGTACGCTGTTAAGCCGTCCGTCGTCGCTGCGTTGGTTGGTTGGTTGGTCGATCACCATCACCACCACACCGCCGCACTGCTGCCAGGTCCGAGGGTTTCCGAAAAGTGGGTCACGCCGTCGATGATGTCGCCGTTTGGCCGAGTCATCAACGATTGAACGAATATTCGCTTGGCCGTTTGGCGATTGTTCTTTCGATTAGGTGTGTGCAAACACTTACTTTTCATTTTAGTGCAAACAGACACCGACCGTCGGCAATGGGTGCGATTGTGCAAGGGTTAAGAATTTTGCACGATCGCAAAGACAAGTGTGCCAATTGGCTGCCAGCTTATCAAATGTTTGTTTTTCGCACTTTTAACCGTGCGTGTCGTTTTGCTGATTGGTTGTTGACACATCGAGCCAATGAAGTTTCAAATGACGACTTTGGGATACTGAAAAATTGGGTCACCCGAAGGAAACGCGGCGAAGTCGTAAAATTGGTTGGAGAACTTATCTAATTAGAACGGAAATTTTCCAGAAAAAAAATACATGAATTTAGGTTAAAGTATCATTCTCGGTTTATGATCTTACATTGAATATGCTTCTTAGTGATGGTGATCGGGTGTGATTTACCGCGAATGGGCTTGGCACGGTGACTTAATCGCCCTCCACAAAACAACAGTGACTTAATCTAAAGATTACCTCACTTTTTACAAGCAGTAACAAATTATAGCTTAGACAGGATACTTTTGAACCTGTTGCTTTCGGGCTTAACTGCTCGCAAAACTAATCAAATGCATTCACGCACTCGCAAACCTCAACCACCTAATCTTTGCATTAGCGTTTATTTATGCAAATTATCCCCTCACCAAGGCTCGGAGAGCCACAAACCAGCTGCATCAAGCCAAGCGAGCACAACACAGAAGGATTCAATTTATTAACTTCATTAAATCACCTGGGCTTTGCAGAAATGAAGAAAAAACGAAACTCGACTGGGCGGTTACGTTGCTGATCGTATTATAGTAGAAGAAATAAAAAGTCCAAACACGACACCCTCATCGATGGCTTGCGGTTATTAGTGACCCTCGGCACGCAGTTTACAGTGCAATGCATTACCCACTTGCAAAGTTGATGCAGAAAGTAAAGGGAATGGATGGTGAGTGGGTGACGGTGAGGTGAAATGAAGATACCTGATTTTAAAGGCGATAGTTACTGGTATTACCCACAGACCTACTGCACTGCTGGTTTACCATCACTGGAAGCACAGTGAATGGATTCCCGGCAACCAAATATACTGGTTCATTACAGATATTCCATGGGACAATTGATGATATTTACTAATCGAGGAGTTATCGAGATCACACCTTACAATACTGATTTTCTGACGAATCTACTTTTAATGTTTCTCATGTTAGTAAAGTCTATAGATTGAGTGTTCGACCTAAATGAATCAGCAATAAAAGTGCTCTTTATTAGGTTTATTTGGGGAAAATTTATTCAGGAAAAGAAGGATGTTTGGATTTTTTACACAATTTTTGGATCCAACCATAATCAGTCAATTCTAATAAAATAAATATTCATTGATATCCTTTTGACGGAATTTCTCAAGAAAAGTTCCTGAATTTATTTGGTAAAGAATCTATTCAAAACCTACTAATCATGCAGTTTTCAAACAATTCATAACACTCTACTTAATCTTCTGGAACTGGACCTGTTTTTAAATTTAATGTTCTATTAGTATTATTATTATTATTTAATCAGACTAAGGCCGAAGTGGCCTGTGCGGTATATAAGAGTCTTCTCCATTCGGCTCGGTCCATGGCTACACGTCGCCAACCACGCAGTCTACGGTGGGTCCGCAAGTCATCTTCCACCTGATCGATCCACCTTGCCCGCTGCGCACCTCGCCTTCTTGTGCCCGTCGGATCGTTGTCGAGAACCATTTTCACCGGGTTACTGTCCGACATTCTGGCTACGTGCCCGGCCCATCGCAGTCGTCCGATTTTCGCGGTGTGAACGATGGATGGTTCTTCCAACAGCTGATGCAACTCGTGGTTCATTCGCCTCCTCCACGTACCGTCCGCCATCTGCACCCCACCATAGATGGTACGCAGCACTTTCCACTTACTTCCACTTACTTTCCACAGCACTTACTTTCTATTAGTACTTCCATAAATATGTGTGTTGTGTGGTAAAGTACAATGATTACACTTAGGCCGGAGCGAGATTCGAACTCCGGATTGTGAATCTTACGCCTTTGTTCGCAAGGCTTATTGGAGACCCAGCTATCCATTTAATTCTGGCTCTGAATTAGAATAAATTTTGCCCTAAAGATAAAAGGATATTGTCAATATACAATAAGACCGTCAATAACGGGAGCGTAAATCACCCCATTTTCAATAATATTTTATCTACATAATTTTGATCAATTTTTCTCTCTGTAGACGTTGCCATAATTTAAACATTTCATTGTTTTGAACAAAGGCGACGGATTTGGCATCTATAGAATCCAGAGTATGTAATCTATGGAGCTTACGGGTTTTTTGCTTTCTCGTTCACTAATTACACGTAAAGGCTATAAATTAAAACATGTTTCTACCTATATACCAAAAATAAGAAAGTTCAGTAGCCATTTTTTCCATTTACAATTAATTGCATATTATTCGGCAACTCGGCCGTACGAAAACCATTTTTTTGTTAAATATCTTGGCTTACAAAAGGCAATCAAACTCATCAAATGCTTTAGCCAAGCAAGCCATGGTACAGCAGAGTGCGATTGATTCGCATTCTATACCGTCCCGCCCAGCCAGTTGTTGGGGGGCATGGAGTGCGATCCTCTCGTTTAATAAACAATGTGCACTCGCTTGACTGTGGATAAACAACAGTAAAGCACATGTGGAGATTGGACAAATCAAGCATCCGATCCGAAAGATATTCAATTTGCAAAAAAGAGAGCTAACCGCGGTGGAGGTTGGTACTCGGATTCTGATGGCTTTTCCGCAAACGTGACCTTTAAGTGGTCTTGTTGTGTAGGGGTTATCACGCCTATCTAGAGAGTAGGAGGTTGAGGGTTCGAGTCCCTCCAAGACACGTGGATTCTTTTTCGCAAATTTCATATCAATTTGTCCATTCCGAAACATATGCTGTGCATATGAACAGCCAAGATATTTAACATTTTTTCCATGTTCGGGTGTGCCACTGTGACCAGTTAATAGATCTATTTTAGCATCCCCCCTATACTTAGTTTATAAGTGCATGTCGAATTACTTTATTACTGTTAGAAGCAATGCAGTATCGGTTTCGGTACAGTTTTTATTTTGTCAGTAGTCAAATTAGGCAAGATCCATTACGTATCGCAAACATTGAGTATTTAAAACCCATCCTCTCCCATATAACACTTTTATGAAGCAACTGAATCTTGTATGGATTGTCACAATTCACTAGCTCCCACACAATTTTGAACCATGGATACAAATTGCGCAATTTCTGAACATGACCGACCATGTTCGATTTTTAACGTGGGTGCCCAATTTTTTTTCGGCTTACATCCATTATAACTTTTTTAAATTTTAAGGGACGAAATTTTCACCATTGAAAGAGGAGAATTCATAAAAAATACGATCACCGTGAGCTCTGTAGAAAAAGCGTTTCGTGAATCAGTGTCAAAAGTTTAAAGGTCAAAAGGTCGAAACGACAAAACGTCTGAAGGATAAACAAGATCGAAAGGATAAATTGCCGAAAGGACAAAATGTCTAAAGTACAAAAAATCGAAGGTCAAAAGGTCGAAAGTCAAAAGTTTGAAAGGGAAATAAGGTCAAATTTATAAAAGGTCGAAGGAAAAGAGGGTCGAAAAAATTAAAGAAGGTTGAATAAAAAACAGGTTGAAAAAAATATTGGTTCAAAAGGTCAACAGTACAGTAATTGGAGGTTTCATTTTATTACTCATAGACTGTTCTTACGAGGTATGCCTTATATTTTAAACAGGCGCTATTCTTCAGTGTTTACTTAACCCCATACATCAAATTTTTGTTTTTTCTCATGCACTACTTTGTTTTCTAAAACCGATCTGAACACATTTTAGGCAATACATTCAAATTGACGTTTTCTTCACTTTCACCTTTTTGAAATTTTGTTTTTCTAGTTTGGAATTAATTTTAACCAGATTTCAACAAGCATTGAAGTTTATATTATTGATCGACATCAATAACTTTTTTAAAAATTACAAAACAATATTAAAGCATTCCGTCTAAAGGCGGTTGATCAAGGCGACGATGGATCGGATGATGTGCATAGTTCGAGTTTCAGGGGCTTTCTCGAGTCTTTCGTGCCTGTTACTCAACATCGCTTTGGAGGGAGTAATACGAAGGGCAGGGATTGACACGAGTGGTACGATTTTCACGAAGTCCGTCCAGTTATTTGGTTTCGCCGACGACATTGATATCATGGCACATAACTTTGAGAGGAGGAGATGGAGGAAGCCTACATCAGACTGAAAAGCAAAGCTAAACGTATTGAACTAGTCATCAACACGTCGAAGACGAAGTACATGGTAGGAAGAGGCTCAAGAGAGGTCAATATAAGCCACCCACCACGAGTTTCTATCGGTGGTGACGAAATCGAGGTGGTTGAAGAATTTGTGTACTTGGGTTCACTGGTGACCTACGATAACGATACCAGCAGAGAAATTCGGAGACGCATCATGGCAGGAAATCGTACGTACTTTGGACTCCGCAAAACGCTCCGATCGAATAGAGTTCGCCGTCGTACCAAACTGACTATCTACAAAACGCTTATAAGACCGGTAGCTCTCTACGGACACGAGATCTGGACGATGCTCATGGAGGACCAACGCGCACTGGAAGTTTTCGAAAGGAAAGTGCTGCGTACCATCTATGGTGGGGTGCAGATGGCGGGCGGTTCGTGTAGGAGACGAATGAATCACGAGTTGAATCAGCTGTTGGGAGAACCATTCATCGTTCACACCGCGAAAATTCGGTGGACCGGGCACGTAGCCAGAATGTCGGACAGTAATCCGGTGAAAATGGTTCTCGACAACGATCCGACGGGAACAAGAAGGCGAGGTGCACAGCGGGCAAGGTGGATCGATCAGGTGGAGGACGATTTACGGACCCTCCGCAGACTGCATGGTTGGCGATGTGCAGCCATGGACCAAGGAGAAGACTTTAATGTATTGCACAAGCAACTCCGGCCGTAGTGTGGTAATAAATAAAAAATGTTAAGCTAAAATGATATATTTAGAATGTTCATTAGGGTGGCTCAAAAAACACCTTTTCAAATTTTTTGATGGGCCGCCCTCTTATTCGGTTCTATTCGATGCTCTGATGCTCTGGACAAAATTTCAGCCAAATCGGTCAACGTTTGGGCAGTGCTAAACTCGTTGGAAGTTTATATGGAAAAATGTATGCAGAAACATCCAAAAACAGTGATTTGCAGTTGGACGGCACAATTTACGATCAAGAACCATGATACTCATTCAGTTCTTGTAAAATAAAATACAAAATGTTATGCTGAAAACCGCGAGAAGATTAGAGCTTATTACGCAAAGATATTAGCATTTTACTGAAGTGTTGTAGGGGTGAATTTATTTCTTTTCAAAGGTAAAAGAAACGAAATTTGCTCAAACCCCACTGCAGAGAAATGCTAATAACTTAGCCGGGCAAACTCGAATCTTCTCGCGGTTTTCTGCATAACATTCTGTATTAAATTCTCCAAGATCTGAATGAGTATAATAGTTCTTCATCGTAAGTTGTGTAGTCCAGCTGCAATTTACTGTTTTTGGATGTTTCTGCATACATTTTTCCATATAAACTTCCAACGAGTTTAGCTCCGCCCAAACATTGACCGATTTGGCTGAAATTTTGTCCAGAGCATCTGGGCATCAAATAGAACTGAATAAGAGGGCGGCCCATCAAAAATTGAACAAAGTTTTCTCATACTTATTTGAGCCACCCTAATGTTCATTTTGATGAAAATAAGTGAAGAACTATTTTCAGTAATTACAAAAAAGTCTATGACTAAAGGAAGGCAAAATTCAACAATGAAATTTTATCAGGTGAAACATAAATAAACATAAATGTGCAAATGAATGGTTGATTAACACTCGACGTTTTACCTAATTTTTTAGACCTTCAACCTTTTGACATTCGAGTTTTTGATCTTCAATTTTCTTAACTATGACCTACTGTCCTACAACCGTAATTTCTATCTTTTGTTCTTTCGACCTTTTGTCCATCGACCTTTTCACTTTCGACCTTTTGTACTTTGACCTTTTTACCTTCATCCTTTTAACTTTCGACCTTTTGTTCTTGGACGTTTTTACTTTCGACCTTTTGTCCGTTGACCTTTCGACTGAAACTTTTTGTCTCGACCTTTTGACCTTCGATCCTTTGATCTTCGACCTTTTGTTTTTCGACCTTTTAACTCAGTTTTTTGTTTCGACCTTTTGTCCTTTCGACCTTTTGACCTTCGACCTTTCGACTCAGATTTATTGTTTCGACCTTCCGTCCCTTCGACATTTTGACCCTTCGACCTTTTGTCCTTGCGACCTTTTGATCTTCGACCTTTTGACCTTTGACATTTTGTTCTTCGACCTTTTGACATTCGACCTTTTGTCTTGCAACCACTCCAGGAATTCGTCCGAAAGTTCCTCCAAAATTTTGTCCCCAAGCTCATCCAGGATTTTGTCTGGAAGTTCTTCCAGGATTTTGTCCAAAAGTTCCTCCAAAAATTCCTCCGACAGTCTCTCCAGGAATTCCTGCAGAAGTTTCTCCAGGATTTCGTTCGAAGGTTCCCCAGGATTTCGTCCGAAAGTTCCTCCGAAATTTTGTCTGAAAGTTACTCAAGGAATTCCTCCGACAATTTCTCAAGGATTTCGTCCGGAAGTTCCTCCTGGATTTCCTCTGAAAGTTTTTCCAAAATTTTGTCCGAAAGTTCCTCAAGGAATTCCTCCGACAGTTCCTCAAGGATTTCGTCCGGAAGTTCCTCCAGGATTTCGTCCGAAAGTTCCTCCAGAATGTATTTTATAAATTCCTCTAGGACTTCGTCTGGAACTTCCTCGAGGATTTCGTCCGGAAGTTCATCCAGGAATTCCTCCGGAAGTTCATCCAGGAATTCTTCCGGAAGTTCCTCCTTCCGGAAGGATGTCGTTCAAAAGTTGTTCCAGGTTGTCGTCTGGAAGTTCCTCCAGAAGTTCGTCCGGAAGTTCCTCCAGGATTTCGTCCGGTAGTTCCTCCAAGATTTCATCTGGAAGTTCCTGCTGGAATTTTTCCGGAAATTCCTCCAAGTTCTGCCTCCAGAATTTCGTCTGGAAGTTCCTCCAGGATTTCGTCCGGAAGTTCCTCCAGAAATTCCTCCGCAAGTTTCTCTAGGATTTTTTCCGAAAGTTTTTCCAGTTTCTCCAGAAGTTCCTCCAAGATTTCGTCGGAAAGTTTCTCCACAATTTTGTCAAAATTTGCCTCCTGAGCGATTCCAAGCAACAGCATCAAAATTTAAGAAAATTTTTAATTCATGATTTTCTATTGAGTTGAAACTTTGCACAGTTTTTCAATTTCATCTAAATCGTCATTTTTCGATATCAAATCTTCATATTGAGTCACGACTAACTTTTCGAAAGGGTGTATGTGAAAATGGTTCAAAATATTTAAAAAGCTGCACAGCAAAAACGGAATGTTCGATTGTTATGATTTTTCAGCAAAGTTAGACAACTAAATGGTGATTCTTAAGAAAATGTGCACAGTAAAAAAAAAAAATTTTGCCTTTAAAAATATCATTTTGTCACAAAAACTCAAATATCTCAAAACCCTATCTTTTTTCGAACGTAATTTTTTAGGGAAAACGGTCCATTATATTAGCTATCTACCATAAAAATTTGGTGATGGTAAACTAATAAACAAAAAGTTATGACATTTCAAACATTTCACAATTTTCACATATAGTAAACAAAAAAAATTTCCGTATTTTTTTTTCAAGAATCGCAGTTTGATGCTGATTTTATTGTTAAGGGCCTTGCGTGAGTTAAACAAGTTGTTTGTATGATATTCCATATTTATGTATTCATCGATATTATGTATATTATATGTATAAATATTATATGTATAAATAAATAAAAATGAATTAATATTATCCTAAGTATTAAATTAAATGTGGCAGTTACACAATGTTGTTATAGAAACTCTAAGAGTTTTGGGTTTGAATTTTGGTATGGGTTATGATATCATGAAAACAGTTTATTAATACTTATTTTTATTTATTTTTATTCAAATTTTTTAAAATATCGAACACTTTTGAATTATTATCAGCACAGTTTGAGTATAGTTTTGCTTTAATTTTATTTTCCGACAATGGAATGAAACAGTGAAATTTTTGGGTTCCTTGGATCGTTTTCGCGTTATTAAATTGCTCGCTGAGCTCTGAAGCCTTTATTTCGTACTCTTCAGTAGTAGTAAAACAAAATGATAATTTGGTTAAATCTTTTTCTTTTCTACGATTTGCCCAATCAAAAGTTCTTTCGCAGTTTTAATTGGATGCTCACGTTCTTTGGCTAAACTTGCTCTTGTGGCCATGCGCTTTATTGTTCCTCCAATAGCATCACAAGGACCTTTGCCATGTGATGTAGCAAAAAATGCCATTCTGCATCAATTCCGTACATTGATTTAAATTGACATAGGCTCGAAAAATTCTTACGATTTTTGTACTGCGACGCTGCTCCATCAGACATGAAATATATCTTTTGACTTCTTTATGCTTATCAACGCGTAAAAGTTAATCATTTTTCAATGAACAAGTTTACGGATACTGAATCGTGTCTTAAATCTTCGGAAATTATAATAAAACTTAAGTGTTCAATTTGCGTACTTCCATTAAAATAAATAACAAATGGATGAATTGTAGCTTGTTGTACGTTCCAGTGATGGGACTGCACTTCATCTTGCAATACAAAGCTGTAATTTTCAGAAAAATCACAAATGACTAAAAATTCACCATTTTGTAATGTATTTTTCGTATTTTTTAAAAAGCTGGATTGTTCTGTTTTAATGGAATCGTGAGGGATTAAACTTTCTAATTTCAAGCAAAAATATGACACAAACTCATCTACAGGTTTTACAATAGTTTCTATGTCACACCTATCCGTGGTCACCCATTGCTCAAATGATAACTGATCAATATATTTTTCTTCAAACTCAGCGAATAAAGTATTTTCCAATGATGAAGAATCTGGACAATCCGAACAAGATCGTAGATAGCAATTTGATGTTGTATTTTCACACAAAAGACTACCAGTTAACATTTTAATATCCTTTGTTAAATTGATTCTTTTCAAACTATGTAAAATAAGATTAATATTCTCATGGGTTGTGCACACACACACATTATGTGTTCCTGAATTGGAAAGAAGCTTACATTGCCTTGGCCGAAGGCTTGCAAATGAGGAAAAACCTATTTTAATATTATCGTGAATTTCGTCATCATTAATCGTTTTTGGATTGCTTGACGCTTTCGATCTTTTTTTACTGATACATAATCTTTTTGACCAGGCATAGCTCGACTTACTTCATCATCTTCAAAATATTGAACTACTTTTGTCTCATCTGTTAATGCAGTACTAGACCTAGTATTTTTGGTTGAAAGACAGTTATTCTTCAATTGTTTTGCCTCTTTTACTGTATTTCTATTGGTTTTGAACTCATCAATGGCGTCCTGAATAGACCACGAACTTGGCAGCATCGACAAAATCAATAATTTTTCTTTCCTTGTCGTGGCTGCATTCGAGAACCTTTCCTTCATATTTATAATTACCTCATCGTAGTCTGTATTTTCCACATCATCAGGTCCTAATTTGAAGAGGTTTCTTCGTACAGCTTCGTTTATTTCATAAACGTAATAAACGTAGTCCATCTTACTCCATTTAATCGGAGTCACTTTTATCCCAGCTATGCCCTCGTTAAAGCGTTCGATGTTGACCTTTTGGATACACTCATCTTCCGATTGATTTGTTGAAACAGATTTCGCTGATGGTACGGTGGCAAGGCTCTCAGCACTTAATACTTCTGGTAATTCCTCAGTTGTTGTCGATACATCTGGCAATTCCTCAGTTGCTGTCGTTTTCGAACTTCCTGCGCTCTGCTCAACCGATGATATACAGATTGCTCTTTTGTCAACGTTTAGACGGCAGGACGTGCAAATGCGTAAATTTGTATTCAATGTGGACATTGGAGCATAACCAGTCGCTTTCAGTTTATCTATGGTGCTTTCGGTG
This sequence comes from Armigeres subalbatus, assembly GCF_024139115.2. NCBI lineage: Eukaryota > Metazoa > Arthropoda > Insecta > Diptera > Culicidae > Armigeres > Armigeres subalbatus. The sequence continues at coordinate 368,736,822 of NC_085140.1, read as the reverse complement.
AGATTTCGTAACTCTTTTGAACACTTTTTTCCATCAAACGGCCTACAACAGTTGAGAAAGCGGCTACTCATGTTGTTCGTAATATTTCAATAAACAAAATCACTTTTAAGTTTTTACTGACTAGTTTGGTGTCATTTGCTTGACTGAAGAAAAAATTACTATAAGATCTTTAACAACCTTAGTAGTAGTAATTTTTTTGCTTTTTCGTGAGCATTGTCATGGTATGTACCTATCATGCATTTGTTGTTGTTGAAGATACCCGTTTCCTCCCGATCATAAAGTCTATTCTCTAAGAGGTATATTTTTTGCAGGTAAACTATAGACGTACACGTGTATATAAATCTTTGATTTTGCAGCTTTTGTCTTAAAAATAACATTTCTGATATGTTTCTATCAACGTTATTATCAACAGGTTTCAACACTATTAAAAAAAATTTTCGCCAGTCACGTGCAATGAAAATTATGACACTATCAATACTTTTGATCACAACACTGGATCGTGTCTAAGTTTCTTATAGATGCTATGAATAATTAAATCAAAATATCATGAAAACAACTTGTTTAAATCACGTCCCTTAACAATAAAATCTGCATCAAACTGCAATTCTCGAAATAACTTACACAGAAAAAAAATGTTTTTACTAAATGTGAAAATTGTGAAATGTTTGAAATGTCATAACTTTTTTGTTTATTAGTTTACCATCACCAAACTTTTATGGTAGATAGCTAATATAATGGACCGTTTTCCCTAAAAAAATTACGTTCGAAACAAGATAGGGTTTTGAGATATTTGAGTTTTTGTGACAAAAATGATATTTTAAAGGCAAAAAAAATTTTTTTTACTGTGCACATTTTCTTAAGAATCACCATTTAGTTGTCTAACTTTGCTGAAAAAATCATAACAATCGAACATTCCGTTTTTGCTGTGCAGCTTTTTAAATATTTTTGAACCATTTTCACATACACCCTTTTGAAAAGTTAGTCGTGACTCAATATGAAGATTTGATATCGAAAAATGACGATTTAGATGAAATTGAAAAACTGTGCAGAGTTTCAAATATTTTCGAAATGGTCGCTCAGGATCGACTGACATGCCCCCGTGGAATGCCTCTCCTGGAGTTTTTCTGGAAGTTTCTCCAGGAATTTCTTCGGATTCAAATCAAATTTCCTCCAGGAGCTTCTTTAATAATTTTCTCGAATGTTTCTTCAGGATTTTTTTATAAATTCTTCAGGAAGTTTGTCCGGAAGCCCCTCAGTAATTCTACCAGAAATTCCTCCAAAATCCTTTAAAAAAATTCTCGTGACTTCAAATTCCTCTTGAAAGGGTAAGGAAGATGAATTATTCAAGTTACTAACAGTTCGTAATGTACACAATACCATTATAACAAAACATATTTACAACCTGGACTCTCCATCAAAAGAGATCCAAATTATGTTTTCTACATAAATGATCAACTTGACAGCGCCTGTGGTGGGGTCGCCATTGCCATGAACAGACGTATCAAACATAAATTATATTCTTCTTTCGAAACCAAAGTTTTTGAATCCTTGGGAGTTTCTGTTGTAACAAATTTTGGACATTTCCCTTTGATTGCTGCCTACTGGTCTTTCCAGTGAAATGACCTGAAAAGGAGTTTGATGAGAGCAGATCTTCATATTCCAACTCGCAACAAATCTAAATGTTTCGTGATTGTTGACTCTAATGCCAAACACCGTTCATGGAATAATGTTCAAAGCAATCCCAACGGTATTTTCCAACGGTAAGATTGTTCTGCGGGATATTTTACTATTCAATACCCAAATGCCCCAACTTGTTTTTCTTCCAGTCATAATCCTTCGTCAATTGATTCAGTTTTAACGGATTCAAGTCAGCTGTGTGGCCAATTGGTAGCTCATACTTACTTTAATTCCGATCACCTTCCTGTGACGTTTGAAAATTCACAAGAAGCTATTAATAATCCAATCAGCTCTACTTTTAATTACCATAAAGCTGATTGGGATTTATATAACACGTATCTCGATAGGAATTTTGCTGTTGATATTCCTCTAGATACAAAAAGTGATATTGATAATGCTCTCATATTTTTGACAAATTTAATTGTCGAAGCCAGAGGCATTGTAATTCCTAAATGTGAAATTAAATTCAACTCCATTATTATTAACGACAATCTTTAGCATCTGATCCGTCTTAATGAAATTATTATTTTTATGCTATTCTGAGAAATACCAACTTTGAGAAAAATGTCTCAAAGTTGGATCCCGGTTCGAAACCCTTTTGGAAATTAACGAAAATTCTTAAAAAACCTTAAAACCAATTCCAGCGCTTAAAGAGGGAAATAAAATTTGATTAACAAATGGCGAAAAGGCTCAAAAACTTGCTCAGCAGTTCGAGAGTGCTCATAATTTTAGTCTAGGTCTCACTAGTCCAATTGAGGATCAGGTTACACGGAGCTTCGAAGACATTCTCAATCAAGAGAATGTTTTTGACCCTTTGTTGGGAACTAATTTGAAAGAAGTGAGATCTATTACTAGAAAATTTAAAAATATTAAAGCCCCAGGTGATGATGGTATTTTGTACATACTTATCAAAAAACTTCCTGAAAGCTCTTTATCCTTTTTGGTTCATTTATTTAACAAATGTTTTCAATTGGCATACTTTCCAAATAAATGAAAAAATGCCAAAGTTGTTCAAATTTTGAAGCCGGACAAAAATCCAGCTGGGGCTTCTAGTTACCGCCCAATCAGTTTGCTTTCTTCAATAAGCAAACTGTTTGAAAAGATTATTATAAATAGAATGATGGTTCATATTAATGACAATTCTATTTCTGCTGATGAGCAATTTGGTTTTCGCCATGGGCATTCAACCACTCATCAGTTATCAAGAGTTACGAATTTAATTCGGCTAAACAAACCTGAAGGATATTCGACTGGAGTTGCTCTTCTTGATATAGAGAAAGCATTTGACAGTGTTTGGCATGAAGGTTTGATTGTAAAATTGATGAATTTTCATATTAATGACAATTCTATTTCTGCTGATGAGCAATTTGGTTTTCGCCATGGGCATTCAACCACTCATCAGTTATCAAGAGTTACGAATTTAATTCGGCTAAACAAACCTGAAGGATATTCGACTGGAGTTGCTCTTCTTGATATAGAGAAAGCATTTGACAGTGTTTGGCATGAAGGTTTGATTGTAAAATTGATGAATTTTAATATTACTCTGTACATTATTAAACTGATCCAAAATTATTTATCAGAACGCTCACAGTAGGTAAACTATCAGAATTCTAAATCTAATAGATTACATACCTATAAGAACTGGTGTTCCCCAAGGCAGCATACTGGGGCCCATATTGTATAACATTTTTACTTCTGACTTACCTGATTTACCACTAGGGTGTCGAAAATCTTTGTTTGCAGATGACACGTGAAAGGCCCGTCGCCAAAACGCGAAGCCTTCGCATCGTTTGTAGTAGATTGCAAAAAAGTTTGGATATTTTCTCCATTTATTTGCGAAAAGGGAAAATTTCTCCGAATGCTTCCAAAACTCAGCTTAAAATTTTCCCATGTAAGCTGAGAGCTTTTTATTTGAAACCTTCTTGCAGACATATTGTCACTATGAATGGAGTTCCAATTAATTGGACTAGCGAAGCTAAATATTTAGGACTTCTGATGGATCAAAAATTAATTTTTAAAAGTCACATTGAAGGCATTCAAGCCAAATGTAACAAATATATTAAGTCAACCAATCAACTTCATAGAATTTCTAATATTGAGACATTGCAACAAATGTCCAACAAAATAATTTCCAATTTTAGACAAAAATCGTTGCAATCTTCTATTGCAACGATTAGCTCCTTCTACTCTTAGTATAAATTAGGTTAAGTTTAGTTTAAGTTGAAAACATTGTAATTCCTACATGGTTCAATTCAATCAGAGGAAAAGTCCTAACTGCCAGAGGCAATAAAAATGTATTAATAATAACTAAAAATGTAACATAGCAAATAAGGATGATAGTGTTAGGAAAACACGGAACACCTAGTCTAAGAGATGAATACATGTATTAGATAATTAGCAAATAAAATTATTTTAAAAAAATCAGCTAAAAAAATTTGTCTACAATTATATTTAAATTTGAATGCCAAGTGTTTACGAAATGCAAATGTATTCACTTTATCATCCCGAGTTATTTTTCTCTGTTAGATGCAAGTTACATGATAAATGAACGGACAGAACCGTATTAAACATTACGGCCTTCCATTTTTATCCGTTTGGAATTTCGTCTATTTAATTTGCTAAGTGATTTTATTTACATTCTTTCAAGATTATGTAATAATGTTCCTACTATTATGAAACATCAGATATATACTGTACAAGGTTCATTGACCATTGAATGTGATCGAAAATTAAATGGGCCATTCTGATAAATTGAGGTTGTACAAATCCATTCAACTCCTCTATATAAAAAATTCCAATAGCTATGCGCACAATTTTGGAGCAACGTGTAAATTTTCCAATTTAAAATCGCTCCGCTGATATCAGTTATGATCGATTGGCTACTGTTCACCGCAAGCTACCTTTCTTCTAAGAATAACTGTAAATCACACCCCAAAAAAATATATTTTGTACTATTCAAACTCCCGTTCGAATCGCAGTTCATACTGCTTTCAACTGACTGGAACGGATTCTAACTCAGTAGACAGTAGGCGAGAGAGAGCGAGAAAAAAATCACTCGATAATTGGCATTCAAAACATGACTTTGGCATCGAAATTGTGTTTTAATGGTAGCGTTGCTGCTACTGCTATTGCCGAGTCGAAAGCCGATATTACTTGTACCACCAGAACTAACGGAGAACCGTTAGCTTCTGTTCCCGCCGATTCCAGTAGCAGCGGCCAGCTGGATTCCCATAAATCTTAACATCGCCTCTATCTACCGAACCGAATAAATAGGGAGAAAATCGAGAGAACTCAAGCATTTTCCCATCATCAAAAAACACCACCCGGATGTAAGCGCGGAAGCAAAAAGTCTCGGGGAAAAGTTGCGTCACACAAACAAAAAACATCGTCTCCGCCTTGCCTGGTGTAGGAATTGCATAGACTTGCAAGGATCGTCTTTCTGCTGTTATTCAAAAGTTGTCGTTTGGAATGTCAGATCGGCCACGAGCCACACACCGCTCCTAATCAAATGTAGCCTTTGAAAGGTTAGACGAGCACCACCCGTTGATTTTGTTTTGACCACATGCGATAGAGTCTCGGACACAACATCATCGAGCGATCGCGAGGTGGAGACCCTCAAATTTAGTGGCGATGACGACAACACGACGATTGCAAAGGAACAAAATTCGGCGGACGGTGGTTGTTGTATGCGTTGCGTACCCACAATACGACAATCATGCAAAAAGCTGAAAACCGGTCTTCAGCAGCGTGGTTCGTCTCAAACCGACCCGCGCGGTGCGGCATCGGAGAAATGGTCGAAGAGAGCAGCAGCATGAAGGGGGAGACACTACTAAACTATAAAAACGACGATTTTAATAGACAACGATCCGTCGCGATGTTCGAAGGAAGTACCTACGTGGACGGCGCAGCCCCGCTGTGGTGTGTGATAGAGACCTCTGCGTGGCTCGTGGCATCACCGCCGCCGAAGAAGCTGAGGATGGCGGCGGCGGGAAAGGCTTGAACGAACAGTCATGCATGCTCGTTGAGTTGCCGGCTGCTGCCTCTGTGATGGTGGTGTTGATGGCGAACGGAGGGGATCACGGACCAAGGCGGCTTTGGGGAAAGTGGAAACAGTTAGGTAACTGTACCTCTGCGGTGTGGTACGCGAGCTGAAGTTTTTCTATGCGCTACGCATACATAAAGAAATTTAGTAAGGAGTGCTTAGGAGAGGAACTCGGGCGGAAAAGTCGTAGTGTGGATCACTTGACAATGTTTTGTTTTGTGAATTTTCTAAGCGATTGCCTTTCGTAGTGGTTGTATTTAGGCACTTCTGCTGGTTGATTTGTCTAGACGCTGGCTTATTTGTTGAACATCGCGATAAAGCTATCAGTTGTAAGCAGTTGGAATTTAAAACTGTTTTATTTCTCCATATAAAGTTCAATTTTTTTTTCAAGTATGGATGAGATAAAGAACTCTGTTATTACACAAACTGAAGTATTTTTAAAACACATTCTCCCATAATGCCTCGAACCATAAAATGTTCTAATCATAATTAATTCATCATACTTTATGCATGAAGTCATAGAGCATAATTTATTTATTTTTTCTTACAACCTTAAGGTTGAAAACAAACTTTTAATTTTTATGCATAGGAATATTTAAGAATTATTAAGCGAATTCATTTAGAGTTTCCTTCCTCCTAACGTATCTGCAACATTCAATCAGAAGCCTTTCTCTCTCAATAACTTTCACCTTTATTTTTATCCCCAAAACATTATATGAATGAATTATTTTGCTTCTAAATGAATGAATGAATCATTGAATCTAGAAGCTTCAGAAAATTTCTATTGTCAATGACTTCAAATACGCTACTTCTCGCATTCCACTTCTGCGTAATATTACAATCTTCATTTCTAACTGTAGACACAAAAAATATAACTGTTGATAAAATTTTCTAAAGATGGATACATGATTTAATAAATTTATGTTTATTTTAAATTTCAGCATAGGAAATGTCTTTTGAATTCCTTATGTCAATAATAGAAATAAATCAACACAACTAACTCTATTTCCTTTCATTATCATATTCAGAAGAAGTTATGCGTTCCCTTTGAACTGGGATCGTACCCTGCGGTCCTGGCGACAAATCAAGTCTATTTAGTCGGGTCGAGCTGAGGTGCTCTTTCCAACTTCCCATTTGCATACCGTGACATTTGACTTTGCTCAATCTGATAGCCGTAGACACGCTTTGGGCTCATCCCCTGCGTTCGGTATTTGGATATCTCTTTTGAAAAAATGTGAAAGTCATGATAAATGTGACTCGTTAGATATTTTAATTAAACTTGCGACATAAAATATGGCCTTGTTTGAGTCTTCACATCATTTCAGTGAAACAATACAAAACAGCAATCGTGTCGGTTCACAACCAATTGCTGTGCATCGACTTCGATTTAGATCGTTGTCCATTAATGAACAAAGAAGCTTCTAAGCACGGAAGACTGGCCAACTGACTCGCAAAACTTAACAACTTCATGTTTGAAATCAATAAAATCCCCATCAATTGCGATAAGCATGGAGGAACGACTTGGCCAGGATCCCTCCGTCGTGACCGGGCTCAATTTGTTCGATTCATGTTCAATCACCATACACTACGATGAATCGTTCTTTGTACCTACATTAGCTTGCTGTCATACTCGGGAAAACATGCTTCAATCTTTCAACAAATGGACTCAGAGAAGAAAACCTCTAGTGCGGAATGCGACAAAGCTGCTGCTGGGAGCGTCCGGCTTGTATCCACGACAATCGTAATAATTGTTCGCTTGCTGTAACTGGGCTGTATGAATTGGTTCGAACTCTATGATCATCATCGTCATCATTACGCTCAAATTCAAACGATGCGATGTCTGCAATGCAATAATGGTGCAACTGGTTCGATTGATTCTTGCGCTGTCTTTTCCAGTTTCCAGTTGATGGTACGAAGCCGTGGACCGAGTCGGTCGGTGGTGTTGTTATTTTCCAATTTACAGTTGGTACAAACCTGGAAATGGGAAGAAAGAGAGAGAAAAGAGTAATTGTTAATACAATAATTGATCGGAAATATTATCCATCTACTGATGTGATCCGATGCGATGGATGAAGTTGTTCTTTTTCTGTGTTTGCAGTTGGGAAATTGAAATGATTACATAATGAAACAGCAGCAACATCATCATAGTCCGCATCGTAATAGCTTGGGAGTTTGGTCGCAATTTCGATGTTAATTGATTTGAGATAATTATAGCGGGTTTGTACAGTGGAGGAATTGGTTTCCGTTATCTCTTAGGTGTTTGATAATTTGCAATTATAGTTATCCAATATTTTTTTAATATTTATAATGGGTAGATTATGCGTTTTTTCGTGTTTTCCCTGCTTCAACATAAGCCAGAATAATTTCTTTCATTTTATTATTTCAACTCTAGAATGAATGGTTTTGTAGCTACTAAACTTTATATTTGGTTTTCACCTCCATATTTGCAAAGCGGGACAAACCCAATTAACATAGAAAATAACTGAGATTTAAAAAATGCACCAGCCATAAACCGTTTTGACTCAAATTCCGAACCGTACTCATATTCCGAAAATTAGCTCGATTGGCCATTGCGTTCCAGAGTTATTAAAAAAACAATTCTCTCTTGCCAAAGGTAAAGCCGAATCCCATAACATATGTAAATTTTGGAAAATTTATTGTAGAAACTCCAAATAATCAAACTAAATAAAGAATCAAATTTCTGAACGGAGAAGGGTTGTTTGCTGAAAGTCATTCACCCGAAAGCTATTTGGACAAAAACCACAAGGTCAAAAGTTATGTGGTTGAATATGTCATTAGGCCAAAACCCATCTGGCCAAAAGTTATTTGACCGAAATGGTCATGCAGTCCAAAATGACGTTTACCAAACAAATCATTTTCCCGAAAAAGTTGTTTGCCCGAATAGGACATTTGAACAAAATGATGATTTGGCAAATTATATTTTAAGCAGATTATATTTTCGGCAATATCGTTCTGCCAAATGACCCCATCTGTCAAATTACCAATTCGGCCAAACGGAATATTTATAGTCAAATGACCTATTTAACCAAGACGACTTTTAAGGCTAACTGACCTGTTCGGCCAAACTACATTTTCGGACAAACGACCATTTCGGCTCAAACGTGTTATTCAGCTACATGACATTCGAGCAAATGACTTTCGGCCAAACGACGGGAAGGGCCGTTTGTCCAAAGGCCACAAAGCTGAAATTTGTTTGGCCGAAACCTGTTTGGTCGAAAATGTCGTTCGCCCGAACTGGTCATTTGACCGAAAAAGCCAAACCGTTTTCGACCCAAAAACCATATCGACCAAACGCTCAATTCGTCCAGATGAGTTTCGGCTTAACGTGTTTTTCGGCCAAGTGGCATTCGGCCGAAAAAGCTTGAGCAAGTCTATCCTCTTGAGCAATCCTATCCTCCTCAGCATCCTATCCTCTGAACAATTTTCCGTGGAATTTCCGAAGAATTTCTTATGACTAATACAAAGTGAAAGGTCGAGTTAAATACGAGACACTGAAGACGACCTCACAGTTGAGTCGAAATATGATGGAACTAAATGGAATAGAAAACATAAACGACCATACGACACAGATCTATAGTGTATACTTAAAATAAATCGCCGAATTCGGTAAAATTTTACCGAAATCTCAACAGCAGAACTGCTCGGTAAATATTTTAACTGATTTTCGGTGTTTTGACAGTCGAACAAAGGAAAAAAATTTCAAAAAATCTGTAAAATAAATTACCGAACAGTTCTGCTGTTGAGATTTCGGTAAAATTGACCGAATACGGTGAAATGAGTTAAGTGTGAACAAAATATAAACAGTGAGACTAAGGAGGTGTTAAAAATGATCGTATGTTAGGAGTATTTTAATAATTAGGAATAAAAGCCACAGGTTTCTATATATCGAAATCATGCCGGTGACAAGAAAAAAATGTATTGTGCTGGATACATCTGTTCTCCGAAAACGGCCGACCGTTCCGGACATCAAAAAGTTTCTGGATGAGAAGATTAAGCTTGATATGTCACTAGTGAAGTGCGTACAGCCTCATAATGTGGAAAATGTCGTTTATCACGTGATGAAGGATAAGGAAACGGCATCTAGGATCGCTTCAGAGCATCACATGAAGCATGTGTTGGAGTGTGACGGGAAGAGCTCAAATATCTCGCTTCTCATATACGTTAAAAGCAATGCCGTCGATGGGCGTCTTCATGATCTCCCGGAGGAAAATAATAACAATGACATCGCCAATCATATGCGTCAATATGGGAAAGTGATAGTCATTCGCAACGAGGTTTAGAAAAATTACTTTCCGGGCCTTAGTAACGGCGTTCGCTTGGTACAAATGCAACTGGTTAATCCCATTCCGTCGTACATAACCATCGAACAAGAAGTCACATTAGCAACATATTTTCTTCAAGTTCGAACTTGCTACAATTGCGGGCAAATCTCATCCGAAAAACCTGCACCATCAACCTCTAGCGAAAGCGATAGCAGCTTGGTTACCGTTCCTGATGCTTCTCTTCAAAACTCGTACTCTTTTAGCGAAGATGCAGATTTGCGACAGCAATACATTGATGAGGAAGATAGAAGAATGAAAGAATTATATAGATCATGATTTACTTTATAATTGTATATAATTCTGAATGATTTTCGGTTCCGTTATGCCTACCGCGCTTGAGCCTCCCAAATAAACAAATAAAATAATAAAACAAAAAATATTTCGGAATATTTCTCGCGAAAACGCCTAAGAGCTTCCTGCGGATATTCCAAACAATTTTCTTTGGAAATTTTTAAACGTTTTCTGTGGAGATTTCAAAGAATGATCGTTGAAAATTCCGAAGAATACTCATTGGAAACTTCAAAGGACCTACCGTGGAAAATCTGAGCAATTTCCGACAGCAAATTTGGCATAAAGTCATTTGGTATAAAAGCCTGCGGATATTCCAAACAATTTTGTTTGGAAATTTTTAAGCGTTTTCTGTGGAGATTTCAAAGAATGATCGTTGAAAATTCCGAAGAATACTCATTGGAAATTACAAGGACCTAACGTGGAAATTCTGAACAATTTCCGACATCAAATTTGGCATAAAGTCATTTGGCATAACGCCATTTGGCATAATGCCATTTGGCATTATTTGGCTTTGATTCTGATGATCGGACTGAGATGATCGGACATTTGGCATAATTTAAAACTGTGAAACAAGTAATGTAGGTAGGTAGTGAGGTAGAGGTAGGGTTAATCGATGTATTTTTTCACATATATAAAGTAGATCGGGTATATGTTCTGATAAAATTAGACTGATGGAAGACATTTTTTGAAAGGACGGACAAACGAAACGGCAGAACTACTTGCGAGGAACAGATCACATTCATCATTGACTTATTCCAGGCAAACGGTAACTTCCGAAAAAGGAATTTAATTTCCCGTTGCTTGGTGACGGTCAAACACCTTCTTTTGAAGAAGGAATTAAATCCACCATTGTCCTATTCTGGGTAAATTCCTACTTTTAAAGAAGGCACATCACCATTATTGCCTTAACTTCCATTACCTTAGTCCAGACAAGCGCCTTCTTTTAAAGAAAGGATCACATCCACCATTGCCTAATTTTGGGCAAACGCTCACCTTCAAAGAAGGGGTCAAATCCGTCATTGCTTTATTCTGGACAAACGCCTACTTTAGAAGAAGGAATTACATCCACCTTTGCGCAAACGCTTTGTTTTCAAGAAGAAATCACATCCACCATTGCTTGAATCCGGGCAAGCGCCTGCTTTATAAGAAGGGATCACATCCGCCATGTCCTCAATCCGGGTAAGCGTCTACTTTTCAAGAAGGGATCACATCCACCTTTGCCTTAATCCTGGTCTACTATTCAAGAAGAAAACATATCCACCATTGCCTTATTCCGAGCAAACGCCTACTTTTAAAGAAGAAATTGAAACCAGCATTGCGTTAATCCGGGTAAGCGCCAACTTTTGAAAAAGGGATCACTATGGCAATGAGGTGGACTCGCTGGCAAAGGTGGGTGCACAGGAAGGTGATGTTTATGATAGACAAATCTCGAACAACGAGTTTTTCCCATTAGTCCGTCAGACTACTCTTCAAAATTGGCAAATGAATTGGTCACACAATGAATTTGGGCGGTGGCTATTTTCCATAGTTCCTAAAGTTTCTGCGCGAGCGTGTTTCAGAGGTGAGGACTTAAGCCGAGGCTTCATTCGCACGATGTCGAGACTTATGTCCAATCACTATTCACTAAACGCACATCTCTATAGAATTCACCTGGTTGATAGCAATCTATGTAGGTGTGGAGCCGGTTACGATGACATCGATCACGTAGTTTAGTATTGTACGGAAAATGACGCCTACAGAGAGCAACTATTGGATACCCTTGTGGCTCGAGGTAAACAACCCTTCCGGGAAGTAAGAGGTGTTTTGGGAGATCGCGATGTGGTTTATTTGCAGGCCATCTATGCCTTTCTTTGCTCGCCTGACATCAAAGTCTAATAATTATTATTTTTTCTTTCTCAGTTTTTGTTTTTGTCTCTGTCTTAATGTTATGTGGACCATGAAGCTCTGGCCATCCGGAAGATGCTCTCTGGATAACCATAACCCGAAAACAACGCTACGCCAAACCAGCCATAACGTCATATACCCGGTTGAGTAGCTGAAATACCTCAAACCTAAATCCCAACCATATCCATCCTCAAATTACGCAATCTAACCTTGAGTCGCCACGAGTATCTTGGTCTTTGCCCCTTCCCCCAAACTAACTGTAAATAATAATGATATCAATTGTAAATATCAAAAAGAATCTCGGCTCCGTTAAGTGTTATACACGCCTGAGCCTGTCAAATAAATGCAATAGATAAAAAAGAAGGGATCACATCCCCCATACCGCGATGAACTTATTATTTATAAAAAAAATCACGTAAATAAATAATAAAAAAACATCTTTCATTGCCATATTCCGAGCAAACGCCTGCCTTTGAAGAAAGAAATACATCCACCAATGCCTCAATTTGGACCAGCGCCTACTTTTCAAGAAGGTATCACATTATGCATTGCCATTTTCGGGGTGAGGTAAAACAAGGTAGAACATCCGCCATTTCCTTAATCCGGAAAAACGACCAATTATCAAGACGGAATCATATTCATCACTGCCCTATTCAGAGCAAGCGCCTGCTTTAAAAGGAAGACATTTCCTTATTCCTGGCAAGCGTTTACTTTTCGAGAACGGATCACATCCACCTTGCCTTAATTCGAGCATGTGCCTACTTTTAAAGAAATATTCACATCCATCGTTGCCATATTCCGATCAAACGCCTTTTTTTAAGAAGAAATAGCATCCCCCAATGCATCAACCCGAGCCAGCGCCTACTTTTAAAGAAGATATCACATCCCCCATTGCCTTAATCTGGGCGAGCACCTACTTTAAAAGAAGGGATCTAATCTATCATTTCTTTAATCCGGGCAAATGGCTAATTTTCAAGATGGAAGCACATACACTACAGCTCTAATCCGGCCAAGTGCCTGCCTTAAAAGATATAATAAAATCTATCTATTGAGAAATCGACTGTATATTTTTATTTCGATTTTAAGGACGGCTACGCAGTCTTGAATTATTGAAACAAGATGTTTATTTATCCGACGTTTCGACACGGGGATGGTGTCTTCCCCTGATGAAGACACCATCCCCGTGTCGAAACGTCGGATAAATAAACATCTTGTTTCAATAATTCAAGACTGCGTAGCCGTCCTTAAAATCGAAATAAAATCTATCATTTCCTTATTCCGAGCAAACGCCTACCTTTAAAAAAGGAATCACATTTACCATTGTCTTGATTGATAAACATTGCTTTTCACCGGGCAAACCATGAATCCAATGAAGAAATAACAATTAGCATTGTTTAATACTCTGATATTGCAAGCTTTCTACGAAACTATTAAGTCTTTTTAATATTTTTATCGACCAGTGGTATATTCACTATTCCGATTTTTTTTTCAGTACTACTTAGTCAAGCAACCAATTTAATGAACACCAAAAAAAATATGCAAAATTTTCGTTATGCCAAATGTTCTTCTTCTTCTTATTGGCATTACATCCCCACACTGGGACAGAGCCGCCCCGCACCTTAGTGTTCATTAAGCACTTCCACAGTTATTGACTGCGAGGTTTCTAAGCCAGGTTACCATTTTTGCATTCGTTTATTATGAGGCTAACACGATGATACTTTTATGCCCAGGGAAGTCGAGACAATTTCCAATCCGAAAATTGCCTAGACCGGCACCGGAAATCGAACCCAGCCACACTCAGCATGGTCTTGCTTTGTAGCTGCGCGTGCTAGGAGGACCCAACTATGCCAAATGATCTGTATGCCAAATGACATTATGCCAAATGGCGTTATGCCAAATGACAAGCTCCCCAGTGATGATCATATCGCATAGCGTGCATTTGGCATACTTTTTGTGTTTACTACTTGTGTTTGTTGCTTGACTGAGTGGCACTGAAATAAAAAAAAAACGGAATGGTAAATATAACACCGATCGATTATAATCATTTTGTAGAAAACATGCTTCAGCCGAGTATAAAGCAATGGTAATTTTTATCCCTCCATTGGATTCATGGTTTGCCTTGTAAAACGTAATGTTTATTTTGTTTTCTTATCCAGAAATAACGCATCAATTGGTAGGTGTTTGCTAGATCTCAATAAATGGCGGATGTGGCTCCTTTTTAAAGGTAGACGTACGTAGGTAGGAATACGGGAATAATGGTGACCACTTGCCCAGATTAAGAAAATGCTGGATGTGATTCCTTCTTAAAAAGTAGACGTTTGGTTGGAATAAACCAATGGTGGATGTGATCTCTTTTTGAAAAATAATAGTCCTTTTCCCGGATTAAGGCAATGGTGAATGTGATCTCTTCTTCAAAAGTAGGCGCTTGTCCAGATTAAGGCAAAGTTAGATTTGATCCTTTCTTAAAAAGTCCGGATTAACGCAATGGTAGATTCGATCCATTCTTTAAAAGTAGACGCTAAAGGCAATGATGGATGTGATGTATTCTTGAAAAGTAGGTCTTTTCCCGGATAAAGGCAATGGCGGACGTAATCTCTTCTTTAAAAATTGGCGCCTGCCCGGAATAAGGTAAAGGTGGATGACATCCTTTCCTTGGAAGTAAGCGCTTACCCGGATTAAGGCAAGGTTGGATTTGATCCCTCTTTACAAGAAGGCGCTTCCTCGCTTCAAGGCAATAATGGATGTGATCCCTTCTTAAAAAGTAGCCACTTTCCCGGATTAAGGCAAAGGCGGATGTGATTCCTTTTTTAAAAGTAGGCGCTTACCCGGATTAAGGCAATAATAGTGGATGTGATCCCTTCTTAAAAAAGTATGCTGGTGGTTGTGATCCCTTTTCAAAATATAAACGCTTGTCCGGATTAAGGCAAGGTTGGATTTGACCCCTTCTTTAAAAGTAGGCACTTGCTCTGCTTAAGACAATGATGGATGAATCCCTTTTTAAGAAGCAGTTGTTTGCCTGGATTAAGCCAGTAGTTGATGTGATCCTTTCTATAAAAATAGGCCTTTTCCCAGAATAAGACAATGCTGGATTTGATCCCTTATTAAAAAGTAGGCCTATGCCTGGATCAAGGCAACAGTTGATGAGAATAGTTCATTAAAAATGGGCACTTTCCGGGATAAGGCAACGGTGGATGTTGTCCCTTCTTTAAAAAATAGTCCTTTCCCGGGTTAAGGCAATGAAGGCAACGATCCCTTCTTAAAAAGTAGGCAATTGCTCGGATTAAGGCAATGGTGGATATGATTCCTTCTGTAAAAGTAGGTGCTTGGTCGGTTTTAGGCAATGGCGGATGCGATCCCTTCTTCTACATTTGGTACTTGCCCGGGTTAAGGCAATGGCGGATGTGATCCTTATTTTGAAAGTAAAAGTTTGTTCGGATTGAGGCCATGTTGGGTTTGATCCCTTCTTCAAAAGTAAGTGTTTGACCGGCGTCAACTAACGGGAATTGAAATTCATTTTTTGGAAGTAGCCGTTTGCCGTTTCGATTGTCCATCCTTCCGAAAAATGCCGCCACCGACCAACATTATGACAGACGCCACCACCGACGATTTTCTGACCGGTGCAAACCCGAATTCCATAAAAAATTCCTTCCGGAGTTCCTTCAGGTGTTTCTTTCGGATTCCCTTCAAGAGTTCCCTTCGGAATTCTTTCAGAGTTTCTTCAGAAGTATCTTCCAAAATTCCTTAAGAAGCTTCTTACTGGATTCTTTTAGGAATTCCTTGCAGAATTCCTTCAGGAGCTCCTTTGCAATTTATTCATGAGTTCCCTCCGGATTTTTTTCGGGAGTTCTTTCGGGAATTCCTTTAAGAGTTCATTCGGGATTTCCTTTATGAGTTCCTACGGGACTTCTTTCAAGAATTCTTTTAGAAGTTCCTTCGGGAATTTATTTAGAAGTTCGTTCGGAAAAACCTTTAGGGGTTCCAACGGGAATTCCTTCGAATGCTCATTACGATATTCCTTCAGGAGTTCTTTTATGAAATCCTACAAGAATTTTCATCCAGCATTTCTTTGAAAGTTTCTACGAAATTCTCTCGGGATTTCTTTCCATTATTCGTTCACGAATTCCTCTCGAAGTTTCTTCAGAAGTTCATCCCAAAGTTCCTAAGGAATTCTTCCACGGGTTTCTTGCTGAATTCCTTCAGGGGTTCCCAGGAATACCTCCGGCGGTTACTCCAGCTGTTCCTTCCAAAAGTCCTCCGCAAGTTCCTTCCGGAATTTCCCCAAAAGCTCCGTACGAAATTCCTTCAAAAGTAATTCCTGAAACAGCTTCAGAAGAGTCTATCGGAATTCCTCCAGAAGCTTCTGCCGGATCAGTGTATCAGTGGAGAACACTCAATGGATGCAGGTGTTCATCAACAGATGTCTGCGGCCCTGGTGGCCTCTCAACAGGATCTCAAACAATGATCCCCATCGTCGTAGTCACCAGAGGCCAACAGCAGCAGACATTCGAATCTGAAGTGGGACTGGGTCGGCCACACCTTACGTAAGGGCGGAAATGAAAACTGTAAACAAGCATTAGACTGCAGTGGAACCCAGCGGGACTCGCTGCAGAGGCAGACGTAGAGGCTAACATAAGTAAGTTAGTTCTGTCGGAAATTTTCCAAAAGTTACTCCCGGCTTTCACCTAGGAGCTCCTTCTTGAATACTTCGCTCCAGGAGTTCTATTGGGAGTTCCTTCAAAACTTCCCCGGAATTCCTTCAGGTGTTACTTCAGAATTCCTTCACCACCTCCGAGACTGCCTCCTGAAACTCCTCATGGAATTCCTTTACAAATTCCTGCAGGATTTTTTTCTAGATTTTTTTGTAAAACTTCTGCAGGGTTTCCTAAAGCATATACTGTAGAAATTACTACAACAACTTTTGATGAAATCCCTTTAGAATCTACCGAAGAAAAGCCCGAAAAAAAATCTGAAGGAATTTCCAGTCAAATTTCCTGAGATTGCACAACAAAGTCAGATTCGGTTACAGTAACTATTATACGAGTCGATCTAGTCGTATGAAAGTCACAGTTACAGTCACAGTAAGACAAGACTGATTTCTAGTGAAACTCCCAGGAGATCTCTTGAACGGCATTTCCAGATAAATTTTCCGAGAAATTCCTGAAATAATTTTTAATGGAAATTTTCAAATGATTTCCGAAAAGATTTTTTGGATAGATTCCTAGAAAAGTTCTTAACAGTACTTCCACCTGTTTTTGAAGAGCAAAACCTTTCATATTTTTATGTGCGAGAGATTTGATTCCTCAGTAACATATGGCGGTGAAAGCAATGGTTTATTTAGTTGAGTTTTGTTAGAATTCATGTACAGAAACACTGAATTTAGTTCTTTTAGGGCCAATTTCTTCACCTCCGCTTAAGTCTTAAACCAGGTTTAAACGTATGGGTAAGCACCGCTTAAGAGTTAAGCGAAGGTGAAGAAATTGGCCCTTATAGAAATATTCTTAAGCAAAACCTTATTCTGTAAAGTACAATGCTCGATCATTTTAGAAATATCCTACGGAGACACTCATACCAAGGAAACTGTTCTATTTTTTCTTCTCAATGAAGCAAACTCTAAACCCAATACCATACCTACATCTAAACCCGTAGGATCGATTATTTTTGCTAACATGCTCGCCTACCGGTGGAAAAAACGAGCTCATTTTGTTCTCTTCCTATTTTATATAGGGATACGGCAGGTATTTCCGTCCATCGTCGTAGGGGCTAAAACCAACGAAAGCAACGTACATTCGCTTGAACTCCACTATGGCAGAACGTTTCTCCGGAACTTACGATTTGGTACGTATGAGTTTTACAAAAAAGGGTCTCTTTTATTGGTTTTCGAGACTATGATGAACAGACGAAAATACCTGCCGTGTCCCTACGTGTTAAGAAATTTATGTTATTATTATTATTATTATATATTTCTAACAGCTCATTCGTCCCTTTGGGCACAACGCGAGCGAGTCACATGTGACAACTATATTCCTACAGAGTACAGAGTCGACTTTTTCTTATTAGATTTAATTTTGTTTTGTTCCTATTGGAATTCGATTTGCTGCTTCCGCTTCTACTTTATCGATGTAGCAGCGATGAGCATATGATGATGTTGTTTGTTGTTGTAGTGTGAATCCATAGTTCATCCAAATTCAGTCCGTGTTTATTGCCGTGGTCGATTGCCATTAATCCGGGTGTTGGTTAGAGGTGTGTGCCTCAGAGAAATACATTGCCATCCGCCGGATGATCACGATGAACGAGCGATCCCCAAAGCGACGCTCACCATGCATCTTCCAGCGGCATGACGAAGGGTTGTGGTGGGGGGGCTGGGAATCGAACCCATGACCATCCGCATATAAGGCGAACGTGTGACCAACTACGCCACGAAACCCCCCTAAATTTATGTTATGTTATAATGTTAAAAGTACAGCATCGGAATGCAACCCTCAAGAAGCATGGCCCACTATCATAAGCAAGCGTTTTGTTCATAAATCAGTCAAAAAATTATTTTTCAAATTTGGAGAAAGGGAAAGACAGTTGAGAATGGGATAGTTTATTTGATAGCACTGTCTTCTTCTTCTTCTTCTTCTTATTGGCATTACATCCCCACACTGGGACAGAGCCGCCTCGCAGCTTAGTGTTCGTTAAGCACTTCCACAGTTATTAACTGCGAGGTTTCTAAGCCAGGTTACCATTTGTGCATTCGTATATCATGAGGCTAACACGATGATACTTTTATGCCCAGGGAAGTCGAGACAATTTCCAATCCGAAAATTGCCTAGATCGGCACCGGGAATCGAAACCAGCCCTGGTTATATTTAAATAGGTAATAATTTCGAAGCAATTGAATCATTTGTTTGAGAAAACAACAAAAAACTGTTTTTGAACAAATTGGCACCAATTCTTTTAATTTCTTCGATACAGATCAATAGTTTTTGGCAAAACTTAACACTGTGGGACACTTCCAGTGCGAAAACCATAAGTAGTACTTCAAAGTGCGTGCACATATGTAGTTTCTCAAACCAACGAAAAAAAAATCATGCATTCCTGAACAAAATTTTTTTTATTTTTTTTGCCAGGATACGTACTTTTGGACGAGGATTCAGAATATATAGAAATCTCATTTTGTCCAAAAATGTTACTTATGCAGTTTCTCAAACAAACGGTTCATTTGTGATCTCTATAAAGTTCCGATTTTTTCGCAAAACCAATGGAACGGGCTAAAAAATATCAACTGTCGCCATCACCCTGTTTACAAGAAACATTTTAAAATTCTATATTTCTTATATATTTTTCAAGAAAAAAATACATAGAATGAGGTAATGATGATTGACCAAATGACCACTTTATGAATGAACAGAAAGCACACGAGAGAAATTGTGCAATACGATCAAGATGTTCAGTTGTATTCTGCTGCTTGCTAACCTCACCATTGAACTAATCTCCTCCAACAGTCTTCTTCAACAGAGCTTTACCCCACTATTGGTGAAGCGAATCGGTCAATCAACTCTGCCGATCCGTACCCGCGGCCGCCCGTCATTTCCTCGCCGTTATTAAGTCTTTAATTCGTTCTTGGCTTCGGATGAAAGATGCGTACCTACGCACAGGTTGTGCGTGCTGATGCTCCACGCTGCTCCGAACAGTGTTAATTCGATTAACATCATAGTTCAAGCCTCGCCCAGACCGACGGACGGGGGAGTTCACTGAACTTTGTTGTTTTCAGCTTTTGCCATCAGCTGAAAATTGTGGGAACGGAAAAACCAACCTATCTGACTTCTTGGGAAACTGAAATTTTGTCATCTACGACGGTGCAAACTTGGCGAAATAAATCTTCCTTCTGATTCTGATACCGCTAATCGTGACCGACATCTTTTGAGTCATAAATTAACCAGGCAGTGTTGCGAAGATCTTGGTTTTGCAATTAGTCGTGCTCTACCGAGAAGCGAAAATCAATCTCACCACTCTGCAACAGCAAAATCTGAACTGATTCTCCTACCCCGCAAGCAGTCACCACTTATTATCAACACTACCGACGGCGAATTTTGACGAGTTGACTCGTCTACCATTTGCAAAAATCTTCCAGCGTATAGCAATGTTACATAAATCTTCCGACCGCGATGACAGTCCCTCGGTCCTTCTACTTCTACCCGGGCGGCAGCGTCGTGAACTGCGGCGGGTTTGGCCGTTGATTTATTGGGAGCCAAATTCGTGACAACCTAGACCCGTGAGGCCAGCCAGCCACGATCGCGTTCGCGAGGGGGAGGACCGGAGCTGTCATCGAGTTCCCGCATTAGAGAACGCCAGCAGTCGGGCTCTAATGATACGACAAACTGCGCACGGTAATGATATTGGCATGGAGAGACGGAACAACAACGGTTCAGTTTCAGTTTCAATTTAGCTCCAAACTGGACGGTCATCGTATCGGGTCGACGACGACGTCGACGGGTTTCTAATTTGGAGTTGATTTGCAATCCAATCCCGCTTTAACAATGTTGGACGTAGAAGAACTGCATGATGACTAATTTCATGTTATTGGTTTCGAGATATTGATTCGATGGAATCGACATGGCGTACGGTTTGTTTTTCAGAACTGGATCTAGTCGAAGCTGGATGGCCTGAGGTGCTATTAGATAGAGTAAACTCAAGACAAAGCGTGATTTATCGTGCTCATTAGTGATGGGTGGTGGCGGCTGGTCTTAATAATGTTCATTACATAGTTCAAGATGAATCATTGAAACATGGGAATTGCATCCAAGGATAACCTTTCAAATAAATACATTGGAAATTTGTCAGAAACCAGTACACTGGATTCTGTTTTTACACGATTTACATTTTCTCAATTTTCCACTCATTCAAAATGTTTAACGTATATTAATTATCATGTGATTTTTCTTTGATTTATTCGGGATTTTTTGAAACATGTTGCGAAGAGTTTGATGGCAAATTGAAGTCACACGATTAAAAATACGAGCGGAAAAAAATCGTGTAAAAACAAAATCCTGTGTAATCACATATTTCAAATTATTTAAATATTTGCTGATAAAGTTGGTATGCATATGCACTGCGTGTGAAAGATACCATTCGATTTTTTTTGTAGGAAACCAATTTTCCTCGGTGTCAAGATTACTATTTTGCACATTGATTTTTCAAAATATTGTAAATAATTCTCATGATGGGTGGTCGTCAATAACCGGACAGAAGGTAACTAACTTTGATTAACTGATAAAATTTTCAAATATATTGGAAATATGCAAAGCGAATATTAGTAATTTTTAATCAAAATCATCATACCGTATTTGCTCTAATTAGAGATTTGATCAAGATAACATTACATATGCAAAATGCCCTCCTTCGCCTAGCAGTAAGATGCGCTGATATAAAACAAGACCGTGCTGAGGGTTCGATTCCCGGTGCCGGTCTAGGCAATTTTAGGTTAGGAAATTGTCTCGACTTCCCTGGGCATAAAAGTATCATCGTGTTAGCCTCATGATATACGAATGCAAAAATGGTAACTTTGCTTAGAAACCTTGCGGTTAAGGACTGTGGAACACTAAGCAGCGAGGCGGCAATGTCCCAGTGGGAGATGTAATGCTAATAAGAAGAAGAAAAGGAAGAAGAAGAAAAATAAGAGGAAGCAAGCCAAATTCCTAATAAGAGATTGCGCAATATCAATATAAGCGAGTCTAAATGCATGAACAAGAACACTCATGTGTTAAACAATAAACTTTAGTTTGGAACGTAATAATGTTGCTTCTTGTACATCTATAGCTTGGTTGAACTATGTTCCATGTTATAAAACAATGCAGTGAGCTAACTGTCAAAGAATCGTTTTTCCAGATTTTACAGCAGCAGAACTGTTTGGAAAAGAAAGATAAAATCAGAGGCCACACAGATTTAATACTTAACACCTACAACTAAACAACTTCTTCTAGGACATTTACACAAACTCGAAAGGCCCAGTGGAGAGTTTTTGTTTCACGATTTTTTTTCTCCCTGCAATAATGCAATGGTGTAAACCTGACCCAAACTCCACAGCGTACAGATGTGCATATACGGCAATGATGACCACGGCTTCGGTCGGATAAATTGTCCCAATTGATGGATTAATTTAATATAATAAATTAGAGTACGTTGGCTTCTACCCCTCTGTTACTAAATTCATAATAAGATGATATTGATTGTTCATATCACAAAGAACCATGACTCTGTAAAGTGTTATACACGCTTGAGCCTACCAAATAAATAAACTTGAAAAAAATATGATGAATTAGCTAAATTGTGGTATTTGTTTCATTCTCCTGATATGCCTAATTATCCACGCTGCCCCAATGTTTTCATCCGATTCGGTGATTTGGCGCGATTTGCTGATACGCGCTATTTAGTACAATTTATGTTCTTTGAATCAATGGTTCCCAGTTTGCTCTTGTTTGATTTATTTATTCGTTAATTGTCAATTTTCTTCGAACTTATCCAATATGTGTAATTTATCATATCTATAAGTTACTTTTTGTCTACGGTCTAGAGCTTATTTCAACGAGCTGATGTTGTTTCATATATTTCAACAAGCACTTATTCTGGAAGAGCAAGTACTTAAGGAAAGATCACATCCAGCTATGCATTATTTCAAGCAGGTGTACTTTTTTTTAAGAAAGAACCATATTTACCAATTATCCCTGAAAAGATCACTTCTACCAGTATTCGAAATGGATGGTATTTGTCATCATATTTCTTTATTACCATTGAGCAAACTGCTTGGACGTGCAGCGAATCAAAAAGTCGAATAGTAGCTCGCAGTAGGATGGACTTTGAGTCTCTAACCGTGGAAAAAGGGATTAAGTTAATCCAATCAACAAGACTCATCTGCCGAATTGCCGCTGAAGCCACTCGTGTGGGTTGGCGTCTGGTGGAGGACATCACACGCAAATATATTTATTTGCAACGATCCTATATTTTAAATAATGTGCCATTTCAAACACTAAATCAGCTAAACGAAGTTTTCCACTAAGGTGGCGTCTTCATCGATTTGGCTGTCTTCGGCGGAAAGTAAAAATTTCTGGCAAGATTTTTTGGTTTTGTTTGGTTATGCATTTTGTCGACTGGTGGGAATTGCACAGTACCATGAATAATATTCCATTAATTACAATCATGATTTCGTGAACTTGTCAGTTCAAGCTTTTCATGATTATGGATATGCATTTGTTTCCGTGTAAAAGAAGAATTTTCCATGAAATCAAAATGTTCCACAAAAAAACTCCATAAATAAATCAATATCAGCAATAAACAATTACAAAATTTTCCTTAAAAAATTAAAACAATTCCACAAAATAATCAATAAAGAGCAATGAAAAAATACGCGAAAATTTCCATAAAAAATACAAAAAAGCAATAAAACTGAGCATTTTTGCGCGTTTTTGTATTTCTTTATGGAAATTTTCATATTTTTGATTGCTCTGATTATTTTGTGGAAAAGTTATATTTTTTTTTGAAAAAAAAAATATTTGAGGAAAATTTTGTAATTGTTTATGCTAATATTGATTTATTTATGGAAATTTTGATTTCTTTCTGAAAAATTCTTCTTTTATAATTACAATTTTTGCTTTTAAAAGTGTCAAATAATTTTTGTTTTGTGGAAAATTTCCAATTGTGTATGGGAATTTTTCATTATTTGTGGACCTTCATACTCATTTGCTCATACCCTGATTTCTATATTAGCAATTTCCTATTTTTTCATGGACATTTTTTATTTTTTTTTGTTTTTATTTTAGTCATTTTGATTATAGGGATCGTAGTGTGCCGAGCGCGGGTTCAGACGTCAAAATTCGGTGGCTGATTATTTTTATTGCTGTTCGTCCGCGTTTTACAAAAGTTTTGGCTGATGGTGGCTCAGTCTACGCCACCCGAATAATTAGGTGGTGTAGTGTGTTTCAGAGAAGATAAATGTTGTGTTTTGATCGGTAGTGTTTTTCTTTCAAACATGTGGAAGTGACGACATCGAAAAAGAAGTAAAAAGATTCAATCCGGTGAGGGCTGCCCATTTTACTTTTATTGTAGAATGTATGAATCTGGAGTGGTTGTTGAATGACGAAGGGGATAGCATTTTTTCAGATTGAAAATCTAAACAATATAATGTAGCGCTCGTATCAAATAGTAATGGACTATGTCTGCTAATGCAAACTTAAGCAACGGTACATTTTGGTTCAAACCATTATTAGTTTTCACTTGATAAAAATATTGCAGTTTGAATCCAAGTTATCGAGCAGCATTGCACGCCTCCACAAATCATGGAGCGATGGCTGAAACTTCCTGTGAAGAACTGTTGTGTCCATCAAACTATTTCACACTCACCTAGGCCAATCAGGCAGTATATTTACCAATTCAGTGAACATTTAAAAAATGAATTTATTTTTATTTAGTGCATTTTCTTGCACATTTCGTACCTACTGTTCCTAATTGTCCATTTTTTGCTTATTCAAAGAATTTTTAAAGATTATAATTAGCTCGGTTCATGGCTGCATGTTGCAAATAATGCAGTCCGTGGAGGGTTCGTAAATCGTTCCCTACCTCATCAATTATATTTCTTATATTAATTAATTTTCTCAATTCATATATGAGGAGGCCAACTTGTTTTCATTTCAACATAATAATCATATAGTATTATTTTATGTGCAATTTATTAGCAATAGACTGGAACGTACCGAAAAAAATTCTTCACTAGATTGACAATCCTTCAATTGCACAAAAGGGGGGGAAATGTTGTGTGGATAAATTTTTTTGTATACATTACATTCATCACATACGTTATACTCATTATTGAAATTAAAATTAATGTACATAGTTGAAAACTAGATGCAGCATATCAAAAATAGTAGCGCACAGCATGAGAGTACAATGAAGACTGATAACATTTGCTCCGATTTTCTTAAAATGGCCTTGATTCCGATGTGACAGACACTGATATTGTTCTTTCTAAGGAAATAACCCAATATCTGAAGCAATCGTCACCTTATTGTGGTTCAGTGTAATTTATAATAATTTAAAAAAAAATGATTTCTAAACGGTCATGCTATATCATATTCATTATATATTTGTTCTACATACTATCTTCATAATGCATATTTAATTTTCCTGATAATCCAGAGATTCTTCATACGTTTATTATATAATGACGTAAACTTTGTATACAACTACATATTGTTATTCCAAGCAGGAATGTTCCGGAATATCAAAAGCTGGCGTTTAAAGGGGTTTCAGGACTTCCAGCAATAGCTTGAAACGCTTTTCAAAATCACACATCACCTAATACAATACCAATTGAGAAAATCATTTAATTACGCAACGCAAATTGATTAGAGAGTCTCAGTAAGCATGACAGGCCTTTTTTTTCCTCCGTCAAAAATGTGTTCTAAATGTTGGAAAATAATATTAAATGTACAAAATAGAAGACTTCACATTTTAACACTCGCACCAATTTATTGGAGCTAAATTAGTGAATTATCTGATGTTGCAAGATGAATGCAAGCCCACATCAATGGCGACGATTACGGTATACACGATTTATCAGGATCTCATTTTCAAGAACTAATCAAACTGGTTAGTGTTGGCATAACTGGGACCTCCCATAAAGGTAACAAATTCAACATTTCATCTATATTGATGACATCAGTAATATAGTGGTAGGCTATTTCATTCTCATCTTCTCTTTAAACGGATGTTCAACGCCAAAACATGAATTTAAATCATCAATAAGTCATACTGTTTTCGTTCTTAATTTGTTATGTTTTGGAAAAATGTCTCTCTAAATCGATATCTTCTCTATCGATTTTAGTTGTCTCTTCTTTAACTCGTCTGATTAGTAAATTTTTATTGAATGATTTATAAAAGTTTGAGTTTTATTAATCAAATGGAAATTAGCAACGCACTCTCAAATTATTAGTTAATAATCTTCCATGGCAGTCAGCATGATGGAAATATGTTGATGACATTGAGTTTTTTAAACAAAATACGAGATAGTTTAGTCTTATGGTGTGAAGGAATGCATAGAAGCAATCATTAGGCTATAGTTTCAAGGGTCGTCTACGTAATGGATATTCTATTTGCTGCTGTTTCGCATGTTGCTTTCATTGAAGATTAGTTTAATGAAAAATGTTTCAACCGTCTGAAACGAGTTAAGTGCTCTCCATTTGATTCCACCAGGTAATTTTCGTTATCTTTGCAGATACGTGTTTCGACCACAACTGTGTGGTCGTCTTCGGTGTCTCGTACTTGACTCGAGTCGAGTCACGCGGTTGTGGTCGAGGTACGTGTCTGCAAAGATATCGAGGGTTGCCTGGTGGAGTTGGATGGAGGGTGCTTGATTCGTCTTGGACGTTTGAATACATTCCACTAAAAGAGCTTTATATATTTTTCCGAAAAATGTTTGATCTTTCTCGTAAATTGATGTATTCTGAATAATTTATAACAAATCAAAAAAGTGGTTGATTTGCTCAAAACTTCACGTGTCGCCGCTAAACTATGAATAAATAACATTGTGATGTTTTCTTATGTGCGGTACGTCATTTCCTGAGTGGGACCACGTAATATTACAATTACAGAAACACCCAGCATACATTTTTCCGGGGCAGATTATGTAAGAATGATCACAAACCAATTTGCATTTCAATACAGTACATAGTTCTTAGCTTTCTGGTGCACCAACGTACAAAGCGATATAACTATATTTGTTATTTTTTTCTGTACGAGAAAAAAAACTATGTTTTATATTGATTATTTTTCCTCGCGTTCGATGAATATGAAACAATCACGATTATTAATTATCGCGGACAGTTAAAAGATAAATTAACAATAGCTCTACCGGAGCGATTGATTGTCTGCACTTACGTTGGGTGAACAATGCCACAACAAAATACGTCGTAACTGATCTTTACTTTGTTCTCGCGTAAACATTAACATGCTAGTTACTTGGATTACATCACTTACCAAGGCGAATCCTGATCTAAGTAATGACACTTCCTCTCCCTACTTACAATACTCCTTCCCGTAACAACCATAGAGATGCAGACGATTCGTCGGTCTCTAAAACAACGGTTGTTACAACAACATTCCTTCCCTTCCCTCGATGATCGTAATGACGTGGCCGGCGCCGTTATTGACCCATTCAAAGTTGAGCTTTCGGAACTTGCACATTGAGGATGGAGAGCTAATCCCAAGTCCCATCTGTTGGTTCCCTGTGCAATTCCGCTAGTTCTGGTCAATCACGGAGTAGCAACTACGAATTGTACGATCATCTCATGCTCATGCTCTCATGCTCATGCTTTTATTTTAGTCATTTTGATTATATTTTGTTGCTGTTGGATATTGAAAAGTTGCATTAATATTTGAAATATATTAATTCTTTACAGGACCACCTCCACCTCCAATTCTTTACAGGAGGGGCCCTCCTTAGCCGTGCGGTAAGACGCGCGGCTACAAAGCAAGACCATGCTGAGGGTGGCTGGGTTCGATTCCCGGTGCCGGTCTAGGCAATTTTCGGATTGGAAATTATCTCGACTTCCCTGGGCATAAAAGTATCATCGTGTTAGCCTCATGATATACGAATGCGAAAATGGTAACCTGGCTTAGAAACCTCGCAGTTAATAACTGTGGAAGAGCCTAATGAACACTAAGCTGCGAGGCGGCTCTGTCCCAGTGTGGGGATGCAATGCCAATAAGAAGAAGAAGAACAGGACCATTATTTTACACAAGGGAAGGTTGATCCGATTTCTAAACTGTTTGCCAATTTTCAATAATATATGGTTCAAAACCTGTATTTTTAGAACTATACTATGAAGTGTTGACTCATCCTTGATCGAATGGTCCAAAAATATTGGAAATCCATCGAGAAACGTTGTTTACGTTTGAAGTCTATCATAATTTCGTGGCGGTATCCGATTTTTGCAATCGCAAAGTGTACCCCAATATAGAGAAGACAGACGTAGTCCTACGTAAAAAAAAGCATTCACCATTGATCATCGAGCAAACGCATGCTTTGAGAGAATAGATAATCATTATCTATGTCTCATACCAGGCCAATGCATGCTTTCTACCAAGAAAAAATATATCCATCCGGGAAAATGCTTGCTTCCAAATGCGGATCACAACGAGGATCGCTTTTTGCGCCGACGAGAAAAACGAAGACTAATAACGTATTAAAAGAAGCAAATATTTTCAGCCCTACGTTCATCATCCTTTTCCAATATGATACTTCTCCAGCATCTCTCTAGGTAAAATGATCAAGAAACAAACAAAACAAAAAATCGCCAAATAATCCCAACCTTTAACGCTGTTTAGGATTACGCCAATTGTTCGTTCTGCCGAATGACCTTCATGCCAAATGACGTTATGAGGACCTTACAAGAGCGATTCCAAGCAACAGCATCAAAATTTAAGAAAATTTTTAATTCATGATTTTCTATTGAGTTGAAACTTTGCACAGTTTTTCAATTTCATCTAAATCGTCATTTTTCGATATCAAATCTTCATATTGAGTCACGACTAACTTTTCAAAAGGGTGTATGTGAAAATGGTTCAAAAATATTTAAAAAGCTGCACAGCAAAAACGGAATGTTCGATTGTTATGATTTTTTCAGCAAAGTTAGACAACTAAATGGTGATTCTTAAGAAAATGTGCACAGTAAAAAAAATATTTTTTTTGCCTTTAAAAATATCATTTTTGTCACAAAAACTCAAATATCTCAAAACCCTATCTTTTTTCGAACGTATTTTTTTTAGGGAAAACGGTCCATAGCTAATATCTACCATAAAAATTTGGTGATGGTAAACTAATAAACAAAAAAGTTATGACATTTCAAACATTTCACAATTTTCACATATAGTAAACAAAAAAAAATTTCCGTGTATTTTTTTTTCAAGAATCGCAGTTTGATGCTGATTTTATTGTTAAGGGCCTTGCGTGAGTTAAACAAGTTGTTTGTATGATATTCCATATTTATGTATTCATCGATATTATGTATATTATATGTATAAATATTATATGTATAAATAAATAAAAATGAATTAATATTATCCTAAGTATTAAATTAAATGTGGCAGTTACACAATGTTGTTATAGAAACTCTAAGAGTTTTGGGTTTGAATTTTGGTATGGGTTATGATATCATGAAAACAGTTTATTAGTACTTATTTTTTATTTATTTTTATTCAATTTTTTTAAAATATCGAACACTTTTGAATTATTATCAGCACAGTTTGAGTATAGTTTTGCTTTAATTTTATTTTCCGACAATGGAATGAAACAGTGAAATTTTTGGGTTCCTTGGATCGTTTTCGCGTTATTAAATTGCTCGCTGAGCTCTGAAGCCTTTATTTCGTACTCTTCAGTAGTAGTAAAACAAAATGATAATTTGGTTAAATCTTTTTCTTTTCTACGATTTGCCCAATCAAAAAGTTCTTTCGCAGTTTTAATTGGATGCTCACGTTCTTTGGCTAAACTTGCTCTTGTGGCCATGCGCTTTATTGTTCCTCCAATAGCATCACAAGGACCTTTGCCATGTGATGTAGCAAAAAATGCCATTCTGCATCAATTCCGTACATTGATTTAAATTGACATAGGCTCGAAAAATTCTTACGATTTTTGTACTGCGACGCTGCTCCATCAGACATGAAATATATCTTTTTGACTTCTTTATGCTTATCAACGCGTAAAAGGTTAATCATTTTTTCAATGAACAAGTTTACGGATACTGAATCGTGTCTTAAATCTTCGGAAATTATAATAAAACTTAAGTGTTCAATTTGCGTACTTCCATTAAAATAAATAACGAATGGATGAATTGTAGCTTGTTGTACGTTCCAGTGATGGGACTGCACTTCATCTTGCAATACAAAGCTGTAATTTTCAGAAAATCACAAATGACTAAAATTCACCATTTTGTAATGTATTTTTCGTATTTTTAAAAAGCTGGATTGTTCTGTTTTAATGAAATCGTGAGGGATTAAACTTTCTAATTTCAAGCAAAAATATGACACAAACTCATCTACAGGTTTTACAATAGTTTCTATGTCACACCTATCCGTGGTCACCCATTGCTCAAATGATAACTGATCAATATATTTTTCTTCAAACTCAGCGAATAAAGTATTTTCCAATGATGAAGAATCTGGACAATCCGAACAAGATCGTAGATAGCAATTTGATGTTGTATTTTCACACAAAAGACTACCAGTTAACATTTTAATATCCTTTGTTAAATTGATTCTTTTCAAACTATAAAAAAAAAGATTAATATTCTCATGGGTTGTGCACACACACACATTATGTGTTCCTGAATTGGAAAGAAGCTTACATTGCCTTGGCCGAAGGCTTGCAAATGAGGAAAAACCTATTTTAATATTATCGTGAATTTCCTTGAAGCGTATGTACGCTTCTTTCAAAGTCGTCATCATTAATCGTTTTTGGATTGCTTGACGCTTTCCATCTTTTTACTGATACATAATCTTTTGACCAGGCATAGCTCGACTTACTTCATCATCTTCAAAATATTGAACTACTATTTCTTTTGTCTCATCTGTTAATGCAGTACTAGACCCAGTATTTTTGGTTGAAAGACAGTTATTCTTCAATTGTTTTGCCTCTTTTACTGTATTTCTATTGGTTTTGAACTCATCAATGGCATCCTGAATAGACCACGAACTTGGCAGCATCGACAAAATCAATAATTTTTCTTTCCTTGTCGTGGCTGCATTCGAGAACCTTTCCTTCATATTTATAATTACCTCATCGTAGTCTGTATTTTCCACATCATCAGGTCCTAATTTGAAGAGGGTTCTTCGTACAGCTTCGTTTATTTCACGGTATTTTTTCTCCGGGTAATAAACGTAGTCCATCTTACTCCATTTAATCGGAGTCACTTTTATCCCAGCTATGCCCTCGTTAAAGCGTTCGATGTTGACCTTTTGGATACACTCATCTTCCGATTGATTTGTTGAAACAGATTTCGCTGATGGTACGGTGGCAAGGCTCTCAGCACTTAATACTTCTGGTAATTCCTCAGTTGTTGTCGATACATCTGGCAATTCCTTCCTGCGCTCTGCTCAACCGATGATATACAGATTGCTCTTTTGTCAACGTTTAGACGGCAGGACGTGCAAATGCGTAAATTTGTATTCAATGTGGACATTGGAGCATAACCAGTCGCTTTCAGTTTATCTATGGTGCTTTCGGTGAGATTTCGTAACTCTTTTGAACACTTTTTTCCATCAAACGGCCTACAACAGTTGAGAAAGCGGCTACTCATGTTGTTCGTAATATTTCAATAAACAAAATCACTTTTAAGTTTTTACTGACTAGTTTGGTGTCATTTGCTTGACTGAAGAAAAAATACTATAAGATCTTTAACAACCTTAGTAGTAGTAATTTTTTGCTTTTTCGTGAGCATTGTCATGGTATGTACCTATCATGCATTTGTTGTTGTTGAAGTTATCCGATTCCTCCCGATCATAAAGTCTATTCTCTTATAGGTAAATTTAAACAGGTAAACTATAGACGTACACGTGTATATAAATCTTTGATTTTGCAGCTTTTGTCTTAAAAATAACATTTCTGATATGTTTCTATCAACGTTATTATCAACAGGTTTCAACACTATTAAAAGAATTTTTCGCCAGTCACGTGCAATGAAAATTATGACACTATCAATACTTTTGATCACAACACTGGATCGTGTCTAAGTTTCTTATAGATGCTATGAATAATTAAATCAAAATATCATGAAAACAACTTGTTTAAATCACGTCCCTTAACAATAAAATCTGCATCAAACTGCAATTCTCGAAATAACTTACACAGAAAAAATTTTTTTTACTAAATGTGAAAATTGTGAAATGTTTGAAATGTCATAACTTTTTTGTTTATTAGTTTACCATCACCAAATTTTTATGGTAGATAGCTAATATAATGGACCGTTTTCCCTAAAAAATTACGTTCGAAAAAGATAGGGTTTTGAGATATTTGAGTTTTGTGACAAAAATGATATTTTTAAAGGCAAAACTGTGCACATTTTCTTAAGAATCACCATTTAGTTGTCTAACTTTGCTGAAAAAATCATAACAATCGAACATTCCGTTTTTGCTGTGCAGCTTTTTAAATATTTTTGAACCATTTTCACATACACCCTTTTGAAAAGTTAGTCGTGACTCAATATGAAGATTTGATATCGAAAAATGACGATTTAGATGAAATTGAAAAACTGTGCAGAGTTTCAAATA
The DNA here is from genome assembly GCF_024139115.2 of Armigeres subalbatus. NCBI lineage: Eukaryota > Metazoa > Arthropoda > Insecta > Diptera > Culicidae > Armigeres > Armigeres subalbatus. The sequence goes on along the minus strand of NC_085140.1, from coordinate 368,704,290 downwards.
TTTTCGAAATGGTCGCTCAGGATCGACTGACATGCCCCCGTGGAATGCCTCTTAGTCCTTAGTGTCGAATCGTCTTCAACATTTCCAACTTTACAACGTACAATGATCAAAAAAGCACAATTAGATTTTGGTGTTGAAAATTCACTGAGTAGAGCTTATTAAATCAACAAAGGAGAGTAGAACAGATTCAATTAGCGTCATATTGTAACATCAACGAAATGGAATTTCATTTATTTGATATTTCATTAAGATTTCTTTCATAATTATAAAAAGGTATTGTGGCAAAAAGTTATTCAATACACTACTCATCTAACACGTTATGACACGTTATGGTTAAATCAATGATTCGCATCTATAATGTAGTAATGTCAAAATTGTAAATTTTGAACAATTTCCCTTCTCACTGCGTAACGCTTTTTATATGAAAGATGAGTTTTTCTTGAATTAGGCGCAACGTTAAGGCATAACCCTCCCCCTTAAAATGTTATGTAGATTGTTTTCGTCATCAAATTCAATTAAAGTGGCATTATTGAGTAACTCAGATAAAAATTGAAAAATAAGAAGTTTACCAAAACACCACATTAATTCCCCTAGCGGTAATGTTGTCTTTCTCGTACATTACAAGAAAATGTATTTTGGCCATAGCTTTTGAGCCCAAAGTCCGATCCAGCTTATTTAATAGGGAACAATGGAACAACGTTCTCTGACGAATGAAACTTGTTGCGATTAAATCGGTTTAGAGTAAGTGCTTAAAAAAGAGTTAAGATCATTTTTGCTCACACACATACAGACATTCGCACACACCCACGTACCCTCGGACATCACCTCAATTCGTCGAACTGATTCGATCGGTATACAACACTACGAGTGTTTGGGATTTCTTTTAAATGCTTTTAGAGCAATCAATAGCTTCTACGTATATTTATGTCGTTTTCGGTTATTGCTGGGTCGAACCTAGTTCTGCCCCGGATCCGCTCTAACAACTGTCAAAATGTTCGGTTATTCGTTCAGGTTGGATCGCGATCCGCACCAGATCCGACCCAAAATGAATGAGGTTCGCTCTGCTCTGCCGATTTATCGAGATCCAACCTAGGTTCACCAATACATTCGAACACAAACTGTCAAACTGGTGTTTATGTTTACGCTAAAGGAAAATGAAAACGTAAAAGATATGGATGGGTATTTGATTTTATTTGTTTCATTTGGTTAATTTATCAATTTTGTTGCTGTCTTCCACGCAAAAATGGATTATTTTAATTGTGTGCTGTCTTCAAGTTTCTCTGATGGTGAATCGGATTCAGATACCGACATATTTTTCGCTGATTACCTCAGATGGTAGCTCCATTATAAACAAAATGAGGGTTGAAAAATTTGTTGAAAATGTGATTTATAAAATGCAGTGACGAGACCCGAGTAGACGAAAATAGCTCAATAATATCAAATGTTGATAAGATAGCAAAATGAGATATGGACATGATTGATATAAGAGATAAAAGATCAGACGACAATATCAATATTTTGCACTAAAATATCATAAGGATATCAAGATATGTTATTTGTAATAAGTGATCGATATCAAGTGCCATTAGATTGTTCTTATCTTGATATTTAAATAATATTTCGGTGCAATTTTTTGATATTGTTGCCTGTCCTTTTATCTCTTATATCAATCAAGTCCATATCATGTTTTGTTATTCTGTTCATGGCTTCTGCCCGGGGAAGGTAGCTGGCTATTTATTCACTATTACGTTCGAATACAACATAACTTTAGGTATAATTGCTATAATAATTGTTTAATTGTATAATTGGGAAGATAGCGTACCAGAGTATCTACCGCTTTGAAGTTATTTATACCAAAATGTTCATACCATTATTTTATTCATTAGTGCAGTCCTGTGATTAATTTGTTTAAGTTCACGGATTTGAAGAATATGAACATAATGTATTAACCCTGGCATTAACCATTTATAAGGCAGTGGCAACTATATTGCCATCAACAAATTTATTGTATTTATTTATAAATAAATTCTAATGTCTATTTAGAAGCAGTACGAATTGAGCATTATTTTTGAGTGGAAGAAGGATTTTTAGTTGTAATTCGTTAAAAAACCGACAAAGACATATTTTATCCCATTGATATTTATTATGTTGAATCTCTAGTTTAGATTATGTAGTGAAAAATTATTTGCCTCTCTTGTATATTTGGTTTATGCAGTTCTGACGAAATCACAATTTTTCCCAAAGGGAGGGGGGAGGGGGTTGGAAATTTCAAAAACAAATACAAATAGCAAAAAAGAATGCTGTTCAACTCTTGTACGATTTGATTCTTTGTTTTAAAATAAAAGGCCCCAAATCTCAATAAATTTAGTATTGAATTTTTTACAAAGTGTTTCCATATTTTCTTGTTCTGTTTCATTTGAATGACATAATTGATAATTCAAATCTACTGTAACACAATTCTTTGTTACCCAATAAGCCATATAGAATCAGTATAATAGTATATCGGGAAACACGAAATGTCATAAAATTTATTGATGGATTAATAGTCATTTTTTAAATTAAACAATTTCCAGAAGAAACGTCTGATTCCCCTCATAATTCATAAAACAAGATAATAATAACAAAATAACACTAATAACAAAATTCAATAAATAAAAATATGTCTGTTTCAGCCAGCTCATAAAAGTGCGAATTGAAAACAAAACGGATGATAGGGCTTGAGTTCTCACTAATACCATCATACTGACTAGACCCCGATTCGTTTTTCGTTCGGTTATTCAGAGTCGGGGTCGGACTTGACCCAGGTTTAAAACCGAAAACGACATTAGTACACGAGAAAGGCAAAAATGGGCAATTTTTAAAATCCATGTAGGGTTAAGGCAGGCATTTTCGTCTTATCGTCATAGTATCAAATATCAATAAAATAGAAGCTTTTTTGCCAAATTCATTCGTACCCAATCGTAAGCTTAGGCGAAACGTTCTGCTATAGTGGAGTTCTAGCAAAATGACGTTGCTTTCATTGATTTTAGCCCCTATGACGATGGACGGAAATACCTGCCGTGTCCCTATCTTACAAAATGGTGAATTTGGGCGGAGTTTTATTCATGGTCCTCAAAGCTTAAGAGTTCAATAGTGAAGTGCATGATGTTTTACTGCGGGGTACCAAACGGTTTTGTTTGTTAAATAATGCGTATAAAATGCTTTTACAAAACTACTAGAAACTAAATTCTGGACGAAGTTATTATTACATTATTAAGCCTATTGCATAGATCTGTTTAAGAGTTTTGTAACGATATACAAATATGTTACTTTTGCGACGAAAATATGACAAAGCAGCCCATTTTCCCAAAAAACATAAAAATATCATTTCTAAAAAGGGCTAGTTTGAACGCAACCCCCACCCTTCCCTAAAAAATCTAAAAAATAAAAACCGTCCTGATTATAAAAATATAGGTTATAAACTGTGTATTCATCACATTTTACTCGCTCAAATCGAAAATTGGCCTTTTGGTAGTTTTGGTCACACCTTTATATGGGGCTGTCCTATTGTGCAACGTTGGAAAAACGCTCTACCTACTACCTCAGCAATCGATGCCATCGCGGACTTTGCCTCTCCAATGACAACCTCACCTCACAACCCACCCCAAGATGAATACAGTACTAGGTGCTCCAATCTGCCAAGTTTGTTGAAGAGAAGAAGGCGGGGGTGAAAAATTCATTTTCAGTGCAAATCGAAATCAAACTGGCTGGCTCTCGCATACTAAAATGCAAGATGGCTGAATCGTGAATTTGGCAGATTGGAACACCTAGTGGTGTATTCATCTTGCCCTAGCCAATACCCAGGTTCTTCCTGTATACAGACCATAACAAGCAAGCTTTGTAGACCGTCACAAACCTATTCACTTCCAAGTCGGCAACGATTTGTATTTTTCCTTGGACTACGTTCCAATATTACAATTTCCATTGAATTCCCCGACTAGTCGAGCTAATCCACGACAAGATGAGCCTTCTCAGACTATAACGCCGTAAAGTCACAGGAGTAAACGAAACATACCATAATGGAGCCGCGCTGCTGCCATCTGGCGGAGATGGACGTGTGCGTGAAATCAGTGTATTTTGGTATGGTACAGATAAGAAGTATTTTAAAATTTGTTTTACAGTGTTATACCAACAGTAATACTGAAAACTTTTAAATACGTAAGGTTAGAATTTTTGAAAACTACATGTTTGGCTACTTATTAGCACATGTTTTTTCAATCGAAATATTTTCGGCTGAAACAATTTCAAAATGACGGGTGAAATAAAAAACATCACTCAGCCCCTTTTTTTGCGCTACCGTCAGGGCTGACTGTCAAGGCCAAGATGAATACACCACTAGGTGTTCCAATCTGCCAAATTCACGATTCAGCCATCTTGGATTTTAGTATGGGAGAGCCAGCCGGTTTGTTTATGTTTTGCACCGAAAATGAATTTTTCACCCCCGCCTTATTCTCGTCCATAAATTGGGCAGATTGAAACACCTAGCTGTGTATTCATCTTGGTCAAGGCACTGTTAAACCAGGCGCTACTTCAACCGGGTGACTACGTTTGACATAATAACGTTAAGGCAGAATGAATGTTTGGTACCTTTGAGGTCACTCTTGACGGAATCCAAGTTTAAAAGTGCTCGCGTTTTTGAGGGCACACCACTCGATACGGAAGCAACGCTCAACTGTCATTTTAACAAAAAAATGGTTTTCGTACGGCCAAGTTGCCGAATAATATGCAATTAATTGTAATCAAGTGTCGGTTTTTCACCGTCATTAGTCGTCTGAGTACTCGCGACCGCTTACGTAAAGGCAATCAAACTCATCAAATGCTTTAGCCAAGCAAGCCTTTGGCACAGCAGAGTGCGATTGAATTCGCATTCTATACCGTCCCGCCCAGCCCGTTACTGGGGGGCATGGAGTGTGATCCTCTCGTTTAATAAACAATGTGCACTCGCTTGACTGTGGATATACAACAGTAAAGCACATGTGGAGATTGGGCAAATCAAGCATCCGAAAGATATTCAATTTGCAAAAAAGAGAGCTAACCGCGGTGGAGGTTGGTACTCGGATTCTGATGGCTTTTCCGCAAACGTGACCTTTAAGTGGTCTTGTTGTGTAGGGGTTATCACGCCTATCTAGAGAGTAGGAGGTTGAGGGTTCGAGTCCCTCCAAGACACGTGGATTCTTTTTTGCAAATTTCATATCAATTTGCCCATTTCGAAACATATGCTGTGCATATGCACAGCCAAGATATTTAACAAAAAAATGTCATTTATATTATTTCACGCATGCTGCGACGCAGCAAAGCTAAATCAACAAAAATGACAGTTGTGCGCCGCCTCTGAATCGAGTGGTGTGCCCCCGAAAACACGAGCACTTTGGAACTTGGATTTCGTCAGGAGTGACCTTAACGCAGGTTGTGCATAATTGAATCCCCCATTCTTTATGTAATACGAGGTTCTTTGGAATTGAACAATTTTCCAGATTTATACACCCAACCGGCGGTTGTTAGATTTTCCAACAATTCTGTATAAGAATCTACCAAAACCTGTATAGGAACTGGGCATATGCGAAAATGTTAGATTTTCATACAAAAAATGTAAGAAAAGCTTACAAAATTGTTAGATTCTTGTACAATATTTGTATGTGAATCTAGCAATTTCGCATATGCCCAGTTCTTATACAGGTTTTGGTAGATTCTTATACAGAATTGTTGGAAAATCTAACAACCGTCGGTTGGGTGTAGTTTTCCCCTAAAATATCATTTCCTCGAAAATAATTTTTTCTCGAAAATAATATTTCTCTATATAAAAGTTTGCTTTTGCTTTGAGGCAATATAACTCACGGATAGATGCACCGATTTGAAAGATTTCACTGATATATTCGTCTTTGGATCAGCTGTGTTTATAAGTTTGAAAAGATAGAACATTTCATTGGAGAAGTTGAACAAATGTAAAAATATACTACGTTTTCATAAATTCTGAAGAAAACCATTGAACTCGTACCGAAATCGATCTGGAGTGCGACTCGAGCAGGAGCGACGACCTCGATAACAGAAATTGGTATGAACTAGCCTTGCATAAGAGGTAAAATACCAAAAAATTATATGCAGAATACTTGAGGCATAACATGCTTAGGTATTTCAATACCAAACGAATAATAATTGGTTATGCATTTGGTATTGAAATTTAATTTAATAACTGAGTTTGTTATGGCTTGAGTATTGTGCATATTAGTTTTTGGTATTATTCCTTTGGTATTTTACCTTTTATGCAGGGCTAGTTCAAACAGAGTAAGGTATCAATAACAGAATTAGGTATTATTAAGTCGATTTCTCATGCTCGGGAAACGACTAAATAATTGACAGATCGAAAAAATAACCCGAGCAAGATCGGGCAAGGTTTGCCTTGTTTTCCGACATTTCCCTAAAAATAACATTTCTCTGAAAATAATATTTCCTCAAAATTGAGATTTCCCAAAAAATAAATTCCCTAAAAATTACATTTCATCAAAAATGACATATCCTCGAAAAAGGCATGAAAGAGCAGCAAAAACAAGAAGCTGGCCCGTGCAGTGCCCTATAGCTTTGTACGGTTCTATATCTGCTTCACTTATTGGGCTATAATTAGTTTCCTCAGTCAAGATGACAAGGCTAGGGTAATGTTACGACTAACTGCAGCTTACAAGTAGCCTTTCATACATTGATTATGCATATTGAGTACAAAATGAGTCTTCACGTACACGACTGGATTGTTATGTTGATCAACGTCACAACCTGATCCCATCTGTCACAGCGAACAGCGAAGTGCAGTGCAACGGATTAGGGCATCCAGAAGCTGTTGGTTGCTCTGGTTGTACTTATTGCTATTTGGTCGTGAAATGAAAAAGGAAAAAAATGGAAGAAATGGAAGAACACGATTTGATTATTAAGGTGTATGACCTCATCACTTTTCGAAATAAAATTTGGATACATTAGGAAGCGCATCTTTGGGGCTCAGCAATGAACTCATTTGGATGCACAACTTTGCACTTTCCATAAGGAGCTTGAACAGCATAATTAAAAATTTGCTGGACAAATGTTGGCCGAATTAAGTATCTATCTGAGCTATCCAACATCCATAGACGATTACCTTTCTAATGTTGAGAATCGTGTTGATTCATATTACGAACACTTAAGCCCATTTTTCACTTCAGAGGTCTTCATGGCACATGAATAAACATTTTTTAATAGATCAATTATTTCCTTCGGATAACACAAGAACAGTGCTTTCATATAAGCGGTTTATAATCTGATTTGATTGATTTTATCTAATGGTTTTATTGTGCCAAACATTGTGTTAAATTCCGAACACCACATCAAATGCACTAAAATTAAAAAAAAAAAAGGATGATTCTCCATGCATCGAGTGTTCAGAATATGAGTCTGTTTGGTATTCAATACCTAATACTTCTGACAGTAAACAGCTTTATATGGAATTTACGTTGAAAAAATGTTACTGGGAGAGATAGACCTGAGGAAAATCTTTAGCAGCGTGAATTCCAGTAGCTACAGCCTCGTCGTGCAGTGGACCCAATTCAATTCATGTCTGCAAAGATCAACGTAGTTTTCCATCTCTTAGAATTCAACTGGTTGAGTTATGTTTATTTCAACTAAGTTCACCAATAAAGCAATTCATCGGCATAAGATCTATCAATGGAATTAAGCTTGGAGCTCCAACCCATCCAACATCATCACAACATCTACAAACTGCACGCCGACTGCTTCCAACCAATCAACTGAAAACTGTACTACAGCGCACTTTTTTTCCTTTTTCCCAAGAAAAGCTCACCCAAAGAGGAAATTCAACGAACAGCGAGTGAATGAACGGTACTTTCCAGAAGTTGGTCTAGGTCTAGGAAACCTCACCTCATACTGTTTCTTTTGGATTGCACCGGACTGATGCGGAAAAAGGGGGAGAGAATCTTTCACGTAGAACACCGTTCGGGGCAGCAGCATAAAAAAAAGACACTGAAATCTTGGCTACCTTTCACCGGTTGGCTGCCGTTGGTTGTTGTTGCTGTTCTTTCTATTCCACCCGAGCGTAGAAAAATCTGATTCATCATCAACATCATCGCCATCAGGCTGGCACCGCTACGCGCACATCGGATAGAAGGCGCAATTCACCGCTTCGAATCAAAGCAGCTTTTGGGAAGCGACTCGATGGTTACGTTGCTCTTCCTCCTCTTCCTATACACACACAGTTACCACAAGAGCTACCATGCTTGCGAACAAGACTGAGAGTGTGGAAAAGTGCCGCTATGCGAAGTTGCCGTAATCTGGAAACCGCTGGCTGGCGGTTTATTCCCGACTTACCCACCCCGTGTGCGCGCCTGCGGCACGATGTACATAGAGAACGGGTTGAGACCGTTATTCCCGGCGAATAACTTTTTTTTTCTATTATAAATTTGAGCTAGTTGCTGGTGGCTTTTATCGAAATCATCGCTTGATTACGGTGGGAACAGCAGCAATTGGTTTCGAAGGGGAGAGGGGGTGGGTCGGAGAGATGATTGGATCTAGCGCCCCGGTAAGAATGGATAAAGATGTTTGGGGTTCTGATGGGGTTTTACTGACCCTGTGTGATGAATCTTACTCAATGAAATTATCTTGAAAATTATTATTATGTATAAGCTCTATTGTTGTCGATGGAGCAATTATATTTGTGTGCCATATGTTTGTGGATTAGAAATCTGTTTTTTCGTTTGACCAACTGTATACAGTTGAAATAAAATGCTCTATTTAAAAAAATCTGAATCTGTCGCTCACTGAAATATGTCATATATTAGATCTCTTCATGTTTTCAAAAAGTATCAAAAATTCAAAGGGTCAGCCCAGAATCATAATATTCTTATGCTAAAATGAGCCTCCTGTCAAGTTTTCAGCTAGTCACTTTAAGTCACTTTCAGCTAATCACTTTAACAAGGTCAAAAAGTGGACGGAACGAATTGCAATGTTCACAAGATTTGTAGCGCACACCAGAAGCTTCCTTGTAGAGGATGTTGCGTTTATATCTCTTGTTAGATTTTTTCAAAGTTGAAAATAGCCCAAAAACACTAAATCGACTTGAGCCAATTCGAAATTTTATCCGAACTAGCTGAAAATTTGACAGGATGCTTATTTTAGCATAAGAATTGTGATTCTGGGTTGAAAGGTTGAATTTTTGAAAACATGAAGAGGTCTAATATATATTGATAAATACATATTATGCATGCAATTAAAAAAACTCATAATTACATGATAAAAAATCTGATTTCATTATTCTAAATTGGTTAAATATTTAGCTCTGAAAATAAACCATGAAATCATTAAATTTTACAAAAACTCATGATTTTAGAACCTAGCGGAAATAATGCATTAAACCTGATACAATTTTAAAAATTTTCATGACCCCAACAATTAAGAACGACCGAGAAACAGCATATCTATTTACTTCAGTTCAGATTTCATTTCGAAATCACTGCTCTTCATTTGGTAGTTCTACAACTTTTTAGAAATCGAATATGCAGTATTTTTAAACTCCTGAATTTAAATTTTCATTTATTTTCAAATACCATTTGATTTCTAAATTTCACGTTTTTTGTTGAATTGGGAATTTAATACACATATTTATATGTTAATTTTACAATGCGAAAATACTAATTGTTGCCAACCTATGTCTTTCGCCAAATTAAAAGATAAAAATAATGAATATTTACCCCAAACGCAAGCATAGCTTAGTTTGTATACATTTGTTTGCTCTTCTCTCATGAAAGGTGTTCACTAAATAACACAACTAGGGTAACCGGCGGTAATGTTGGCCCTGGATGTAACATTGGCTCATCACGCAAATTAATCAATATTTCAGCGATAATACGTCGATTTGTAAAGAGATATTAACCACTGCTTCTTTAGAAAAGTGTATAAAACATATATCTGCTTCATAACTCTAGATTTATACACTTCTTAAACTATTAAAAGCAATTAACTTGCGTGAAAAATCACTTTGACTCGGTTTTTGAGCAGCCATGTTTCGTTGACTTATGCAGGCTGGCTGTGCTAGAGTTTTTCTTCTGCCCAATAAAAGAGTTTTCTGAATGAACATACCTGCTTTCGCACATCAGATGAATAGATAACAACCACACTATGTCAGCTATCATTTTTATTTCACAATTTCCATCAGTATAGCGACATAATTAGCCAAAACTTTTTTGGACAACACTGGGGGCACCCGTTGCCAAATGGTGGCATGCGCTTTCGATTTGTAGCTCTACGTTAGTATAGGTAAAACTCTAAAATCAAAACATTCTCACCAATAACCCGTACTGGAGAAAATAACCGAAAACTGCAGATAGAATAACCGATGCTTGCGCTTGGAGTGCTGAGAATTTTTGTAAAAACAGGTTAATCCACTCAGCGGTTAAGTTTCATTGGCAAATTACATAAAGCTAAACTTGACTATTGTCAACCGACACCAAGCCTCTAGTAATGCTTCATGTATGGTAGGGTTCTGAAATTTATAAAGTCCTTAACGCTCAGACAAGTACACTCCCACAACCTAAAACGTCATGTACCTAGTTTGTGAATCGGACCTCATGATGCTTTTCTCGAATCACGATATAATCGCTTTCATTCGCAGAACATACCAAAAATAATTGCCTACCTTACGGCTTCCAAACACGATTCAAGCATCAACCTTTCGTGGTTCGATACACAATTTCCTTCTTATTTCGCAAATAAATGATTCAATTATTTTATTAATATTTAATTTTATCATCTTCCGCGCTAATCCTACAAATATTTTCTCATTTAATAATGGAAAGATACAATGGATTGTATGTATCATGAGATGAACTTTCAACGTCATTTCAAGTCAATTTCAAGTCAAATTACTTGATAAATACCTTCATCATAATTTATATCTATTATTGCTTGCAAAAAGTATTTTGATCTGTAAATTGATACCGAAAAAGTATTCTTTCAACTCGGGAAGTTGAAACACGTGAGAGTTTTGAGAGGATTCACAACAGCTGATCGATATAGAGAGGAGTGGAATCAAACGCACGTATCAATCATGCAACTTCAACACAGGCAGAGTTAAAAACAAGCATCCAATAATTGTATTTATGAATAATTGTGTAATAATATCAGGTAGTTGGCACAGTTCTAACTGTTTATGCAAAGTACCAAGCAAGAAATTGCCTAGAATAAGTTGTACAATTGGCTTTCTTCAGTAGTGCGTTATGCATCATCCCCACCTAAAGCATTGTTTACGTTTTGGAAAAAAGTTTTTTTGAGAGTATCGCGAGAGCGAGAGCAACACAACTGCCATGGTTTCAATTAGCAGTAAATCTCAAAATTATGCGGTCGCCAATAATTAACGTATGCAATTTGTTTGAAGGCACAACTTGAGGGCTAGAACATGTAGCCTTTTTGCAATGCAGTTTTTAATACAGTTTTCATTTTTCTAAACTTCTTCACTTGCAAATATGGTAAATATTTGGGAAATAAATGAGTCATATAATAGTATTTTCGTTAGCATGTCCTTGGTAAGCGTGCTATTGGGGGAATCTAAAACGCACTCTCACAATCAGTGTGGTAGTATTTTACATGCAACCAATTAGAATTCACGCTCAATAAGATGATTTGATTTATTTGTTTGCATGCTGCCTTTATTCAACGCAAGCAAAATGACTGGTACTATAAACAGCAACCCATCTTTATCTCTCGTATGTTCGAAATCAACAATCACTCGTCCCAAGTGGGCTGAAAAATTATCCACCTGATAGGGACAAGGATGCCGACATTTTGTCCATTTCTCTCGAGACTTTCGCTGGTTTAAATGAGATATTCCGGACATTCATCGTCGTTTTTTGCTATTTGGCGTCAGAACCAAATGTAAGCAAGCCGGCTGGTGGAATAATTCTGGTTGAAAATGCAATATATGAAGATTTATAACGATAAATGTGCTCATCCGTAGCATAATGGGCCAAGGTTTGAGCCGTTACCCCTATAACAACATAATCAGTAATTTTAATAATCAAGTAGCAGGTCTACCTTTTTTGACATAGCAATTTCTATTATTAGCAATAAATTGGTTCTATTTGCCAACCAGGCAATTTTGAGATAAATGCCAAAACCGGATAACTTGTTCCTAGTTTCACTAAAATCAAATCACAAATAATTTTGCGTGGTTTAGGTATATTAGTGTACATTAGGGTAGTTCACATTTCAAAAATGTTCGAAAATTCCAACTCCCATATGTCTATAAGAATCATTTTGATAATATAGGAGTCCTGGCAAAATTTCAGGCAATTCGGTGGCCATTTAGGGGTGGCGCGAAGTCAATTTATGTTTATATGGAAATTTGTATGGGAAAAACTTAAAATTTATTCAAATCCTCCTACAACTCTCAAATCGTGATGAATTCAAATAAACATCCCCAACCTCCATTTTTGGAGTCTATTTGAGCTTAACCAGTGGGTAACTCATTAATTTTGATTTATGTTTCCACTGCTACCCTGAGGCTAATTACACCATTTCAGCCATTTATCTCATATTCACGCTGTCAATAGAACCGTTCAATCCACTCATAACTAATGTGTTATCCGGAGGTCTCATTTATATAGATTTCAAAAAGAGAGGTTCGGGATGTTTATTTGAATTCATCACGATTTGACAGATGTAGGGAGACTTGAATAATTTTTTAGTTTTTCCCATACAAATTTCCATATAAACATAAATTGACTTCGCGCCACCCGTAAATGGCCACCGAATTGCCTGAAATTTTGCCAGGACTCCTATATTATCAAAATGATGCTAATAGACATATGGGAGTTAGAATTTTCGAACATTTTTGAAATTTGAACTGCCCTAGTGTACATAGTAGTGAGGTTCTCAAATTTTCTCAATTAATCAATGTCTCCTTAAGGCTATTCTGATACTAGTCATTAGATTTACTTAATAAATGACATTTGAATTCTAATCATTGCTATTGAAACAAAATCAAAGATGAAGGGCCAAGTGGTCACCCACTTGAAATGTAAAAAACCCAGATTAATCCACCTAGCGGTGATAGTGCCTTTCTCGTTTCTTGCGAGGGAGTAATTTCTTCGCACTTTTGGTATGAAAAAAAGTATTTTGGCCATAACTTCTTAGCCCATAGTCCGATCGGGTCAATTTTCAATAGGAAACAATGGGACAGGATTTTGTGTCGAATGCAACTTGTTGCGAGCAAATCGGTTAAGAATAAGTGCCTAAAAAATGAGCTAGACTTTTTAACGTGCTTTAATATGAAAAAAAGTATTTTGGCCATAACTTCTTAGCCCATAGTCCGATCGGGTCAATTTTCAATAGGAAACAATGGGACAGGATTTTGTGTCGAATGCAACTTGTTGCGAGCAAATCGGTTAAGAATAAGTGCCTAAAAAATGAGCTAGACTTTTTAACGTGCTTTAATATGAAAAAAAAGTATTTTGGCCATAACTTCTTAGCCCATAGTCCGATCGGGTCAATTTTCAATAGGAAACAATGGGACAGGATTTTGTGTCGAATGCAACTTGTTGCGAGCAAATCGGTTAAGAATAAGTGCCTAAAAATGAGCTAGACTTTTTAACGTGCTTCAATATGAAAAAAAGTATTTTGGCCATAACTTCTTAGCCCATAGTCCGATCGGGTCAATTTTCAATAGGAAACAATGGGACAGGATTTTGTGTCGAATGCAACTTGTTGCGAGCAAATCGGTTAAGAATAAGTGCCTAAAAAATGAGCTAGACTTTTTAACGTGCTTTAATATGAAAAAAAGTATTTTGGCCATAACTTCTTAGCCCATAGTCCGATCGGGTCAATTTTCAATAGGAAACAATGGGACAGGATTCTGTGTCGAATGCAATTTGTTGCGAGCAAATCGGCTAAGAATAAGTGCCTTAAAAATGAGCTAGACTTTTTAACGTGCTTTAATATGAAAAAAAGTATTTTGGCCATAACTTCTTAGCCCATAGTCCGATCGGGTCAATTTTCAATAGGAAACAATGGGACAGGATTCTGTGTCGAATGCAACTTGTTGCGAGCCAATCGGTTAAGAATAAGTGCCTAAAAAATGAGCTAGACTTTTTAACGTGCTTTAATATGAAAAAAAGTATTTTGGCCATAACTTCTTATCCCATAGTCCGATCGGGTCAATTTTCAATAGGAAACAATGGGACAGGATTCTGTGTCGAATGCAACTTGTTGCGAGCCAATCGGTTAAGAATAAGTGCCTAAAAAATGAGCTAGACTTTTTAACGTGCTTTAATATGAAAAAAAGTATTTTGACCATAACTTCTTAGCCCATAGTCCGATCGGGTCAATTTTCAATAGGAAACAATGGGACAGGATTCTGTGTCGAATGCAACTTGTTGCGAGCAAATCGGTTAAGGATAAGTGCCTGAAAAATGAGCTAGACTTTTTGCGCACACACACACATACACACACACATACACACACACATACACACACACATACACACACAGACATCACTCCAATTCGTCGAGCTGAGTCGATCGGTATATAACACTATGGGTCTCCGGGTCTCCTATAAAAAGTTCGTTTTTGGAGCGAACATATAGCCTTTACGTATACTTTGTATACGAGAAAGGCAAAAATGTAACAAATAAAAATAAAACAATGAACTTAATAACTTTTTAACGCATAAGCCGATTTCAACCACATTTAGAACGCGTATTTCCTATCTTAGGAAGACGAATATGAAACAGGTGGGAGGATCTTTGGTGATTGGTAATCATAACTTCTGTACCCTTCTGATCCCCAGAACTGAGAACCAATGATTTTGTTTTGTTTTAGGGCGCTGAACCGGTGTGTTCGGTGTTCGGAATATGAGACACCCACGGGTGAAAACCGTTATACATTACTTTACACATTTAAATTTACACAATTTTACACAGAAATATTCAATGATCAATATTTAACCAAGTATTGACAGCCCAGAGCCGACTATGAATGCGTCTGGAAGTGAGATGACAAGTGAAGAAAGCTGGGGCCTCACTGTGCATCTCCTTTCGACAGCTCTTTAGAATGACAGTTTGCTCGTTTCGAGTCGAGGTGCGCAATGGCACCCCTGAACTTCACCAAATAATTTCGATTATTTTAAACTCTGATTGGAACACATATTCTTCATGATAAGCAGATGATTATAGAGGGAGTGGGATGGTCATGGGACCCTCCTCAGTCGTGTGGTAAGATGCGCAGCTACTACGCAAGACCATGCTGAGGGTGGCTGGGTTCGAGTCCCGGTCGGTCTAGAAAAAATGTGGGTTGGAAATTGTCTCGACTTCCCTGGGAAGTATACTCGTGTTAGCCTCATGATATATGCAAGCAAAAATGGTAACTTGGCTTAGAAACCTTGCAGTTAATAACTGTGGAAGTGCTTCAAGAACACTAAGCTGCGACCTTTCCTTGTCTTATGTTTAGCGTAGGAAGCGACTCAGAGTTCACTCACTTTGATAGTAGATGAGGAGTATTCAAGAGAAGGTGTAAAAACTTCTCTTTCTCGATCTGTTATCCGAGTGTATTGTGCAGAAATACACTTTATCTTTGTATGAGCGAGCGAGGTCATACCCACTCTTCATCACACAAGCCCACAAGTGTAAAGAGTACAGGAAAATGGCAATTTCGAATGAAACCTATGACTTCGTGAAGGACAAGCACAATGTTCACACGAAGATCAAGCTTCTAGTGACGAGCATCAAGTCTGCCGTTAAATCTGCTGAGCACGAACAGAACGCGCTCAAAAGAAGAGCAGAAGCAGCTGAAAAAGCACTTAAAGATGCAGCGGAGCATACAACAGACGAGGCACTGCAAACACCAATGAGCCCCCAAAATACTCGCACGGAGAAGCGAAGCAAGGACTCTCCAGGAGAGCAGGAAATCCCGAAGAAGCAGCGGAACGTGCAAGATTGTGCTAGCGTACTGAAGGAAGGCGTCAAGAACGGTGATTGGCAAACCGTGGAAAGTCAGCGGGAGAAGAGAAAGAAACAGAAGGAGAACGTGGAAAAGAAGAAGGAGCAGAAGAAGAAAGAAAAACATCGCTCTTCTCGTGAGAGGGTCAAGGGGGACGCCTTGATAGTCGAAGTGAGCGACAAGACGACATACGCAGCGATATTACGGAAGGTGAGAGAGGACCCGGTGCTCAAGGACTTGGGTGAAAAAGTGGTGAGGACTAGGCGTACTCAGAAGAGGGAATTGTTGTTCGAGCTGAAGAAAGATCCCACGGTCAAGAGCTCGG
The DNA here is from genome assembly GCF_024139115.2 of Armigeres subalbatus. Classification (NCBI taxonomy): domain Eukaryota; kingdom Metazoa; phylum Arthropoda; class Insecta; order Diptera; family Culicidae; genus Armigeres; species Armigeres subalbatus. The sequence goes on along the minus strand of NC_085140.1, from coordinate 368,687,966 downwards.
CCTTCCGGGAGCTCATTGCCAATTCCTTAGGTAGTGAAGGAAACGTAAGGGCTTTAACGCAGGAGGCAGTGGTCGAATGCAGAGACCTGGACGAGATCACTACGGTAGACGAACTGAGGGATGCACTGACCTCACAATGCACGCTGGGCGAAGTTCAGATGACCATTCGGTTGAGGAAAGCGTACGGTGGTACACAAATAGCAGCGATACGACTACCGGTAGACGCTGCCAACAAAATGGTGGAGGTGGGCAAGGTGAAAGTCGGATGGTCTATGTGTCCGTTGAGACTCACCCCTCGAATCACCAAACAGATGGAGCGATGCTTCAAATGTATGGCGTTTGGACACCAGGCGCGAAACTGCAGTGGCCCAGACAGATCCGGTCTTTGTAGGAAATGTGGTTTAGAAGGACACGTTGCTAGGGACTGCACGAAGCAACCAAGATGCCTGCTCTGCAAACCAGAGGATGGAAGCGACCATATGAGTTTGTGAAGAATATACCCATAGCGATCACCAGGCGATCCAATATAGTGTTGGAACACGAACGCCGACGGTACGACGGGAGATAAGGTCTAGTTGGCGAGGATGGAAGACGAAGTACTTCGATAAGGATCTTTTTATCGAAGCACTTCGAGCGGACAGCGACGCTACAAACCTTGACGCAGACCAGCTGACGGAAACGCTAGCGAGGGCTGGCGATGCGACGATGCCGAGGAAATTGGAGCCAACGAATAGCCGGCGGCCAAGTTACTGGTGGAACGAAAATCTTGCCAACCTGCGCTGCCTGTCTCAGAGCTAGGAGACACGTTCAGAGGGCACGGTCTGAAATGGTCAGAGAGGAGCGAAAGATAGTTTTCCGTGAAGCTAAAGCGGCTTTCAAACGGGCGATCCAAATCAGCAAGTCCAACTGCTTCAAGGAGTTGTGCCGGGAAGCTGACGCTGATCCTTGGGGTAACGTTTATCGAGTCGTGACAAAAAAGATCAGGGGTCCTGCGACGCCAGCCGAAATGTGTCCGGACAAGCTGAAGATCATCGTGGACGGCCTTTTCCCGCAGCATGGTGCTACGACGTGGCCGCGTACGCCGTACGAAGATAAAGACTGAGTAACCGCTGCAAGTATGCAAGTTTTCAATGACGAACTATTATCAGTGGCGAAAGGTTTGAAGATGAAGAAAGCTCCGGGTCCGGATGGAATTCCAAATGATGCTCTGAAATCTGCGATTTTGATGTTCCCGGACCTGGGTGGTGCTGCAGAAGTGTTTAGCAGATGGTAATTTTCCGGATACGTGGAAGATCCAGAAATTGGTGCTGCTGCCAAAACCAGGAAAACCGCCGGGGAATTCAGCATCGTATAGGCCCATATATCTGCTGGATACACTGGGGAAACTCCTGGAAAGGGTTATCCTTAATAGGCTTACACAGTTCACGGAGGGTGAGACTGGCTTATCGGAAAAACAGTTCGGATTCCGTAAAGGCAAATCGACTGTGGATGCAATCAGGACAGTCATTGAAGATGCAGAAAAGGCGAGGAAGAAGAGGAGCGGCAATCGGTTCTACGATACGTAGACTTTTTTTAACCTCCCTTTCTCTATTGTGGACAGGTTCTCGCAAACTCATCACCTGCTCATTGATTTAAAAGCAGCGCTTGACTCATTGTAAAGAATGAGTTGGAGTGACTGAACACATTCTCAAACTAGTTCAGATGTGCACGTTGCTGATTTTAAAGCATTCAATGCTGCTTGGAGTCAAGCCTGCTCCAACTTCAATATTCATCTTGGAACCATCGGTGTAAAATACTATTGATCCTGAGCGAATGATTGGTCCACCGTAAGTCCATATACTTCGCTCAAGATCAATTATATCAAAACATCGATGAAAGTTGTATCTTTTCCTCATCCAGTCATCATTGTTTGTGATCAGTGAGCTGATGCTTATTTTGTTTAGAATACTAAGATGACTTTTTAAGTTACCTCCGAGGAGATTTGAATCTCTTCTGATCTTCAAGGCGAGAAGTGCTTCTTTTGCTTCTAATTGAATAAATTGACCCAATGGTGCCACGTAGAGCAAGGCCTCTAGCGCTTTGTTCGGCGTGCTTTTCAATGCACCAGTTATTGAAAGAGTAACCAATTTTTGAAGATTTTCCAAGTTCTTTTGCATCGCCCTTTCTTTCGTTTTTGGCCACCATATTATTACAGCATATGAGATTCTGGGTTTCACAGCCGTCGTATAAATTCACTGAATTATTTTTGGTTTCAATCTCCATTTTATACCAAACATCGCCTTACTTATCCATAAAGCCATGTAAGTTCCAATTCAGCATACTGTCAAGCTTGTAAATTCCACTAATGTGGTCTTTGAAGGATTTATATTCAATCCGAAGCCAATTATTTCAAGGCCTCAAGCTTCTAGTTGTTTAAGAAGATCATCAACGATTGAAGACTACAATAGAGGTGGTGATAATACGCCTCCTTGGGAACACCCTTTAATTGCTCTTACATTAATTGATGAGCTTCCAAGTTTAGGGGATAACATCTCGCCAATACAATCAACAATGAATACATCGAATCTTCGTTTCAACATAGCATCCTTCATTGAACTGTGAGATGTGTTATCTATCGAATAAGGGACGTTCCGATACTTCAAAATATCGCTATTTGATTCGATACGATAATCAAATCAAAGTATCGATATCACCGATATATATTGGAATGAAAATATCGATATATCGGAAAATCATATAATATTGAATAAAACAATACCGAATTTTCAAAACGCTTTTATAAACAAAGATTCAAAAGTCGATTTGACGAATCTGATGGCAAATCCACGTTTTATTGAAAATTTTGTATTGAAAAGATGTTAACTCCTTCATTCATTTAAAATAATAATTACAATTTTTTTTCTGCCTTCCTGTTGCCGTTGGTATGGAAGCGTAAATGAAGTTATAGCCATCGCGGCGATGATATCGCTTAGGTCCGGAGAACTCTTTGAACGGCAGCGATTTCAGCATGATATTTTACTCACGTTTTGCCGTCCGCATGAATTTCTTTGAAAAAATTAACTATATTTGGAAGAACTTTGCTGAAATTTCATTAACAATAAAATTAGGAAAAATTTTCCATAAAAAACATTTGATTCTGTTTACAATGTTCTGAAAACTCATATGTGAATATGTACATTATGTGGAAGATATTGATTAGAAAAATGTATTGGAGGTAACCACTTTCCCTTCGATGGGACTCGAACCCACGACTGAGGGTCGTCACTCAAAATGTCACTTACACCCCTCTGCTTCTAACCCCCTCATTTGTTGGCAAACATAATATTTTGCTACTTTCAATTTTTAGAATAATATTATTTTGCAGTCTTTTTATCATAACAAATGGTGGATTCGGATCGAACATTACCAACACGTCTAACTTAAAAGTTTATAATTTTATTTAAATAAATAGTATTGAAATATTTTATTTTGGAAAAGAAATATAACACTTCCACTAAATTTTAACATGATTCGCATACCCTCACTAATGTCGAGGATTGCACACGTGATAAAAAAAACTGAAGATCCAGCTGCATGCACTCCACAAAACGAGCACATTATTGTTATGGATAACATAGGATCGAACTGGTGGTACTTTTTCTTCCTCTTTGGTTCAATTCCCTGATTCGCAGTCACATATTCGCCAACATGGAACGAACACCAGATATCCAGTTACAAACGCCCATCTATCTTTGCCCCGCACCGAGCAACGGAGGGAACAGAGAGATTGAATCACCTGTTATAATAACTGTATACGGCATACTTCCAGTGACGAACAAGCCTCGAAAGAGCACATTGCGCTGCAATTTTACTTCCTCAATATTGTTCTATGTATGTGCACAGCAGCATAGGCACCACATGTTTTGCGCTGCTGTAGCAGGTCCGCCTCACGACGAGGAAAATCCCGTTTGTGGAAAAGAACGGAAGATTCACGATTTGCATCCTCTCTGCCTGCGCTATCCCTCTTCTCATTTGCGCAACTCGTCTTCTGGTTGAGCCGCTGCTGCAGCGCCGAGCGGCTGACCTACATAATTTCCACACGGACCGTACTCCAGTGACTGGCGAGGTTGTTGTCTGTTTATCCAGCAAACGCATTTTCGCGCGACTTGCGAAGACGTTGAGTTGTTGTTTTTTTGCGGTTCTTCTCGCACTTCGTCACGTCGCCGTCGAATGGATTTCCGTCCGTCCATCCGCGAACAAGGCTCCGTGTGCGCGCGTAGCAGACGTCATCGCGAGCGGTTGCAACATTCGATCGTAACAAGCGATGCAATGTATGTAATGATGCTGGCGGATATTTGTAAATGGCTGCTTTTGGATGCAATTTATTGATCCTTCCGAAGCGTGGTTTGGCCATTCAATGCAACCTAAATGGAAGATTTGAAGCTGCGGAAATCAAGGAAATTGCGTTTTTTTTTAAAGAAATTCGAGAATGATGATAACGCTATAATTAAATAATTCAATGGATGTTTCCTGGATTCGTTAACATTGTCGACGGCACTCCCGATAAGTAATTAATAACATAACTGTAATACAACAGTATGTGTTATTCGATTAAATGTGGCTTAATTAAGCATATTAAGAGTAACATTTTTCAAACATCCTAAACAATAAAAAAATTTGTTTGGGTACTTAATACCATCAAAAGACGTACTGAAAATGTTGAAGATGATTCTATAAAAAAAATCAAGTGTGGCCATTTTAAATCCACTGCAATGCGATGTAGTGATACTGACTTTCACCCAATTACCTTAAAACCTCTCTGTTTCACTGAATCTTCTCCGTTACTACTTCGGAAAATAATGATTTTGTTGGGGATTTTACTGAAGCGAGAAGAAAATTATTACCTTTTATCGATCCACTGGACGAGTTCTGCACCGTGGTCTGCTGCACGTTGGTTTGCATGGGAATGTGTGCCTCCAGTTTCGAGGTGACATTAGTCCACATCTCAAACATCCGCGGCGTAAACATGATTGTAGCGGGGATTAGGTTTCCTCCCGGTTTGTGTTTTCAAACAATAACGAAAATATCAACTGACACTACCACTATTATAACAATTTCAACATCTTGGTAACTTATTTGTTTAAATCTCCCGCTGTTTTCTTCTCACTTAGGCACTGACACCGTATTTTTCGATTTTTGTAAATCGATTTGCATCACAGTATATAGCACTGATATCGATACTTGGTACACTTGAGCATAAGCCACATTGTTATCCGATTAGCTTCTTCTTCTCTGAATTTTGGTTGATGCCTGCACGAAGATCACTTTCCAATTCATCTCAACGGTTTACGTCACCCAACACGAATCACAAGCCTAGCTTTGTTTTTTTGTCGATTGCCTTGTACCTGAATTAATTGGATTTTTCCAACATTTTACTCTTGGCTGCACAGAATTTAATTATCACAGAGTTAAATGTCGTTAAATGTGTGGTTCAGGTTTAAGTACACGTCGTTTCGCTAGAAAATTAAAAAAAACCGTTGTTTCCTCATCCGACAGACAACACAACAGACAGCATCAAAACATTCCACTATCGGGTTCCTTGAATCTTTCAGCTCCGAACTTTTAGATTTTCCTCCTTCCTCTCGGTTTGTTTTTTATGAATAAACATGACTAATAAAAATAATTTTGATTATGTAAAAAGCACACACAACACTCAACCCGGCAGCGGACGTCCGACTTGCTGGGGTTCGTAAAAAATTCAAACTTTCACGAATGACGATCACAATGATGGCGACGACGACTGCGGCGACTTTTTGGAGCACCGTCTTTCTCTCTTTCGCGCGCTACTCCTAATTCGGTGTTTTTTTTTGGATACGCGCGTTTTGTTCGGGTTTTCGGAGCTTAAACCGCAGGCCTAAGCTCCATTAGCTCGAATGGAAGAGATTTTCGGGTGTTTGGTTTCGGAGGCTGCCACTTTCGATCACGCTGCTGCGCCCAACCACACATATGAAAGCTCGAGCTCAATGTGCAGACTGTCATGAACTGGAGCCTGATGTTGGGGGGTTGCGTAAGATGGACCAACTGATTCGTGTCCGTCTGTTTGAATTTCTATCTTCCTGATTGGATTTGATGAGACGGCTTTTTCGGAACTGTCGAATGCACGTGTTAACACGTAAATAGCACTGTATTGGATAACGCGATAACACACAATCGAAAGGCTACGCACGAGAAACCCCCACAGATGCTCCCAGAAGTGGCCGGGCTGGGTAAGGGGGTGGAACACAATTAGCTGGTGGTGCTGGATTGATTGTCTGAGACCCGAGCGGGGCTGCGTGTGATCGGTGGTTAGTTGCTTCGGTAGTGGTGGTCAGACATCACCGAATTTCACTTTCGATTTCGTCTGCTCTTTCGAGGTTTGGCTCGGGGCTATGAGGAGTTGTCCGCTACCAAACTTTCCTCCGCGTATTTATCCGCCTCTCACTGAACAGATACTACGCGCTGTGGTTTGTTGTTACTTTTGTTCGGTTCAAATGTGTTTGATTCAATTCAACACGCACACGCACAGATACAGATTTTTTGGCGGTTTGATTTTATGGAAATTTTAGTTTCAAGCTGTAATGGCTTCTGCTACCCAGCTTTGAATTTAGTAAAGATTTTCCGATACATTTTTGTGAACATATGAGTCCTCTATTTGGAGGGAGCTAATGAGAAGCTAAATAGGGAGAAAAATAAATTCATGATTAGCTAAGATGAACCTTTATAAATTGGAAGTACGATCCATTGAGTTTTGATTCGGAGATCTGTTTGCTGAACATTGCTGGGAGTTTTGGAAGAGTTTTGTGGATTTGGACGAAGAAACTGAAATGTATGGTTCTTACAGATTGTTGAACATTTTCTTCCTAATAGTGTATAGTATAGATAAACAATAATTTCAGATAGATCAGCCTTTTATGGCCTTTATCTTTCATATATGTACGATGAACTACATTCAACTTTTACAGCTAAACATTTTTATTATCATAATATAAAATTCAAGACATTTTTGCATTTCCTGGCCATTAGTTCAAATATTCATCAAGTGTGAATATACAGCGCCTGAAGACCTGGCGTATAATCTAATTATTCCGTACAATTTCTTGTATTAAACATAAACGCACTCAGCACGCAATATTTTTATCAAAATAATAATACCTCCTCAGAACCATACAGCTCTGGAAACAAACAAATAAAAACAAAGAGCTGAGTGTATTCCCCGTTTTCCCCCTCGATCATAATCCACTGAAAGCCATTCGCACACCAACGGAATCGTGACGATGGACTTCTTTTGTTCCAGCTATGTTTCCGTTGTTTCGTCACAAAGACTTCGCCTCCCATCCCCATCCCTCTCCCGGCTAGAAAAAAAAAACCCGGCTCATGAATGGAGCGCTACTACTACACAATCCCTTTAATACTCAATACTTCAGCGGAAAACTGCGAAGAAGGACGTCAAACTGCATGCAACTTACTCCCCATCGCTCGCTCCAGGATCCCCTCTCCCGCACCACAGGCAACGACAGCTAAATATAGCCAGGAAAATCCCCGCCCCTCCCCCCGTCACATACACAAACGGCATAATGGCAGGAGTCGGAGAAATACAATCCCGTTAATCGATTCCCTATGTAGTCCCACGCGCGTTGCCGGACCCCCTTCCCCCCGGATCGGGAAGAGATGAACGACGGTAGTGCCAAACACGGACGGAAACACGATATTCCACTGCAAACACTATATTCCGTTCACGGGTGCAACGACGATGCGATGGAACTATTATTACCGAGAGCTGGGAAAACGTGGCGTTCGGGTGTAGTACTCGCGCGTGGAAATGGTAGGACGAATGAACGGGAAACGGCTTTTCGTCTTTGTGCCTTTTCTTCCCGATGCACATCGTCGGCGACGACGACGACGGCGACAACGAGGCAAAGGAAGGCGATACGGACACGTAAATGGGGAGCATATAGCGATTGAATTGCATTCTCCATCTCGCCGTTGAGTCCGCACGGGTAGATCGGGAGTAGGGTAAGACGGTATAATGCGCTCCACCTGGCCAAAACGCCCCCCTTTGATTTCTAGAAAACTATAACTAACTAAGGGTCAACATCAGTTGGTACCTATAAATATTTGTAAAACCATCGTACTATGTGAATGTGGAAGTATTTTTGTATTACACAATGAAAATAATAGCAAAATACAAAAAGTGACAGTTTTGATGTAACTTTTCATGTTTGTTTGCTCAACATTCTGGAGCGATGCTAACATACTAACATACTTGCACGGGAACACTCAGTTGGGCAACAAAATAACTTTTCTCAGTGGTTAATGTGATATAAAATTGCTTTCATCTTCAAAAACGTAACGATTTTCGAAAATGTTTTACTGGCCAAAAACGCCCCAGTGTAGGCAGGACGATATGCCCTTACCAACTGGACACAAGCGCAACGAGCTTCCAGCAGTTGCTTCCAAATTGTATGGAAATTATTGAAATGTAATTAAAACCTGATTAAATGGACTTATGTTTGTTTTTTAATGTCGAGCACATAAGGATTTGTAACCTTTTTATTATGGGATTGATGAAATACTAATGAAGGGCTATGGAACGTCTTTGGCTAAGGTGGGGCGTATTGCCCAGGCACCTTTTAAAAACCATTTTTCACGACTTTTCAAAAACGCATTATTACGTGTTATCTGTAATATTTTATATGACTTCTCACGGCAATGCATTTGACTTCTTTAACTACCAAATAACACAAAGTTTGCATAAATTGCGATGAAAAGTAAAAAGTTATCAAGGTTATGCCTTAGGGGGGGCATATTATACCGTCTTACCCTAATGGGCCAGCGCAGCAGGAAAAGAAAAGGATAAGCCAGTTTGATGCTGAAAGGATTTTTCTCCCGATGCTCGGTTTCGATGCTGGAGGTGGGCGGTAATGACTTCCTGCTGCCTGTCAGCAGTGTTGCTGACGGATGGGGAATGAGTTCAACAATGAGATTTTTCTGTAATTTTCTGAGTCGATTTAATTCAAGTTATCTTTCATGAATACATTGCGAACGGCTAACAGTGGTAGTCAGATAACTTATTTGGAAACACTCAACAGTTTAGCAGGTGAAATCAAATTTCCTACATCAATGACTGATGAAACCGACTTGGAAGGTTACGTGGAAATATTTATATTTCCATACCGTATGTTAGCACAACGTTCAAATTAATAATGGTATAAATTGGACAATTTTGAATATGAGAAATCGGACCGAATTCGTTTCAGCAACTCAAATACGACTTGATTAGGTTATGAAACAGGCATAGAAGATTGTCTATGACAAGCGTTTTGCGCAAAATTGTTGTCCACCGCTAGCTGCACAGCCGCAGTCTAGTTAAGCAGGTCCGCGGATACGGTTCGAAGCCCTGCCATCAGATTGGACATTGTTCCTTCCAGCGGTGACGCCAGAAGTTTGCTTCAATCAGCGTCAATAACAAGCAAGAGAAGTAGACGCACGTTCGTTCAATGCGTTCGCATCGGAACTGAATCCAATCATGCAACGCAACGGCCAGCTTAACGCTATATATATCAAGACAAAATTTTCAAAACGACTTATCTGCTTTTGTAAACAAAGATTCAAACGATGATTTGAGGGGCCCTCCTTAGCCGTGCGGTAAGACGCGCGGCTACAAAGCAAGACCATGCTGAGGGTGGCTGAGTTCGATTCCCGGTGTCGGTCTAGGCAATTTTCGGATTGGAAATTGTCTCGACTTCCCTGGGCATAAAAGTATCATTGTGTTAGCCTCATGATATACGAATGCAAAAATGGTAACCTGGCTTAGAAACCTCGCAGTTAATAACTGTGGAAGTGCTTAATGAACACTAAGCGGCGAGGCGGCTCTGTCCCAGTGTGGGGATGTAATGCCAATAAGAAGAAACGATGATTTGACGAATCTGATAGCTCTCCCACGCAAACCAACACCATCAACAAATAGCCGAAACCTTCACCTACCTATTGGTGGTGTTGGTTTGCGTGGGAGAGCTATCAGATTCGTCAAATCATCGTTTGAATCTTTGTTTACAAAAGCAGATAAGTCGTTTTGAAAATTTTGTCTTGATATAATCACGCACGCATTCAGCAAGCATGTGGAATCAGACCATCATTCGCCCCATCGTTGAATTTTGGTTCCCTGGATGAGGATAACCAATTCATTCCAGGCCAGCGCTCGACTTCGGTTCGATTGGAGCCTCCGAGACTAAGTACGTCAGCCAGACATTCCGAGGAGGCCGTCTGCATTCTTAATCGCAGTCAAATTGCAGCACGACAGCCGGTGTCAAAGGATTTGCCCGAGTTCAGTGGGCAGCTGGAAGAGTGGCCTCTATTTTACTCCATGTTCAACTCGTCTACGCAGATGTGCGGATTCACGAATGAGGAGAACATACTGAGATTACGTAGATGGTTGAAAGGAAAAGCGCTTAAGGCAGTGCGATGGGAGCTACTTCATCCGACAAACGTAGCGGATGTGATGTCCACACTGAAAATGCTCTACGGACGTCCAGAAGCAATCGTACAATCGATCATCAAGAAGATTAGGAATCTACCCTCGCCGAACATGGAGAAACTTGAAACGGTGGTAAATTTTGCTCTAACTGTGAAGAACATGGTTGCTACAATCAGAGCATGTGAAGTCGACGACTTTGTCTTCAACGCCTCCCTGCGTTGCGAGCTAGTAGAGCGGCTTCCGTCACCATTAAGACTAGACTGGGCGAGATATGCCCGGAATATGCCAAACCCAAACCTCGTCACCTTCAATTCTTGGTTATATACCGTAGCAGAAGATGCAAGTGCGGTTATGGTTGCGGTTCCTCAACTTCCATTCCGAGTCAAGTGCTTGAATTGTCCATCAAATCGAAACCGTCCGGTGCAAAGGAGCCGAATAAGGATCGATGTTTAGTTTGTAAAGGAAGTTGGCCTTCCGTAGCAAAGTGCAAGCGTTTCTGTAAAGGAGTGTAAACTGTGTCGGAAATGCTTGCGAAAGCACAATGGGTCTTGCAAGCAATCTAAACAATGCGGAACAAACGGATGTGAATTTCTCCATCATCCTCTGTTGCACAATGCGAGGAAACATGAAACTCCAAGCGCTCCGCGAACAAACACAGAGATCCCTAACAGTTCTCAATCAGAGACTAGCGGAACTGACCATAGCTGTAACGTCCACCAAGGTCAATCTGAAATCCTTTTTAGAATCGTTCCGGTCATGCTGTATGGGCCTAAGAAGACGATACGCACATACGGGTTCGTTGACGACGGATCTGAGCTCACATTCATTGAACAGAGCCTGTCTAATGAGTTAGGGGTGCAAGGACCAACGAAATCGCTTTGTTTGAAGTGGACGGGCGGAACGCAGAAAACGGAGAACCAGTCACAACGAGTCAACCTGCAGATATCCGGCGTGCATAGCTCGAAGAAATACGAGTTGTCAGGTGTCTACACGATGCCTCCATTGCAAATTCGTCCACAAACTCTGACAGGGCTACCTCTCGAGTCATACCACGACGTCAGTCCTCCCCAAGTAACATTTTAGGTTTTATAACGCTCTTGAAGACCATAATTTACTCTTCAAGTGTGTTATAAAACCATCATAAAACCAAAATGTTACTAGGGCGGATCCTTATTGGTCTGGATAACGCTAGACTTGGCCATACTGTCAAGAGCCGTGAAGGAAAGGACCATGAACCTATCGCCGTTAAGACACGCCTAGGCTGGATCGTCTTTGGTAATAGCACCAGCCAGGAGAATACTGAGCGGTATGCGAACTACCACAGCACGCAAGTATGCGAATGTAATCGAGACTCAGACGAAGACCTTCATAAAGGTGTTAAGGCTTACTTCTCGCTCGATAGCCTCAGTGTCGTAAAATCGGACAAGGCGTTGGTTTCGCCGCAGAATCAGCGAGCACAAATGCTCTTAGAAACACTTACTCGCATAGATGGCCGATACGAATCAGGCCTACTTTGGAAGTACGAGGATGTCCGACTCCCGGATATCAAAGCAATGGCACTGAAGCGGTGGAAGTGTTTGAAAAATAGCTTGAACAAAAACCCAGTGTTATCCGAAGCATTAAATGCGAAAATCACCGACCGTATTAGCAAGGGCTACATAAGGAAGTTAACAGTGGAAGAGCAACAAAATCCACGTTCCCGCGTGTGGTATCTTCCTATTTTTCCGGTGGTCAACCCAAACAAACCGGGCAAGATGAGACTCGTGTGGGATGCAGCAGCTACTGCCCACGGAGTGTAACTCAATACCTTTTTGCTGAAAGGACCTGACCAGCTGGTATCTATTCTATCCGTGCTGCTACAGTTCCGAGAGTTTCGCGTAGCAGTGTGTGGTGATCTCCGCGAGATGTTCCATCAGGTAATGATACATGAAACCGACCAACACTGCCAGCGCTTCTTCTGGATGGACGACAACCAAGCGACGGAACCGAGTATCTACGTAGTCCAAGTGATGACCTTTGGTGCCTCCTGCTCGCCTAGCATAGCACAATACGTAAAAAATTCTAACGCTAAGCGGTTCGAGCGCGATTACCCGGAAGCTGTCAACGCTATCGTCAAACGGCACTACGTGGACGATATGCTCGTGAGCGTAGAATCCGAGGAGGAAGCGATCCAGCTTGTACATGACGTGAAAAGGATCCACGCGTCGGCCGGTTTCGAAATGCGGAACTGGGTATCGAACTCTTGTAACGTCTTGGTGGCGGTTAATGAGGATAGGACGACGGAACAAAAATCTCGACATCGGCGAGGAGAGTGAAAAGGTGCTAGGCATGTGGTGGGATACGATGAAAGACTGTTTCACCTACAAGTTTTCCGCACGATATGACGAGGAACTCATCTCAGGGAACCGTCATCCAACGAAAAGAGAAGTTCTACGCACGCTAGTGATGGTATACGACCCACTGGGACTCATCGCACACGTTATGATGTTTTTGAAAGTGCTACTCCAGGAGATCTGGAGAACACCAGTTGGCTGGGATGACCCGATTGAAGATACGCAGTATGAGAAATGGTTGGCATGGTTAGCGATCTTCCCGCAATTGGTTAGCGCGAAAACAAGAGTTGCGCCGCTAAAGTTCTTATCGATTCCTCGTTCCGAGCTTCAAGCTGCCGTTATTGGCGTGCGATTAGCGGATACAATATCAAAATCACTTTCAATCCATGTCAGTCAACGGATGTTCTGGACAGATTCTAAAGATGTACTCTGTTGGCTCCGCTCCGATCACCGACGATACAACCAATTTGTAGCATTCCGTGTCAACGAAATCCTTGAGACGACGGATGTTTTTGAGTGGCGATGGGTTCCGACGAAATATAATGTCGCTGACGAAGGAACGAAGTAGAAACGAGCCCCAAACTTTGCTACTGACAGCCGCTGGTTTCGTGGGCCGAAGTTCCTTGTCCTCAACGAAGAAAAATGGCCTGTGAATCCGTTTCCTGGAAGAACCACAGAGACAGAGTATCGACCACATCTGCTGCTTCACACCCAAGCTATTGATTCAGCAATTGATCTACAGAACATCTCAAAATGGACTGACCTTCTACGTGTAACCGTGTAACGTCCTGCGATACATGAACAATCTGAAGCGCAGCTGTCATAGAAAACCTCGCGTGTCTGGACAACTAACAAGAAAGGATTTCGTCGACGCAGAAAATCATCTGTTCCGCCGTGCTCAGTCCGCAGCTTTCTCAGAAGAGATAGCTATTCTCGTAAAAAACCGTTCGTTGACGAATCCAGTGAAAACGATTTCCAGATCTAGCATGCTGTACCAGTGGTGTGCCTTTTTAGACGAAAACGATGGGCTTCGTGTGAACGGTAGAACAAAGGCATGTGTTGTGTATTCATCGATCGAAACGCAGTCGAGCCGGTAATTCTACCCCGTGATCATCCCGTAACACGCCTCATCATTTCTGAAGTTCACGAGCGGTTCAAGCATCAGAATCACGAGACAGTTGTAAACGAGATACTACAACGTTACCGTATTCCTCGTTTGAAAGCAGCGTACAAAAAGATCCGAAAAAACTGCCAACAATGTAAAATCCTCTACGCCAAAGCACAGCCCCCGGCGATGGCTGACCTTCCTTCAGCCCCCCTATCCGCCTTTACTCGTCCTTTCACCCTCATGGGAGTGGACTACTTCGGTCCGAGGCTGGTGTCGGTTGGAAGACGCCCTGAGAAACGGTGGGGGGTTCTCGCTACTTGCTTAACCACTCGCGCCATCCACTTGCAGATCGCTCATACACTGACCACAGACTCCTGCATAATGGCCATCCGGAACATCATGGCTAGAAGGGGCATTCCTGCGGCAATCTAGAGTGACCGTGGGACAAATCTTCGAGCATCAAGTAAAGGGCTGCGAACGACAGAGAAAAACCTAGATCACGACGCCCTGACGAAGGAGTTTACTTCAAGCCAAACTGCGTGGTATTTCAACCCTCCAGCGGAGCATGGGAGCGCCTGATAAGGAGTGTCAAGCAGAATCTCGAACGCTTGCAGTATAGTAGACTACCGTCCCATAAAGTGCTGGAAAATACGTTTATGGAAATCGAAAACATCGTGAACTCCCGTCCTCTAACCAACATTCCGATTGATGGCGACGATTCTCCGGCGTTGACTCCCAATCATTTCCTATTAGGTTCGGCGAATGGGTTACGATCGGGGGTACCTCTGGACGACAACCCTACCATACTTCGAAATAGTTGGAAACAGTCCCAGCAGTTAGCGGACACCTATTGGAAGCAATGGGTTCGGAATTATTTGCCAACGGTTACTCGCAGGACGAAGTGGTTTTCTCCGGTGAGGCCAATAGCTGTTGGAGATTTGGTAATAATCGTAGACCCGAAGCTCCCTCGAAATTGTTGGCCGAGGGGGCGAGTGATTTCAACGTGTCTGGCTTCGGACGGCCAGGTAAGATCAGCCACCGTACAAACCGCATCTGGAGGCATCTACGAGCGTCCTGCAGTCTCTTTAGCTGTACTCGACGTAGGCGTTGAGATGAATGCGCTTCAGGAGGTTTCTTCGCGTATTACGGGGAGGAGTGTTGACTGCGCCCCATCGAAAACTACATCAACTGCACCCACCTCTAACCAACGCCACTGATATCCAAATCCACACATAGAGCCATACGAATATAAAAGCGACAGATAAAGAGTGATAACAAACGTAAACAATCAAACGTGATCAGTTAGAGTTATCGACTTTTTCTTCCAAATCTATAATTAGTACAGAATTTACTGAAAAATACTGAACTGTATTGCTGATTCATTACTAAGACGATATTTGATTTAGAAAAGAGGTGAGATAGACATAACTGATATCTTGAACATAATCCTAAACGTGAATTTAAACTCTGTCTCAAATAGGTATTTTTATCCTGGCTACAAACATTGAATTTCCAGCGTCGGTAGCGTCAATAGGTGATAACTTGTACCTAAAGAGAGGCAACAATTTAGAAATACTTATAGTCAAACTTATATCTACAGGTTTTAAAACCTCAAATAGGATACTGTTTCCCAGTTGTTCAGAAAGACAAGATAATCACTAAAAGTAAGTTCCATATACAGAAATTGAGTATCCCCTAATCATGTACATTTTCTATAGGAATTTTGTAACTTTCGAATCCAAATAAACCAAGAGAGTTCACAGAATTTGATCGATCCTTGTCGTGAGCAACAACTGTAGAGTCGCAAGCGAATGTAAGGAATGTTTCATCAAAAACCATTTCCTATTCGATGCAAAGTGAAAATCAATCACCCATCACAAGGAGTTGATGGGCCAATGCACCATGCGTCTCCATATGCTTGTATGCTTATACATCGAACATGTTCAAACCTTGTAGGCATAAAAATCAATAAATCTCCAAAAGTAATAAAATTACGAACTTGGTGTCTTAAACAAAGTTTTTCAGGACATTATTTGCCAATGAACCCTTTTTGAATTTGTAGACAAACATTCAAACGACACATTCACGATTCGCAAAAGAGCTGACGGAAGAAGACTTATGCTTTCTGTAGATAGTGCTGTTTTGGGGGAAATGCCGTTTTGACGAATACCGTTGGGCCGAATGCCATTTGGCCGAAGGCTACTAGGTCGAAAGTTGTTTGGCAGAATATACCATTTGGTCGAAAGTCATTTCGCCTAAACGGTTTATATAAGCGAATAGGTGATTGGATCGAATAGACCAGATTGCCGAATTAGTCATTTGGCCGAATAGGCCATTTGGACGAAAAGGTCTTTTGGCCGAAAAGGTCATTTGGCCGAAATGGACATTTGGCCGAATAGGTGATTTGGAGAATAGGTCACTTGTGAGAAATAAGAACTTAGAAGTGATGGGTGTGAAGAGAGGCATCTCTCCTTTTGCTCTTTGCACTTTACGCAGTGAGAAGTGATAAGTGAGAAATGAGGGGTGGGAAGAGAGAAGTGAGACATCTCATTTCCTTATCTCATACTTCTCACTGTCAAAAGTGAGTTGTGCTAAGTGAGTGGTGAGACGTGAGACTTCGCACCACTCACTTTTCATTCTAAGAACTGAGAGATGAGGAGTGAGAAGTAAGTAGTGAGACGTCTCACTATTCACTTCTCACTCCTTATTTGTCACGTCTCACTGTTCACAGTGAGAAGTGAGAAATGAGGAGAGAGAAGTGAAGCGTCAAATTTCTCACAACAAATTTTCTACTTCTCACTTTTCACACCTCATTTCTCACTTACCGAATGACCTATTCGGCCAAATGACCTGTCCAGCCAAATGATCTGTTTAACCAAATGTCCTGTTCGGCCAAATGTCCTGTTCGACCAAATGTCCTGTTCGGCAAATTACCCATTCGGCCGGATGACCCGTTCGGCCAAACGACTTTCGGCCATTTGGGTTTCGACCTAATGGTTTGCTCGGTTTAGTGGCATTCGGCCAAATGGCTTTCGGCTGAATGGGTTTCGGTTTGTGGTGGTGCTTTTTTCCAATGGTCATCCCAATCGTACATGATGGTCTTAGCCACTTATTTGTATTAGTCAGAGTCCAGGTGGTGGTGACCTATCACCGGCCTTGGTGGCGACACCGGCTGAGTTTTAAGAAATCAATCAAATATTTATAATTGTAGCCTGACCGTGGCATGCTATACAGGATACTCAGAATCCTGTAGCTTGGCAATGCAGCTGAAACGCTCATAGAATCGGTCAGCATCTGTTCTTTAAATGGATACCTAGGTAGCAGCGATAAAAGAAGTAGCCGCTGTGGCGTAGAAGACTTTACATCCCGGTGGAAGGATTAGTGCTCATAGCAGTTGTATTATATATATATACCAAGTATGTATACGGGTAGAAATTCGTTCCTCGAAACAAGAAAATTATTCATGATTTCGTGAATCCATCGTGTTTTCACGTTATGATATTACACCATGAATAAAATTCATGGTTTCATTATTTATTTTCGCATAACACATCCATTGCGTAACGATTTGGGTGTTGGGATTTGAAATAAAAAAAGTTCAACACAGGGCCCGAACTCGGAAACAAGGAAACAAGCGAGGCATATCGAACTTCTGAGTGCAGGAACCAAAGACTTCGAAATTTTAGTGAGCAACGAATTATTTTCATCAGCAAAGATGATATCTTGCTAGACCAAAATGGATTTCACAGGACATGTGCTCACACACAAAAAACAGCGTTCATGAATTCGTGAACAAACAAGTTCACGGTGTATTTTTTGTGAATAACAGCCACGGATTCGGAAACACAGTCACGTTTTCTGAAACGTTCTGGAAAACGTGACTGGTGTTCCCGAATCCATGATTTAAATCACGGTGTATTTTTGCTGGTTCACGAATTCGGGAACGCTTTTTTTTTGCGTGAATGTAGGCAAAAACCAAGAGTGCTTTAATATACTTAACATATTTCTTTTTTACATTTAAAACCGCTGGCGATTTCCCTTCCCTGTTTTTCGACGATTTCGAGCTACGCGTAGTCAGATTTTTAGTAGAGTCTTATATTCCTATCACTGGCCTGTTGATTCTAGACAATTGCTCCGTTCATTTCAATGCGGGAAAATTGCAGATAGAAGACGCAAAAATCTGGACCCAATTACTTCCGCCTTACATGACCAAACAATGGACCAAACTACAATCAAATCCATCAAAGTACGGGGTGGCTCTGGCATAGGATTGTTTTTTAGGTGAAGCTATCAAGAAGTGCTTTCAATCCTAATCATAACGAGGATGAACATTGTCTGCCACTTTCTGCTCCGCGAGATAATTAGAAAAGTATTCTTCGAAAAAATCTTGAGCTACGGAACAAGGAAGCTGAAGACGGCTTTTTTTATACCCAGGGTTTGCAGAAATCGCTCTCAATAGATAATGAACAACGATAAAAGAGAGGCAAAAACTGTTCCGAGTCATAACAAGCCATAATAACAAATTAATCAAACATAAGAATCAAATTTATCAAACTCAAGAATCGTCTAGGCAGTCCCCACAGAGAAAAGGTGATTCTCGCTTTGTTTTCGCTCATTTTGTGTTGGTTACTATACAGCTGTTTAGAACAAGTTGAAAAGCATCATCAGCTTTTGAAAAGATTGCAAGCGATAACTTGCAATGAATTGTTTTAAACTTATAAGAATGATACAACGAATTACACATACGAGGCAGCAACATAAATTTTTCATAAAAAAATAGAAAATTTGGATGAGAAATCAGGGTATAATAAATAAAAAATACAAAATTTCCCTAAATAATGTAAAAGTTTCATAAACAAATGAGAATTTTCCACAAAACAAAAATAAATTAGCTTTGACATGGAAAAAAGCAATAAATCCAAGAACAATAAATGCTTTTAAAAAAAGTGTCATCTATGGAAAAAATGCCCAGTTCTTTTGCTTTTTTATATTTCTTTATGGAAGTTTTCACATTTTTTATCGATCTTTTTTGATTTTCTGTGGAAAGTTTTTTATTTTTTTGTAGAAGTATATCAAATTTTCCAGGGAGAGTTTTTATTTTAGTCCACGTACGAACTCTTTGTTAAAAATTAAGAAAGTTATCCCTATTTTACACCTTTGAAAGAGATTTTTTCTATGGAAGTTTTCTCTTTATCATATGTATTCATATCATTACGAATCACTAAATCTTTTTATTCATAGATACGATAGAGAAATTCTTAAATAGAGTCACGCAGAAAAAAAGTATTCTACCTAACCAACAACCACCAATGATCGTTTTTTGAAGGAACATACACAATTGTGTATGATGTGTAGAATTTTTCAAACGATTACTGCTACAAATGTGACGTGTTTTGTGGATCTGGCACAGTTTCCAATTGAAATTAGAAAAAACTTCCCATGATAGTTAAATGTTTGAAAGAAATTAAAAGTTAGATGTTATGAAACAATTTATGTAGATCTTCTGAAGAATTTTTCGTAAAAATTGCGACAATTTTTCCGTGGAATTTTCCAAGAATTTCCACGGATGTTCCTGAAATTCCGCTGAATTAATGCTTCCATAATCATAAAGTTCGTAAAGCGTGGTACAAAAAAAAAACATTTAAGTAATTTGCGTTTTAGTAAAAGAAAATTTATGTACCATGCGTTTCCATCTAGTCAAATAATCTCAATTTAGTAAACAAAAAGTAATTTTCCTAATAAATCAACACCATCACTAGTCAATTTTGTGATATTAAACCACCATTGTGAAAACCCTTTTTATTTTGGTACTGCTAACCAATCTGCAAAGCATTTTAAAGAAAACTTTTGGATGTCCATGAGGATCGCAAAGGTTTTTTCATGGAAAGTCTTTGTATGAAAGTCTCTAGAGTCTCTGTAGTACATAGTAACATAGTACAGCTACATAGTAACAGAGGACTGAGAATCAAACTAGTTATCGCCATTCCTAATTCATCAATTATTCTGCAATATTGTAATAGAAGACTGGACAGATATTTAATGGTCGCTACACGCAAACAAAAACGCACTCGTACACCTTCCTTTCCACTCACCAAGTAGCTGGTCCAATCATCGAATCAACCAAACCCGTTCGTTTGCGAATGCAATGCATCGGGACACGTCGTAGTCGACGTCTTCATCGTTGATTATATCATTTGCAATGACGATGAGTGCACTGCACTAGCCGCTTCTGCAGCAGCAGCGCCAGAATGCGTCGCCGGACTTGAAGTCGTCGTCGTCGTAGTCGAACGACTAGCAGCGGTGCTATGCAATTGTGTATACCATCCGTGCCATCTAATGCTAGACCAATACGAATATGCATTCACTTAAACACCGAGTTGGGTTGGGTGGGAAATGGGCCGTGTGGGTGGAGGGCAAAATCGGCGGAGAGATAGAAGCGGAGGTGGCGGACGAGCGCGCTGTGGAATGCATGCATGCATTTTCATTTTATGTGTCAGTGGTGTGTTTTGATTTGACTCTTTTCAATTTATGTTATGCTGCTGTTTTCGTATGACTACGACGTGCAGTGGCACAAATACATCGACAGAGGAATACTAAGGAACGAGCGACACTCGCTGCTGGCAATTTCCCAGCTGATGATGAAGGTTGTGTGTAGCGCCGCGCGGCTTCGTTCGCTCGCAAACGGGCGGGGGAACAGTTTTCATCGTGGAGGAGTTGAATATTTCTGTTGTTTATGATGGTGATGGCTCGTCTCGTCGTCTCTGGCTGGTTGAGATGGGGGATAAGTTTGCCGTTATTGGTGTGGTAATGGGTAGCATAAATAATGTGTGATCAATACTGTTCTGTGGCGACGGAAACGGGAATTTTCAAACTATGCGACGGAATGTGTTTCGGGGGTATTTCTGCTTCGAGGATAGAAGCTCAGTTTCTATTCTCATCTCATATACCACTGGATTAAGAAGCTTTCCAGTGGATTACATCTTTCGAACGGCCACTTACAACCCTCTCATTCCATAATTCATGCAAACAATACCCCATTCAAACTCACGGACAATGGGCTTTACCAGAGTGTAAAATCATATGTGCGCGAGAATCTCCTGAAAGCCATCACCGCAGATTGAAGACACAAAACCAACCGTAAACAATCACTGCATGTACACAGTACCTTCTTTCCCGTAAGACACCCATCAGAATAATTAATACCAGACAAAGACCGTTATTCAAGACGAACTGCGCTACCCCTCGATCCACCGAATAGGCACAAACGGCCCATGTAGGTGCTTGAGCATATTCATAAAACGCAGCTCTTTTTCACCATAATACCAACAACAGAACATCAGCACCTACAACAAACCGTGTCTCATTATTCACTCTCAGCGCCCAACGGCTCCGAACAGAAATCGTCGAATCGTTGACGCTGGCGGCCCGGGCTGGGTTGACTGCCGAGGGTCTTTCGCGAGATTCTCGCAATGAAGAACAGTGCCAAGAAGTAGAAGAAATCACCATCCTAGACACAAAAGCCCCATATAAAAAAGTACTAACATTCGGTACCTACATCAAGTCGTCATTATTATAACCCGTCGTCGCGCCGCTCCGTCATCGTAGTCCAATGGCGAACCCCCCCACGCGAATCCGGCGTTCTTCTTAGCGGCACCTCGCCGAGTACGGCACAACGTTTGCCATGGTTGTGCCTGGAGAGATGGTGGGAAAAGAAAAGATGGAACGCGCTCATTCAGCAGACGCCACTTCATCATCACTTCTGCGGCCGCGATGCACTTCGGTGTGCTGCTGTTGATGTGTGGAGATGAAATTCATCAGTGGAGAGTGCACCGAACATCGAAAGCGATGCACTTTTGCATTCAGCGAAGTAGTGGGTGGAATCTGGAATATGTCCCGACCAAGTGTTTTATTTGCAGGTAGGGAATTGTTCAATGCGAATGGTGAATGTAGTCCAGAACAGGAGATCTGTATCATTTCGAAATGTACATGTTCAGCGAAAGATGGTATATATTCATTTTCAAATTGACAGATTCTTTTATCTTATTCGGAGTAAGTGAAAATATATTCAAAATCACAACACATTTGTAGCTGTGCAGCTAATATTTAGAAGTTCTGAAAACATTTTTCCCGGTTTCCGGTCAACCTACTAAATTTTCGCCGTATTGTCTGGCAGAAGTATGAGAAAGTTTTTGCTGACGCTCAGTGCTGTTTGGTAGAACCCCGGCCAAATGACAGTAAGTCATCCACAAATTACAGAATTACAGAAAGTGACCCATGAGTGACGAAAAAAATCCACAAGGAAACGATAATGACCCAGAAGTAACCGAAGGGGACGCACATATAATCGACCAGATGAGAGACCAGAAATGACTAATGAATGAGCAGATGTTACTCATAGGCAGCATGCAATGGAAATAGCCCATAGAAAATAAAATTGAGCCATCAATGACCGCCCAAGTAACATTTTAAGTTTTATAAAGCTCTTGAAGACCATAATTTACTCTACAAGAGTGTGATAAAACCAGTATAAACCCAAAATGTTGCTAGGGCGAAAGGGGCCCTCAAGTCACCTAGATGAATCATGAGTGACTGTAAAAGTCCACTCCACATATTTCAAGCCAAATCCAAAATATAATAGAATATAATAGTGACCAGAAATACCCTTAATGACCGGAAAAGATGATTAGAAGTAATCCATAAATGACCGGAAATGGGAGCTATATCTTCGATGCCTAGGAGGAACTATTGCTCCTCTATCAATTTTCGTTATTTTGCAAAAAATCTTGCACGTCTTTTACAGTTTTGACTCAAATACCGAATATGTCACATATTCCGAAAACTCGCTTCTAATTAGCATTCGTTTGTAATCTTGATCCACCATACTGAAAACCAATGGAACGTCGCTTTCTCTGGATTAGCTCTGTAACTATGTCATTTGCCGATACGATCGATACACTTCCATTAGTAATGTTCGTAGAGGTGGTGTTGAAATAATTGCTTATAAATCGGACCTGTAATGCATCACAGTGCAACCATTCCGATGAGGGAGCGAACAGATATTTGCCAACGCCACGCTTCAACTAAGCAGGATCTTACCATGTCTGAGTCTTCGTTATCTTCCAGACTGCATCAGATTATTAATCCTTTGAACGTGAACAGTGAGCTTCCTGACAATGTGTTCATAAGCGATCTATGCATCATAGATCTCATCGAGTCTGCATCTGGTCTCAAAAAATTGATCTTCATAATTGAACCGTTAATTTGAGAAACTGCATATGTAACATTTTTGGCCAAAATGAGATTTTTATATATTCTGAATCCTCGTCCAAAAATACGTATTCTGGCAAAAAATACTTAAAAAAAATTTTTGTTCAGGAATGTATGAACATTTTTTCGTTTGTTTGAGAAACTACATATGTCCACGTACTTTGAAGAGCAATTATGGAGTACTGCATACATTTTTTGCACTGAAAGTACCCCAGGGTGTTGAGTTTTGCCAAAAACTATTGATCTGTATCGAAGAAATCGAAAGATTCGGTGCAAGTTTGTTCAAAAACAGTTTTTTGTTGTTTTCTCGAAATAGTGTAAAATGGACTTATGCAGTTTCTCAAACAAATGATTCAATTAGTCTCCTAGCAGCAGAGATTAAGCGAATTCGGTTGTAATAAAATAATTGTTACTGCATGTGGTTAATATGACCTACGTGTAGCATGTGTGCTGCTCGGGCAATTCTTGCGATGAATGATCTCAGCCATTTAGCGTTGACTACGACTTCAACAGAATTGACTAGCAATTTATGCAGCTTCAGACGGTGGACTCACCGAAATTCGAATTTTTAACTCTAACAGAGACCACACATGCGTAGCAGATTGCTGAAAAACTTAGATAATCACTAAAAACTATTGTCAAAATTGATCGAACGTATAATTTTGGCTGATACAGCTGATATTGGTTTCGATAGAATAGAATTTTTTCATCCGATTAACTTTTCCAAAACATTCAATGAATGATAATCCAAATGAAAAGAAGAAAGATAATATGAATTGACATTCTATTCAGGAAATCATAATAAATATTTAAACATTAAGTCCTTCGAAAATTCGAAATATTTTAGTAGGGGAGATGATACCCAAACCGGCCAGAGGTCCCACACATACCCCTCGGTCTTTTTAACAGATAACGAATAAGTCTGTATTGTCAGTTGAATGATACCACATCACTAACATCACAGACAGCCTAACGAGCCCCAACTGGCTGGCAGTAGTGTTATGGAAGAAAGCTAACTGTATTTCATATGTTTCCAGTCAGATTAAGTCCGGGAGTTGGAAAGCTCTACTGCAGCTTCAGTGACCTGCCAGTCCAAGGTCACTCTTGCTTACAATAAGTCCCGCCTGTTGATGCTACCATTATCAATGTGATAATGGATCCAATCCAGCGCGTTCTTCTTCTTCTTCTTCTTTTTGGCATTACATCCCCACACTGGGACAGAGCCGCCTCGCAGCTTAGTGTTCATTAAGCACTTCCACAGTTATTAACTGCGAGGTTTCTAAGCCAGGTTACCATTTTTGCATTCGTATATCATGAGGCTAACACGATGATACTTTTATGCCCAGGGAAGTCGAGACAATTTCCAATCCAAAAATTGCCTAGACCGGCACCGGTAATCGAACCCAGCCACCCTCAGCATGGTCTTGCTTTGTAGCCGCGCGTCTTACCGTACGGCTAAGGAGGACCCCGTATTCAGCGCGTATTCAGTTTTATTCGCAATCATAGTAAAACATATTGAAACAATCTAATTAAATGGAGTGTAAAAAGCGCTTCTGATGTCCAAGGAATCGAAATTTGCTTCCACTGGAGTGCAGCATTCGGATGATGGATTCCTAGAATTCAAATGTTCAAATTGTTGCTGTTCAAGAGCTTCCTTATCATTGCTGGCGGCAATTGTTCTTTCCAGCCGCCTTCCAGTTCCACCTTGTTTCTTTGGTTACGTTATGGTGGATTTAGTTGAAGTCCTTGGGGTAGCTTCCGTGTCGCTTCGAGTTGTCCACTTCCCGACAAAGAGCAACTTCCGACGTTTCTCGGATACGGTAAACATTACTTGGGAAAGTAAACTTGATAAAATTTATCTAGTTTTGACGGACACTACTACGACTACGAGAGAACTGTTTTTGCCTTTCTGGTACAACAAAGTTGTTGAGTTGTACCAAAAGGCTATCATTTCACTCCAAGAATGAACTTTTTATAGAAGGCCAGGAGACCAACCCAAGCGACACGCGCAGCATCTTTCAAATTGCTGTTTGTTCCAATTGGTGTGATCGTTATAGTAAAGGGTTACAAATCTCAAGGTCCATGGTTCGATTCCTGGTTGGTTTTTAAGTTTTTATTTTCATTGTAGCCTCAAGATGTTGCAAATAGGCTCCACATCTTGCGCTTTTTGTGTCACAAAGGAGTTGCAAATACGACGCGTTGTGCATAACTCAGACCTTTAGTAAGTTACACCACAGTTGTTGATACTCACTGAGAAACAAGTGGTGTTGCTTGGGAATAGTATATACTAATTGACTCAGCTCAACGAACTGAGCACACGTATGTCTGTCCGTGTGTATGTATGTGGGTATGTGTGTGCAAAAAAGCTAAGAAAAACATTAGACAACTTTTCATATAGAATTACTTAACCGATTTTCTCACAACAAGTTTTATTCGACAGAGGGCAAAGCCTAGCTGATCACTATTGAATTTGATAACGATCGACAGTTGCATTTAAAAGTTATAAAGAAAATGGTAAATCGAACGAGCCATATAAGGCTGATGTCTTGACTTAATACGAGAAAGGCAGTATTACTACTCGGTGAATTAATGAGTATCATAATTCTTCATCGTAAATTGTGCCGTCTAACTGCAAACCACTGTTTTTGGATGTTTCTGGATCAGGGAATCAATATTCGAGCAACGCATAACAATATACTCTTTGTCATCAACAGTTTGTTTCTGACAAACGCACCTAGCGACAAACCTTTTTTTTCAAGTTCGTTTATTTGGTAGGCTGAACGACAAACCTTTATCAGAGCCCGAACACAATATGACGAAAATCATTTGCCTTGCATGCTCTGATATTTCCGAAAATATGATGCTAATTTTGTAATCATTGTTTGATTCTCGACGAAAATTTCCATAAAAGCAGAAACTATGATAAAATAAAACCGACATTTTATCTAGAAATAATAACGAGATGAAAAGTTAGCAACAAGATTGTCTTCTTTTTTGTTGCTGACAAATTTTTTCGGAACTTTGTCATTATTATCTCCGACAAAAACAAAACTTTGTCGTTGGTTCTCGTTTGTCGCTTGTTTCGCATGTGCATTCCAAAAAAATTAATTCCCTGTTCTGGATACATTTTTTCATATAAACTTCCAACGAGTTTAGCACCGCCCAAACGTTGACCGATTTGGCTGATTTGGCTTTTGTCCAGAGCATCAGGGCATCAAATAAAACCGAATAAGAGGGCGGCCCATCAAAAAATTTGAAAAAAGTTTTTTCCATACTAATTTGAGCCACCCTAACGTACATGTTCATGATAGAATTAGAGGCGAAAGTATAGAATAAGAATGGCATGGTCGTGCGATATGTGCCATCACAAATATTGTCCTCCGCTCGCTTTCAAATCGACTTCTATAAAAACATTCTTCATCGTCATCTTCATTTTTCAACATTCTTCTTCTGCCGTATCCTAACGGAACTATCAACTCTATGAACTCTAATTCTATCATGAACATGTACGTCAAAGTTTGGAAGATGATATTTGCATTTCCAGATCATTGTAAATAGTTTAACTTCACGTAGAAGTAATACACTCAAATCATTAATTAGAAATCGATAATGCTTTGAACATCATAAAATATGATTGAAAATACTACCAGTAAGAATTTCCTAATCAACTTAAGGATTTATTCGTACATTTATCTGAGTGAAACAATTTGGGGTAATCGGAAGTAGCTCAAATTAAAAACGTCCCCTGAACACTTAAAAGGCTCGTAAAATTTGATTTTACGAAGATTCAAAGTTATGGATTCTTCGGGAAAGTTTACCTTAAATAAGCCTTAGAATCGACTGCAATAAAACGTGATACAATTTTTGACGGGAAAGGTCAATTCCTTCCCAGGAGTTCTGAGGATATAACTTTTCAGAAATTATGAGGATATCTTTTTTCTAAAAATTTCGGGGAAATTCGAAAACTCTTCCTCAGAATCCTAGGGAATTCTTGCTCCATGAATACTGGAAAACTAATTCTAGAAGCATTTTAGGTTCTTCCATTTTCAGGAATTTTAGGAAATTTTTCCTGTAGATATTCTGAGGACTTAATTTTTTATCAAAAAATTCTAAAAAACCCATCTCAACTCTTCTCAGGTGTTCTTTTTATCCAGAATTCTTAGGAAATCTCACCCACATATTCTGGACGGCATTATTATTCACGAAATCAAGGCTCTACAAGAATTTTAGAATATAATTGCTTCAGGATTTTAGGATGTGTCGTTCCGAAACTCTGGGAAATTTTTCCTTCAAGAAATATTTCTACAAAAACTCTCCGGAACACTTATTTAGGAATTTTGATGAATTTATCCTCCAAGAGTTCAATGGAATTGTTCTCGCTTGAATTTTGGGGAACCTCTCTTCCAGACCTCGTTCAGAAATTTCAAAGAATCTCTCCGAAATTCATGATAATTGAATCATTTGTTTGAGAAACTGCAA
This sequence comes from Armigeres subalbatus, assembly GCF_024139115.2. Taxonomy (NCBI): domain Eukaryota; kingdom Metazoa; phylum Arthropoda; class Insecta; order Diptera; family Culicidae; genus Armigeres; species Armigeres subalbatus. The sequence continues at coordinate 368,660,287 of NC_085140.1, read as the reverse complement.
ATATCAATTTTACACAATTCCGAGAAAATAGCAAAAAAAAATACTGTTTTTTAACAAATTAGCAGATCAGATCAATAGCTTTTGGCAAAACTTATTTGCAAAACATAATTGCTCTTCAAAATGCATGTACATAAGTAGTTTCTTAAACAAACGAGAAAAAACAACAACAACGAGCAAATTTTTTTTAATTTTTAGGCAAAATACGTATTGTTCAACAAGGATTCAGAATTTATAAAAATCTCATTTTGGTCAAAAATGTTACACATACAGTTTTCCAAACAAACGATTCAATTCCTTTTTCTGACAATTCGGGGTAATTTTTCCCTTGCAAGCTATGACCGAAGACCACTTTATCAAGAAGACTGGCAGCTCTGGCATTTTTCCATACAAGCGGTCAACTTCATTGCCGACAGAGCCTCTTCTGAGTTGAAGTGGTAGCTTGTTATCTGTGTGGTAGTGATCTTAGCTGACAAAAGTAAATGGGATCTAATAAAGGTGCGGAGGAAGTCGATGTCTGCTAGTGTTAGTTAGCTGTCAACAAATAACTTTTAGAAGAAATCTAGGAACTTTTTTCTAAAAGGCGTAACTGTATTTGACCTTGAAATTTGAAACGGATAATACTCTCTCAATTGAGCATATTTCATACAACTGACGATACTACCAGATAGATTGGAATCTATTCTCTTTGTTGGATTCATAAATTTACTAAAATAGTTTGAATGTAGAGCACAATCGCCGTTCCAAAATTCAAGGTTAGAATCAATTACGCCCATTTGAAAAAAGTTCCTAGAAATATTTTCCACAGTAGGGAAAAGTAGAATTCTACTCTAAATTGTGTCGACATCGCGAATACAGATACAATACTTAGGATCGCAATATGCCAAAAAAATTGTCATAAAGCGTGTATACTAACTATTTTCGCAAATCGCCAGTACCAATCAATTTACATTGGCCATCCACGATTATGCCCTTCAGTTAATTGCCTAGCTTCTGGCTATTAGTCAACCGGCACCACGAACCCTCGCCGCTTGGTTCGCCGGGTTACAAAATTTCTCTTTTATGTTTATTTTGCTGAAGATCTACCAACACAAGCAAACGTCGATGAACCCCGCACCTTTATTGTTTGCAATGGAATACAGCTGTCAATTCACAAAACAAACCACACGGAATCACAAATCAGCTCAGTTTTGTACAGGCAGAAAAATTCCTCGTGAAAATGAGTTTGAAACAAAAAGAGTTTTTCGTGGCAATTTAGAAAAAAACACAAGTGACTAATTCGAAATTATTATTTGTGTGAAAATCTCGCATGGGCAGTTCCTTAGTACTTAACATCAATCAAGAGAGAGAGAGTCAGAGTGTAAGTTTAAAATTGAGGCTGTTTACTTAGTTTTATATGCTTTAAACTTATTTCTTTGGGGTCTTTTTTGTGTTCTTATCCGTTTGTCCACAAAATAAAGTGTTGTAATTTAAAAACGAATTTGAACCTATTGGAACAGTAGAAACACAGACAAACAGACGTAACACTATAGAAAATACCATCGACCATGACTTTAACGAGCAATTTGAATTTGATTGATTGAGCGTTTCACAACTAGAGGCGCTAGCGTCGGAATCCTTCGAGTTTGACATCTCACTCTAGCGCCTTCTGGTGACAATGTCATACGAAACTTTGTTTCGTGTAACATGCTCGCAAGATGGTGGTAGAGGAGTTGAGCGATGGATTTTCAGAAAAATATTCATGCTGTTACGTCTGTTTGTCTGTGGTAGAAACATCAAAAACAGAAAAGCGATAAAAATGAGTTTTATTTGCATCGGAAAATTATTAATCTGTAAAAATTCTGGCTTGCTCCAAGGTAGCACGGCTAGTGAATTAACTAGTGAATTCTCAATATTTGCCGTTTTTTTCTGTATATTAACATCTATTTTTGTTATCTATCATCTGAATTTTCTCAATGAATTATTAGAAATGACTGGTTTCCTACTCGCAGCTGCCAGGCGCTAATGTATATGCGCAAACAGCCAGCATGAGTTAACCGCCGGAAATTTGTATGGCGAAAAACATCTACGGCGGGTTTTCTCGAAGTTAGGAATTTTCAAGAAAAACTATTTGGTACTATTTCTGTACACGCCCGTTTCAAATTACTCAAAGACTAAGTGAAATTGACGTCTCTTTTTTCTGATGGAAATCTTTCTCATTTTTTCTTAAAAAGTGGAACTAATCAAAATTTGAGCAGTTCCACTTTTTACGAAAAATTAGTAAGATTTTTGTGAGATAAAAAGATACGGCAATACAATTTCACTCAGTCTTTGTTCATTTTCTACTATGTCTAGGATAGCAGAACCTTTTCGAACTTTTGGGTTTTTAGGCAAGGTAATGATAAAAATTAAGAAAAATCTAGAGTAAATTGTTTCAAATCAAATCATGAAAACAGTCTTAAGTCGAAATGTGAAGGAAATTAACAGGTCCGTACGGAAATTGATATAGAGTGCGGCACTTTAATCGTCAGCTCAAGACAAAATTCCGAATATTATTCGGCTTAAAGTTATGCTGATCTCATAAAATTGAAATACGTTTAATCTCAGTGTACTTCTCGAGAGTTTTTCTTAGCATAATTTAAATATGGATTTAATGTATTTTGATTGATCGTGTAACTGAGGGTACAGTGTCAATTCACTCACACAAACATACATAGTACCACCTCGGCTCACCGACAGCGCTGCTAACAGTGTCGCCCGATTTCAGGCTGTGTTGCCAGTCTTCTTGATGATGTGGTCTTCGCTATGACTCTAGCAGCACAATTCAGGTTGCAGCAGCTCATATATGAATAAATTTGGTCGTATATGAGTGATATAAACTTATTTACAACAAGTGTGCTGTTCGGGGAGGAAATATTTCCAATGAATCATAGGAATTCTCTTCTCCTTGCATTCTGGGGAATTTATACGACAGGGCTTCTGAAAAGTTCCTTCTACAAAGAGGTACTGTGAAAATCTTATCCATGAATTATATTCGACAACTTTTTTTTACCCTGGGCCAGTCTAATACATTTTTATGCGATGTACTATGGTCACGGTTTGCAGAAATCGCTCTAAATAGATAACGAACAACGATAGAAGAAAGGCAAAAACCTCTTCGAATCATAACAACAAAACTATCGCACTTGTATACAAGATAAAAAAAACTGATTCGGATAGGCGTCCCCCACCAAGGGGGTTAGCTTAAACGCTTTGCTCTCGCTCATTTCATGTAGGGGACTATATTTTTTTCGCACAGCTGTGTAAAACAAGTTGAAATGCATCATCAGAACCGGTGCCCCCGCAATTGGGGCTTATTAAAAGAAATTTATCATGGATTTGAGCCCCCCGAATCTGTTCATTATCCCAACAGCTACCGAAAAACGTCTCTCACGGTATGCTACCTATCGAGAGTGTTTACAGTCAGACATGATAAGTGAGAGATTCTCTCATTCTCCTTTGAATTCAAACCCTGACTATGGTCCAGGATACAGATTGACGTGGAAAGATGCATTTTGAGCCAAAACTATATTTAAAAAAGTTTGTTCAACAAAATTGTTCGGAATAGTAAAGTCATCATTAGTGCTGTCCAATGAGAGCTTGAAGTAGCTCGAAGTTTCTCCCTGTCCTGCTCATGCCCATTTGTTGACAAAAAAGAACGAGCAGGACGGGAACAACTTCGAGCTACTTCGAGCTGCTCATTGGACAGCACTATTATGATGCTATGAGAAAATAGGGTATTCCATTATATAAAAAATTGGAAAAATATTTTTTGAATTCAAGGAATACTGACATGTAATGTTTTGTAAAGTGGTAGCGCAGCTTATTCCATTAAATTTTGCAAAAAAACTTTTTCTGTAGCTCTTACGTTGGCTGATTTAGAGCAATTTAGAGCAATTTAGAGCTACTTGGACTAGGCTATCCCTAAAAAACAGTATTTTTGATTTACTTTTTTTGTTTTGTTTACAATTAATGGTTTGTTGTTTACGGTTAATGGTTTGTGGAAATTTTATATTTATTTATTGCTCATACAATGATTTATGTATTGGCAATTTCCCGGTAATCCGGTGAAAATGGTTCTCGACAACGATCCGACGGGAACAAGAAGGCGAGATGCCTCCGGAGACGAGCCAGCCTCGGGCTGAAAGTCTCCTTAATAAAGCCAATAAAAAAGGCGAGGTGCACAGCGGGCAAGGTGGATCGATCAGGTTGAGGACGATTTGCAGACCCTCCGCAGACTGCGTTGTTGGCAAAGTGCAGCCATGGACCGAGCTGAATGGAGAAGACTTTTATGTGCAGCACAGGCCACTCCTGATAATAAATAAATAAATTGGCAATTTCCTATTTTTGTATTATAAATTTCAAATTTTTTAGGGGGAGTTTTTATTTTAGTCATAAGTATTGACTCTTCCTAAAATAACAGGAGTTTGGATTTTCAGTCGAATCCAGGAAGAAAATAACCAAAATAAGATTTTTCCATCTTGCGTTTATTCGGCAGATTTGCTGTTTTCTGTATCTTTTTTTTATAAAAATAATTCACTTCAAAGGAATTTCTATGAGAATTCTTAAAGAAATTCCGATCGTTCGGTTCGTAGCATTTTTCCTTGCCTTTTCCGAAACTCTTCTGGTGATTATTTTCAATTTCGATAGCGTATTTGATTTGCTTGCCTAGTACTAATGGCCTTACTGTACTGCACTGATAAATAACTAATTGAGCTAAGTTTTGTTCGGTAACGGATCTTCTTTGAAAAGGAAAAAAGTTTTGTGAGAAAAAATTTGAAAAAGGATATTTTTTTAGTTTGCAGTAGCCATCGAGCAAGTAAGTGCAGTGCGTGTTTTAGTCGTTGGGGAAATAAGGGGCCACCCACAAAGTACTCCACGCCCTTAGGGGGGGGGGAGGGGGTTCCGAGCAGCGTGACGATCCATGCAAGAAAATAGAGGTTTTATACAAAAAGTGTGACGAAGGGGGGAGCGGGTTGAAAATCACCAATTTTTGCGTGACGTACTTTTTGGATCTTCCTTAATAAAATATCTATTTGATTCTCCGGGGCTCATGCGCAATATGTGCATGTATTGCGCTTTGCTCCGGTCGAGACAAGTGCGATCTTCAATTGTTTGCAGTAGCTATCGTGCAAGTAAGGGGTCGTACACATATTATGTAAGCACTTATGGGGGGTCTGTCGTATTTTTACGCACCATATAAATAAAAAAATATTTGTATGAGAAAAATCTCACAAGGGGGGGGGGTCGAAAATCCCACAAAAAATGCTTACGTAATAAGTGTACGACCCCTAAGTACCGAGTGCTATGCTTCCGTTCGGTCGTCCGAATCGCGATTCTCCTCAGTTTTCATATTCCATCGGGCGTGCATAGTTTAACTTTTTTTCTCGCGGCGAGACGGCGAATCAGTAATTTCTACCATCCCATAGATCGCATCACTTATCGAAGTGAACCCAGATAAATTTTCTTTTGTAACTAAAACGATATCCTATTCCAAAACAATCGTGGAGGTGGAGAGGTATACTCGGTCTCTAGAAGCAACGAGAGTCGGACTAGCAATTCTTCCTTTCGTATATGACCGTAAGGACGTGGCCGATGTCGTTATTGACTTTAGATATTTGAGCTCTCGAACCGAAGATAGTCCCAACCCCATTTATTATGTCTCTGTACAATTTCGCAAGTTCTAGTCACTGAGTAGCAACTACGAATTGTGAGGTCATAATGCTCATGCTTTGCTTATGCTCAAAAGTTTTTAAAAAGAAATTTTTTTTCAACCGTGACTGAGCTAACAACATTTTTCGGTGCCGATTTGCGATTTGGGTGTACATGATTTTGTAAACAAACATTGAAATGCGAATTCCTGATAAAGCAAGCATTTCCTGATAAAACCACGGTATGTATCCGACAGAATAAGTTCTCAGGTAGTATCAGTTAGAGGAATGAGATTTGGAGAAAAACCATTGGCGTAACTAATGGAAAGTTCTAGGGGGGGCTAACTTTTTTTTAAGTTGTTGTACTTTTTCACTCAAAACAAATAATTTATCGTTTTCGCTCAATGCTCAAAACAACCGGCCGACCATTGACATTGACAACATTGACAAATTTACGTACAACACATCTATTGACGAATTGTACAATATAAATTATGGTCCACGACACTCAGCCTATAAAAAATAGAAATGTCGTGGGGAAATCATAGGAGCCTCAGCAAAGCAAAATGAGTCTGTGGATTTTTATAATCCATCCAACAGCATTTCAAGTTCTTTCTCATTTAAATTTTAATTACCTCTTTCAAAATCCGAGGGATTTGCCAAATCTTTATCGAAAATAAAGAAGCCTAGCTTGTTTACTGAAAATTTGAAATTTTCAAGAATTAGCAGCATTCCGAAATCCCAAAAACACTTTACCAGACGAATCGGAAATGGAGAATTCGATACATGCATATGAAACGTTGTATCACATTTTTGATCCTGCGCCTTATATGTCTATTTTAGAAAGCGTGAGATCACAATTGTTTTCCACAAAACTTCAAGAAAACTAGAAAATTTTAAAATATTGCTCATTTGCTGAGAAATTTTATTGATAAAATCAGGATTAATTTGAAATTCTTCGGTCACCTAAGCATGCTGAAGTCTCCAAGCCAAATAGATCATCACACGTTGATATAAAAAATTGCAAAATTGGCTAAGGCTTAGTTTTATGTTCTTGAAAAATAATCATGTTCAGACAAATACACAAAATTCTGATGATGATCTCTATCCTGAGACCTATTACGGCCTGTAAAAAATTTCAACTACACAGTAAACAATATATTATATATCTGATTCTAAATTTCTAACAGAATATGTTAACTTTGTGACAAAATTGTAACATAATGAAAACTTTTTGTTTAAAGTAGTGTTATTTTTTATATAAATTTAGATATTTTAACAACATCCGGCATCAAATTTCTAACAAATTTTGTTAAAGGAATTTAAAACATAATAACATATGTTGATATAATTTTGATATAGTCTTTATCATGAGGTATAGCCCCCGAGTCAGTTAATTATCGTAACAGATTCCGAAAAACGTCTCTCACGGTATGCAACCTATCTAGAGAGTATACAGATGTGAAAGTGGTGGTCCTGAATTATTCGAAATTCAAAAACCTGATAAACAGATTCAACAGATTTGAAAAGAGGGAAGATGGATAATATTCATTATCTTTAGTTAAGCTCAGACTGCTAGATATGTGCAATATTTATGCAAAGTAGCCAACATTCTAGGGGAGGGGCTATTTGGATTCTAGGTGGGGCTATAGCCCCCCCCCCCCTAGCCCCCCTGTAGCTACGCCAATGAGAAAAACGATTGCATTCTATACGGAATCCATTGAACAATGTTGTTTACAGAATAAGTTACCTGATTTGCACTATTGAACATGCTTTTATTCGGTGTTTCCTTAACTAATTTGGTGTGATTTCTTATTTTCTGTTGAAAATTGGCAATGTCCTCCTATGCGCTTAAAACTTTTGGCCAAAATACTATTATTCATAAAGCCCGAGAAAAGCACTATTACCGTTAGGCGGATTAATCATACTGCTTCCTCCTGTTAAGAATATGAGATTTTCATTGCTCCAAATCACAAACACATAAATGCAACGAAAAATGCTTTTATTTGGCAATAAAGCAATCCTTTGGGCGAAATTTATTATCAATCCCCAACTCGCTCGCCGTAAGCTACTTCAGGACTTGAAATCACAACAAGTAGTAACTCATGCGACACGCAACACGGCTCCAATGCTTCCGGGGATAACGACGGCTTTATTACCATCCTAGTGTGTCTCCCCTTCTAGTTGAAAATTCGAATCGTTTCAGGAGTTTTGAGAAGTCAACCCGGAAAATATGGGGGTTATCAACATACCCACCCGACGACGCATGAAGAATCGAGCGGCCTATTTGCACTGCAGCCACCTTTCCGAGAATGCTATGCAATGCGTGCCACCAGTCGGTCTGTCATCCATCGAAGAATTTTATTGCGGGAATTGAATTCCGGCTGCTCGAATCGCTGCCACTGCGGTGTACGTCCACTGACTGGGAATGGGCCTCCGCCGGAGCAACGCAACGCACCATCATGACATCGATCCGATATGACTACTATGGCCGATGACGATGAATGCCGCTTTCCGATGGGGCACATATTTTTACGCGGAAGAGAAAACATCGGATGGGAGGGACGACTTTTCAAGAGACTCCGAAGGGAGACGGCCGGTATCATCGTCATCGGCAAGGCATGGCATACGAATAATAACGGCGCGGCTGAATGGGACAGCATTGGGAGAGTATGAGTGTGAAACTACGAACGCCCAATGTTGGATTGTGGGAGGAGGGGTTCCATTGGTGCGATAATAATAGTGGATCTATTGAAGATTGGTTTGATGGGAATTGGGAGTGCGGGAACGGGCCTCCCATCAAACAGTTTCTGTTGTTGTCTCTCTGCTTCGTATATCGACCCAATCGCCAGCATTGTGCATATTTCTGCAACGGCCGGAGTTGGAGCTACCGCCGAAGTGTCATGATGATGTGCTAATGTTTGATGGCGTGCATGCAGCGTTGCAATGAGACATCAGGCATACGTACGAAAACGGGTTGTGTAGCATTTGTTTGCCTGGTTCGTGTTTGCATTAGATGAATTCCGATCAACCATCGACGATTGTGCTTAACGAATGTCAATAAGGCTCACGTCTGCCAAAATCGATGAGGTGAGGCACACGACGGAATGAATTTGTTTTGAAGCATTAACAAACAAGTTACCAGGTTTATGGAACACCGTTTTGCCTGTTAGCTGGCGGATGACATATGGTGGTCCGTCGTAGAAATGGAATACCGAACTGTCGGGTCGAAATCACTCTATTTTTCGTCTTAGGCGTTTCAGTTTTGGACACGGATCGAACACCATTTAATCGGCAAACGTGCCCACCATCCCCTGGAGAAGAGAATGGGGAAAATGCAACCAACTGCAGCTGCAGCCCGAAATGGCCCATTGCCAAGAAGCTATTTATAGTGCCCACACACTCATGGCATAGCATTATCGATTGGATCGTCATCATTGCCGTTTTACCCACGGGATATGTTTCATGTTCCCATTTTTCCATCGGACACATAATAAACGCTTCCAAGATTCTGATTGAATCGATCGGATTTGGCATCAAGCTGTGCCCAAACTATAAAAAAAAACTTTCCATCGTCCCTAAAAATGCATTAAGGTTAATCTGACTGCACTTTGTAGTCAATATTTACTGAGACAGTATTTAGTACAGGGTATGTTCCATCCATAGGCATAAAATTGACAACCGAAACGACTCCGATTGGTTGGGAATCAATCAGGATTTTACGCTTATGAGCATGACTACTTTTTTTTCCTGCGAAGGAACCACCTCATACAAATGTATATGCAATCAAATCCGAGACAGGGTGAAAGTCGCAACCACCAAAACAACTAACAACGAATAGTTTGCCGTGGTCGGCGGAGAGCCACGACGGACGAGACGTGTCAGCTCTCACGTAGAAGGTATGTGTGTAGCTTTTTGCTCGTGCCCCCGTGAAGCTTTATGTGCCGAGCGAGACATCTCTTCCAGTTCCTTTTGAACGAAGTTTATGATTGGATTAATATTGCCTTATTTGGACATCGGACTTCGGCGTGTCGAATGAAAAGTGATTTTTTTAATACAGAGATTAATTTACGTGCGGAATGAGAGTTAATCGAAAAACCATGCAAGTTTGTGCAATGCTTTTAAGTGAATTTTGTTGTGAATTTCTTTATTGTCACCGTTTATGTGAAACAGCAATTTCGCTTTTCTGACTGACATGCTCATAAGGTGACTATCGTACATTTTTCAGTTAAAAACAACAAACCAGGTATGAACAGCTTCATTGATTTCCTCCTGTAAAACAGCTTAGACAGACTAAACTGGTTAACTGGTTGAAAATTTAACTTGGTAAAGATCGCCTGTTCCAATCACAGAACTTTATAACAGATGATGACATGCGGTTTGATTCTCTGAAGAGCCCACGTAAGATTATTCGGAATTTTCACAGAAAATCTTTGAAGTTTCAACGGGAAATTCGGTTTAATTTTTATGGCAGCGTTCTGGAATTTCCACGTTTTTTTCTAAGGGAATTCTTCGAAATTCTTGTTTGTTGGCTTGTTGAGATATTCAAACGTCGAAAAATGTCCGGGATTCCCATAAAATTGTACCTTTTGCACTATTCCACAATGAAGCGGAACAACTTGGAACGCGACAATGTTTCGCATTGGAATAAAAGCATCAAAAAACCATCCAGGCATTAATTCTGCAACGTCACTCCATTCCTTCCAATCAGATCAAAATTAATTTAGCCAAAAATGCATCACCCGTACTTTGACCACAGCAAACACAGTTCACATTTCCCCGTGGATTCGTTGCTTGTTTGTCTGGCCACAAATTGCAGCCAAATTCTAATTATAGACACTTCTTAGAGAGCGCCAACGCGATCCTTCTGCTCCCCACGGCCACAAACGCTCTTCCTTTGCCGGCACCAAACACCCTTCAACCAAATAATTTTCACTTTCATTTTGGCGCAGTGCAAATGTGTCCCACCGCTAGCCGCAATTCACTTTCGTTCGAATCTTCATTACACAATTGGTTGTGTGGTCGGTCCCCTCCGCCAGATGAAGCTCCGAGATTATGCGGATTCGATCATAAATCATTCGACAATTCCGTTTCGGATTCGTTTCCGGTTTCCGCACATTCCGGCTGTCATATTCTATGCCACGGATTGGGGAGGGCGACATACGAAAGTTTTTCGTTCGTTAAGCAAGGAGGGGGCTCCGCTAAATTGCATTATTCTGCACATACCCGGCGGCATGTTCCGGATCGTGTAATGGAAACTTCAGGACTCCTTCTCCCACTTGAGCAATGAAGCTTGACGCCAAACCGATGCGATGTGTGCCATGGACAACGGATGGGTCCCCGCTACAAAACAAGCCGAACACATTTAAGTGAACAACGAAATCCAATAATTCGGGCGCTCCCCTCGAAAAAAAGCAACACACATGTGGGGGAGTTCCATGTGGTGAGGATGAATTTCTGCTGCCTAAATGGATTAAGACATCGCTTTATCTTGATACTTACGGTGGCGGCTGTCGTCCATAGGCGCTGGAAGCTGCTCCCAATTGGAGTTCCCCCTGGACTTTGATTGCTTTAGCATCAGTAGTGGCAGCAGACGTGTGCCGCTTGCTCGAGACATGTTAGTCATTTTTGGAAGTTGTTCGAATGTTCCCCATCAAGATATGATGAAACGAAGTGGCGATGGAAATTGATTAATTCTCAAATTTAGGGCAATTACCCTTCATGTATGAAAGAACCAGTAATCTGAACGATGCAGTGGATAACTTCAATATATCATAAAAAAGAAATTTTCAGCTTTAACTCTACTCTATACCATGTAGTCTCCGATGGCGGTGACAATGTAGCTCATTAATCTACGCCCTCACGTAGATGTTCACTCCTTCAGTACAGCGTTGTCCCACTCAGTTACTCGTCGCCTATTTGGCGTTGATTGAAATCATCCTCCTGTGAGTATGCCACTGTTACTCGCGACCCACCCGGAGCAGCCCCTGCCTCTCAAAGTCTGCTTCGGTTCTACATATATCTTTTTGATTTTCTACACTTTTAATCACATCGTCACATCGCAGATCCCATCCCGCCCGAGCGTCTCATCTTGACCAGCTCACTCGTACCAACCCTTTTTTCATCAAGCCACCGAAGATCGATACGAGGAGGAAGAGAAGGAAGGTGACAGGGAGCAGGAAAGTCGGATGGTACATACAAATTGCACTGCTGCATGTGGTTGAACCAGGCAGAAGTGCATCACACACCCGAGCCAGCAGCCGTGAGAGCCAACACCACCAGCCAGCAAGCCAGCGTCAGCGGCAAGTGAAACGATGATGATCGTAAATCGATGCACCGACCGACCGACCGACTGCCGCACGTACCAAAGACTAGGACGAGGGAAAATGCAGTTGCAGGATCGGGCCAGGCTGACGAGGTGTGGAGTGCTTTGCTTATGTGTTGCGTTGTGTTGTGTACATTTGAGAGCGCTGCACTCTGGGGCGCACTGCTGCTGCTGCTGCCGGTTTGGTTGGTCGCACATACCTACTGACACACAGAGAGAATACTCCTCGTGAGCCCCAGTGCTAAATGGGGTGGCAGTGTGGCAGAGGGATGACGAATGGGTGATGGTGGCGGTCGATTCCCTGCAGTACTATGCATAGTTACCCTCTGCTGAGCCCATGTGCGGAATGAGGTGAAACGTACACAAGGCGAAAAGTCGATGTCCTTTTTTCTTTTTTTCCTAGCGATGCGATGACTGAAAGAACTATTGGACGGGTTAGATGTGTTTTTTTTTTCAACGAGATGACGATCATGAAGGTGTGACATTGCCAGAAATATGGACGTTATGGATGTTAATGGTAAACAAGGTGGACATCAGTCATAATAATAGTGGAGCTACATGGTTCCGAAGAATTGAGCTTCTAAAAATTAAGTCTTCTTCGCATAGGAGGTCTTTTTTGGCTTATAGCTAAGACTCAAGGCTGCAGAGTGTGCGGAAGGTGACTGGGTTCGATTCTCAGTCCGGTCTAGGAAATGTCGGATCGGAAACTTTCTCAACTTCTCTAGGCATAAAGTATCATATTGTTAGCCACATACGAATACGAACATGGTAACTTGGCTTAGAAACTCACAGCTTATATCTGTGAGTGCTTATTAGTTTAGCTTAGCTTAGCTTAGACTGACTGTACATATCAATGGTTGCTACTCCGTGATTGATCAGAGCTGGAGCGAATTGCACTTCGATCCAAGTGAATAGTGGTTGGGATTTACCATCTATTCTCGAAGTGCACGTTCCAGCAGCTTCACAGCTTATAATTGTGAGTGATAATTGAACATTAAGTTGAAAGGTGATAATGTGTTTATGGAGGATATTGGATCTGTTCCCATTTTTATCTCAAGATAACAAATTCAGCTCATTCCAAAACAAAGAAATAAAGCATCAATTTCATCATCTTTTTACAGGTTAGCGTTACTGCCCAAAAATCACAAAAATAGCAAACAAATGAACTGTTTCTCATTTCTTTTTTTTTAGGATGAATTAGGATAGAAGCGATTGTGAGCGATGTGAGATTATTTTCATCGGCTTTTTTTCGGTGAACATTAATTAAACTAAGCAGTTACCGGACGTTTCGACTACTAATACGTTCGATGCGTATCTTTTAAAGAAGACTGGTACAATCCTTTCATTTCAATTTTCTTATCAATATGTTATATTGGCTACTACCGATGAAAGTGGTGAACCCATTGGTACACCAAATTTCTGTTTGTAAAATTTGTTGTTGTATTGAAAAAATGTGGACGATAATAGTAAGCTAAACATTTCTTCATAATTCTTCTTGTATCTCATCCCATCTCAGCATTACACTTTTCATAGCGAAATGGACAGGAATATTTGTTAAAAGAGATACAATATCAAGCGACACGAGTCTGATGTCGCTTGTGATGATAGTATTGCGCATTTCTGCTACAAAATCAAAACTGCTCACAATATGACACGCAGATTTCTCTGCTATATTATTCAAAATTGATGACACGTAACGTTCGATAATTGCTCAGTTTGATTAATGTTCACCGAAAAAAGCCGATGAAAGCGGATTTCGTGGTTTTCACGGATTTGGCGCGGATTTACATAACGATTTAAGGGCTTCACGTGAATTTGGCGCTGATTAGGCTTAGGAGAAAATTTAGTAAATTAAATGTTAGATCTGAGAGCATTTATTTGAAAATTAGTTTTATGTCTATTTAGATGGGCTTTATTTTCATTAGCAAATGATATTGAGAACAAAACTTACGTTTGATGACTATTAACATTATTTTTCGCGGCAATCGAAGTGAGCAAAAAATGGTTATCACTCTCCAGGCTGTTTTTCTTTCCCGAAAAGCGATTTCTCCGCGAAAATTTTGGTGAGGAAGCATCCTGTTATCCTGAGATTGAGTGAGCATTACGAACCCTGCTGTTAAGCATTCTTTAAACAAATGTTATGAGGAGAGGGACGCCACTTGTTGTCATTTTTAATCCATTCTCGTCGCACACAAAACATGTGTATTGAAGGACATGAACACCAATTTTCATCCTGTCAATTTCTTTGTAATTCCGAGATACTTTTCAGTTTCTGATTGATTATTTCTTTTACGACGAACCAGCGTCATATTTATATCATATCATCTTCAAAGGTTTTTTTTCGTCAGGAATCTTGCATCGTGTTGAAACTTTTTATATTACTTTCATAGCATTCATCTAGAATGAATAAGGATTTATACAACAATTGAAACCAGAAATTTTTTCTTTGATTTGTTGCAGATGCCTCATTTTTTAAAAGGGGTTCCGCAGAAAGTCGTTCAAAAATTAGAAGATGATTTTCAAAAGTTATTTTTGCAGAATTTTTTGCGATATTTTCGAATAACTCCGATGGTATTTTTACAGGATTACCAATAGAAATTTCTACAAGGACCGTATGAAAATCCTTGTATATGCTTGTAAATAAATTTCTACAGTCATGATAGGATTTCTTCAGCATTTAAAACCCGAAAAATTATAAAGAATTTTTTGGATGAATTTCCGCGGAATTTCTTGGAGCTGTGACCGCTGCAAAGACCGCAAGAATGCTGCCTTAAATTTACAAAAGAGTTTTAAGAAGGTTATCCGGTTGTAGCGATGACCATAGGAATTTGAGCATGAGCATGAGCATTATGACCGTACAATTCGTAGTTGCTACTCCGTGATTGACTGGAACTTGTGAAATTGCACAGAGAACCATGTGAATGGAGCATGGGATATGCTATCCATTCTCAATGTACACGTTTCAGAAGCTCACGTATTTAAAGTCAATAACGGCGCCGGCCACGTCCTTACGGTCATATAGGAAAGGTAGGATTGTTAGTTCGACTCTCGTTGCTACTAGAGACCGAGAACACCTCTGCATCTCCACGATTGTCACGGGATGTGGTATTGTGTTAGTTGCATAGGATATTTTATCTGGATTCACTTTGGTAAGTGATGCGATCTAAGGGAGGGGATTATATAAAATACAAATAAAAACGCGAACCGTACAGATCAAAACAAAATATCTCGGATCACGCGACAGTTTTCCTTGCTATTCGAAATACGATCAATCGTGAAATCAACACAGAACTATTTCGCGACGACCAAAACACATACCACCACGCACTGTACATACTTGCTCAAACCACAAGAGAAAACACACACTGAACTGATTAGCTTTATTCTGGCCGCGCAATGCAGAACATATTTTCGGCGGATCGCGCGATCGTTCTGCTGTCCGAAGCAAGAGAAAACACACACTGAACTGATTAGCTTTATTCCAGGCCGCGCAATGCAGAACACATTTTTTCGGCGGATCGCGCGATCGTTCTGCTGTCCGAAGCAAGAGAAAACACACACTGAACTGATTAGCTTTATTCCCGGCCGCGCAATGCAGAACACATTTTTTCGGCGGATCGCGCGATCGTTCTGCTGTCCGAAGCAAGAGAAAACACACACTGAACTGATTAGCTTTATTCCCGGCCGCGCAATGCAGAACACATTTTTTCGGCGGATCGCGCGATCGTTCTGCTGTCCGAAAAAAGAGAAAACACACACTAAACTGATTTAGCTTTATTCCCGGCCGCGCAATGCAAAACACATTTTTTCGGCGGATCGCGCGATCGTTCTGCTGTCCGAAGCAAGAGAAAAAACACACTGAGCTGATTAGCTTTATTCCCGGCCGCGCAATGCAGAACACATTTTTCGGCGGATCGCGCGATCGTTCTGCTGTCCGAAGCAAGAGAAAACACACACTGACCTTATTAGCTTTATTAGGCTTTCTGCGAGCGTGTACGCACACGCACATTTAACTCACACTTTTACTCAGTTTGTTTGCAACCACGAGCAGCTGATTAGCTTTATTGTAGCGGTGACCATAGGAATTTCTGTAAAAAGTCCTTAAAAATTGCAATGAAAGTTTTTACCCAGGAAGTCACCAATCAATTTATGCAAGAATTTCTAAAGCGATTTTCGCATTCATGAAGGGATTTCCACAAATAGGCTCGGAAGATTTTGCGCAGGTTATTTTTGAAGAATTTACTCGAACTTACGACAAAATTCCCAAATGAATTTCCGCATAATTTCCTAGGGGAATTTTTGTAAGAATATCTGGAGGAATTTCCATAGATATTCTCGGAAGAACTTCCACTGACAATATTGGAGCGACTTCTGCAGCAGATCCAAGAGCAGTTGGCTTTCTGCAAACATTTCTAAGAAAATTTCCGCGAGAATTCCCGGAGCATTTACCGCAGAAATTTTTGGGATGAATCTGCGCACGAATGATGAATTTATGCAGGAATTATCGGTGGAATTTTCGCAGATATTCTCTGAGATTTTATTTGAATTTCAGTAAAAACGGTCAAAAAATGGCGAATTAATTTCCACTTAAAATTTTGTCGGAATTTCATGATTTCCTAAAGGAACTTGTTACAAGAATTGTAGAAGAAATAGCGCACAAATAATGAACTATTTATTTTTCTAAAGTTCAATTTGGAACAAATATATTTAAATTGGTTCAGTAAATTGTGATAAGAAAATGGATATTTCACGTGTATTTGCTTAGAATTTAGTTCAAAGTCGCGCGGATTTGGCGCGGAATAAATTTCATGTCGCGCGGAAATGGCGGGGATTTGATTTTAGTCGGCGCGCATTTGGCGGGGAAAATATTTCAGGATCTCCGTAACAACCCTGAGTGCATGAGCGCAACCAGTGTGGGATATTGAAGGAATTATGGATCGCAAAGTGTACATTAGGGTAATTATTGGAACGATTAATTAAGATGCGGTTTTCGCTGAGCAAAAGCTCTTGAGTATTATTTTTAGCTATGTAGGTTTTCTTTGACTTGCGCCTAATGAAGAAGCGCCATTGACCACCCTAGTCAAGGATGTTATCGATCATTTAGTAATCTGCGTTCGATCATTTAGTAGTTTGTCAATAACTCATTCCACCGGCCTAATTTCAAAATGTGTTGTATGGTGGACTTTTAGTGCGAAGGTTTTTCTACAACTCTCCTTAACAGGTCGATGTTCGAATTCCACTATTAAAGGAGTTACGGTGCTAGTTTCTATACTTATACTAAGTGATCACAAAATATGCAATCATTTAGTCAAGTTACTGCTACTAACGCTATAGCTCCGTTATTAGTGAAATTCAAACAACGAACTGTTAGGCAGAGTTGTAGAAAAACCTTTGCACTAGATGTCCCCCATACAACACATTTTGAAATTTAGCCTCTGGAATGAGTTATTGACAAACTACTAAATGATCGAAGGCAGATTACTAAATGATCGATAACATCCTTGACCCTAGAGCACATCTGAGAGCTAGTGCTGAGAGATTAGGTTCACAAGAAACATATTTCTTGCAGCAGGATTATGACCCCAAGCAACCACAAATGCCCCCTCAGAGCCCATATATTAACCCAATTGAGCACCTTTGGAATGTGCTGAATGACAAAATTCGTTAAAAAAGGAATTAGCTTTGAAAAAGAAAGCTTTGAAAAGTTTGAAAAAATTTTGACTTCCGTCACGGCTAGTTTGATCAGTTCCATGCCACGAAGACTATAAGGTCACTTCTCACGGCATTCAAACTTCAAAGCACTCGCGCTTTCGGGGGCACACCACTCGATACGGAAGCAACGCACAACTGTCATTTTTAATATTTCACGCATGCTGCGACGCAGCAAAGCTAAATCAACAAAAATGACAGTTGTGCGCCGCCTCCGTATCGAGTGGTTTGGATTCCGTGAGGAGTGCCCATAAGCCGTCATGGATGCAAAGGGAAATCCAACGAAATATTGAATTCTATTGTACTAGCTGACCCGGAAAACTTTGGCTCGTCAAAAATTGGTCAATATTTTGGTAAAATTTTAACGAAAAGAACGAGTTTTGATTTAGAAAGTATTTCAGTTTCATCATAACTTTTTCCTCGTAAATAGAAGAAGAAAACGAATATAAATTAGCTAAAATATAGGCCTTTCCAAAAGTTACTTTTTATTTACAAGTGCCAACGCTTTGTTGCAGGATCGGATATTTCTCTAATTTCATTCTAATCGGCCATTCAACATTAATTGTAACAGTATTCAGATGGAAAGTGCCTTGTGCCATGTGTTTTTCTAAAAGTGCTTCTCTTTTTAAAGTGTCCGCTGTCATTTGAAGTTTCTGTAAGAGTAAAGTGCTTCTGAAATTGTAAGGTAAATTTGGAATTCAATTCTGTCGGATTTCACCTTAACAAAAAGAATATTTTTGAACTTTTCTGCAAGAAAACTACTCTTTTTTGATTGATGTCAGCAGTTATCAAAATCTACGTACGCGTCAAAATGAATCTTAGTCAAGGTAAACTGGACTTTATCATTTTCGATATGACAACACAGCAAAAATGCTTTGGCTTTCTAAGACTCAAAGGTATAGCCCAATCGGAGTGTACGCAAAGGTGATGAAGGACTACGTACATGGCTCTTTGTAATGGATTTAACTTATAGTAGCAGAATCCACCGGAAGGCCACAACCGATGATGGTATTCTGTTGGGGTTAATACCGGCGCCTCTGTTGCTTGTTCGAACTGAGGATTGGACCCAAACCCGCAAGGGCCGCAAGTTGCACTATAGGATTTCGGGCGGTCATTAATCGAAAATGTCATGTCTTCCGAATTATTTTAAAATATTTTCTCTCCATTGTCAATACTCTAATTAAGAGAAATTCTGAATTTGAAGTCTCTAGGTGCACTAGTTCCAAAGATATAAGGTGTCAAAGTCAGAAATGGGTAAAAAAGTTAACAAATTTCCTGAAAAAATATTTTACTTTCAACTATTTATTGAAATATTTTCTTAATGTTTTTCTTTAATGTTAATACATCATTACAAAGGTAATTGTATAAGCTTTAAAATGGTATGCAAAACTAATGGTTACATTGTGAAAAAAAATGAAAAAATGCGGAAACAATATTTTTTCCAAAACGACGCTATTTTCAACTTTGATAGTGAAGAACTTTTTTCCTCAGAAATCCCCGGGTTCTTTTATGATGCACATCAAGGACGAAGCTTTGACTAAAATTTCCCGAAATAATTTCTTGCCAGTATTTGCAATTAACAGAGTTAAATCACTTTGATTTTTTTCATTTATTTTTACTGTGTTTTGCCTCTCTCGTACTCCAAGGTTAATGCTCATTCCAAAAACGAATGTTTGATAGAAGGCCCGGAGATCCGTAGTGGTATATATCAACTAACTCAGCTCGAAGAATTGAGGTGATGTCTGTATGTGTGTGCATGCGCGTCTGTATGTATGTGCGCAAATCGCCATTTAGACGCTTATTTGTGTACGATTTTCTCGCAACAAGTTTCATTCGACGGGAAATCTAGTCCCATCGTTTCTATTGAAAATGGGCCAGACTGAACTATGGGCTCAAAGGGTATGGTCAAAATACATGTATTGGTAATAACTTCGACTTTATTTATAACAATTTTTTAACTTTTCAAAGGGAGTGAATGAATAAAACCCCCAATACAATGCAGCACAACGGTAACGGTAACGGAATTTATATATTTCCTGTCAAATTTTACTGGTTCCGTCGCCATTCCGCTGAATTGCGTTTGGGGCTTGAGTGGTTTGAGTCATTTCCCTAAACCTATTTTTCTGAGCTATTCATTAGCTACTGATGGAGAACTAAATATGAGGTTTCATAGTATGTAAATATTTATAAATCTCATGGAATCAATAATTCCCTGACATGTTTATTGCAAAAGTAAAGACGAACAATATCTTAGTTAGTACGGAGAGTATGAAATTCTTGCTAGTGTTGATGAATGTCTGGCTAAAGGGAGGGAAATATTTATTCAGTCATCTACACTTTTGAGGTTCACTGGCTGAACAACCAGCGGAAAGTCAATATAAAAAAAGAAGAAATTTAGAACTCATAATGCAAGAAAATGATCAAGAGAGGCAAATGTTGACATTTTTCTTCGTGCCTTTATACATGAATCAGATCTATTTTAAGCTCGATTTGGATAACGAGGAGACATTGGAAAAAAATTCACTTAGTTATTCTTATGCCATGCGTAATTTTGTAATATTTGAAGATTTTTAAAAGTTCTTTATCCTCTGATACTTTAGATGAATTCATGTCATCTTCCATCGTTGATGGAATTGAAGAAAATATCATTAAAGATTTAAACCTTCACACAGAAAAAGAATGATGCTATATATAACTTGTAGAAATCATGAAAACAAATCAAAAATAATTTAAATAGTGTTGTTATTCAAATTGAAAGAAATTTGCTTTTCGGAACAATGGAGCATTGTGGAATGAATGAATGTTCACATTTTTTGAGAATATATTATTCTCATTTATTTTTGAATAACTTGTACAAATGTCATGGGATTGCGATTTCTAATTTGCTAATACCCTTTTTCAAAAGTTATTTCCAATTTGATTCTTTAAGAAAATTGTTTAACTATTTTTTTAGTGGAATGTTTTCACTGTCATAAGACGAGTTTAGTAAAATTCCATTTTATTCCACCAACTCGTATTAGTTCTACATATACGTATTTCGACCTGTTAGGACGTCTTCAGTGTCTCGTACTTTTACTCGTTCTTGACTTCTGATTCTTTGATTAACATTTAATGCTTTAGGATCCTTCAGAACCTAGTACTTTGTCAAACAGATTGTTCTAAATACAAATTGTGAGGCATGAGAGTAAGAACAAAAATATCACTGAATGTCATGAAATTAATGTCTTTTAACATTAATTCGGTTCTCTCGCCGCCAACTTCAGATTTAGAGCAATGAAAAGTTATTAGATTTATTGGTAGGGGAGGCGTTTTGTTACTTTCTTCCCACAAAAAATGATTACCTTCCGCAAAAAATATACAAAATATATAGACGACAGTCCACAAATGAGGATGGAGAAGGGGGAGGGTTCATGATGTCCATAAATTGCTGTACTTAGTTTTTGTACAACCCCTTCCTTCTCCTCAAGAAAACATATAAAATTAAACTTCCTAAATTGGATTGCTTTGTCACGTTAATCGAATTTATGAAAAAAATATTACGTAATTCATAGACGATCCCTAAAGGGGGTGTTAGAAATTATATATTCATGCTATTTCGACCATACAGCTAAAGCAAAGTGGAAAATCACTTGAAAAGTCCAATTTTATTTTTGACCGCTCGGCAGCATGGGGATCCCCATAGTGAGTTGGTCGGTTTTGACGTCTATGATTGCGATGCACGCACGGGATTGGTTGATTTACCTATTTCTCAACTTTTAGGCAATTATCGATAATAAATAATTGGAAGTCAATATTTTTATAATACTGTATAGAAGCGTTGACTTTTCCTCGATCGAATGGTCCAAAAAATGAAAATTCATCGATAAACAGCTGAGATATTAACGTTTTAAACGAGGTTCAAAGTGTGTCATATTTTCGTGCTCCTGCTAAAAGAAGTTGCTGCTAGAAAGAATTAGTGCCTTGCCGATTGATGATTATAATTCGAATCCCAAACAGTCCTTTCACTCTAAAAAATAATGAAATTTACATATGACTGAGACGTTATTGAACTTTATTATTTAGTGACTCAAACTAAAATTTGCACTAATTTTATGTTCCATTTGATGTGCAATTCAAATCAATCTCATTACTTTGAATAATGACTAAGATGTAAGTTATCGTTTGAAATTCACTTCATATTTTAAAATTAAAATCTTAAAAGCTGTGGAAATGTTCAGTGTGGCGTAAATTTACATGATCTTGACCGATGCTATGCGGCGGAATGAAAATGCTTCTTCCTTGAATGTCAGTTCAGTTGAAAACAATGCCACAGCAGTTGTATGTCAGTCGCAGTCCCCCGTATTTTTTTTATTTCGTGTGCTGTTTAAGGAAAACTCAATCACTTATCTGTAAATCTAACATGAAGCTAACTGGACTACTCATCGCAATTTCGTTTTGGATTACAATGTCCTCAATTGGTAAGTAATTTTTTAATCAAACTTCGCTAGCGGCACCAAAATCAGAATATAATTTCATCTTCAGATACCATGTATGTACTTGCAGAATCTTATGTACTGCTTTGTACATGATGCATTCATGTTTGTCCTGTAAAACGGTTGCTTATGATCATGACAGAAGTTGATTGATACCGGAGCACCAATCGTCCACAAAACTGCCTGCATTTGGAAACAAAAAGGAACGCAAGCCTGCAACATACAGAGTACAGGACAAATAGAATAACCTCACAAAATCTTGGATATTTCAAATTCAAAAGTCCAGTAATTTCAAAATAAAATAAAAATACTGTAGAAGACGTTGAACATGACTAACAGATTTTCGTGTTCAATAAAATAAACAAATTACAAATTACAAAAAATAAATCATATAATTACAACAAAATATTTCTTTTAAACCAGAGCATGATAGAAAATTTCCGAACAACACCGCTGCTGAAATAATGTTTACGTGACAAAAAATTGAATTTAATTTACATGTCATGACGTAAAAATAAGTAGAGCTTTCTTTACATCATGACGCATATGTTTTGCGTGTCATGAAATTATAAAATCAGACGCATTTATACATCAATCGGGTCGCTCCTTTTATGTGCATCTCATAAAATGTGAGTTTAAATGATTTTTTTGAAGTGTGATATAGTCTTCAATTATGATTCCAAAAGAGTTGTCAACCGCTAAATCCATCTCCTATACAGAATTGCGGAGCTTTTCGGTGCTGTTTTAAACTCCCCTCTTAAATAAACTTTCTTATGTAAAATGCTGGTTCTGGAAAAGTTCGATTTATTTTCATCCGGATGTGGATGTACCTATTGTCGCCATACTACATATGCGTCCTTCGATTTATAATATCCGCCTAACGAAAATCTGAACCTTGCGAGAACATTTCGATTCTGAGTGCTGTTGTCGCCGACGACGGCCGTCGATAATTTTCCACCAATTAATCGCTGCAGACGCCATCGATGCAAATACACATAACAATTTTAGTTATATATTCGCTATATATATATATATACTAAACACAAACTTTTTAAAGAAGGCCGGAAGATCAATAATTTTATATTCCAATCGACACAGTTCGATGAATGTGCCCAAAAATTCTCGCCATTTTTTTCAGGCACTTATCCTCAACCGATGTGCTTGCTACAAGCTGTTTGTATCGGAGAATCCATTGATTTCTTTCAAAAATTGGTCAAGTCGGACTATGGGATGAAAAGTATGGATAAAATACATGTTCAAGCAAAAAACGCATAAAAAAGTTTCGCCAATTTTTCAGACACTTACCCTTAATCGATTTGCTCGCAAGGATTTGCATTCGACTTGGAATAGTAGATTAGATAGATTTCGTTTGGAATACTTATATGATGTCGAACGAAGTCGCGGAATGATTCCGTTTAGAATCGCAGCATCGGTTCGTGTAATTGTAAAATATTTCTTTTCTATACGACGGATGAAAGTTCGAAATCGAAAGGAAAGGATCGATAAGGATTATAAAGGAATTCTGTTTCGAATCGCAAAGAAATTCTATTTAGAATCGCAGAAGCATTTTCCGGAATCGTTAAAAAACTTCGTTCGGAATTGCAAAAGAATGATGCTCAAAATCGCAAATGCATTTCATTCGGAATATCAAAATAATGCCGATCGAAATCGCAGAATAATTACGCTCTGAATCGAAAGAGCATTTCGATGGGAAGCACAGAAGGATTCCATTCAGAATCGCAGCTGTATTTCATTTGGAGCCACAAAATGATTCCTTTTTTTTAAAAACGCAGAAGAACTCTGTTCAGAAGCGTAGAATGAGTCCGTTTGGAAATATATAATAATACTGTTCTATATCGCAGAAGTATTTCGTTCAAAATTGCAGAATGATTCCGTTCGAAACCACAATATGATTTTGTTTCATACCGCACAATGATTCGTAATGTAATCGTAATGTAATAGAATTATTCCGTTCAGTATCGAAAAATGGCTATAATATACCTTTTAACACGCAAAAGAACACTGTTCAGAATCGCCGATTCGGTTCTCAGTTGTAAAATAATTCTTTTATAAATAATTCTTTTATAAACAGCGGGCGAAAGATTAGAATCACAAATTGACTACGTCCAAAAAGCGGAAGGATCCCGTTCGCAATCAAAAAAGGATTCTGTTTCAAATCGCATAAAGATTCCATATAAAATCGCAGAAGGATTCCAATCGGAACCGTAGGAGAATTACGTTCACTAAAATGCTAAATTTCGGTATTTTCCGAATGCCGGGAAATATTTTTGGAATCCTGAAAATTCCTGGACTAAAAAAACGACTTCAAGAACCAAATAATTTTTTTTATTCAAGAAGTCTTGAAATTCTGCAAACATTGCTGTTCTTTTCTGTACTTCAAAAAAATATATGACCGAATCCGGGAGTCAATAAACAACGCGCTAACACAATACAATCAACTTCTACAAACTGCGAACGTGCCTTCTTTTTTTTTATTCCTTTATTTATTTGATAGGCACTCAGTGTTACTTAACCGCTACTGTGCCGAGATCTACTGTGGTATTCTGCAGCCAGAATCCACACAGAATCTATTTTTAGATTTTTCCATTATTCATTGTTGTTGTCGTTGCCGGTCCATCTCGTCGTGAGTCCATTGTGTTCGTTTTGTCCATGTCGTGTATCCAACGATCGTTGCATTGTCCGGTTGCCATTTATCCGGGTAACGTTGGAGGAATGCCTCCGAGAAGAACAAGTTGTCAGTCGTCATCAGGCAGCCGTGACGGTGAGGCGTGTACCCCAATACGCCACCGCATAGGCTGCGCATCCGGCGACTGACGAGGGTTTTGGTGGAGGGGCTGGGAATCGAACCCATGACCATTCGCTTGAAAGGCGAACGTGTAGCCAACTACGCTACGGGACCCCCCTATAACGTGCCTTCTTGAAATCAGGTATCTGCTCTAAGAAGCGAACACCTTTGTATTAATGCATAACGAGCTGTTGTAGGTTTGTATTATAGGCCCCATATTTTCGTACAAAACCAAATAAATGTAAAATATGTGGAAAAGTCTGAATTTTTCATTATGTTTCAGTACAAGTCTGTGGAGAAAAATTCTTCTTTGCTACACGATTCTAACTCTGTGTCAGAAATATTGTATGTTCAAGGGAACCTTTTCAGGAGTAATGAAGAAGTGTAAAATTCTTGTCTTGAATTCTATGTTTATAAGAAAACCATGATTCCCCAAGTTTTATTGCATCCTACGATTACTATGAATGTTGGATTCAAAACATTGCCATTAAACTGTTGCATTTGAAAATTTGAAAATGATTACAGAAAGAGCGTATAAAAAAGATGAATCCAGACTGTACGATTTCTGGTCGAGGGGCCCTTCTTAGCCGTGCGGTAAGACGCGCGGCTACAAAGCAAGACCATGCTGAGGGTGGCTGGGTTCAATTCCCGGTGCCGATCTAGGCAATTTTCAGATTGGAAATTGTCTCGACTTCCCTGGGCATAAAAGTATCATCGTATTAGCCTCATGATATACGAATGCAAAAATAGTAACCTCGCAGTTAAAACTGTGGAAGTACTTAATGAACACTAAGTTGAGAGTCGGCTCTGCCCTAGTGTGGGGATGTAATGCCAAGAAGAAGAAGAAGAAGAAGAAAAAGAGACTTCTGATCGAAGACGGTACTCGTGTCTTTTTTATGTGAGGGCTGTCCATACACTACGGGGACAATTTATGGAAAGGGGATGTATGATAAATGTCCACGGTTCATTTTTTTTTATTATTTTATATGATTAATTTTCCACGATAGGTAGAGGGGTATCGAAAACTGACAAAACTTTTACACGTGGTATATACGGATAGCTCTTGTTGAGATTGGAAATAGCCGAATATGTACTTCACGAAACAAGCAATCTATTAATGCCGCCGCAGCCGCAGTGACGGTTTCTGAGCAATCATTTGTCAAGTGTTACAATTTAGTATTCTCACATCACGTCTATTCAATTAACCAATAAGCCGTGTTTGCATTTTTTCAGTAACATTTTTTTGCTTTTGAGAAGCTATCAAGAAATATTTCCCGGATGTGCGACATTTTCTATTTTGAATCCCGAGGAAAAAAAGTGCCGGTGAATGGATTCTCTACCGTAGATGAATTACATTCGGAATCGCAAAATAATACCGATCGATATTGCTGAATGATTCTGTTTGTGATCGCGATTTCAATAGGCATCGTTAGTGGACTACGTTCAGAATCGATTTTTTTAGATTTATTTCAGATGTCACCGAATGATTCCTTACGGAATTGCAAAATGATTTCATATGGAAACACAAATAAACGCCGTTTAAAAGCGAAGAAAGCGCATTTCATCTAAGCAAACAAACGCTACTTGCGTAGGGCATAGGGTGGGTGTACCAATTGTCGCCATACATAAGAACAACTTTTTTTTTTAAATAAGTAAAAGGCATGTGGGTGGACTTTATATATCAAGCGAAAGGTTTTACTTCCTGCTTCTTAGAACAGCTGTGAAAACCACAATAAAATTCGTTATAATCCTCAAAATTGATTAATTCATAATAGGAACGCATGCACCAGTTGTGACACTATTCTTAATTTTTGTTCTTTATTTTGCAAATCCCATTGTTTTTCTTATGGATTGGCCAAATTGGGGCCCACTAGTGCGATACCTGGTGCAAAGGACGTCATCAATTAGGCAAAATCAATTTTTACAATTATGCTTTACTTGTTTTGGAGGAGATCAAATGTGTTATCGTATCATATGAATATGCTATATCAATATGAACTTGGTTTCGTGATTTGATTGGCCATTTGGCATATAAAGCACTAGTACGACAACTGGTGCTATAGCCACGACTGGTACATCTAGCCTAAATACATTGCGCATGCCTTCTTCATATCGTAGTCTGCTTTTATGGCATATTAATGTCTAACGTCTATAAGACTTAACATATTAGTGCGTATGGCTTACGAAATGTATCAAGGCGGCCTGAATAAATAAAATGAAGCGTTGTAGAAAATATGTACGAAAAGGATTTAATCGTGGTCGTTTAGAGTGAATCATAACATTGTTAATAGTTACGACAGAACACAAAATTGGGAATCGCTATCATGTAGGAACCTCAACCACCGAGCCCCCTTCCCACAAAAATCTAGCCATAGTGCAACTTAAGAAAAACGTAAAAGGACTTATCAAAAAGACCTCGAATAGAGTAGACATTTGTCTGCATAGAGTGATGTTTGAACTGGGGTTCAAATTGCTACTGAAACCACATGTAATGATAGAGCACTTGTTTTGGTTCCATCGGAACGGTGCGATGGTCTGGTGGTCCTATGAGGGTATTGAACTAGCAAATCCTTAAACCCTTTGTTGTTCTGGTCCGTGGAACTCTACAACGGAGATTTTTCCTAAAATAAATAGGGGGAAAGACGGCTTTGGCAGGTTTTGTTCTATTATTGGCAGGGGGGTTTTTGTCGACCGAATTTTATGAAATTTGGCCACAATATTCTTTGATATGCAGAGTCTAGTCAGTCATGAAAAAAAACCCCTAGCTGAAAATCAGCAAACAAACGTTATTTTTATCGGACTATCAGTTTTAAAACTGGCTTTGCAGACAACAGCCCTGCAAAGACGTGTTTCGCTTCGGTTTCGGTAAGACTAAGAACAAATTTAGGGGGGTACAGCAGACAACGTGGACAAAAGGGATGTTTCCGCGTGACTCATCTAAGGATGGAAAGAAGCAGGTGCAAATTGAGTTCAACCTTCGTCGTACAATCATAGAAAAGGTCATATTGTAACATTTATTATACAATTCCTTACATATAAGAAAAGTCAGATCGACAAAGTGCTGCAATTTGACTAACTTGCGTTTATAAAAAAATACTTCTATATGTTATGTAACAGATTAACCACGACATCAGATTAAATACACATCTTTTGATAAGAAAGCAGAGAGATAGTTACAACTGATGAATGTTCATTAATCCACAAAACTCTTCCAGATAAGCCCTTCAATCCTTCGCAGCATTCGAATGTTTTTACTGCTATCAAGCTAACAAACATCATGTTTCCATTTAGTCGATGTTTCGGTCGATCCACCGCGCCTAAAACATTTATACTCCATTTCACCACACCTCATCTCGAATCAAAACCCATCTGGGTCGCATAACTTCCACATTCACTCGTATGTTTCAACATTAATTCAGTGGCACTTGGAATCATCCGATGCAAGCTTCCCCCTTCCGTCCTTCCTCCATCTGTGTTTGTTTTCGTTTTATCACTTCCTTCCTCATAAACCACCGAAAATTCCGCTTTTTCGTTTGTGTAATCCTCGAAAGCTCTCATCAAAAAACCCGCTAAAATGGAGACTTCCTCTTGTGGTGTTCACCCGCTCCCCCCCAATTTCAGTCGCATCATTTTCGTAACACAATCACATCACATTTCAATTCCATCTATCCATCCGTCGAAGCTCGTGCCCCAGAGCTTCGTGCATTTTCTTCTCTCTTATTTTATTAATCCATTCAGGCACTCCTCGATGTTAATTTTCACCACAATCGCCATCCGCCCGTCCGTCCCTTCCCAGTCCCGCCCTCGTCCGACACCAGCATCATCGACATAAGTCGCGGACGCGCAGACGGTCATTCGACGGCGACGACGCACACGGACACCGCGAGCTTGCGCCGCGCCGCTCGATGGAGATTCGATGTGTTAACTTAATGGCCAGCCGCACGTCGCCCAGAGTCACTTCGGTTTGGTTATGTAAGGTGAAATTTTTTAATGCTTCTTTCACTTCACTTTTCACCGCGTCGAGTTGAGTTGAGTCGCGTCATCGCGCTGACTGTGCTGTCCCCACTCGCGCTCACGGCGGATACGCGTCGCGTCGAAAGTTTTTTCAGGAGGTTTTGGACACATTCACGAGTTGGATCGGCGGTTGCGGGAGAAGGGACGGGGCCCGTGAAAGAGGACGGACGGAGGCGGACCGTTCACCAGCCAAATTTCTTTTGGCTTCCGCTTTACGGGAGCCAGCGCGTTGTTTTATCGAGCGGAGAGTGAAATCACTTTTTAAAATCATGACACCAACAAGTTTATGCTGCTTCCAGAGGAGATTTTGCATATCGAACACAGTATCACACTAAAAACCCACTAAAGCTTCACACCCGGTTTTCCGGTTGAAAACATTCTTCAATAAATGTTTCGTAATATCATGAGAATCGAACCTTTATGGTCACAACTTTGTTTCTTTGTTAGGAATGATTACGAACATCACAAGTTCAAGGAGGAGGGAATCTCGAAATGGAATGCAGTTTCGGGCATAATTTGCTTCAATCACATATGGAGGAAGGGAGGGCCACTGAATCATTTTCCGAAGACACTTACTCATTTCCACATAGCTGTAGCCAATGATCTCTAATCTTTGAAAATATTCATCCAAACGAAAATCTCACGAACACGTGTCAAATTTAATCCCAATAAAAGGCACTGATCACTAAGAAATCCAACCAGGAGTTCTGCCAGCCGTACGAATCCTTCAGGCACTACGTAATCCTTATCACCACCCACAAGGATCTTCCCGTAAACACACTCGCGAACGAAACCCAGCTGCGGAGCGACACTCTCGTCAGTTCAATCCGATCGTCCCGGTACGAAAATGTGCGGCACCGGCTGGTAGGCAGGCGGGCGAGATGCGTTCAATGCGATGTACGGCGAAAGACTGGCCATAGAGAAACCAACAAAACATAATATTTCCACACGCTGCCAACTCCGAAGGCTGAGGCTGCTGGCATCAACAGCGGCAACCAGCAGCATAGGAGAGGCCCACCAAGAGACCTCACGAGACCGTCACGTTGTCGTTGGCGGTGGGTGGACGGGTGCTGCCGCGGGGTGGTGATTCGCCTCTTTTCGGTTTCTCTTTTGGCTGGCTCTTTTTTTTTTGTGAGCTGCGATTTCCAACTAAATTTTCCTCTCTTTTCGATCATGTGCTGGGGCACTCTCGCGAGCGCACTTCAAAAAGTAGGTACCGAAGAAACTTACATTGAAGCGAAATGCATCAAAACGAGGGGATGCGGTATTTTAAATGTTTCGCTTAGTTCAATCGTATGTAATAACATATTTTTTAGTTTCTAAAAATCAAGAGAAAATATATTTAATTTAAACAAAAATATAAGAACCCTCCGATTTTTGCAAAACAAACAAATGACACATTCATTTTTATTCTTGAAAGTACCACTAGAATCTCCATTTCATTAAACTTTAAAAAAAGAAGATATTCGAGTCGGAATACACAATCAGAAATATTTTTAAATTTCGGTTTGAGTTCCTCTCAACATTTGAGAAAAAGCGTAGTATGGGAAACTAGGAATTATGGAACAGTTGCTTTAGAACTGAAATTTCCTTAACTTTCCTTCAAATTCAACACACTTTCAACTATATCAAGTTGTTCGCTAATTAATTATTGACAATTCAAAAATCTTCATTCGATTCTATGAGAAGTTTTCTAAAATGTTTACTATAAAGTGGAGGCGAGCTAAAATATCATTTCATGCTCATTTCATGCTCATGACAATTAAGCCGTTACAAATATTTAATTGAAATTAAAAAAAGGGGGGGAGGGGTATAATAAAAATAAAAAAATTAAAAAAATCCTCGGATTTGTTAAAGAATGGTTTGAAAATTCTCAAAATAATCTGATTTTTGTTGTCCCTCAAAAATATTATTTTAGGCAAGAAACCCGTAGTGGAGGCATAATTGTTTTTAAATATTTGTATCGACCTTATGATAAATTTATAATTTGAATCGCAAAATTTGAAATGAAATGATTAAGGTGATTATAGAATAAAGCCAGAAATCGATCATTTTAACTAAACCACGTGCTTTTCAATATTTTTCAAGCGCACGAGATGAAAGAACCATAACGCGCATGGGGCTGAAATAATGGTAGATCGTTTGCTTAGTTATGCTGAACAATCATAAATTGAGTTTCGGCACTGTACGAAACCTATTACGCCAGATTTGGGCTTTTGGAAATGTATGTAGATAAACGTGTGGTGAGTTTAAAATTCACCACACGCTTATCTACATACATTTCCAAAAACCCAAATCTGTATATACCCAAAATAGTTTTCGTATAGCGCCGAAACTCAAATTATGATTGTTCAGCATAACTAAGCAAACGATCTACGATTATTTCAGCCCCATACGCGTTATGGTTCTTTCATCTCGTGCTCTTGAAAAAATATTGAAAAGCACGTGGTTTTCAAAATGGCTGATTTCTGGTTTCATTGTATAATCACCTAAAAACTGAAAGAATATTGGACTGAAGCTTCTCATGATTGTTTTTGAAATAATGAAATATTGTAGGAACCCGAAGGGTGAATAACAAACTCGCAACATAAATGTTACCAATTTTCATGTGTATCATATTTTGTTATTTTTACGTTAGTTACGAGTAACATAAAGCAGCAGGATTGAATCTTAAAGAGAAAAGAACAAGTCTCTCACTTATCATCTCTGTATACATATCCGATATGTAGCATACCGCGAGAGACTTTTTTCGCAAGCTGTCACGATAGAGAACTGATTCGGGATGTTATACCCCATGATAAATTTCATTTAGAAAGCTCCAAATGCAGAAAGCACTGGCATCATCAGAATTTCAACTTGTTATATACAGCTGTGCAGTAACCAACACGAAATGAGCGAAAACAAAATGAGCAGCACCATTTTTCTGTGGGAGCTGCCTATCCGATTCTGTTTTTTCGCACTTGTATACAAGTTTGATAAATTTGTTATCATGGCTTGTTATGATTCGAACAGTTTTTGCCTCTGCTTTTTATCGTTGTTCGTTATCGTTTGAAAGCGATTTCTGTAAAACCTGGAAAGCAGCATCTCAGCAAACAAATTTTCTTATCGTAGACAAATTTGCTATTTATATGTTAATATTGCAACCTTAACTTATTTTGTTATTCATTAACCACTAGCAGACCTGACGAACTTCGCGTTGTATAAAATTGATTTATTCTCTATCTTTTATTTTACATTCGCCATTTTTTTTGTCTTCGAAAACCTCCATACACCAAATTTGGTTGGGTTTATTTGATTAGTTCTCGAGCTATGCAGAAATTTTTATTTCATTCATATGGGATCCCCCTTTCGAGATGAGGGAGGTGTCTCGAACCACTACAGAAACGTTTATTATCTTCCAAAATCGTCACATGCTAGATTTAATTTCATTTGCTTGACTAATTCTCGAGTTATGAAGAAATTTGTGTTTCATTTGTATGGGAGCCTCCCTTTCCGAAGGGGAAGGGTTCTTGAACCATCTCAAGAACCTTCCCCGGCCCCAAAAACCTCTGCATATAAATTTCCACGCTTATCA
The DNA here is from genome assembly GCF_024139115.2 of Armigeres subalbatus. Classification (NCBI taxonomy): domain Eukaryota; kingdom Metazoa; phylum Arthropoda; class Insecta; order Diptera; family Culicidae; genus Armigeres; species Armigeres subalbatus. Next base: position 368,627,721 of record NC_085140.1, on the reverse strand, counting down.
GCTCAGTAGTTTCGGAGTCTATAAGGGTCAGACAGACAGAAATTCATTTTTATGCATATAGAAGAAGAAGAAGAAGATTAACACTTTCTATAACTAATTTTGATATTTTCTTTTCTGTTATTATTATGCCCTTGGTGTGCGACTAAGATGGGAAACTAAGTTATTTATGAGCTATCTGCTTTACAAATGTCTGTTATTATTTTTGTTATATTATTTAGAAACAACATCTAACAAACCAATATCAGATCTTCTACCCGTGAGCGCCAAGAACTCAAAGCAGTTTCCTTTGTGCCTTTAAAAAACTCAAACATTCCCATTGAGAATATTACTGCTCCGTAGATAATAATAGCAATATAGATTCAAAAACTGAAATTATTATCAGACGAGCTCGGTGGTCTAGTGGCTACCGCTTCTGCCTTATAAGCAGGAGGTCGTGGGTTCAATTCTGGCTCGTCCCTTTCCTACTTTGTATTTCTATCTTAGTTCTTTCTGTGTTTCACGTTCTACCAGAACGATTCCTACTGTTAAACCTTCAACACTAACAATCCAAAAACCTCCCGTGGCACCTATGAGAGGTCGTAGAGTTCTCTGCATCTTTCTTAAGTAGGTGTCCAACTAACCATCCTTCCCCTTCCTCAGCATTCGCAAGGACGTGGCCAGGACAGATCTCGACTATTGGAGAAGTGCATTGCTCCCATTCAAGAGATAGCGATTAGTCCCAAATCAATATCTGTGGTAACGGATGAATGTGTTGCTACTCTCATACAATAGTCTTGGCTTGTACCACCTACGAATTTGTGCGAAATGCTCAATGCTAATGCTAATGCTAAAAACTGTAATTATTATCAATACAAAACATTAAGGATTCCAATACATTCATTTTGTGAAATTATTGGTAGGCAGAAGCTGTACGACCGTAATCAGTTTAAATTCAATTTTATTGGCATATCGGTCTCGATGCTGCTCGTATAGAGGAAGGGAGCAGCGTGTGTGCGAAAGCAGATGGGAAAGAAACGGAGTCGGAATGTTATCGCTAGACTGCGACAAGTGTGAAAATGGTTTGAAAGGTATTGAAGTATGCGAGGGCCATTTGAGAATAATTAAATTATCGAAGCGTCCGTCTTTGCCGTACATCATTTCTGGGGATGGCTCGGGCAGTGAATGAAAGTCTGAAGGTCCTTGAAGTATGACAATCGTCAGTACGGGTCTGGGTCATTTGGCATAAAGTCATTTGGCATAACGCCATTTGGCATAAGGTCATTTAGCATAAAGGCCATTTGGCATAATGGTCATTTGGCATAACGGACATTTGGCATAATTTAGAACTGCAAGAAAAGAGTGGGTCATTTGGCATAACGGACATTTGGCATAATTTTGAACTGTGAAAGCGAAAGGGATATTTCATGTAATGTTTAGCGTAGATAAAGCAGGTCGAGGCTGATAAATTTAGACTGATGGTAGACATTTTCCGGAAGAATGAAATAACAAAAACGGCAGAATTGCTTCGAGGGAGGGACCACGTCCATCATTGACCTTTTTCGGCTACATACCTACTTTTAAAGTAGGGTTTACATCCACCATTGCTTCAATCTGGGCATGCACCTTAGGACCGGATCAAATCCGCCATTGCCTTAATCCGGGCTAGCGCCTTACTTTAAAAACTCAAGCAATACACTTGTCGTAGACGAGTTACTAAAACCAATCAAGTCACATATGAGTTACTGCAACCAAATCAATCTGAATTGTGCTACTCGGGGAAGAGATCACATCTACCATTGATTTATTCCCGACAAGCACCTACTTACAAAGAAGGAGTCACATCTACCATTGCCATAATCCGGGCAGGGCCTACTTTTAAAGAAGGGATCACATCAACCATTGCCTCATTCCGGGCGCAGGCGCATCCTTTCAAAGAAGGAATCACATCCACCATTGTCATAATCCGGGCAAGCGCGTACTTTTAAAGAAGGGATCACATCCTCTATTGCCATAAACCATGCAAGCGTATACTTTTAAAGAAGGGATCGCATTCACCATGGCCTTAATCCGGGCATGCGCCTACTTTTAAAGAAGGGATCGCATCCTCTATTGCCACAATCCATGCAAGCGCCTTCTTTTTAAAGAAGGGATCGCATCCACAATGACCTTATATCCGGACAAGCGCCTACTTTTAAAAAGAGATCATATCCTCCATTGCCATAATCCGGCCACACGCCTACTTCCAAAGAAGGGATTACATCCACCATTGCTCTAATCCGGGCATGCGCCTACTTTTCCTCTGCATTGTAAATGCATTCTTTCCACGAGAGGATGATGTATTTTTAATATTGTTATCGACGGGTGTAATATTTACTATTCCGGGGTGTTTCCAGCACCACTTAGTCACCATTCAGCGAACGCAAAGAAAGGTTATGCTAAATGTCCATTATGCCAAGAGACCGTTATGTCAAATGGTCTTTATGCCAAATGACCTTATGCCAAATGGCGTTATGCCAAATGACTTTATGCCAAAATGGCCCGCTCCCTGTCAGTACCTATTTCGTACGTAAGAATATCCTCAACATTGACCTTCCCACCAGCACACCTGCTTCCAAATAGACCATGTTCTGAACATTATTATTGATTTCTTGCTTTGGACATCTGAAGAAGTACCCTAGAAGCTGGATGAGAAGATATAAGCGGTACAGTGTACCGAAGGCAGAAGAGGGTGGCCTGGTCTGTCTGAGGTGTGCTGGAGGTCTGCTTGAGATCCGCAGCATCAAGGATGAGTTGCTTATCATCAGAATGGAAGAAATAGACAAAGGAATACATGCCAATTTCATCAACTTGTGGCGCAAAGCTTAGTTCATTTATGGCTGTAAGTATCATAAGGGCGTAATTGCATCGATATATTCCTCTTCGTTGATGTTCTCTTTCAATTTATGTAGAGAAGTAAGGTAACTTGTTATTGATTTAAAATAGTTTGGAGTAATAAAAGATGATTGCATCTTAAAACAAGTTATAAAAAAAATACCGATGAAAAAAAATCGATCAATGCACTTGCACCCTGGATGCACCATTAGGGTGGTTCAAAAATCGATTTTGCTCCACAGTGTTCATCTGATTCTTTACCATGTTCTGAGCGTCCTCTGAAAATTTGAGCTCATTTGGATTAAAACTAATTAAGCACAAGCCGTTTCTAAGTTTGCATGCAAATTAGTATGGGGAATTAATTTTTCATTATACTGTTGATGACGCTTCCCCATCAAGCGCATGTTAAAAGAAAAACCTACATAGCTAGAAGGAATACTCAACAGCTTTCACTCAGTGAAAACCATAGAAGTCAAAACTAAGTACCTAAGTGGTGGCTGGCAGAGAACGTGGCAGTCCAAAAAGTGCTGGTCTCGAGGTGTAAATGGATGCGATGCGGTTTAAGGTGATTATACAATCGGGCCATGTGGTGAATTTCAAATTCACCACACGGGTTTCTACTCCTATTATCAAAAGTTCAAATCTAGCGTAATAATTGTCGTACAATGCTGAAATTAAAGTCGATTGTTTAGCATGAGTAAGCAAACAATCTACGGATGTTTCATTCCCATGGGAGTTGTGGTTCTCTCAATTCGTGCTCTTGAAAAATCACTAGAAAAAGCACGTGGTTTCCAAGATGACCGATTTGTGGCTTTGTTGTATAACCACCTTAAGGTTGTCGACGAAGTCATATATCTTGGAACGCTCGTCACATGTGGTAATGACGTTAGCCGCGACGTGGAAAGTCGCGTATCCGCTGCAAGTAAGACTTTCTACGGTTTGCGTAGCCAGCTAAAGCTTCGCAGCTCACAGACACGGACAAAACAAGCTCTGTACACATCGTTGATGCGTCCAGTTGCCCTGGGGTTGCTTGAGGCAACAAGGTGTTTCCTCGATTGATAAGCAGTGTAAACCGTGCGCGAAGGCGCACAACGAAAAAGTAATTACCAATGCATTCTGGTTGAGTGGGGACTGTGGCCTCAAGACGTTTACAACAAGATTAGCAATCATGGGGATCGGCTTTATCTAATCCATACTAAGCACGGTTCCATCGCCACACGTCGTCTTTTCCGTAGCAAGCTCTACTCTTGTGCTTCTAGACAAACACGACGGAACTGTCGCAATCGCTTAGTCACTGCCATTCTGTCATCATTGGTATGGAAATGTAAATGAAACATTGCATGCTGTAAAAAAAACTAGTCGTGAATTTTTTTGTTAGAACTTCGAAAGCAAAACAAATTTCAAAAATTTTAGAGAATTTAATTCTAAGCATTTTTGCTTAAAAAATATTTATTTTATCTCATATACAGGGGTTAGACAAAAAGGTTGAGATAAGCAAAATTTTGTCGAAGTTCAAATCAGCATAACTTTGCGTAGAATGATCCGATTTCGATGAAACCGGGGCCTTCGGACGCGGAAACTCTTCTAGTATACTAGTAGTAACCTCAGATTGGACCTTGTCCACCGGAGTTGTTCCGGGTTTTCCGAGGGTATGTTAAAAATGCATTTTTTCTTTGGCTTGTCGTTTTATCTGACGTTTACTGCCATCGTGTTTTACACTCTTCCTGGAAACTAGAACTAATATGCTGACCAATGCTGGCTGCAGATCGAAAGTTCGTTTGGTATACGCAAAGATATGGCCATTTTCGTAAAATCGGTACGGGATTGACCATACACCCTGAACAAATGCCACTTTCGCAGAACACCCGGAACCTGTTACAATTACAGTCGCCATAATGTATCTTTAATAAAGATCCTACATTAATCGCCTTGGGAAAACATGAATTTTGACACCCATATACGCATAGTTCCAGACGGTGCCATAACCGGTCCCTCCTGGAAGGCCCTTGGAACCTGCTATAAAGGTGGCCGTGGACACTATCATTCTGGAAACGTTTCTGCAGTTATCGTCTCGCAAAGCCATGAAGATAGATACCCATATTTGCATTATTCCGATCTGTTATCATTGCATTATGTTCCCGGAACGGTTTTTTACGGAAATGGCCATGTCTCTGCGTAGTTTTGATGGATTCTCGATCTACAGCCACCATTAGCCGGCATATTAGTTCTAGTTTTTGGAGAGAGCATAAAACACGACGAAAGTAAACGTCACATAAAATGACAAGCAGTGGAAAAAATGCATCTTGAACATACCTTCAGGAAAACCCGGAACATCTACGGTACAAGGACCAATCTTAGTTAGGCGGTATACTAGAAAAGCGTCCGGTTCTGATGGTCCTGATTTTATCAAAATCGGATCATTGTACGCAAAGTTATGATGATTTGAATTTCGACATAATTTTACCTATCTCAACCTTTTTGTCTAACCCCTGTAGGTAATGTTTGAGGCCGATACAAATATTTAAAATCTATTTTGTTTCCCCCCCCACCTCGGATTTTTTTTGCCAAAAAATAATATTTTGAAGGGGCAACAAAATAAAATTCAGATACTTTTGAGGATTTTCAAAACATTCTTTAACAAATCCGAGGAGTTTTTTTTCGCTCTAATATTTATTTTTTATTTTGGGGATTGACCTTCGGAGACCAGTAGGATAAAAAAGTTAATTAAATATTTGTAACGGCCTTATAAAAAATATTACTAAATTTAGATAAAAAAAACTGTTTTCGAAAACTGTCTCAGCATGGCTTCACGGTCATTGGATAGCGCATCTTACATAAGATAGTTGATAGTTTCATTTTTAAGCATGGTTTAGCACTTTTTTATGTTAAAATTTTATTTTCATGAGAGTTCTACTGTAGCTAGCAGCAAATATTAGCAAAAAAATCAATCGCATTCTGAAACTATTCTAGTTTGTCCATCTTCGTCCCCTTTGGTCTGACTATCGTATTAGTTTTGCCTTTTACATTAATTCGAACTCAACATATTGAATAGAGAAAGGTATAATCACCATTTGGGGATAAATTTGGATTTTGTCTGAAAAATCAGCTATTCTATGAGAGAATCGTTCTTTTCCGAAATTAAGTAAATCCGTGTTTTTATTTTGCCTTTCGATTCAAGTTTAGCAATGATCAATATCGGCGCTGGCCACGTCCTTGTAGTCAGTTAGAAAGAGGGAAGAAAAAATATTAGGGGTTTTTGCTTTTTGAAGACCGTGTTTATCTCTGCGTATCCACAAAAATCACAGGAAGGATTATCAGTTAGTCGGTAGGCATCGTTGGATCTGGATTCACTCTGATAAGCGATGCGATCGTGCCACTTTTTACAAAGCGATTTTATCTAACTATGATTCTGCCGAACAAAGCAGAACAAACTTACTACTTGCACACCGAGCAGGAATACGATCAAGCGCGTATCAATTGATTTACTTCTCGACCGCACAAAGTATCATACCAGATCGTTCGAGGTGTCAATGAACCGAGCATGGACAATAGTCACCATGCATGCCCGATGGCATATGAAAACCGTGGAGGATCGCGTTTTGGACGACGATGGGCATTATTCTTTACTTATTTGCCCGATAGTTTCTGCAAACTATGGAAGATCGCACTTGTCTCGACCGGAGCAAAACGCAATACAAGCGTACGATCCACCGAATATCAAATAGATATTTTTTCTTCCTCCCGTGACGAATAACACACGCACTGTACTTACTTTCCCGATGGCTATTCAAAGTTTTCAATTTCACAAATTATATAAAAAAAGTTAGAGATGTTCACCTGTTCTAAAGATACATTAGTCTTCGATTCACCATACAACCCGATTGTGAGTAACCGTGCGTCTCCATGAACTTTGAAAATCGTTCCATGTATACCGAGATTCTTGAACTAAGTCCAATAACTTGAATACGGCTCCGTTATGCTCAAAAAGTTTTCTAAGCAAAAACACTATTATATAAATATGATTTGCTTTTTCAAAATGTATTTGACGTAGAATAGTGTATGGAATCATGGAATATATGAATCATATGAACTTTAAAAACAATGTCAATTGGGCTTCAAAAGATAGTTTGATAAATCGAACATACAGGGGATAGACAAAAAGGTTAAGATAGGGAAAATATTGTCGAAGTTCAAATCAGCATAACTTTGCGTGAGGCCGTCTCCGATCAATTTCGATGCGAAACCGGAACCTTCGGACCTTGAGAAACTCTTCTAGTATATATTGCCCACAGCTGACAAAACCTCAGATTATTACATAGCCCACCGGAGATGTTCCAGGTTTTCGAGAATATGTTAAAATGCTTTTTTCTTTTGCTTGTCGTTTTATCGGCGTTTACTGCATCATGTTTTACACTCTCACTGGAAACTAGGGCTAATAACTTTGACCAATGCTGGCTGCAGATCAACGAAAACTCGTTAGGTATACGCAAAGAATACTGAGCCATTTTTTCGAAAAATCGGTACGGGACCCTAGAACAAAATGTCACTTTCGCATGAACACTCGGAGACCTGTTACAAATTGTTGAAGTCTTACAGTCACTGTAATGTATCTTTAGCCAAAGGAGTCTCCATAATTCATCGGCTTGGAAAAACTTGAATTTTGACACCCGCCTGCGCATAGTTCCAGACGGTGCCAAAACCGGCCCCTCAGGAAGACCCTTGGAACCTGCTATAAGGGTGGCAGTGGAACCTATCATTCTGGAAATGGTAATCATCGTCTCCCATAAAGCCATGAGAGATAGATACCCATATTGCATTATTCCTATCTGTTATCATGTCATTTATATTCCCGGAACCGTTTTTACGGAAATGGCCCTTAACTCTGCGTAGTTTGATGGATTCTCGATCTACAGCCACCATTGGCCGGCATATTAGTTCTAGTTTTTTGGAAAGCATAAAAACATGGTGAAAGTAAACGTCACATAAAATGACAAGCAGTGGAAAAATGCATCTTGGGCTATACCTCGGGAACATCTACGGTGGCCAATGAATGCCAATCTTAGGTTTACCGAAACAGGACGGTATTATACTATAAAAGCATCCGGTTCTGATGGTCCTGATTTTATCAAAATCCATGGATCATTCTACATAAAGTTATGATGATTTGAATTTCGATTTATAATTTACCTACACAGAAAAAAAAATTAGCTGAAAAGTAAACAGCGCATGTAAAACTTGCAAGATGCGGATATCTACGCTATTCCTACGCTGAAACAGTTTCTCTCTTCCTAACAAGTTTGCGTACAACTTGCAAGCAATATTGATGATTCACGTTAAATGTGTATACATTTAGGCTATACCACACGCGTGGAATTACGCTAATAATGATGTTCCATTTATGTGCATGATTTTGAGCGTAAATTTCATTGAATTTTTCTATCTGTGTATCTCAACCTTTTTGTCTAACCGTAACCTTCGATAAAAAAAATGTTTAGGCACAAAGCACAATATATTTGTATAAGCTTACCAACAATGTATTAATATTGAAAATCGATGGTTGCGAACCTAGCCTTATTTCCATTGATATGCTGACCCCTAGGATCAGTATAAAAATGTTGGAGTTATGACAGTTTTGGTGAGTCAAGAGTTGACAAAAATCGAGAGGTGTATGAAAATGATTTCATGTATAACTAACTAGAGGTCTATCTTTCTGAGGAATGTAACTCATATCCATCATATTGTTGCCAAAAGTTTCGAAATGAAAAACAAAATAGCCATTTTTGAGAACCTCGTGCAAATAGTGGCCCGGCGAGAATTATTCTCTTGTTGAAACCCTGAGACATCAACACATTTTTGAATAATAAGAGAATGTAACAATTTCATTTTCCACATTCTCTGTGTATTTTCTACAAAGTTGTTAACCAAAGAAAACTACATGTAACCTTCAATCACTCAATCAACAAAAGTTATTTCTTCTTCTTCTTCTTCTTACTGGCATTACATCCCCACACTGGGACAGAGCCGCCTCGCAGCTTAGTTCCATTGTTCATTAAGCACTTCCACAGTTATTAACTGCGAGGTTTCTAAGCCAAGTTACCATTTTTGCATTCGTATATCATGAGGCTAACACGATGATACTTTTATGCCCAGGGAAGTCGAGACAATTTCCAATCCGAAGATCGCCTATAGACCAGCACCGGGAATCAGAACCCGGCCACCCTCAGCATGAGTGCTTGCTTTGTAACCCGCGCGTCCTATCGCACGGGAGGGAGGAGGCCCACTATTTCTTAATTATCAATAATATTGAAGATGATTATACTTTATTAAACTAAATATTTGTAACGGCCTAATGTGCTAGTTTATTGGCCTTTCCAGAAAGTCTATATCTTCTATAATATATGATTAGGGCTTGAAAACCAAACGTTAACAAAGTATTCTTTTGACGATTCTATGCTCATGGTTTACGCGAGATATATTGTTCGCTAACGCCAAAATTGCTCGTCGCATACCCTTACAACCAACTGTACATTTGCTCGTTCTCCGAATAATTGAAAACAAAACTGTGAATTCAACCACGCTCTAGCTCTAGATAAGGTCGTGCCGCACACAGCAACATGCGCCATTTACAGCCCCTATGTTCTATGCTAGCTAAAGGAAGTCACAGCCGAACGTCTCGCCACCTACCACCCACTTTCGAACAACCACCACAGCATTGAGCAGCACAGACTGACGGTATGCTACACTCGCGTTCCTAGACTCTCCACGTTCTCTTCTATGCTGCGGTGTCTTATGTTTGCTCATTGCACCGCGCGATGTCTTGCTCTCCATCGAGAACATTAATCTGTTTTGGCCACGCGGTTGATATCCAACTATGCACAAGTAGTGGCGTGCTCTCTTCTTCTAGGTGAGAGTTACGAACTTCTTGGCTCTCTCCGAGTGGGGTTCGTGCTTTACAATTTATTCACCGTTGTAGCATTATTATTTATTGCCTACCTCGGCTACTCGGCTTGTAGGTACTATAGAAGTCGACTCACCTACCACTGGGTTTCTATGCTAAGGCAGTTCGTTGACTGTGTTTCTTATGGATGGAGGGCTTGGTGGAGAAGCGGAGCTAGATGATGAACTGGCGATTTAATGAGGGAAAATACTGCACGATTGCTAGATCAAAATAACTCTGTAGTATGGGAATTGTTTTGTTCATTTAAATTTTTAATTACAATCAAATAGTTCACCAAACCAACTTTTAAAACTTTAAAAATATTGTTCGCAATTCTATAAACAACTTCAGAAAAATGATGAAAAAATACTTTCATGGTTGTCCAGATCGAATAAAAAATAGCTTAATTAATTAACGATTTTTTTGAAATATTACAGTACAGACAGTGCTTTTTGCACTTTACTTTTGCCAGTAAGACTATTACTATTCTTATTTAGTTGGCATCCTAATGGAGCTACAGAAACGGAACTTCACAAAAAGAGATATCATCTTTCCCCCAATCTTTCAATAATGCACGGTATGGTGCGGCGGTGTACACTGTACATGTACTCGTAGGCGCACCTTCCTCAGCTAATCATTAAACATACGGTATTATTACTCTCGCAGCCACATGAAAGACGAGAGCCAAAATGGCGAAGAACCGAACGGAAATAGGAAAGAACCCCAAAGTTTGGCCTCCTACAGGTTTGGTGCTGCGTCCGCTGGCTGGTTGGCTGGCGGTGCTTGAACTAAGCCTTTGCGTCTAAGTCGAGGTGGTGAGAACCGAGGAACTATCAAACATGGCGATGGTACAAGTGCGACAGGGACGGTTGAATGTACAGTAAAGTACCATCATTATTATGATCATAATCACATGAAGATGGCTATAAATTTTCTTGTCTGTTTTTTTTTTCAAAGCTCTGATAGACGCTTCGCTATTCAGACGATTACGTGGCATCGTTCTCCTTTATCAAAATTAGCATGCCTAGAGAGATTGATGTCTGGAAAATGAGCTCTCAATAGTAGCTGGGGGTAAGGCATGTTGTGAAGTAGTCGAATGTTGTTGATGTATTAGCATCCAGGTGGAAAACTAATGAAAGGTATTGTTTTATTTTAAAGTCCACACTTAAAAAATAACTAACTCGAAAATATTCGGGACGAATAAATATTTTCTCAGAAACTACTAATAGAGATCTCTAATTCTATCATGAACATGTACGTCTAAGTTTGGAAGATGATATTAGCATTTCCATATCATTACTAATAGAGAGTTTATAATAGATACTGAATACTGAAAATGCGGAATTTAAAAAAAGGTCTTCAAAGCACACATTTGGCGAGGAAATTTTGTATGGAAATAAATGTTTTTTTTTACCATAATGTAACGAGCTAAATCTTCTACGAGATGCGATCTTCGAATCAGAAGATTTTTGCAGCCATCGTAACTGTCTTGCTACTGTAAACCTATGTCCAGTGTAGGAAATTTCAGGTGACACTCGACTTTCGATTGGCATAGAAAAAAATGCTCTAGGTTACATAATGAAATTCAGAATCCAATTGGGACCTACCCTGAAAACGCTGTATGAACGTCCGTAGCAAATTACTGGATTATTACTCATCAAGGAAAGACACGAACTCTTCCCGTAACACGGTAGATCACTTTGACGTAGTATGCTGCGGTGTAAGATCTACCAAACAGAGCCCTAGCTTAATCCATTTTCCTGGCTAGGGCAGTAAGTTGTGGTAATTAAGGATTCATCGTATTTAGTCTCCGCTACCAACAGCAGTCTCAGAAATAAAACATAAATAATGTTATCTTGCAGACAGTTGAAAGACTCGAATTCTTCTGGTTTGAGGCTAAACTGTATGCAGCGGAAACAACTTTTCAAGCAATTAGTTAAAAAAACCTCGGTACCCGTCCCTAGGCTGAACTGACTGCTGAAAAAATCGAGTTAGGGGTTTAAATACGTACTAACTCTTCTTGAACTGGTGAACAATGAGGAACACACAGAAGTTCTTATTACTGAACAAATTCTCTTGCTTAAAATGGCCTTGTTGACAGAGCTGAATTCCGGGTTTTGAGAGTTTTACTGGTGATATTCTAGAAGCAAGACAAGGATGTGGCCAGGGCTCCGATGCATGGCCAAAAACAGTATTACTGTTCTGTTTTCTCAAGACAGGATTGATTTCCTGTTGATAAGAGGCGCGCCTTCAATGGGATTGCTCTTTGTGAATGGTCCAAATAGCGGGACCTTGTCATGGTGCCCTTGAGAAAACAAAACAATAACTATCTGGGAATTGACGACTGAAGTTTTGCTATGAAGATTGAATTTCTTTCGGCGATAGCAGTCTTAATAAGTAGCAAATACTTTTTTGCTCCTACATCCGATAAATAAATGAACCGAAACGTCGGATGTAGGAGCAACAAAGTATTTGCTACTTATTAAGACTGCTATCGCCGAAAGAAATTCAATCTTCATAGCAAAACATTAACTGTATCGAAACCGATACTGCATTGCTTATCAATAGGAATTGAGTTATTCGACATGCACTTAAACACTAAGGATACGGGTAACGCTACAATAGATCTAATAACTGGTCGCAGTGGCACACCCGAACAGGAAAAAAAAACACACAAACTCCCAAATCAGAACATTTGGAAAGTCTGAACAGTTTTGGTTGGCTGGCATGCACAAACTTTTGTAGCCACATCGAAGCTGAAGGTCTTCGAGATCATCTATCGAATCCCCTACCTCAGAATCTGGTAGCGAAAATTGCAAACAGTTCGCGTACCTTCAAGTGCCAATCCGTATCTACGCTAACTTTGTTCTCACAATTCTCATTGATTTAGGCAATTTGTTCATCATGGAGACACGAGAAAGCAGGGAAGTAGTCAAAGGGAGACCCAAACACTGCGGTCTGTTGCAAATGTACCGTCGACACATCAGCTGTCTCATATTTCTGCACTTCTGCCCGATCAATGCTTTGCATAAACTAATGAAGGAGTGTTTCTCGTTGGAAGTATTGGTGCTGAGAATGATGCCTAGCGAATAGCCTGTACGCAGCTTCAAAACCCACTGCGTGGACACCGGACCTTAGAGGGCAGACCAAGATGTGTCTGTCTTACAAGATCGAGACGGCAAGAACAAGATACAGAAGCTCATACATTTATGATGGTGCTGTTTCAACGGACAGAGGAGTTCTGCGCGTTCATCACGACGCACTGCCGGTTTTTTTGTTTACGAAAAAGTGCTCGTGCCGCACTGGCACTCAGGAGTCACAATCAAGTTGCTGCAACCATTTTCGTCTGACTTGTGATGCTCGGGATGCATACTCTAGAGCAGGCCTGCCCAACCTTTGCAAGCCACGGGCCAGTTTTCAAAATGGCCACTTGCTGGCGGGCCAGAGAATATTCGGTACATATTTTTATACATTTTCAAAATAATCAAAATAAAATACTTTGTTTCCAAAATGACTTAAATTATTTTGAATAAATTTACGTAACAGAACATGGAATTGTTGGCTTCCTTCCAATACTCGACGCATATTGATTTCGCAATCGGTTATCGAATTTCGCAAGCACATAATAAAGATCAACAATTACTTTTTCTGCTTTCATTATTGATGAGAGTTGTTCAATAGATATGTACATCTGAGAAGAGAAAATATCTTACGAAAGATGTGTCTTTCTGAAATTTAAATTAAGGCACGTACGCAAAAAAAGGGTTTCATGAATTCGTTCACGGTGTATTTTTTCGGGAACAACAGTCACGGATTCGGGAATACAGTCACGTTTTCTGGGACGTTCTGGAAAACGTGACGTGACGTCAATAAACGATGTTGAAGAACTGTGTTCTCAAAAATTAGCGAATAGGCTTGAATATTTTTGTTGAAAGGCTTCGACTGTTTTCTACAGGATTAAAGAGATGTATCAATTTTCGACAACCAATTGTGGGAAATTGTTTCAATTTTGTTACAATAGTTTTCATGTTGGATAATAAAAGTTCGACGTGATGATACCTGATTTGCAGCTTTATGTTAAAATCATTGAGACGTTTGATGACAGCTACTATAAAGACCAAGCCACTCACCCATTCAGAATCATGCAGCCTGGGCATTGGTGTTATGCTTCAATTTTCGTCAACATAATGTGGCTTTCTTGGCTTTCTCAGTCTTAATCAGATTTAATTTAATCAGTCACAAAACACTTTTGTGACTGATTAACAATCGATTAACAGATAAACAAAAATTCCTTGATTTTCAGTTGCACAACGCCCGTGTTCTTTCCCGTCATTGCCGGAGCTCTGTCAGTTGTTAGGCCTTCAGTTTTCCAAGAAGATTTTCAGGTTTCAACAACTTTCGTCAGGTCTACATCTGTGGTAGTCGTTTCATCGTTTAGTATTTTCATCGACAGGCAGATTTTTTTTTTTTTTTTTCATTAAAGTGTTAGTCGACAGGCAGATTCAGAAGCAGGTGGCTTTTTCACGGAACGTAGTTTTCAAGCCTTTTGTGAAAACTCTTATTCTTCGTCGTGCTTTACGACAAATTAATACTACTGAATGAGGCTTTTTTTCCGTCCTGGAAAGGCTTAATTTATATTGCCAAAATCTCATAAACAGCAAAACTGGCCCGTGCTGCATCATTCGACTTCGTGCTTGCCCAGATTTATTTTTTTAAATTAGTAATAACCAACATTCTTCTTCTTATTATTATTGGCATTACATCCCCACACTGGGACAGAGCCGCCTCGCAGCTTAGTGTTCATTAAGCACTTCCACAGTTATTAACTGCGAGGTTTCTAAGCCAAGTTACCATTTTTGCATTCGTATATCATGAGGCTAGCACGATCATACTTTTATGCACAGGGAAGTCGAGACAATTTCGAATCCGAAAATTGCCTAGACCGGCACCGGGAATCGAACCCAGCCACCCTCACCATGGTCTTGCTTTGTAGCCGCGCGTCTTACCACACGGCTAAGGAGGGCCCCAATAACCAACATTATTATCATTATTATTATTATTATTTTCAATAAATAATATGAAGGAGCTTCCCGAGCCAGACAGAAAAGCTTTCGGGCCGGTTATGTAGTATTTTTTCTCACACGCCGCGGGCCACAGAAAATGGAGCCAAGGGCCGCATCCGGCCCGCGGGCCGTACGTTGGGCAGCCCTGCTCTAGAGGAACTTGTCCGATGGATCAAGTCGTTGAAGCAGATAGAACAAATCGACATTCTACGATGCTACTGCCCGGGCATTTTACTGACGATAACCGATTACAGTGGAGCTGCACATTTTCGTCGACGCTTCTGCAAAATCCTTTGCGGCAGTAGCGTATTTTAGAAAAAAAATTCTGACTTTTAAAATTCTGACTTTTAAATTTTAAGGATACCGGGCTTACTGATCGGTTGGTCAAAATTATACTCCGCTGGCTAACTGGCTAGTAGCTTTGTCTTTCGCTTGAATAAAATTCAAGAAGAAGATAAGAAAGATCTGAATAAGAAGAATCTGAATCTGATATGATTCATAGGTTTAAATTTAATCACCGTGTGCAACAGCCGGATGAGACGATAGAAGATTTTGTTCTCTCGGTGAAATTGCGGGCGGAATTTGGTTCGATAGGAAACTTCAAGCAGATGGCAATTGGACCGCAATTGGAAACTGCATTTACTTACTTACTGATGGTTCCTGTACAGCTCCGGTGGTGCAAGAGGCCAACTTGAAAGATCTCCATCCTGAGCGATGTCCAGCTATCGCTTTAACCTGTTGCCAGGTTAGATTTTGGTTGATTTCTTTTATTTCTTTATTGAGGTTGGCAAGCAACGGTGGCGGTATGGTAATGAATCTAGGAGCACGCGCGCAGAACATGCGAATTCCGGCTCAGAATCTCCAGGAAATCCAGGAGGAGATCGGCCGGCTAAAAAAACAACAGAGCCCCTGGAGTTGACCAACTAGGAGAAGAGCTGTTTGAACACGGTGTTGAGGCACTGGCTAGAGCGCTGCACTGGGTGATTACCAAGGTTTGGGAGGATGAGGTTCTGCCGCAGGAGTGAATGGAAGGTGTCGTGTGTCCCATCGCCCTTTGATAAGCTGGATTGTAGCAACTACCGCGCAATCACATTGCTGAACGCCGCTTGCAAGGTACTCTCCCAAATTTTATGCCGCCGACTAATACCAATTGCAAGAGAGTTCGTGAGGCAGTACCAGGCGAGATTTATGGGTGAACGCTATACCACAGACCAGGAGTTCGTCGTACGTCAGGTATTGCAGAAATGCAGCGAATACAACGAGCCGACACATCATCTATTTATCGACTTCAAAGCCGCATATGATACAATCGATTGGAACCAGCTATGGTAGCTAATGCACGAAAACAGTTTTCAGGATAAACTGATCCAGGCTACGATGTATCGGGTGATGTGCGTTGTTCGAGTTTTAGGGGAATTCTCGAGTCCCTTCAAAATGCGCAGAGGGAGTGCGTGTTTTCTCGTGATTCAGATTCTCCGGTAAGCAGAGCGATCGGCCAGTCGTCGAAATTTAGTTTTGCTTTGTGCGAGAAGCAAAACATTCGGCCGGTCACCGAAATTTTGTTCTGCTTTGTGCGGGTGAGTAAGTTAATCAGAAAGTGAAAATTTAGTTCGCATACGAGTAGTGCGGTCGATAATTGAAAAATTTAGCGTTTTTGTTTTGAATCAAACTACACGCTATACACGGCAGACCGTTTACAAAAACGAACCCTGTTACACTCCCTACCCCTTATATCCAACATCCCAGTGATTTCTCGTGGAAGTGCAGATGACTCGTCGGCTTCTATCAAAGCGAGTATTACGTCAACAATTTCCTACCTATTCCTTAATTGACCTGCATTCGGACACGGCCGGCGCTGGTATTGCTTATTTTTGGGTCACGAGTTCTTATACATTGAAGATGACGTTAGTCCCAAACTTCATGTATTGGTTCTCTGTGTAATTACAGCTGACCTTGCAATAACGGAGTAGCATTCGTGGGCGGTCAATTCTGCTCATGCTCATGCTCATTCTAGAGTCCCTTCGAAATGCGCAGAGGGCTACGGCAAGGTGATGGTCTTTCGTATCTGCTATTCAACATCGCTTTGGAGAGAGTAATACGAAGGGCAGGGATTGACACGAGTGGTACAATTTTCACGAAGTCCGTCCAGTTATTTGGTTTCGCCGACGATATTGATATCATGGCACGTAACTTTGAGAGGATGGAGGAAGCCTACATAAGACTGGAAAGCGAATCTAAACGGATTGGACTAGTCATCAACACGTCAAAGACGAAGTATATGATAGGAAGAGGTTTAAGAGAGGTCAATGTAAGCCATCGGTGGTGACGAAATCGAGATGGTTGAAGAATTCGTGTGCTTGGTGACCGCCGATAACGATACCAGCAGAGAAATTCGAAGAAGCATCTTGGCAGGAAATCGTACGTACTTTGGACTCCGCAAAACGCTCCGATCGAATAGAGTTCGCCGCCGTACCAAACTGACTATCTACAAAACGCTTATTAGACCGGTAGTTCTCTACGGATACGAGACCTGGACAATGCACGTGGAGGACCAACGCGAGGTGCACAGCGGGCAAGGTGGATCGATCAGGTGGAGGACGATTTGCGGACCCTCCGCAGACTGCGTGGTTGGCGAAGTGCAGCCATGGACCTAGCTGAATGGAGAAGACTTTTATGTATTGCACAGCGGCCGGCCTTTGTCTGGTAATCTTCCATATACATATAAATGAATTTCTGTCTGTCTGAACCTTATGGACTCCGAAACTTCTGAACCGATCGGCGTAAAAAATTGTATGCAGAGGTTTTTGGGGCGGTGTCGGGCCATTTGGTCGAATGTCGTTTCGCAGAACGCCATTTGGCCGAATGCCGTTTGGCCGTACGGGTCATTTGGCCGAATGCCGTTTGGCAGAATTGTTGAAAAAAATCCTTAGATTGTGGTTAGAGAAAAGTGAGTAATAAGATGTGAGAATTGAGAAGCGAGAAGTGAGAAGTGAAAATTGTGGAATTATTCCTTATTGCCATCTTTCTCCTTCTTTTCTCTTCCTTCTTTCCCCTTACTTCTTTCCTTATTCTTCCTTCTTACTTTTTCCTTCTTCCTTCTTCCTTCTTCGTTCTCCCTTCTTCCTTCTTTTTTCCTTATTCTTCCTTCTTACTTTTTCCTACTTCCTTCTTTCTTCTTTCTTCTTCCTTCTTCTTTATTCCTTCTTCATCCTTCCTTCTTCCTTTTTCCTTCTTCTTTCTTCCATCTTCCTTCTTCTTTCTTCTTCCCTTAATACGGAAAGAAATTTTAACTATTCGGCCAAACGGCATTCGGCCAAATGGCGTTCGGGCAAATGACCCTTTCGGCCAAATGGCATTCGGCCAAACGACATTCGGCCAAACGGCATTCGGCCAAATGACCCTAAACCTTTTGGGGCTGGGGAACGTTCTTATGATGGTTTGAGACCCCTCCCACCGTTGGAAAGGGAAGCTCCCATACAAATGAAACACCAATTTCTCCATAGCATGAGAATCAATCAGAGAATAAACCAATTTTTGGCAAAACAAAGTTCGTCGGGTCTGCTAGTAAATAAATAAATGCTTACAAAGATTGAATTTCTTTCGGCGATAGCAGTCTTAATAAGTAGCAAATACTTTGTTGCTCCTACATCCGACGTTTCGGTTAATTTATTTAACCTTCTTCAAGGGGTTCTAAAATAAACATAAAAGTATTTGAAAGTGAACAATTTTTTCAGATTTACAAAGATTTTCCCACTTTTTGCCCTACTTACTCACAGGAGTATGTATTTTTGTTGGTGTGTGTAGTGCCCTACATTTAGTTGTCGTGGTTTTATAATGGCGTCCGCTTTTACTATTCGTGAAATATCGTTATTCGTTGTTTAAATTTAGGTTAAACCGTATTTTATAATATGTTTTTCTAGTTTACTTACTTCATGCGTAGCGATTTTTGCGTACGACACTGTATTAAGTTTTTATAGCTATTTCAAAAAGCTCTCTATCCTTGGTTAAAGTTTAATTTGTACGCTTAATCGCGACACCTCGACTTTCGATTATGAAACTGATGACTGTTCAAATGTGTGTGAGTGACAGTCTAGTCATATTGTTAGTGTTTGTACTATCCGTGTTTTCAATAATTTCCCGTGTGTTTACAATGTTTATGTTTGTTTTCTGAATATTTCCTATTTTGTGTAGTATACCTGCATATATTGCATTCAAACCTTCTGTATCTGTTCTATGGTTGATGCAATTTTCATTATTAACAATATGACACATTTCTAGATATGGTAATGTATGTGTTTTGTTTATTTTGTCTAATATTTTTCGTTTTTTTCCAGAGTTGAAGCGGTGATTTTCGGTGATGCTGTGTTCTAGGAGCGCAGTTTTCTCTTTTAGCTGCATAATCCGTGGATCCGATGTATTAACTTCGTTTTTCCTGTAGTTTGTCCAGAGTGTTATAATGAGTCCTGTGACCGCTGATACGTGTTTTTAATCTGTTTTTGTTATTCCTATGTAACAGAGCAGGGGCAATCGTTGCATGGAATGGAATAGATGACGTCCGTTTGTTGTTCCTCTGGGATAGGATCTTTCACGTTAGTAAATAACCCTCCTACTGTTCTGCAGTTATATGTTGCGAGTCGTATGTTTTTGTAGTTCCGTTTTATTTCCTTGTCGACTCGGTTCGACCTCATACATACCTCACCTGTCGAATAAATTAACCGAAACGTCGGATGTAGGAGCAACAAAGTATTTGCTACTTATTAAGACTGCTATCGCCGAAAGAAATTAAATCTTCATAGCAAAACTTCAGTCGTCAATTCCCAGATAATAAATGCTTACAGTTTTCGCACTGGAAGTGACGCAGGGTGTTGAGTTTCGCCACAAACTATTGATCTGTATCGAAGAAATCGAAAGATTTTGTGTCAATTTGTTCAAAAACAGTTTTATGCAGTTTCTCAAACAAATGATACAATTCTTGATAGTATAATTGTTGCGGTTAGAGACAAAGCGTTGCAGCAGCGTCTACTAAGTGAGGATAATCTTACTTTGCAACGTGCCGAAAAAAATGGTCACCTGAGAAATGGCAGCTAGTAATGCATAGAAAATTTGTCCAAATGATGATTACAGTCAAATTGCTGCTCTCCGGGTTCTTTAGGGGAGGTTTAGCATTAAAAAAGCTTAAGGAAACGTTTAAGGTGGCAGGGTCGCCAGCCCAAACTAATTTGAGAGGTTCGGTGAAGAGTCGACTTGGTTATCAACCACAGCAAAGACAGTGGCTATACAATCAAGCTAGGTAAAGAAGTTGGCAGAAACGGTCTATGAGGCAAAAAAAATATGTTGAAGATTGGGTTTGTGATTTTTGTGGTGTAAAAAAACATTTAAAACGAAAATTTTTCAAACTAAAAAATCTGAAAAGGGACTCCGTTCAATTTGTTAAGGATTTAGAATCCGGCTAACGAAGTTGATAAGGACGAAGATTCCAGCATTAGCCGGCTGTTCAACCAACTAAGGACCGATAAATCTGCCAGCGAGGACGATGATGTGGATTACAGGTGCAAATTGGAAGCGTGTGAACAACGGCGCATCGCAATCAAAAACGACCAGCTGTTAATGTTGTTGATGTTGGACCTTCAGCTGAAGCTTGCCCACCATAAACATCACTTACATCAAGGAAGAGAAGAGTAGAAGATTCGTCACCCGTCAAGTTGAGACGCTCCAAGAGGGCAAAGCTGATCCCAATTTTGTATTTTTGACATAGAGTATAAGCGTTGAAATCGTTGGAATGAATTGAAGTTCATTCGGATAATTTAATAGAATTAAGTACAAACTTTCGATAGGTGAAGAAGTTGTTGTGTTCCTCTGGGACACGGATTTTTGTTAATAGATGTTTGTCTCTTTCCAACCGGAACATTTTCCAAGACTTATCAGAGTAGAATAAGGTTAATAAATAAAAATGTAATAATTTGATAGTAATAATTCATCTTTCAGGATCAGGTGATGTTGAGTGCGCTGCTCTCCGGAGATAATTGAAATGGTTTGAGGCAGGAAACTTGCCCCAATTGTCGCGTCAAGCCTCTTGAATAAATTTTCGAGAACGTTTAAATTTATCCGACCGTATATCCAGATACACAGAACACAGGAAAATAAATTGAACAAAATCAGAAAGCAGAATATCATCTATAGAGCTCTGAACTTTTTGAATGCAGCATTTTCGTTATTGCATTGCTGCAGTAAAATACCAAAGACGATGATGAAATCGGTGGTTGATGTTGTGAGTGACTTAGAACCGGGTTGTATTGCGAGGCTTCAAATTAAAGCTATGTCCATTTAGAATCCGGAATCATTTATTGTATTTCAGCGGCACGGAAAGTGACCAGCGGTTTGTCTTCCTAGGCGCCCACTTGCTGTGGTATAAATTTCACGAAGTTTCGTGCAGCGTGTCAAAAATTATTCCAGATGGAAGCCGAAAGGCGAGAAAAAAGTCTGCACACTCACGTTGATAATCCTACTCATCGACGATGTTACCTACGTCAAAATGGATTTCGGACAGCTTCCTAGCCAAACATTCTACATGGTGACGGCACGAGGAGTAGTTCCTGCGAAGTTTAAGTTTGCTTGTTGGACAAACTTGCAAAAAAAAGGATGATTTTGGCAAGGGATATGCAACTGTGGGGCAAAGACCTAAGTGTTTGTGACGAATTAGACGATTAACTCGAAGCTGTACAAGGAGGAATGTCTCAAGAACCGCGGTCGACCTTCCTGAAAGTCCATAAAGGTCCCGTGAAGTTTTGGCCAGATTTGACGAGTTGCCACTACAGCCGGGAAGTCATCCAGTGGTACCGCGATAATAACGAAGATTTCATCGATAAAAACATAAATCCACGCAACTGCCCACGGCTCCGGCCCATCGAGACATTTTGGGCAGTAATGAAGCGGAACCTTAAGAAAAGTGGAAAAAGTGGAAAAACAGCTTGGGACGGGACTCAGATGACCAAAATGTGGAACAAATGTGCCAAGGAAGTTGACTCCGGAGGTGTGCAACATTTGATGGGCGAATAAAGAAGAAGGTGCGAATTTTCACTAGAAACAAGAAGAAATTATTTGTATCAATAATTTTTCCTTAAAGTACAGTGAATTACCCTTGTTTTGATGTATGAACCTTATTTGTACGTCAATCCGTTACCGAGATACAGATGATTTCATTATTCCGGATTCTAAATGGACATAGCTTTATCAGCAGCCATTCGTGGTGCCATGCTATCGAGATCTGTGGAGGAGATACACACACTTTTAATCAATCGCAAGTACCGGCCATTCGTTGCCTTCCGGCTGACGGAAATCCACTAGCTAACCCAGATTGGTGCTGGCTACCATCTTGCTCAATCATTTCCGACGAGGTCACCAAATGGGTGAAAGTACCGAATATCGCTTCCGACAGTTGGCTGTTCCAAGCTCCAGAGTTCCTCTACCAAAACCCGAAAAGTGATTCAAACCATTAGAGAAAGTACGTGAGACAGCAGAAGAGCTTCGGCCGCTCCAATTGCATCAAGATGTCATCGGAGACAAACTGGTGGAGTTTGAAAGGGTCTGGTAGGGCTCGTGCGGTGGTCTACGTTCACTGTTTTGTTAACAACCTCCGCTGTAGAATTAATAGGCAAGCTCCAGAAAAAACAGTGTGGTTGAACCGGGACGAAATACTCAAAGCTGATGCCACTATTGACAAGGTGATCCAAGCAGAATTCTGTGGATATGTGCTCCACTATATTGAAGAAACCCCGAGAGCTGTCCGCTGGATAACAATTGAAGA
This sequence comes from Armigeres subalbatus, assembly GCF_024139115.2. NCBI lineage: Eukaryota > Metazoa > Arthropoda > Insecta > Diptera > Culicidae > Armigeres > Armigeres subalbatus. The sequence goes on along the minus strand of NC_085140.1, from coordinate 368,605,067 downwards.
TCAAGAAGGTCAGTAGGATGTACACTCTTTTGCCTTTCGTGGACGAACAGGAGCCATATGCTTAGAACAATCGGCAATCGGGGTAATAGATTCCGAAGACCAAAAAACACTTATCCCGAATTTTTATTCCTGATGCTGAGTACTAGCGGAGTAATTCAGCCGGATGGAGAATCAAATAACTGGGCAAATAACTGCAGCACAGGCTCTCTGGGACAAGGAGTATATCCCTGCTATCAACGAGCATACGAAATGGTTCAAGGATTACGAGCCTGTTGATGTTAGAAATTTAGTGGTAGTAGTCGAAGATCGTGTTCGGAATGAATGGCTGAGAGGACGTACATAAGCTACGTGTATTTCCGAAACGTGACGGCCGCATCCTGAATGCTAAAGTGGAGATAGCTAGAGCAGGAGTAGTGGTTCGTTTAGTTGCCAAGCTGATTGAAGGTTGGTGGTGCAGCTGAAGCAGACTTCAAGCAATACAAGTAGGGGGTCCTTACAAACGACAAGAAACAAGCACCCCGATGGGACAGGGGCTGCACGATCAGTCAGAAACAGGAGAACACTGTACTACCGTAATCTGAAAAGGTGACGTATACGCCATTTTCCAAAAATGGTGTTAGCGAGTACTACTCATCGAGCTCTTTAACAGAAAAATGGAAAACATGCATGTTGTAAAATGACTGTTACGTCACTTTTCCAGATTACGGCAGTGTAGACAATAAACTAAACGAACGAATGTCATGCACTACCAATTGTTTGTGCTACCTATATTGGCACTACATTCCCCACTGAGACATTGCTGCCTCGCAGCTTATTGTTCAATTAGCACTACAACAGTTATTGAGGGGGAACGAAGGTTGGCATAAATCTGCAGTTTTTGAATGATTGTTTGTGGTATTTCTCGGTGTTGCACTACCACAATCACAATTTTTCAAAGGACGGAAAAAAGACAGACCATACACCTCCGGTGGTATATTAGAAATATATATTCAGAAAGCTATTCATCGCCCAATTTTTCTTGAGGCTTAAATGTGAGGTGTATCAGACAAGTTATTATTATTCCATTTTCGCAATCGTATATCATGAGGCCAGCACGATGATACTTTTATGCACAGGAAAGCCGAAAAAGTTACCAACCCGATAATTTCCTAGACCGGTTCGGGAATCGAACCCAGCCACATCCATAGTAACACAACTAACATTGATTCGATTGCAGCAACTAAAATGTGGCCAAATTTGGATGTATATGAGTTTTTGTAACTACTCTACAACATGTGTGTTACTCGAGCTACAGCATGGTCTTGCTTTGTAGCCGCGCATCTTACCGGATGGCTAAGGAAGGTCCTTATCTACTTATGTAGACATATAAAAGTGTATCAAATTGAATCACAAAGCTAGAACAACAGTATTCTTAAATTTATTTAATTCAAATTTAAAGCTAATTATTAACCCCAAATAAAATAGTTGGACAATAAACTCCGAAAAACACTGTAGAATTGGACTAGAAATGTAAACGAGCTTTTACGAGATCTTTTAAAAGAAGGATTTAATATTGTGGTATTACTGTAATATGTAATATGAATTTTTATTCCACGGTATACATACGCGGCTTATTGGTTCATTGGAACACTTCTAGTGGACTAGTCATTTTTATATTCTAAGTGTAAATAATCCTACTTTCACTATTAATTTATTCTATGTCAGAAGTTTAGGATTGTATTCATATCAGCGTTCTGCCGTATCACAGCGTGCACATGTTTAAATCATTTTTTTTTCTTGTTTAATGTTCGGAGCCCCATTCTGCACCGCAACGATACGATACGATAAAAAACTAGGAATCATAACTCGTTCCTGGATGGCTTTATTACCCCGGTTTGACAGTTTTAATAACTGTGAATTGAAACCGTTAAATGACGACAGCTTACGGTCCACCGGTGAACGTACATACATACCTAGATACGAGTAATAATTGTCATGTTGCCATCATGTGCGAAAGTAAGACGAACATTGTTTACCTAAATCTCAATCCAAACATGGTGTCAGTTGGTCAACCAAACCCATTAAATGACTTCAGTACATTGAATGATGGATCGGTTTCAGCTTTTTTCAATTACTGAACGATCTTGGGCTAACTGTGAATACTCATATTGGCAAGCGTCTTCCGACCGGAACCAGAACACAACCTATCTGTGTTTTGTTCCGTGCATTCACCCCGATCCCGATCCGATGCGGTACGTACGGCGCTGAGTGAGGAATTGTCGATCGCGATTGTACCGAGCATAGAGCTTCTTTCGCTCTAATCCATCTATTACAAACCGCGCGCCGGTTTATGATCGATTGGGTGAGGGGAACACGGTATTCATCAGTTGCTGTATCAAATCATCCATCTTTCACCGTACGTACGCGTCGGGGTTCTACCAAGAACGCAAAGTTCTACCCCCAAGGTAGGACTGCTGGTGGCGGTTGGTTTAATGTGAAATTTCTCCTCAGGTAATAATTTAATATAGCGTTTCCATTAGTCAGCCCGGCGCGGAAACATAGAAGATGTGCACGATTTTATACGCACAGGTGAACGTGATTGCTGCGGTTTATTGACTGCCAAGTGTTTCCGGTCGATGGCTTTTAAGATGCCTCTCGCTTCAGCGGGTAAGTTATGTTCTTAGTAGGAGAAATTATAGTTGTTCACGAAAACGGGTTTGTCCAATGCGACGTAGATAACAATTAAGATTAGTTATTTAGATGCTGATATAGATCTTTAAATAGTTAATATTGCAATTAGTTAGAAGAAGATAAATTATTAGGCACGTGTTGTAAGTTTAGTCAACGAGTCTTGCCGCATTGAACAACACAAGTGAAGAAAAATTAGAAAGGTAAAGAAAATTTGGCTTCATCATAATCCAATATCAATCTGTCTGATTGATTTTATATACTAGTTCTTGCTAACCGGTGTATTGTTCTCTGTATCATTGGATAGTCTAGATAGTTTGTGAAGCACGATTTATACATTTTAAATTTTATAATTCTATATCATGCTATTATTTGGTACATTCTTTTTTGGATATGATTCTTTCGATCGAAACTATCGGACTTGCTATCAAGAAATGTTGGCACAATTGAATTAAAGATCATTCGAAGATTTCAGTTGTACAATCTATTGACTGCCAATTGTGAACTAAGATTTATTTTTCTCCGTAATTATGAGTTGTAAAAACATGTTTTTTGATAAATGACATTTACCTTGATTTTGGGCGCCTAGATGAATAGTAGTATGTTCAATACATAAACAATATGGTTACCTGAAAAGAAAAATAAATCCTAATAAATATTTTATTCATTGAAAAATATAATCCCTTTCACTGATTCGCGAATGAGATAACCCCCACCAAAGATGTTACTTCGAAAATTTCCCATGCTTGAAATATAAACTTCTTAAATGATTTTTGCATTCAAATGATTTGAATTAAATTCAAAGTATTTTTTAAGCATTAACATTAACATACTTTTTTGAACTAAGTCATTTCAAAACTGTCAACTCTCGTCTGACTCTGTCATTTTACGTCATACGAAAGAGAGGGAGAAAAAATATGTTGACTGGAAAAAAATATGCAGATCGTTTAGTAGTAATGAAAATCTACATAAAAAATACTAAACAAAACTTTGTTGACACGAACCAAAATTATGATTAGTGAACTCGGCCCAACACACGTAAACTCACAACTCACAGTTCATAGTTTCGCTCGATCGATTGGATTTTATTTTGAGAGCTTTCTTTAGACATTTTTGCCTTTCTCGTACAAAAAAGTTGTACCGAAAGGCTATAGGATTACTCCAAAAATGAACTTTTGATAGAAGACCCGGAGACCCTTAGTGTTATATACCGATTGACAAAGTTTGACGAACCGAGGTGATGTCTGTTTTTGTGTGTATGTGTGTAAGTATACCAATTTTGTAAACACACTTTTTGGAACTTAGCATTACCCGATTTACTCGCAACAAGTTGCATTCGACGGGGAATGCGGTCCCATTGTTTGCTATTGAAAATTTGCCCGATCGGACATTCAAATTATTGAAAAATTATAGTTTTTTGGAAAAAAAAATTCAAAATCGATTTTTTTTTCAAAAATGGTGGCAATGCACAGTAATTAATGCAAAAAACCAAAAAAAAAGTGCGATCTATTCTCCTAAAGTGCTTTTTTGACCTTTCTTATGTATTTTTTCAATACATTTTACGATGCACGAGAAAGGCATCATCACCACTAGGTGGATTATTCTGGTTTTTCTCTTGAGAATGGTTTTTAATTTGGTTCTATCCGCAGGACCTAGCGTACGCATTTGACGATATCAAGATGAAAGCTATTATTGCTACTTCATTGAAAGCATGCACGGGTCGGCGTAAATGAAACGGCAGAAAATTTTCTCCAAAGTTTATTTGTTTGAAAATAATCTCAAAATACACCTATTAGATCTAACAAAATCGGACGAAATCAGATTTTTTTTTATTAATTTGGCAAATCATAAAAAAATGGTAAGACTTGAACTATGAACAAAACTTCAAATGATCCATTTGTCCCGATATCATTGAGTAGTTTGTATTAAGTTAATTAAAAAAAAACAGCAAATTAAACAAAAAATCTTCAAGCCCTTTTTGGTTACATTTGAGAGTTGGCGCAAGGCGAAGGTCAAGTGGCCTGTGCAGTGCATCAATGTCTTCTCCATTCAGCTCGGTTCAAGGCATCCATGCAGTCCGCGGTCCTCAAATCGTCTTTGACCTGATCGATTCGTGCCCGTCGGATCGCTGTCGAGAATCATTTTTACCGGATTATTGTTCGACATTCTAGCTGTGTGCCCAGCCTACCGCAGTCGTCCGATTTTTGCAGTGTGAACGATGGGTGGTTCCCCTAACATCTGATGCAACCCGTGGTTCATTCGCTTCCTGTATGTACCGTCCGTTATCTGCACCCCACCATAGATGGTACGCAGCATTTTCCTTTCGAAAACTCCCAGTGCGCGTTGGTCCTCCACGAGCATCGTCCAGGTCTCGTGTCCTTAGAGAATTACTGGTCTAATGAGTGTTTTGTAGACAGTCAGTTTGGTACGACAGTTGGCGGCGAACTCTATCCTATCGGAGCGTCTTGTGGAGTCCAAACACGTTTTGATGACCATGGTGTAAACAATTGGATTATTATCGAAGTTTCATGTTCCTCTGATTTTTTTTCACATGATGTTGGGCAAGGTCATAAAAATGAACCACGGGGTGTTTTAAAATATTTCATCGGCGATTTTTTGAAAAAAGTAATTTTTGTTTTAACTTAAAACGGCTACGCAGTAGTTAAAGTTAAAATAAGTTAAGTTAAGTTTTAAGTTAAAATAACTATAAACAGTCGATCATTCTGAAGTAATTTTTATTGTTATATTCTTCCATATTCGGTATAAAAAGTCAATTGATAACTCACTAATGGATGAATCATAGTAATTTACGCTCAAAATTAGAAATATACACATTTGTAGTTTTTTTTTCTGTATAGAGAACTAACATTTGAACGGATCTAGAATGGTAGGAAATCAATTTTTATGTAATTCAAGTGGTTTTGAGAGTTTTTTTATTGTTATTTTTTTGTGTGAGTTACAATCTTTTTTTTTAGCAATTATCATCCATCTCCGGCATCTATTCTGTATTCGTAAAATTCGGAAGCCAAGTCCTAGAACTGATTACGTAAGCCGTAATCATTGATTACCAATACGAAGTAGGTTTTTACGGATAGAAATAGAATAAAAGGATATGTAGAGATGTGATTGGAGGTGATGAAGAAATTGTTTACTTTGGAATGCTTGTGATGTGGGACAATAATGCCTAGTAATATCGTTGTACTTACTTATAATGGTTTCATAGCGCACTTGAAGAGTAAATCCTTATCTTCAAGAATATTATAAAGTCATAATTAATACCTGGGATGTTTCCCGTAAAGTTGAAAGACGTACTGCTGCTGCAAAAATGTATGTAGTAGTAAGTTTGTAAGTAGCCAGTTTGGCACGGAAAATGCAGGGTAAAGCGTACCATTGGTACTTCGCGTACCTGAAGGAATAAACTAGACCCCGTCTCGCGGTCCTCAGCCTCTTACCCAGCAACTCCTATCCCTACCTCCCCGCGGTGCTGGCCGGGATACGAGCAACCTCAGGGAAGATCGGGTAACCAACCCCGGTGGGAACTATGGTCGTATGCTGACAGGGAAGGGGGGTTTGCTCCTCTCCGGAGGTGCAAATCTTACTGAGCGTCTGTTCTCCATGTGAGGATCGGCTCACAACAGCGTCTGTTCTCCATGTTAGGGGTGGCTGATCATCGTCCGAGTGCCAGCGACTCTAAGTGAAACTGTGCACCATGGTCCACCGGAAATAAGGAGGAATGGTCCTCCGGAAATTTAGGGGGTTTGGTGTCAGGCCCTGCAAGCCAGCAAAAAAAAACTCACGCAACGAACAATCAACAAGAGAGTACGGACCGGAACCATCGGCGAAGACCACTGCGACGAAAAGGGACTAGCGATTGGAAACTCGGTTCGTGGAACTGCAAATCTCTCAACTTCATCGGGAACACACGTATACTCGCCGATGTGCTCAAGGACCGTGGATTCGGCATCGTAGCGCTGCAGGAGGTTTGTTGGAAGGGATCAATGGTGCGAACGTTTAGAGGTAATCATACCATCTACCAGAGCTGCGGCAACACACACGAGCTGGGAACAGCTTTCATAGTGATGGGCGATAAGCAAAGGCGCGTGATCGGGTGGTGGCCGATCAATGAAAGAATGTGCAGGTTGAGAATCGGTTCTTCAACTTCAGCATTATCAACGTCCATAGCCCACACTTCGGAAGCACTGATGATGATAAGGACGCATTCTACGCGCAGCTGGAACGTGAGTACGATAGCTGTCCAATCCACGACGTCAAAATCATCATAGGAGATTTGAACGCTCAAGTTGGCCAAGAGGAGGAGGAGAGACCGACTATTGGGAAGTTCAGCGCTCACTGGCTGACGAACGAAAACGGCCTACGACTAATTCATTTCGCCGCCTCCAAGAATATGGCCATTCACAGCACCTACATCCAACACAGCCTCCCGTATTGGTACACCTGGAGATCACCACTGCAGACAGAATCACAAATCGACCACGTTCTGATTGATGGACGGCACTTCTCCGACAATATCGACGCCAGGACATATCATGGCGCTAACATCGACTCTGACCACTATCTGGTGATGGTTAAACTGCGCCCAAAACTATCCGTCATCAACAATGTTCGGTACCGACGACCGCCGCGGTACGACCTAGAGCGACTGAAGCAACCTGATGTCGCCACTGCATACGCGCAGTGTCTCGAGGAAGCGTTGCCGGAAGAGGGTGAGCTCGATGGGGCCTCTCTTGAGGACTGCTGGAATACAGTCAAAGCAGCCATTAACGACGCAGCGGAGAACAACGTCGGGTATGTGGGACGAAGTCGACGGAATGATTGGTTCGACGAAGAGTGCAGACAGATTCTGGAGGAGAAGGACGCAGCGCGGGCGGTCGCGCTGCAGCAAGGTACTCGGCAGAACGTGGAACGTTATAGACGGAAGCGGAGATAGTAGACCCGCCTTTTTCAGGAGAAGAATCGTCGCCTGGAAGAAGCGGAGTGCGAGGAGATGGAACAGCTGCGCCGTTCTCAAGAAACACGCAAGTTCTACCAGAAGCTCAACGCATCCCGCAAAGGCTTTGTGCCGCGAGCCGAAATGTGCTGGGATAAGGATGGGAGCATCTTGACGGACGAACGTGTGGTGATCGAAAGGTGGAAGCAGCACTACGAGTAACATTTGAATGGCGCTGAGAGTACAGGCAGTGAAAGTCAAGTCAGCGGAGGAGATGACTACGTCAGTTCAGCGAACAATGGAAGCCAACCAGCCCCCACCTTGAGGGAAGTTAAGGATGCCATCCAACAGCTAAAGACCAATAAAGCAGCTGGTAAAGATGGTATCGGAGCTGAGCTCATCAAGATGGGCCCGGAAGAGCTAGCCACTTGCCTGCACAAATTGATAGTCAGAATCTGGGAAACTGAACAGCTACCGGAGGAGTGGAAGGAAGGGGTTATATGCCCCATCTGCAAGAAAGGCGACAAGCTGGAGTGTGAAAACTTTCGAGCGATCACCATCCTTAATGCCGCATACAAAGTGATATCTCAGATCATCTTCCGTCGTCTGTCACCATTAGTGATTGAATTCGTCGGAAGTTATCAAGCCGGCTTCGTTGACGGCCGCTCGACTACAGACCAGATCTTTACTGTACGGCAAATCCTTCAAAAATGCCGTGAATACCAGGTCCCAACGCATCATCTGTTCGTTGATTTCAAGGCGGCATACGACAGTATAGACCGCGTAGAGCTATGGGAAATTATGGACGCTTACGCCATGGGAAGCTTACCAGACTGATCAAAGCAACGGTGGATGGTGTGCAAAACTGTGTGAAGATTTCGGGCGAACACTCCAGTTCGTTCGAATCACGCCGGGGACTAAGACGTGATGGACTTTCGTGCCTGTTGTTCATTGCGCTAGAGGATGTCATGCGCGGAGAGCCGGGGTACGATTTTCAACAGATCCAGTCAATTTATTTGTTTCGCGGATGACATAGACATTGTCGGCCGAACATTTGAAAAGGTGGCAGAACTGTACACCCGCCTGAAACGTGAAGCAACAAAAGTTGGACTGGTGGTGAATGCGGCAAAGACAAAGTACATGCTGGTGGGCGGAACCGAGCGCGACAAGGCCCGCCTGGGAAGCAGTGTTACGATAGACGGGTATACCTTCGAGGTGGTCGAGGAATTCGTCTACCCCGGATCCTTGCTAACGGCTGATAACAATGTCAGTCGTAAAATACGAAGGCGCATCATCTGTGGAAGTCGGGCCTACTGCGGAAAAAAAAGATTTGCCACCGCATCAAATGTGTTATTTACAAGACGCTGATGACCGGAATACCTCTACGGACATTAAACATGGACAATGCTCGAGGAGGACTTGCAAGCACTCGGAGTACTCGAGAGACTGGTGCTTAGGACCATCTTTGGCGGCGTGTGGCGGCGAAGAATGAACCACGAGCTCGCCCAGCTCTACGGCGAACCCAGTACCCAGAAGGTAGCTAAAGCCTGAAGCAGTGGCGTAACCAGAAAATTGAGGGGGGGGGGAACATTTTTTTTTTGAAAAAAAAAATGTCATCCAAAAATTTTGTCTCTGGGGGGGGTTTTATACCCAAAACCACTCCCGTGGCTACGCCACTGGCCTGAAGAGTACGATGGGCAGGACATGCTGCAAGAATGCCGGACAGCAAGCCTGCAAAGATGGTGTTGGCTTCCGATCCGGCAGGTACGACACGACGTGGAGCGCAGCGAGCGAGGTGGACAGACCTGGTGCAAAACTACTTGGCGAGCGTGGGGCGCATCCGAGGATGGAGAGATGCGGCCTCGAACCGTGTATTGTGGCGTCAAATTGTTGATTCAGTGTTATCTGTTTAGGTGTAAACTAAATAAATGATGGAATGATAGTCATTTACCGGAAGATTATCCGTTGCTGAAGACTGAACTTGGTTAGGTGGTTAGATTGACGTTGTTTCAAATCTGAATTCTTAAAAATGGAAAGAATCGCGCCAATTGATTTAACGTGATTGTCAATATCTGCTACAGTTGCTTTTCTATGAGGACGTAGGTAAATTTCCCCAAAAGTATCAATTCCGTTAGATGTTCAAAAAGTCGCTCATAATTGCTCGAGTGTATCACAGAAAAAAGTTGGATCACTGCCGCATTTCAAGGGCGAAGGAGCATATAGCGTACGGTACGAAAAGCATTACATGGGCTGTCAGTTAATGATTCGTTTGCACTTAAAAGTCAACATGTAATACAGGATTATTTTAAGCGGTTAGAATTCATTTATTTCTAGGTTAACCTGAACTTTCACAGTTTTGTACTAAGTATACGTATTCACTACAAAGAACATTTTAAGTTTTATAACGCTCTGAAGACCATAATTTATTTTTCCAAATTGTTATAAAATTAGCATAATATCAAAATGTTACTAGGGATAGTGTCATATCAGTACCGATTTTTCAATATCATCTGAATTTTCTTTGATTTATTTCATTGACGCTAAAGATTCTAATCGACCAAAATTTAACCGTGATAAAAAAGTATAAACCTGGGTGTATTGGTTAATCTATTTTGCATTATCATATATATTCATTTTCCAACTTTATTCGAAAATAAAAATTACAATGAAACTACAAATCCTACGAAAATTTGTTTTGTGAGCCAATCGTCTAGCATAGAATAAGACCAGGCAGAGCCGTCATTCCCCACTGCCAATAACATTTTCTAGTTTCTTAAACAGACTTCTTTCCTATTCATGCTTGCCGTTTTATTCTGCTTTGTTATTCTTCCGTTGCACATTCGAGCGGCAATGTTATGTTCCGCACAATGATTCAGCCAATGCGCCTATCTCAGCTGCACATCCATCCATCCATCCATCCGATCACCAAACAGCTCCCATAAGTCAGCAAGCTCACGATAAGTTTGCATCCACAGTAAACAAAGATTGCGCAACTGCCAGTTCATTCACCACTCCGCCTGACTGCACTGGGCCAGTCTACAGCCGGTCTGGTCTGGGGGGACGTTGCCAATAGGTTCTAACCTCTGCACTATCGGGTTTGAAAGGTAAAGCATGGGTTCTTCGACTTGGGCTGGGTTTGGTTTGAACTTTTAGCCGAACGAAAGAGATCTTCGACACGCAGAATTATGGTTCGCGTTTTCAACGATGATGCTGGAGCTGATGACGACGATGATGGTCACGTAACCGAAAACGTCGACCAGAGCCAAATCACATCCTGCCTTGGCAAAGTTCCAATCACATGGGTTCGGCTTAACTGCTATTCCAGATATAGGAGCTAGTCCGAATGTGATAGGGGTTTATCAGCACACACTCGCGAAAGGATACCCAGCAGCTGCGAATGCACCTGTGCTGAGCGGTCGGTGATGGTATTAAAGTCAAACCAGTTCGGTTATATCAACTGTGCCGATGTGGCCACGGGCGACCGGAGTTTTCCAAATGCGTGTGATTTGCGGTGGCTGGTACAATACATTTTCATAAAAGCATTTTGATCAATTTGCTAATGCAAAAGTGGGCAGGCATGATGGGTGGATCTGGCTGGCGCGGAGCTTTTATATGCAAAACTGCATTCGACATGCTTCTTTTGCAGCTACCTCGCAACGGTGGCTCTTATCAAACATGTATATGTTATCTACGTGATGGAGAAACGTGATTGGTACAGCTCAGGAGGTTAGATGATTATTAATTCAACGTTCTCTATGATATAATCGCAATTTATATTCGATGAGAAAATTAAATAACCCATTTGAATTTTTGATTTGGAGTGATATAAAAATGAAATATGAAGAATAATATACCAAGTGGTGCTTTTAGCACAGTTGTGCCTCCTGCAATACGGATTCTTATGAATACCGAAAAAGGAATTACAGAGGCAATGGAGTATTCACAAATGCAAAGGTTTTATGGGCCGTATTTATAGGGCTCAAGCCGAAAGCCCATGGATATTATTGGACGCGATGCAGGTGATACAACTATGGTTTTTCTAGTTTATGCCAGTTGGGAAGATTATGATTTGACGTTTATTTGATGCGAATAATTATCCATTTTGAAAAATACTCTTAGTTGCCTTTCACTTAAACCTTATGATATAAAATATACGTACGAGAGCATGGAAACATCGTAATTTGGAATCCTTTTCATTCTGCCAATTGACTTACAAAACCCTATCAGTCAATATTCAATTCGTTAACCCCTAGAGTCATATGCAAACCATTAGCCATGAGAATTAGATACTGCAAGAAATTAGCATCTCTACCGAATGGCCGCCAAACTCGAGATAGTGTATCCTAATCACAAATCTCAAAGCAGCCACTATTTCATAAACCCAGTCTGCTCCTTTTATCTCCATCTGGCTGGAAAAACATGTACCCACTTAACAACACACCGCATCCGCTAATCTAAGCTACAAAACCAACACCGTAAACAGCTACTTACGGTGACGCCTCCCGGCGACGACGACGCAGAACCCTCGAAACGACGTCGTGGTACTAAGGCGGCCACCATCTATTCACCGTCGTCGTCGGTTAATTTCAGGTAATTATTCTAATAAAGAAATGATTAGCTAATATTTATGCGATATGCGAGCCGTCCTTGTGGCGTTTGATAGATCGATGAACCCTTTTGCTGCACCACTGTACGTGCACGTATATTACGACTTCCATTGCGATGCACGGATGGATAGATGGATGGCTGGCTGGTGGTGACTGCATCCGCCGTCCAAACGACACGGATCGCCCAAACAACCACCCAAGTTCTCGACCTGCTAATCCACAGTGGCGTACCTTCGATCAGAATCCCGGTAAATTCTGTGTGACTGAGATTGTTTCAGGTTATTCAGAAACGCTTTCAACTTGTAGGACGAACCCTCTCTTGGTCCCTGCGAGTTGTTGGCTAGCCCAGAATGTGGTGGGGTCCAACAATGGGTTCTGGTATACTTTTATAAAAATCTGCCTGTATCCGCGGGCAGCCGATCAAAGCACACATCAAAGTTCTGGTGTGTGCAGATCTAACACGATGGAATCTCAATCTAGTGAATTTCCACGAAATTATATAATGAATTCGCATTCGGGGAAAATTAATCCGAAGACTTGAAGGACACGATTTATGAATGTCTTGATAAAGTCTATGGAGAGTGCCCAAAGCATGACGTGAAAATTGTTATTAGCCTTCACTCTACTAAAAATGACAACGGCCTAAGGCTAGTAAATTTCGCTGCTTCCAGAGGGATGAATATCAGTAACACCTACTTTGCACGGAAGAAACATACGAAAGCACACCTGTAGAAACCCAAATGGTTAAGCTTGCAACCAGATAGACCATGTTCTGGTATTTTTGGGAATTTCGACTGGATTAGTTGCTAATATTCAGGATTTTTGGTTTTTAGTCACATGACAATGTTGATGATTAAAAATGATTTGAAATTATCAACATTTTCATGTGGCTGAAAGCCGAAAATCCTGAATATCATGTATTGGTAGATGGGCAGAATTTCTTGGATATTATCGATATTATCGATCAGAGGTCTGAACATTGACTCTGATTACTACTTTGTTGTCAGTAAAATTCAAGTACGATTGTCAACTGTTTTGAATAAGAGATAAAAGCGAACCATGCATTACAATATCCACCTTTTTAAGGTGGTAGGAGTGTTGGCTGAATACCACCAGAAGCTCGACGAATCGATAAGTGCAATCAACGTTAGCGACAACATCACCGATCCATGGAGCGGTGAGCACAACTGCATTTGAAGTGACAGGCACTGCATAGAGGGGATCCAGAACGGGTTGGTTCAATGTGGAGTGTCAGAGATTGACAGACGAGAAGAACGTTGCTAGGAGCCGGATATTAGTGTCGGGTACCAGGTTGAACACAGATCGGTACAAATAAACAAGAGCAGCCGAAAAACGAATCTACTACAAATAGAAAAAAATATGAAGAACAAGTGATTAGCGAGGCGCATGAAAGAATGATGCAGAACGATATGCGGAGGATTTATGCGACTGTCAATGGCGTGTGGAGGAAGACAGCGCCATCTTCCGTCATGTGCGACGATTAAGAAGGGAATTTATTGACAGATAAGACCGAAGTGGGTGCCGTGGCCGAAACACTTTGAGACTTTGTTGAATAATGAGTGGCAACTAAAAAGCTGGAATGAAAAGAATGAGCCAAAAAAACTATAAAGAAGTACAGTTCAATTAAACAAGAGTTGTCCTTAGTCTTCAAACTTAGAGTAATGAATATTAGCATATGGTCCGTGATTCGCTGTGCGGCACAGCTTAGTCTTGCTGGTATGACATGACCGCTGTAGGCATCAGCCACATCGATTTTCGGAATTCTGCTAATGAGTTGATTCTTCTTACAAACACCTCAGTAGGAGCTCATTAGAACAAAACATGCTATGACAGTTTTTGAAACATTTTCACGTTTGAAATGTTCGATCGTGTACTTTTCCCATGATCTTTGTTCGCTTGAAAAATTTACAATGCACGCAACAGTACTTCCTGTTTCGACGGCGTGTTGTAACCAATCTTGGAGTAAAAGTGTGCGTGCGACAATTCTAAGGATTCAATCACATAAAGTAATATTTATGTAAATGCATTATTATCCTGGTAGAAAAGTATTGAAGGCATTCCAATTTTTAAGTTGCCACCCGTTAGTGGAAGTAACGGTCCATCGGTAGACAGAAAAAACCTTAGCTACGATGCACAAGCTGTGGAGTCGTCTTCACTAGATGAAGTTAGAAAAGCTAGAGAGCTGAAAATAATAAGACTGCGAGGAAGGACCAGCTTCCGACTGAACTTCTCAAACATGGCAGTGAGCAGCTTTATGATGTCCTGCCCCATATTATGTCGAAAATTACCTGCTAGCTAGTTAGATGGCCTCATTTGCCAACTCTTCAAAAAAGGACACATAAATACTTGGACGAGATGCAGAGATACTTGCTAAATTCGGTTGTGGGCACCTTTATTGGTTTGGTTATGGGCACCCTCTTTTTATTGATAAATCGTTCAATATTACTGAGATTATCAACAAACATACCAACAAACTTAAGAACTGTTCAGTTTATTGAGAGGACACTTTTACATGACGATATAAAACAGACAGATGGGTCAATTTTGATGTAGTTTGCTTTATCGTATATTATAATACACTGTCAATCAACTGTAATTTTTGAAAAGAGATAAAACAGTTTAAATCCAACAAAATGGCGCCACTTGTCGAAGCTTCTCGAATTTAGAGTAAACATAAGCTTTCTAACACATTTTTTTTGTAAGCAAAATTTACGATTGTTGAAAAAAATGTAAATCGACTTGTCAACAAAATCATCATAAAGATTGGAAAGGAACACACTGTCATTGATTTATCAATATCCAGAAACATTAGAGCCTGTGGCAGTCCAAAAACGGAATATAATCGGTTTTAGCTGTTGAAAATCCAATAAACTGAGATTGTTATGAACATCGCAAATTTCTGAGTTAGAATTGTTTCATTGCTAATTGGATTTCATTTCTAGAAGGTCAGATAATATATTCAACCCAGAATAAACAGATTTCTGGGAAGATTGATGGCTTAAAAAACATCGACAATACAACGTGTCCTCTTTATAAACTGAACAGTCCTTATTTTCATGCTGTTTTTATGCATTTTCTTCGAATAAGCTGCATTCGACGGGGAATTCAGTCTTATTGTTTGCCATTCGAAATTGGACCTTTTAGACATTGCCTTCCGAAGTTGTTGACAAATTATCATTTATTTTCATAAGGACCCCTCATTGAGAGGAAAAACGCGAAATTATTTTTTTTGCCTGCGATAATAATAAATGAATGAAATATATGTAAATTGATGGTGAAAGTTAAATCCAACTTCCTAAAGTGCTATTTTTGACCTTTTGACCTTTTTGAGTGATTGTTTTCGTTACCCTCTTCAATGTATGAGAAAGGCATCATCACTGCTAAGTGGATTAATCTAGGTTTTTCATTGTTTCATGACAATTAAAACTAATAAAATACTCTTTTTCTTTGAAACTGGGTGGATTTCATTTGTTATTCTTCATAATTAGCCGGATTTTCAAGGGTGCCCACAACCGAACCACAAAACTAAAATGTCCAAAAATTCCAAATTTGAGAAAATGAAAATGAAAATGAAATGATGAGAAAATGGCTTTCCATTGGTATAAAAATGTAGACATAATACCCACTAGAACCAAAGTTATGTACAACATTCAAAAGGGTGCCCACAACCAAACCTCCTCCCCTACTGTAGGGAACTGCTGAATATGTTAATCCTGAAAAGGCTGTCGTCATACTTGGAGGAGCCGGGAGGATTGTCGAGGGAGAAATTTGACTAACTCTGTTCTGGGCGCTAGTAAATTGGTGATTGACACTGCAGAGGTCGCCGTCGAATACATTTGGCGGGGTATGCGTTACTGCACATTTTTTAAACTCGACTTGCGAAATGCAATCCTGGATCTACTTCTGTGGAACGATGCACTATGGGGAATCAGGTGGCCGAAAATAAAAAAATCGACTTTCTTTGATTCGTAATTCTTGACCTACCTACTAAACCTACTAAATGCTAATGCTTTGGAGCATTAAACCCCAGCATATCAGCACTCTAAGCCATATGGTTATCAAGATATAGGCATTAGAGCCAGACACTTTTTAGTTCTTGAAAAATCAATGCATTATTCAACTGTCAATATCTTCGCCTACAGTAGCTCTTTTCCAACTCTTTAAAAAGTTTCTGAAAGCTTGTTTCATGGACTTGCGAAGAACGGGTTAGTTATGGGAAAATAGGTAGACATCCGAAAATGACCCGAAGAAAAAAAAAAATTTTTTTTTCATACAAAAAGTTACATACAAAAAAAGTTTCTCAAAGTTTCGCTTAGCGACTACCACTACGACTTTCTTTGGACCTCCCAGAAGGCATTAAAACAAATTCCAGCTGCTTATGGCTGCAAATCTGCGATTCCGATCACTTTTTCGAAAAAAAGTCATTAATTTTGAAACATTAAATGTAATTATTCTCATAATACACGGCAGACTGTGATGGGCTGGATACAAATCCCATGCGTATGACAAAAGAGCATCAAGAACAGTTAAAATAGAGATAGTAGATAACACGAAAAGTGTCGTAGGCTTCGTGGTAGGCCGTGTACACGATAGCTTATGCAGCTATATGATACTCCATTTGGCGTAGGCTCACCAAGAGGAGGCAACTCATTATCTATCAAGTATCAAGCAAATAAATATGAAAAAAAAAAAAAACAATATACTCTTGAGGGTTACGAAAATACTCTAGGCTTCATTTGAAATTATTTCATAAAAAGTAAAATTTTGATATTAATTAAAATCCAATATGTGAATACAAGAAGCAAAAATGTCTGTACCTAAGGACATCTTTCGATAATTATTGGTATGTACCTAGGTGAAATAAATAAACAGAACATTTATGAATGTCTATCTGAGTGCATAGTGAGCTGTGATTGCGAAGGTAAATCGTGTGAAGTGTTTGTACTTATTATTTGGTGAATCATGAATTATAGGCAACTCATTGAAGTATTTAGAGCTCACGAGGGACGTCAGGTAGATCGCGTTGAAAAAGCTTTGGAATATATCTGCCAAAGCTTCGCTGTGGATAAACAAAAAAAGAGTCAACTCCATACAAAATTGAAAAATCTGCATTTGAAATTTGAAAAAAAAATGGCAGGCCGCATCCCGGTCCAAAACTTACTTTGACTCATATAATGAGGAATGGCTTGACACAGAATTTGAATTAGAAGAATTTTATCATGCTGAGCCAGAGCCAGTGGCTTCAACATCTCGTGGAAGGCCATCAAAAATTTAAAGGATTCAAGAGACCGTACTACACGCAGAAGAATTAATGACGAGCTAATGGATCCAAGAGAGGATACCATAGAAAAAGCGCTACTGGGACTTCAAAATAAAGCTAATCTGGAATATCCAGAAGATGTTCAAAAATTTTTAGTGACTGAAACTTCTTGCAATACAACAGATTCGAGTACAGAAAAATATACCATAGCAGATATTTTAATCGATCTTGAAGAAATAAATGATGATTTTGTTGAGGATGTTCATGTACATAATGAATAAATAAATGTTGTTGCAGTATACTTATATATCTTGAAGCTTTTATTGCATGGAGTTCGTTTAGCTTTAATAGAGCTTTATATTGTATTCCCTTTACTTGTTTTACGGGTTAAGAGCCTGAACCAATCTGAAAAATCCTACAAAGACAACCTGTTACGTATGTAGATGCAATGGCCTATATTTGACGGAGTCCTTGTGCAACTTAGAACATCTGTACAACTCAATTCACATAAAAACAGTATACAATTTTCTAGTTTGAACTCTACAGGTCTGCGCTGCAATAAAATACACATCTATAGACTGCTGTGTACATGAGACATTCGTAGATAAAAGGGATGTCTTCCATAGAGATCAAAGGTCTGTATTCCAGGGAGTTTGGAGACTGTCGGGATTTTCTTTTAATGAACTCTAAACACAATACACAAGACATTTTTCCATATAGGTAATTTTTTTTTTATTATTATTTAGGTTTTCTTTATACTTTCAATTTATACGATTTACACCCGCTATCTACGCCAATCGTCACAAAACTGACTTCTCCGCTTCTCAAGCATCCTCTCAACGTCGTTCGCATCTCACTCTCCCCGCATTTCTCTCCTCTCTGGTCAATTCAATTTTACCAAATAGACACTTTCGATCGGACACTCTAATAAATTACTAAGCAGTTTGGAGTAAGGGCTATATTCAAATACTTTAACTAATATTTGGTATTCACGAATGAGTTAGTATTATTATAATGTCAATATTATATTCTTATTCCCTACAGAGACCTTAGAAGTAATAACGACCTGCAAAACAAGTATTTCACATGTTTTAGACAATAATCTACGATATAAGTGTGAAATATTGCAGAAATGAAATGAAAATATTTTCGGCCACCTACTTGTATGGAGCCGCCCCATAGTGCGATGGCATGCTGAGGTTGAATCTTCCACCAGGAGTCAAGCTAGTTGGATTCTTCGGTGGCCTAACAATAACTGTGTATAGAGAGTCCATCGAGAAGGTCGAATTAACTGCAGCCTTTTCGGTCAATCTCGTCGAGGGATGGCTGGACCCACCGCATAGTCCCAAGTGTGACGGCCTGTATTCGTAGACCTCATGAAGAGCTGAACTTTGACTTGACCCAGTTCCTTACAGGCTATTGATGCCTGTCTACGATGTTCAGACGTGACAGAAACGGTTCAGGGAAGTCTGTTTACATGTCCTCGGTTCGAAGCGGAAAGGGGTGCGATGTGGAAGGTATGCGGAATGAACACAACCACCGACAGCTGATATTTTACAATGAGGTTGGAGCACGGAGCGGCAGCAAGATGTTATTGCAGAAAGTGAAGCATTTGCGTCACTGTACACCGCTGCGGACGAGATATGTAGATGTCTGTGAGGGTGAGATATATTAGAAATTGAGCAATCCACTTCCAGCGTGCATTGATGACAGATATGCAAATATCATCCGTATAACGGTTCGGTTGCCAACATTGACTATTGAATAGCAGGCCATGACTTTGCCTCTTTCCTCGTCGGGCAACCAACGGAGTTGCACGCTCGATAAGACAGCACACAAGCGATCAACCAACGGATAGCTCGTTCGGCGGAATTAGGCCGCATAGTGTCGACAGACTTGCTATAAACTCCTCGCCGTGGAAAATGAGCAAGATTCAGAGTTTTTTGAGGAGCACATATTAGCGTCAAAACTCATAACAATGAGATTTAAGACACCGAGCTTGTGCGTCGCAAAATAAGAGCGAGTTTGTTGTTTATCTTTTTCTTGGGGTCAGCCCACTCGCTCACACTCACACTCAAAATGTCGATAATGAATTGGAACGCAAGAGCCAGCTACCAACGACGGAACTGTTGTCAAAATGCGGCAAGTGCGTAGCCGCTGGGCGTGGTTATAGCCGGCGGCGGGGGATCTCCCCCGGGGAATATTCGAGTCATTCGCGATCACGATCGAGGCGGAAGCAAAAAGGCTCAAGGGCAAAATTGGTTATCGTCTCGTGCGATCCGGCTTCGGGTCGTCGGGAAGCTATCTCCACCATCTTTGGACCGATATCGGCGGTCGACCGGTCAACCGTTGAAGGGATAAAGTGATGAGGACTTGAACTGATCTTTGAATTTACTGACCAGGTGAAGGTGATAACGTAATAGCAATAGTTATAAAGTACAAGATAGTACACTCTGTAGTCTTCCATAAATGTCACTAGCGAACACTATTTCGTGAGTGCAGCGCCAACTTCAGGCATAAAGTCGGACTATTACAATAAAAAAGATCAAGTCAACTCTAACTTTTGAATGTTACTGGTAATGGCATATTTGGTTTTTTTGCGGCAAAACATTTTTTTAAGTCTTGATTGTTACAAATTAGACGGAATTAATATGAAACATTCCTGGAGTATGCAACATTCGCCGCAACATGTCCGCAGTACCTCAAACACTCCGATCAGCCTCCTTTAACGTCCATGTTTCATGGCCGTGTAAAACCACCGGAAGAATCAGAGTAGTATATAGCGAGAGTTTTGTTTTCGTTCGCAGAATACGCGACTTAAGCTGGTTACGAAGCCCGTAATAAGACCTGTTTGCCGCTGCACCACGCCTTTTCACCTAGCGGGTAACATCATTATCGCACGTCACTAATGTTCCAAGATACACAAATTCTTCTACAACTTCAAATTTTTCACCATCCAGCACTATTTCGCTACCACCACCACTAATGAACCCACGTTGATTGCCAGCGACCATGTACTTCGTTTTGCTGGTATTGATCGTGAGTCCAATCCTCGCTGTCTCCCTCTCAAAAGGCACAAAAGCCTCTTTCCCGGCACGGCGATCAAACCCGCTTCTTTGCACACCAGCTCTCCTAATCGCTCCCTCGAGCGCTATATTGAACAGTAGATTCAAGAGTGCATCACCCTGCTTTAATCCATCTAAGGTAACAAATGACGTCGATATTTTATCCGCAACCCTTACTCTTGATTTCGATTCGTCCAACGTTATACGAATCAGCCGTATCAGTTTCGCCGAAAAACCATGTTCCAGCAAAATTTGCCATAATTCATTCCGTTTCACTGAATCGTACGCCGCCTTGAAATCAATAAACAGATGATGTGTCTGCAAGTTGTACTCCCGGAATTTATCAAGGATTTGTCTCAGGGTAAACATTTGATCCGTCGTTGATCGGCCCTCACGAAAACCTGTTTGGTATTCGCCGACAAAGGACTCTTCAAGCGGTCTCAATCTGTTGAACATAATACGGGACATAATTTTGTACGCCGAATTAAGGAGGTTTATTCCTCGGTAATTGGCACACTCCAGTCTTTGCCCTTTCTTAAAGAGAGGGCAAATGAGGCCGTCCAACCAGCTAGCAGGCATTTCCTCGTCTTCCTATATTTTCGGCATATTATGGTGCAGAACTTAATAAAGCTGCTCACTGCCATGTTTGAGAAGTTCAGCCGGGAGCTGGTCCTTCCCCGCAGCGTTATTGTTTTGCAGCTCTTCAACAGCTTTTTTAACCTCATCTAGCCAAGTTGTGGTGACCATTGTCGCTAATATTTACCACTTTGACAATTCAACAAATTCTCGCAGTGTTGCTTCCACCTGGCAGCCACTTTGGTTTTATCTGTCAGCAAATTCCCTTGTTGGTCGTTGTATATGACGGAAGATGGCGCTGTCTTTCTCCGCACGCCATTGACAGACTCATAAAACCTCCGCATATCGTTGCAAAGTAGGTGCTACTGCTACGACTACCCTCTGGCAGCAGCGAAATTTACTAGTCGTCAGCCGTTGTCATTGGTAGCGGAATGAAGGCTCGCCCTACCGATTATGGGACAGAAAAAGTCCTCTCTACTGACCTGAGCGTTAGCGTCTCCGAAAACAATTTTCACGTCATGCTTTGGGCACTCTCCATAGGCTTTATCAAGACATTCATAAATCGTGTCCTTCACGTCGTCGGATTTATCGTTTGTCAGTGCGTAAACGTTGATTAGGCTGTAATTGAAGAATTTGCCTCGTATCCTCAAAACACAGATTCGTTCGCTAATGGGTGTCCACCGCATCACTCGCTTCATCTGCTTGCCCATCACTACGAAACCAACTCCATGCTCTGCTTTTCGTCGCCGCCGTGATAGATGTTATATTTGAATGCAGTGTTGGTCGTGGGGTCCACGGCTTGGAATTCACGTTCTCCGGATCTGGACCATCGGACTTTTTGAATAGCGGCCACGTTCACTCCAACCTTCTGCAGTTCGCGAGACAGAAGGCTCACTCGTCCAGGTTCATTCATGACATAAGACATTCCAGCTACCGAGTTTCCAATCATAGTCCTTACTTCGTTGCCAGGTCGGTTGCAAAAATAACGTTCTCTTTTCTTCTATCTCCATTTTTCGTGGTATTTGAGAGGCTTCAGTAAGCTACCTTACCGGGGTTGCGTTACTTACATCGCGCTGATGGCTGCCACCTTAGGTATAGCTGACGCGATACAGCATTTCGTTAATCAGCCGCTGGGTACCAGGCAGACGCTGTTTGAGTTGCACCTCCTGATGAACAGACGCTCGATGCGTACCTTCTCACTCTAGCTGGTATCAGAAGGACAACAGTGCCCAGGCTGCACAACCCTTAGCTGGCGGTCTTTTGTCATCGGACAACCCGTGGAAGCGTGAGATAGGAACTGCTGTGAGAGCTCTGTTGGGCGCTCCTTCCTTGATGTCATTATTGGATTGGACATAAACATGGTTGACAATTTATTATGCACGTGTTGTTAGAAAACCCTAGTGCGCACTCTTGCCCAGTGCGAAAAGATAAAGTACATAAAACAAATATAATTTAAAAACTTTAGGAATCCTACTGATTTAGATTTGTAAAGTGGAGATGCGTGTGGTTTTCAAAAATTTCGATCTACTAATTTGGGACACATGCAAACACTAGTACAAACTACGCAAACTAAACCAGCTACAATGAAACTTTATTAATTTTCATTGTTGCTACAAATTTAAGAGAAAGGTGTACTAAGTTTTTGAAATATTTTGGTGTATCTTCTTATTGTTGCCACCCTGTAATAGGCAATTGCAGTATATTAGGAAAACATAATCAGCTAAACCATAATTTACACTGTATTTGTAGTTAAGAATTATAGTCCAATATTTCTGTAGGTACTGTCAATCCAAATAATGCCAAGCCAAACCACAAATCAAAATAACCAATGGGACTCATCCAGACTCCTGCCACTGTGCGGCCTGGCTTTGGATAGAAACCCACCGCTAGATCTGGGTTCTAAGTGGTTGCTGGGGCAACAGGCGGGGTGCCCATGGGGGTCAGTTAGCTATGCCTCTAAACAAGTTTTTTTTGCGCTGTTTAGTCTTCACGGTTGATGCATGTTGGGGTAGCCGCGCACCAGTCAGTGTGCCTACAAACATGTATTCGCCGTTGGCAGTCTGCACGCCGGTCGTGTCGCGAATAAGCGTTCAGTGTGTCAGCAGTGTGATAAACACGCGCAAAGGGTCTGCGGTGGAAGCGAAAGGGGTATGGATGAATAGATGCACATAATAATAAGTGATACATGCGAGCGAGAGACCCCACTAGCATACAATCGCAACTCTGTGAATGGGGGAATGGGTCGCCAGTTTGTGCGCGGAGTGCAAGGAAAACGATAAGAGGTGGGAACTGCGATGAGGGGTAATTCGTATACCGTATAAACATGACTGCAAAATGCACTTTATTATACAGGTACTTGGGCGGGTTGCGGTTTATTTTCAATTCAGAGGAATCATGATTAGTCATTGCTGATATTTTTTGGAAAAATTTAAAAAAAGATTCTTTGATAATTGAATGAAAATAAATCCAACAAGGATTCTAATTCATTCAACATGATGATGTTGAGTTGTTTGGGATAATGCCACTAAGCTAAGACAGCCCTAACGTACAGTTCATACTGCTGGGCTTAGCATCTTCTGCATCACGCATTGAAACGCACGAATGCTATCACAAGTCGGTTTCATTTGCACCTGTCCGCTAGAGCCCATCTAACGGATGTTCTTTCGGGCTTCAACAAGCGCTAATAGGCATTGCTCGAAGTGTCGCTAACACATGTCTCATGGACCTACATGGTCCGTAGTGGGACTGTACAACATCGTTCTCGGCGACGGCCTCTCGGTATGGTAAATCCGTGGTACATAAATAAATATGGTAAAAAGATCGGAGCTGAGCTCGAATTTGCCACAGAAGGTCAGCCACTGAACTTTCCATGCATTCAAACTGACTGAATCTTGTTCTAGTCCACAACAACCAACGTGTTGCTATCGGGTTTAGAAGTTTATACACCACCAACTGGTTGGTAACGATAATTAGACATTTGCCGATGGCTCAGTTTTATGGTTTCAGTTTCACATTGCGAACAGACACTGAGCTTGCAGTAAAAAAAAACTAGCGCAAAACCTCCAATCAATTAGTTTTTAATGAAACCTGTTGCTGCTTTATTCTGAATAGTTCCGAAAAGGAAATCGCAAAATTACGCAACGGTGATCTAGAGGGGATCTTGCTCATCCGATTCAATAATCTTTTGTGTAGAAACAAGATGCACGCAAAAGAAAAAGTACGACACCTTTTATGCTGCTGCCGCGTGGGAGGGTAAGCAGATTAACGGAGATCTTTTTTTGTTGTGCTTATAGCGTGAACAAAAATGGGATGTTTTAAGAGAGCAGGAATTGTTCTCGTCAGCAACATCTGTCGAAACCGATAGCGTCGCCGTTGGAATCCAAACAGACGTTCGATGAAATGATGCTGCGACGATATTGTTCATATGGAAAGGAGAGTGGCTTAAACCAGGTAGATATTCGGTCAAGCAAATCCTTTGGGGTTCATCTTTGTAAGTGAGACTGAGCTATTTAGCGAATATTTTTTTATAAAATTGTGAGTGCAATTGGAAACATCATGATATGAAAATTGTTATGAATTCCAAAAAATGAGCTGTAACCTCTATACGGGCCATAAATACGACAAAACGGGTAGGGGTATGATTACAGTCATACTTTTTTTTAAAGTTCGTGAGTTATACGTATTTTAACCGAGTAAGTTCATTTTCTTGTTGGCAATAAAGTCCCTACAGGGACAAAGCCGCCTAGCAGCTTAGTGTTTATCACAGTCGACACACATCGACGCATCTTCTACAGATCGACTTCACATCGACTTCATCTTCTAAGAAACTATGAAGCCCGCCAGATGCCCGTTTTTGCACATATTCTGTTCCATCTAGAAAATTATTTGTAGCACCACAAAGTCAAAGTTTCGGGGATGTAATTTATTGTATTATCCTGTTGCAACCTACGAAACCGAGCGAATTGTAGCTATATGTTCCGATCTCTCAATTGGGATCCTTTTTATCATTGCGTGGATTTTTGTACCGAATCTAATTTTCTTTTATGATGTTTGTAAAGAAAGGTCACTTCAGGTCTGTTAAAGTCTCACCCCACCAGCACTGGGGTAATGTGCTGTAAGCGGCATTAGGCTGTTGTGGTAGGACCTGCTTACGAGTACTTATATGCAGCTTTTTATGGAAGTACAACAGAGTCCAACCAACCATTCCCAAACAAGTGCAAAATCAAGGTCGTTGTTAAGCGTTGATGTATCATCTGCTGGGCGGTGAGATCGCGAACCATTGAAAATAAGAATCCACACTGATCTTGAACCGAAAGGGCTCCGCTTGAACGAGTTGAACGGATAAATAAACAGACAGTTGCCTAAATATTATTTAAATCGCTAAGCATGTTAATTAGAATCGCTAATGCAGCTTAGTGATCAAGTGAGATTAAAAATAATGTTTTTACTTTACAATATACAAATTTATCACAATTTTTATCATCATGAGAAAATACACGTTTTGTAGAAAAATATTCATCTAAGTCGAAATAATTTTTCAATGCATTTTTTCCTCGCTGACTAAATGTTGTCAGAATCGCTGACTCAATGTTGTCAGGGTCGTTTGGCCGAATAGTTAAAAAAAAATAATTGCAAAGTTTAAAGTGATATTTCTCGTTTCTCACTTCAAATAAGAAACAAAATCAGGAATCAGAAGTGATAATTTACTAGTGATAGGTAAAATGTGAGATGTGAGCAGTGAAAAACTTCACTTAGCGTTTCTCACTTTAACAAAGGTGAAAAGTGAGAAGTAAGTAAGGATTGAAAGGTAAATGGAAAGTGAGAAATGAGAAATGAGAACAGAGTTAGAAGTAATTCATCATTCTTCTTTTCATGTTATGTTTTCTCCCTACATTTTCTACTTTCTTCTTCCGCCTTTCTACTTTCTGCTTCCTACAGGGCTGGTAGCGACCACTGTCGTTTAAACTAGTGACTTAAATCACGGTGTCTGTGTCCGAAGAGGATTATTTAGAAAAATCAGTATCTCTAAAACACCCACTACACGATCTTTTTTCATACACTTTGGGGGGGGGGGGGGGGTGTTGTAAATCGGATATCATTTGAGATTTCTATGGAGTTTGCACCAAAAAGAGTGAAAAACATAGGAATTGTTCTAGATCCCCCGATAGAACATTTTAATTTACCCACTATATGAAAGGGGAGAGTCTATACTTTCTCGTGGTGGGTGTTTCGTAGATACTGATTTTTGAGAAATAATATTTCCCGTGTCAGTGACCAACGCTGACGAAAAAACAGACCAAATTGTGATTTTCAGTTCCAGAAAAAGTGACCAAATAGTGACTTACAGTTTTAGTTGCAGTGATAAGAATTGACTTTTATATGACTCTTGTATGTGGAAATTATTTTTTTTAAGATAGAAAATTATTTAATGATTCCTTAGACATAGAATTATTTTGACTCACAAAGTGCAGTGACCTGCATAATAAAAAGCCCACTTGCCGTTTTTCATACAAAATGGTCAACTTTGAAGATCTAGATCTCGATTGCGTGTGAACCAATTTCGCCGAAAATTTGACTCTATATTAAGGAAATTCATAAGTTTCATTATTTCGAGAAAATTTATTGAATCAACGCAAAAAATGGGAATGTTAAAAAAACCAGAATAATCCACCTAGCACAAACACATAACAGTAACAAAAAAAGCACATAAGAGAGAACAAAATTGGACTTTAGGGAGATAGATTCAGTTATTTCCATCAACTCACATTTATTTTTTTTCGGCTTTGAAATTTTTTTCTCCAAGGACTTTTGGGAAAAATGGGAGAAAAAACAATGTTTTTTAATAACTCCGGAACGCACTGACCGATTAGGCCAATTTTCAATAGCGAAAAATAAGGAAGGATTCCACGTCAAATGCAACTTGTTGCAAGCAAATCGGATAAAGCTAAGTACAAAAAAGTGTGTCTCCTTTTTTTTGTACCCATACACACAGACATACATACATACATACACACATACAGACATCTCCTCAATTCGTCGAGCTGAGCCGATTGGTATATCACACTATGGGTCTCCGAGCCTTCTATCAAAAGTTCGGTTTTGGAGTGGTCCTATAGCCTATACGTATACACCCGATTATTTTTCTACACGGGGGATGCGTACCGTGTAAACAAAGTTTTCAGTTTAAAATTTGAAAATCCGTGTAAAAAAAGTTTTATGATTTCTCGACAAATCATGCAAAATGGAACAACTTTGCAAACATTTTGTATGGGATTTTTTTTACACGATCGTGTAAAAATAATCCGTGTTAAAGCAGAATCGGGTGTACTTAGTATACGCGAAAGGCAAAAATATCAGGCCGAAAAAAAATCATGCTTATAAAAAAAAAATTGTTATTTCTGGTAACACTGACAACCAGGGAATCAATTTTTCTGAAATGCGCGTGCGAAACAAGCGACAAAAGAGAACCAACGACAATGCTTTGTTTTGTCGGAGATAATAATGCCAAAGATCCGTAAAAATTTGTCAGCAACAAAAAAGAAGACAATCTTGTTGCTAACTTTTCATCCCGTTATTTTGCATTATTTCTAGCGAAAATTTCGGTTGTATGCTATCATACACAGTATAAAAATGTTACAGCATATATGATGTAACAAAAAGGCTCCGTTTGATTCGACTTAATTTTCCTTCCCATTTTAGAATTACAGGTTGTCGTTACTATGGAGCTTGTATACAATATTGTGTACAAGAAAAAGTTTTATGTAAAATTATAGGATATTAAACACAAAAATATGTGTTTAAATATTTCCATAGCGTGTAATATTCGAGATTTTTTACTGTGTAGTTTCTGCTTTTATAGAAATATTCGAGAATCGAACAATGATTACAAAATTAGCATCGTATTCTCGGAAATATCAGAGCATGCAAGGCAAATGATTCTTGTCATATTGTGTTCGGGTTCCGATAAAGGTTTGTCGCTAGGTGCGTTTGTCAGTAACAAACTCTGCTGACGACAAAGGGTATATTGTTAGGCGTTGCTCGGATATTGATTCCCTGCTGACAACTCAAAACAAAGTAACTGGCAGCACAAAATTTTTCAGGAGAATAAAGAAAATAAAAAGACCTGTCGGTTCAGATTGGCTCTGTGATATTTGTCGATTTTCGGTAAGTTTCATTATTTTGATGATTCGATGTATTTATGACCCTTTTTCTTTTACAGTTACTCTCCAGGTTGTGTTCAAAAAACCCGTAATATGGCACTTGTTCATTGCGGTCACTCGGAAATTCATAAGTCAGCCTGTGTTTTCCAGAAAAGCAAGATAAAGCAGATGACCAACTGTACATGCCAATCAAGTTGACGGAAGATTATGCCTTGACGAAACACAACAACATCGAAGTCAGAACTAAAACAAAATTTATTCCAGGACAAAATAGCGGTAAGGCTTACTAAATATATTATTATTCCATCTGTCATAAGACGAGTTTAAACAATCCCATTGAATTCCACCACTTAATTGTATCTTGACAGATACGTATTTCGACCTCGAGTCGAAGTCGAGTCAAGTATGAGACACTGAAGACGGCCTTACTGTTGAGGTCGAAATACGTATCTGTCAAGATACAATTAAGTGGTGGAATTCAATGGGATTGTTTAAACTCGTCTTATGACAGGTGAAAACATTCCACTAAAAAGCTCAAAATAATTTTCTTATCATATTATTCCATGCTTATTATCCTTACTTCTTAAATTCCTCAGGGCTTACCATCAATCACTGACCGCTGTTGAGGAATTGAAGATGTTCACAAACAACGCCAAAGTACCGTTAAACATTATAATAAAAAGGGAAATAACAAATTTTGATCAATAAAAAAAAACATTAAATTAACAGTTCATTGCACTTTTTGTTTTAAAAGCATTAAAGTCGACTCTACAGCGAAATACACATTTTGTTTTGAGAAGAAAATGTTATTTTGAATAGTGAAATACGGATTTAGTTTTGAGAGGAAAATGTTGATTTAAAAAGTTTGCTACTGACAAAGTTCTAACCGAAGTGACATTTTTTGCATTGGTAGATTCAACGGTTTTATACTTTCTACTGAAAACCACTAATTGATTTCCCTAATTTTACCGACGTTTCTCTTAATTTTACCAACGATTTTTTTGTGTGTAAATACCAAATCATAAACTATGACATAAAACTCCTTCAATTAGTTACTGTTGAAAAGCTCATAAGAACAATGATTTGGAGTTTCAGAGCGAATTGAAGTCACGAAGAAGTTAATATCAACTTTCGGACCAAAAAGCACTTAGCGGTCATTTTTTTTTCGATCCGTCATTTTTTTCAGCCATGAACAGAGCAACCAAGAGTAACACTCGATGGACACTAAAAGCTTCACACTTTTAATTTCTTATTCTAGAACTATTGACCTAAACAACTTAATGCCTGCTGCTTCCTACTTCCTTCATCCTACTTTCTGCTTCCTACTTCCTTATTTCTTCTTACTTTTTTTTACTTTCTTTTCCTTTCTTCATTCTTATTTTTTCCTTCTGCCTTCAATCATATTCATTATTCCTTCCTTTTTCTCCATTTTTACTTACATTCTTAGAAGAAAGAATCTTTTTTTTTCTTATTTTTCGTGCTTTCTCCTTATTTATATTTTCCCCCTTCCTTCTGGCTCACCTATCACTACTGTATTATCAACTCTCACTTCGCACCGCTCGCTTTTTTTCACTACTAACTTCGTTCTTCGCTCTTTTCACCCTCACATATCAAATTTCACTTTCCGCCACTCACTTCTCACTTCTCATTACTTGCTACGAACATCTTTTAATTTATTTTTCACTACTCGCTTCTAATTTCGCAGTTCTCACCAAAGCTTCATGGAGCTACTCCGGTCCGATTTTTACAAAAATGTTTTCTTTTGAAATAATTGATCATTCTGTAGAAGGTACATAAATATTTAATGACCAATCTTCTTCTTCTTCAATGACTCTACATTCCAACTGGAACTTGGCCTCCTTTTCAACTTAGTATCATATTAGCATTTCCTCAGTTATTAATTGAAAGCTATTCTATGCCCGCCATTGCATGAGTATGTATCTTGTGTGGCAGATACAATGGATACACTATGCCCAGGGTGTCGAGAAAGTTTCCAACCCAAGAACATCCTAGACCGGACCGAGAATCGAACTCGCCATCTCCGGATTGGCAATCCTACGCCTTTGCTCGCAAGACTACTGGAGGCCCCGACCAATATTTAACCAAAATTCAACCGAATAAGCTAAATAATAAATGATAAAACTACTCAAGCATTGATAATATATTGGTAAAATTGATTGCACTGAACTGTGTACGTGGCATCTATCTTAATTAGATTATTTTGCCCGATTATCCCCCGAACACGCAATTTAGCATGAGCATGAGCATGAGCATGAGCATGAGCATGAGATGATCGTACAATTCGTAGTTGCTACTCCGTGATTAACCAGAACTAGCGGAATTGCACAGGGAACCAACAGATGGGACTTGGGATTAGCTCTCCATCCTCAATGTGCAAGTTCCGAAAGCTCAACTTTGAATGGGTCAATAACGGCGCCGGCCACGTCCTTACGATAATCGAGGGAAGGGAAGGAATGTTGTTGTAACAACCGTTGTTTTAGAGATCGACGAATCGTCTGCATCTCTACGGTTGTTACGGGAAGGAGTATTGTAAGTACGGAGAGGAAGTGTCATTACTAAGATCAGGATTCACCTTGCTAAGTGATGTAATCCAAGTAACTAGCATGTTAATGTTAACGCGAGAACAACGTAAAGATCAGTTACGACGTATTTTGTTGTGTCATTGTTCGCCCAATGTAAGGGGAGACAATTAATCGCTCCGTTAGAGCTATTGTTAATTTATCTTTTAACTGTCCGCGATAATTAATAATCGTGATTGTTTCATATTCATCGAACGCGAGGAAAAATAATCAATATAAAACATAGTTTTTTTCTCGTACAGAAAAAAATAACAAATATGGTTATATCGTTTTGTACGTTGGTGCACCAGAAAGCTAAGAACTATTTACTGTATTGAAATCCAAATTGGTTTGTGATCATTCTTACATTATCTGCCCCGGAAAAATGTATGCTGGGTGTTTCTGTAATTGTAATATTACGTGGTCCCACTCAGGAAATGACGTACCGCACATAAGAAAACATCACAATGCTATTTATTCATAGTTTAGCGGCGACACGTGAAGTTTTGAGCAAATCAACCACTTTTTTGATTTGTGTAAATTATTCAGAATACATCAATTTACGAGAAAGATCAAACATTTTTCATTAAACTAATCTTCAATGAAAGCAACATGCGAAACAGCAGCAAATAGAATATCCATTACGTAGACGACCCTTGAAACTATAGCCTAATGATTGCTTCTATGCATTCCTTCACACCATAAGACTAAACTATCTCGCATTTTGTTTTAAAAACTCAATTTCATCAAAATATTTCTATCATGCTGACTGCCATGGAAGATTATTAACTAATAATTTTTAAGTGCGTTGCTAATTTCCATTTGATTAATAAAACTCAAACTTTTATAAATCATTCAAAAAAAATTACTAATCAGACGAGTTAAAGAAGAGACAACTAAAATCGATAGAGAAGATATCGATTTAGAGAGAAATTTTTCCAAAAAATAACAAATTAAGTACGAAAACAGTATTACTTATTAATGATTTAAATTCATGTTTTGGCGTTGAACGTTCAATGAGAATGAGAATGAAATAGCCTACCACTATATTACTGATGTCATCAATATAGATGAAATGTTGAATTTGTTACCTTTATGGGAACTCCCAGTTATGCCAACACTAACCAGTTTGATTAGTTCTTGAAAATGAGATCCTGATAAATCGTGTATACCGTAATCGTCGCCATTGATGTGGGCTTGCATTCATCTTGCAACATCAGATAATTCACTAATTTAGCTCCAATAAATTGGAGCGAGTGTTAAAATGTGAAGTCTTCTATTTTGTACATTTAATATTTTTTTCCAACATTTGGAACACAATTTTGTCGGAGGAAAAAAAAGGCCTGCCATGCTTACTGAGACTCTCCAAACTGTTTGCGTTGCATAATTAAATGATTTTCTCAATTGGTTTTGTATTGGGTGCTGTGTGATTTTTAAAAACGTTTCAAGCTATTTCCGGAGTGCTGGAAGTCCTGAAACTCCTTTAATCGCCGGCTTTTGGTATTCCGGAACATTCCGGCTTGGAATGATAATATGTAGTTGTATACAAAGTTCACGTCATTATATAATAAACGTATGAAGAATCTCTGGATTATCAGGAAAATTAAATATGCATTATGAAGATAGTATGTAGAACAAAGATATAATGAATATGCTATAGCGTGACCGTTTAGAAAGCTTTTTTTTTATTATTAGAAATTACATTGAACCACAATATGGTGACGATTCCTTCAGATATTGGGTTATTTCCTTAGGAAGAACAATATCAGTGTCTGTCACATCTGAATCAAGGCCAATTTAAGAAAATCGAAGCAAATGTTATCAGCCTTTATTGTACTCTCATGCTGTGCGCCACTATTTTTGATATGCTGCATCTAGTTTTCAACTATGTACATTAATTTTAATTTCAATAATGAGTATAACGTATGTGATGAATGTAATGTATACAATAAAAATAATCCATACAACATTTCCCCCCCTTTTGTGCAATTGAAGGATTGTCAATCTGGTGCATTGACAATCTGGTGAAGAATTGATTTTCGGTACATTCCAGTCTATTGCTAATAAAATGCAAATAAAATAATACTATATGATTATTATGTTCAAATGAAAACAAGTTGGCCTCCTCATATATGAATTGAGAAAATTAATTAATATAAGAAATATAATTGATCAGGTGGGGAACGATTTACGAACCCTCCATGGACTACATTCTTTGCGATATGCAGCCATGAACCGAGCTAAATATTATCCTAAAAATTATTTAAATAAGCAAAAAATGGACAATTAGGAACAGTAGGTACGAAATCTGCAAGAAAATGCACTAAATAAAAATAAATTCATTTGTAAATGTTCACTGAATTGGTAAATATACTGCCTGATTGGCCTAGGTGAGTGTGAAATAATTTGATGGACACAACAGTTCTTCACAGGAAGTTTCAGCCATCGCTCCATGGTTTGTGGAGGCGTGCAATGCGGCTCGATAACATGGATTCAAACTTCAATATTTTTATCAAGTGAAAACTAATAATGGTTTGAACCAAAAGGTACCGTTGCTTAAGTTTGCATTGGCAGACATAGTCCATTACTATTTGATACGAGCGCTACATTATTTTGTTTAGATTTTGAATCTGAAAAATTGCTAATATCCCCTTCGTCATTCAACAACCACTCCAGATTCATACATTCTACAATAAAAGTAAAATGGGCAGCCCTCACCGGATTGAATCTTTTTACTTCTTTTTCGACGTCGTCACTTCCACATGTTTGAAAAAAAAAACACTACCGATCAAAACACAACATTTATCGTTTCTGAAACACACTACACCACCTAATTATTCGGGTGGCGTAGACTGAGCCACCATCAGCCAAAACTTTTGTAAAACGCGGACAAACAGCAATAAAAATAATCAGCCACCGAATTTTTCTATCCCCCGAACACGCAATTTAGTCCGAAAAAGGGCCGGAAATATTTTACTTGCGCATAAAATAAATGAAACTGTTCGACTGTTGTCGTACCAGTTGAGTGTATTTCACGAGCGAGGAATAACTTTCCGACTGCTTTTATATTGAGTGATGTCACGTGGGGCAGACCAGGGCTGGTTGGCTGAGTGGTTATTATGAAAATGCCTTAAAGACAATCCTCACGGAATCCAAAACTGAAAGCCATTTCAAGCGCACCGCATTTAAAACGGAAGCCACGCACAACTGTCATTTTTATTATTCCACGCATGCTGTGACACAGCAAAGTAGCAACCCTATAACCAGAGACCGGCAGAGTGAAAATCTGTCGAAATGGCAACGCTTGAAAATGCATGCAATCGTGAAAATAATACTAGCAGCACTTGAACTTTCTGCTTGCTTCTTATGGATGCGAAATGCAAACAAGTCGAATTGGAACCAGGGCAGCAGGGACTATGTCCAAGGACTTGACGATCCCTCCCCAGGCCATCTGCGAGTTGTGGGGCTTGCCTAGGATGTGGTGGGGTTTGACAGTGGGCCCTGTTAAACCTCTATAAAAAGCTGCATGTATCCGCAAGTAGGCCCCACCAAAGCGACCGTGTGCCGCTCAAAGCGCACAAGCCCAAGTCCTGGTGTTAGGTGGGACGCTAAACAGCCCTGACACGACGGCCCTCCGACGAGACAGGAGGTTTGCGCTGGCCCAATAAGCCGCCTAGAAAACCAATCATTACGAACAATATAAGAGATAATGCGACTCGATATAATCGGCAAAGACCCAGGCGACGAATACAGGATCACGATTGGAAGCTTGGAACATGGAATTGCAAGTCGCTAGGTTTCGCAGGTTGCGACAGGATGATCTATGATGAATTACATCCCCGCAACTTCGACGTCGTGGCGCTGCAGGAGATTTGCTGGACAGGACAGAAAGTGTGGAAAAGCGGCCATCGAGCGGCTACCTTCTACCAAAGCTGTGGCACCACCAACGAGCTGGGAACCGGCTTCATAGTGCTGGGTAAGATGCGCCAACGCGTGATTGGGTGGCAGCCAATCAACGCAAGGATGTGCAAGCTGAGGATTAAAGGCCGTTTCTTCAACTATAGCATCATCAACGTGCACTGCCCACACGAAGGGAGACCTGACGACGAGAAAGAAGCGTTCTACGCACAGCTGGAGCAGACATACGATGGATGCCCACTGCGGGACGTTAAAATCGTCATCGGTGACATGAACGCACAGGTAGGAAGGGAGGAAATGTATAGACCGGTCATCGGACCGGATAGTCTGCACACCGTATCGAATGACAACGGCCAACGATGCATAAACTTCGCAGCCTCTCGTGGAATGGTAGTCCGAAGCACCTTCTTTCCCCGCAAAAATATCATCAAGGCCACATGGAGATCACCTAACCAAGAAACGGAAAACCAAATCGACCACGTTCTAATCGACGGTAAATTCTTCTCCGACATCACGAACGTCCGCACTTACCGCAGTGCGAATATTGAATCCGACCACTACCTCGTTGCAGTATGCCTGCGCTCAAAACTCGACGGTGTACAACACGCGTCGAAGTCGGACGCCGCGGCTTAACATTGGGCGGCTACAAGATGGTAGACTAGCCCAAGAATACGCGCAGCAGCTGGAAGTGGCACTTCCAACGGAAGAGCAGCTAGGCGCAGCGTCTCTTGAAGATGGCTGGAGAGATATTCGATCCGCCATTGGTAGCACCGCAACCGCTGCACTTGGCACGGTGCCTCCGGATCAGAGAAACGACTGGTATGACGGCGAATGTGAGCAGTTAGTGGAAGAGAAGAATGCAGCATGGGCGAGATTGCTGCAACAACGCACGAGGGCGAACGAGGCACGATATAAACAGGCGCGGAACAGACAAAACTCGATTTTCCGGAGGAAAAAGCACCAGCAGGAAGATCGAGACCGTGAAGAAACGGAGCAACTGTACCGCGCTAATAACACACGAAAATTTTATGAGAAGTTAAACCGTTCACGTAAGGGCCACGTGCCACAGCCTGATATGTGTAAGGACATAAACGGGAACCTTCTTACGAACGAGCGTGAGGTGATCCAAAGGTGGCGGCAGCACTACGAAGAACACCTGAATGGCGATGTGGCAGACGAAGATGGCGGTATGGTGATGGAC
Source organism: Armigeres subalbatus (assembly GCF_024139115.2). Classification (NCBI taxonomy): domain Eukaryota; kingdom Metazoa; phylum Arthropoda; class Insecta; order Diptera; family Culicidae; genus Armigeres; species Armigeres subalbatus. The sequence goes on along the minus strand of NC_085140.1, from coordinate 368,569,065 downwards.
CTGGGAGAACGCGCGCAGGACATAATTCTACCGGCTCCGGATCTCCAGGAAATCCAGGAGGAGATTGGCCGGCTCAAGAACAACAAAGCCCCTGGGGTTGACCAACTACCAGGAGAGCTATTTAAACACGGTGGTGAGGCACTGGCTAGAGCGCTGCACTGGGTCATTACCAAGATTTGGGAGGAGGAAGTTTTGCCGCAGGAGTGGATGGAAGGTGTCAAAGGTGTCCCATCTACAAAAAGGGCGATAAGCTGGATTGTAGCAACCACATTGCTGAACGCCGACTACAAGGTAATCTCTCAAATTTTATGCCGTCGACTAGCATCAACTGCAAGGGAGTTCGTGGGGCAGTACCAGGCGGGTTTAATGGGAGAACGCTCCACCACGGACCAGGTGTTCGCCATTCGCCAAGTACTGCAGAAATGCCGCGAATACAACGTGCCCACACATCATCTATTCATCGACTTCAAAGCCGCATATGATACAATCGATCGGGACCAGCTATGGCAGCTAATGCACGAACACGGTTTTCCGGATAAACTGATACGGTTGATCAAAGCGACGATGGATCGGGTGATGTGCGTAGTTCGAGTTTCAGGGCATTCTCGAGTCCCTTCGAAACCCGCAGAGGGTTACGGCAAGGTGATGGTCTTTCGTGTTTGCTATTCAACATCGCTTTGGAAGGGTAATACGAAGAGCAGGGATTAACACGAGTGGTACAATTTTCAATAAGTCCGTCCAGCTATTTGGTTTCGCCGACGACATAGATATTATGGCACGTAACTTTGAGAAGATGGAGGAAGCCTACATCAGACTGAAGAGGGAAGCTAAGCGGATCGGACTAGTCATCAACACGTCGAAGACGAAGTACATGATAGGAAGAGGTTCAAGAGAAGACAATGGGAGCCACCCACCGCGAGTTTGCATCGGTGGTGACGAAATCGAGGTGGTAGAAGAATTTGTGTACTTGGGCTCACTGGTGACTGCCGAAAATGACACCAGCAGAGAAATTCGGAGACGCATAGTGGCTGGAAATCGTACGTACTCCGATCGAATAGAGTTCGCCGCCGTACCAAACTGACAATCTACAAAACGCTAATTAGACCGGTAGTCCTCTACGGACACGAGACCTGGACGATGCTCGTGGAGGACCAACGCGCACTTGGAGTTTTCGAAAGGAAAGTGCTGCGTACCATCTATGGTGGGGTGCAGATGGCGGACGGTACGTGGAGGAGGCGAATGAACCACGAATTGCATCAGCTGTTGGGAGAACCATCCATCGTTCAACACCGCGAAAATCGGACGACTGCGATGGGCCGGGCACGTAGCCAGAATGTCGGACAGTAACCCGGTGAAAATGGTTCTCGACAACGATCCGACGGGCACAAGAAGGCGAGGTGCGCAGCGGGCAAGGTGGATCGATCAGGTGGAATATGACTTGCGGACCCTCCGTAGACTGCGTGGTTGGCGACGTGTAGCCATGGACCGAGCCGAATGGAGAAGACTTTTATATACCGCACAGGCCACTTCGGCCTTAGTCTGATTAAATAAATAATCGAATTGGAACCGCATGGGGGGTCCCGTGGAGCAGTTGGCTGCATGTTCGCCTTATAAGCGAATGGTCAAGGGTTCGATTCTCAGCCCCTCCACCAAACCCTCGTCAGTCGCCGGATCCGCAGCCCATACGGTGGCGTTTTGGGGTACGCGCCTTACCGTCAGGGCTGCCTGATGACGACTGCCAACTTGTTCTTCTCGGAGGCATTCCTCCAACGTTACCCGGATTAATGGCAACAGAACAATGCAACGATCACTGGATAGACGACATGGATAAACGGACACAATGGACTCACGATGAGAGATCTGGCAACGACAACAATAACGAATTATGGAAATCTAAAAATAGATTCTGTGTGGATTCTGCACAGAAGAATGTCACAGTAGATCACGGCACAGTAGCGGTTAGGAACACAGAGTGCCTATCTAATAAACAAACGAATAAAAAAAATTGGAAGCGCTTTTGACGGTTCGATTGGAAACAAGATGGCGTCTTCGGCGATGTCTTATTCTAGTATTTCTACAGCAAAGTTGAGATATTGAAAATGATAGTTGTGCGATGTGTCCGTATTGAGTGTTGTGCCCTTGAAAACGCGAGTACATTTACATAGTTTTGGATTGTCCTTAAGACATATTTAAGGCGCATTTTAGTGATTTTGGTGGGGTATTAGGTTGCTCATTTTCGGATGTAATTTCAGATATTTTGTGTTTCCGTTTGCACAGGACAATGGTTTCAGCTATTGGGTGCAATTGAGAAAATTTATGTTGTGATAAATCAAATTGTGTGTATCACAACACAAATCAATATTCCGATATATTCGATAACCAAGAGCGTGGTACGCTGGAAAAAGTGGTCAAAATTCTTCAGAATGGTATAATATTTTCCAGGGTAACCTCACTTTTGTGTTTGTAAATTCTGATTGTTTTCAAATACATCCAGGTTGACCGTATTTTGTGTGGATTGTTTGGCCGAGTTGAAAGTTTAGAAAATGCATGTCGACACAAATTTTGACCGATTTCTCAAATGAAAGTAGTTTTGAAAGGAAAGTAAATGATATTGAACGTAAATAAACTCTGGCGGAGTAAAAAAAAGTAGCGAGTAGTAGTAGAAGTAGTTGTGAAAAGTTCAATAAAATGTTAAAAAAGACTAAAAAGTGAAGAGTTGAGATTTTTTACGTACCCAAATATTACAAATTTTTAAAAACTACACACTTAGTTTTTATTTCTGCAGCTCGGCAAAAATTTGCATAGTCATGCGCCAGCAATATAAAAAAGTTCTGATATTTCGGCAAAAATGACGTTTGTGAGCTGATTTTCGGCAAATTATTTGCTGATTTTCAGCAACTTTGACAGAAATCTCGGCAAAAACATGTTTGCTGGGGCACGGCTGTGTCGGCTCGTTAAAAGTTGAACATTTTGCTGAGATCTCGGTAAAAAAAATTAAGTGTGTACCCATTGCTAAACTTTCGCTTACTTTAACAAACTTGGCCAGCCTACCCCAGGCCTGGGGTTTGTGGCCGAATTTTTACGCCGCATTTGTTTGTTTTCCTAAAAATGGTTTTTCTCGATGAAAAAATCACAGATGTGCCCAATATTGCGGGGCAACTAAAAAATGTAAATTACTTCAATACTTTTTTATCAGAATAATAATGCTTTCACAGAAATAAGATATTATGTAAATGAATCCCTACAATGAATCCTTAAAATGAATCCTTAGAATTGTCGCTCACACACTTTCACTCCAACATTGCTTATAAAATGCTCTGGAAACAGGAAATGCTGCGGCGAGCTTTGTAAGCAAAGCAAAAAAAGATCATGGGAAAAGTACACGGTCGAACATTTTAAGCGTGAAATGTTTCGAAAACTGTCATAGTCGATGTGGCAGATCCGTACAGCGGTCATATCATACCAGCAAAGCTAAGCTGCACCGCGCGGCGAACCACGGAACATATGCTAATACATATTCATTAGTCTATGTTTGAAGACTAAGGACAACTGTTTGTATAACCAGCCCCTGGATCCCCTTTAAAGTTTAATACAGTCACTTTACAAATATTCTATTAAGATCAAAGTAATGCCAAGTCCTTTTAAATGGCAGTAAAAAAGATTTTGCGATTAAGCTAGTTTAAAAATATTGAGGGTAATCCGCCATTGAAGGTCATTAACCTTCTGTCTGTGCTCAAAAAACTTACGTTGTCTGTGCTCTGGGATCATATTGACCCTAAATTGAAATTGCTATAACTTTTTTAATGTTTGGCCGATTTTTGATTTTTGGTGCTGTTTCAAAAGATAATTTAATCATCTTTCAGGTCGTTTTCAAAGATTGACTTTTGGTGGGCGGGTACATGGCGGGGAGGGGTTTTAGTGAACAAGGGTACAAAAACATTGATGTCATGAATATTTTAGTTATATCCGAAAATCCTACCCATTTTGAACTGCACCTTTTTAAAAAAAAGGTTATGCAGGAAGGCGTGTGCTTTGGCATGAGGCGTTGATAGGTTTAGAATTTGGCCACCAGGTGGTGGTATATTTATTATTTTAGACTACTCAAGTAATTCCGATATATAGAATTCTCCTCAGTGTAAATATTCTTATCGCTCAAATTTGAAATTTGTTAAAATGGCGTCTTGATCAAAGGTCGTCTAGTGGGAATGGACTGTCTTGTGACGGAAGTAATAATTGGGAATTTTACTAATAGGCGGAAAATTGGCTGATCTTTGGTTACGCATATAGACCCAAAGGCCTTAATTCCAGGGTTTTCTTGGATGACCTAAAACATATTCTATGAACACATTATATTATTTGCATCATGGCTGGAGCAGGTTGAATCCAAAGAAAACTTTTGATGAACTCTACCACAAAATTCATGTTTGTCAAAAATGCTACAAACCAAAATACATCAGATCTCACATGGAACAATACACTCAAATATAACAGCTCACTAGCGCCGCATCTTGGAAGAAGTGTTCATTATATTGAGCACCGCTTTGTAGTACTTGACATCCTGAACAATTTTGCCGAATACAACTTGGGTGTAGGTATGAGGGATTTCAAGCTAAGGGGCCATCCAGAAACCACGTGGTCATGTTTTTGAAGATTTTTAACCCCCCCTCCCACCATGTGGTTTATCGTGGTTATTTTGCAGACCCCCCCCCCTTATGACCACGTGGTTTTTTTAAGTACAAGAATTAAAAAAAAACCTTGTGTAACTAAAATACATGGTTGATCCGATCAATTTTGAAGATGGACAATTTCAACTGATTCAAAATCAAACTAAACCCAGCATGGAAATTATAAATTTTCATGAATTTGAAAATTTTGATGATGTTATCATTTTGTAATGTGTATCAGGTATTAGGATATCTAGAACTCGCACACCTTCGATGCATCAGGAGGATACATACAAATGTGGACTCGCGAATATGTTATAAAATTTTGAAAAAAAAAAAATTGTGATGGTTTAGAAAATTTCCAAAATATCCCTATATTTTTTATTTTTTTTAAATTCCTTTATTAGTGATTTTTTTTGAATAATTATAAAGTTCATCACTGAATATGCCTATAGATTCTTAAGAGTATTTGGGACCTTCATGGGAAATTCTTAAGATATTAACCTCAGCGAAGCATCTGAACTGAACTCTTACTACAAAAAGTTTATCAGAGAATCACAAAGTTAATATGTAATCTTAAAATGCAAATAAAACCTCCTACTGTTGTTTCTTTTGAGTGGCATTCCTGTAGAAATTCCAGTTTTGTTTTCAGAATCATCAAATTAGTTTACCTTCCAATATTAATAGGTTTTTCTCAGGGCATACAAGTTTTATTCAGAATCTCAAAACTCTCTTCATTATGCCAAGATTCCATGATTCTTATCAGAACCGTAACACAATGTCCTTTATATTCCTTTGCCTGAATTATACAGTTTTGCTGAAAATGCTAATTTTTATTTTAAATCTTCAGTATTTAATATCTTTGGGTTCCATTTGGTATTCTAGAATTTATTGTTATATTTTGGTATTTAACCCTTTCAGGACAATGTAAAAAGGATTTAACGGACATATTTAGGGGGTTCCACTGGATCATGCCAAAACTAGTATAGAAAGAACTGAAAAGCCGTATTTTTTCGAGTGTCATAGGCCAAACTCATACAAGTACATATGAAGTACATGAAGTAGATATCCTCGAAAGTACAAATCCTGCCTAAATTATTGCCTACATTTATTTCTTTGATTAATTTTAAATTCCAAGACCTTCTGAATTTTCAAGAATAATTATTCTGGAGTTGCAAGGGAAACCCTTTGGAATATTGACAAGAAATTCTTCGGAGTCTCCACGGATAAATCTTTAGAATATCAACGACATTTTTTTCCTGAAATTCTATGGAAGAGTTCCAAAAAATGTTCGGTAGAAATTTTGAAGAACTAGAAGAATCCGTAGAAGGATCCAAAATGCATATTTACGATGAAAATACCAATAAACATCAAATTCCGAAGAATTTCCAGTATAAATTAGAAAAAAAATCCAGCTGACTTTTTTTACAGAATCTCTACAGTTTTTTTTTCAAAATCCTGGGCAACTTTAATAAATCTTCAAAGGAAATTCTTCTAAATTTCCAATGGAATTTTTTTCGTTTTCCAAAAGAAATTCTTAGAAATTTTCAGCAGTTTTTTTTTAATTTCCAAAAGAAATTATTCGGAATATGCCAAAATATTTCCGATGAAAATTCCTAAGATTTTTCAGTAGAAAATCGAAAAAAGTTCATCTGAAACACCAACAATGAATTTCCCGAGGAAATTTCGATGTTTTTACAAGTGGAAATAACGAAAAAAAGTACTTTCGTAGTACTTGTAAAGGTTGTACTTTTGAAGCATTTCTAGTAGGAATTCCTTAAAAAATTAAATCAAAATTTTAAAGATTTTCAGATGTGAAAGTTCCTTAAAATTTCTAAATCATTTCCTGTGCATATTTGCATGGTAAGGATTTAAAGCAATGTTTAGCTGAACCTACAAAGAAATCAAAATGACTTCCCGAAGAAGAATGAATTCCCGATGAAATTTTGGAACAATTTATGGTGCAAATTCAAAAAACATGAACCTTGAGAATTCTAAAGATTTATTCTTTGGAAATCCAAAGATTATTTTGAAGATAATCCATAGACTCTTCCGTGGAAATTCTAAATAATTCATCGAATAAAAAAATACTTGGAAAATTAAAAAAACGTGGTAGAATTCACATAGAGCGTAAAAAAGTATTTCGAAAAATTTTCATTTTTTCAAAAATTTTCAAAAAATTTCCAATTTTGAAAAAAAAATCTACGGAAATATCGAAGTGTTTCATGTGGCATTGGCTGTTTATTAGCATTTTACTGGAGTGTTGTAGAGGTGAATTTATTTCTTTTCAAAGGTAAAAGAAACGAAATTTGCTCAAACCCCACTTCAGAGAAATGCTAATAACTTAGCCGGGCAAACTCTAATCTTCTCGCGGTTTTCAGCATAACATTCTGTATTTAATTCTACAAGAACTGAATGAGTATCATTGTTCTTGATCGTAAATTGTGCCTTCCAACTGCAAATCACTGTTTTTGGATGTTTCTGCATACATTTTTCCATAGAAACTTTCAACGAGTTTAGCACCGCCCAAACGTTGACCGATTTGGCTGAAATTTTGTCCAGAGCATCAGGGCACCAAATAGAACCGAATAAGAGGGCGGCCCATCAAAAAATTTGAAAAAGTGTTTTTTGAGCCACCCTACTGGAGAGTTTTGTTTTTTTTTTTTTCATTAACAATTTGTAGCAAAATTTCCAAGCAAAAATTTTCAGAGAGAATTGTTCAAAAATCATTCTGAATGCCAGCACTTTATCAGGATTGTTTGAAGTGATGTCAAAATTTTTACAGGAAATTTCTTTACTGGATTTTTTCCTGAATATCCACAAGAAATTCTTTTGAAGTTTTTTTCTTTAGATTTTTTCTTGGATTATTGTAAAAACATGAACATTTTTCAAAATTTTAGCTGTATATTTTTCTATTTTTCCTTTCCAATTTTTTTTGTGGAGATTGAAACTGAATCGCACCTTTTTTTTTTGTTTATTTTTTTAAGGAAATAGGATCTAAGGCTAAGATGGTCAAATAACGCAGATATGCATTGGCGTTGCGATCGACGCTGTGTTATCGGTTTTTCTTGATGCACACCTAGGTCTTTTTTTCAAGCGAATTTGCACCTAGGAGACAGTTCTCGGCGAGTTTTATCAAACTACCAAAAATTAGGAAAATCGGATGAAAACTAAAAAAATGGCAGCCACTCAAAGTGGCCTGGGGTCATATTGACCCCAGAGCACAGACAAAAGGTTAAAAGAGGCAGATCGGACAGTTTTCAGAATATTTGAGCGTAAGGGGCTGCAGGCAATACTTGGCGGTAAGCAGGAGAACGGCATCTGACGGCGTCGCATGAATTACGTTTTGTACCAGGTGTATAAAGGGTTCTTATACTGCCGGAAGAGAACGCAAGCTATGTGGTAGGCTGCGTATACGATGACTTTATGGAGTCGAAGAGGACTTGAGGGAGCTAAATGTTCAGAGCGATTAGATGTGATTGGTCCAGGATCGAATCCGTTGGAGAAGTATAATCCATCCAGGAGGACCTGTAGCCCATCAAGTATCAAGTATCAATTCCTTGAACTTTTCGTGACTGTCTGAGATGGCAATCTCCTCTTAAAAGAAAACACGAAATCATTCGTTTGATTTAATAACCCGTTCGGCAAATTTTCTGCCGAACAAACAATTCAGTCAATTCGGCTAAATGACTCTTTTAGCGAAACGATCTATTCGGCTGAATGAGCTGTTTAGCCAAATGACTGATTCGATTGAATGATGTCCTATCAAACGTAATTCGGTTTAACAACGTTTGACCTAAGTGGTGTTCGTCTAAAGTTTCATGTGTATCGTTACGGAAGAGGGAAGTTTGGCGAATGGCCATGGTTCAAACAATATTTTCGAGAATTTATATGAGCAATTGTCCTCGATGGGAAACGGGGTATCTAAAACTGATCGAAACTTGTCCATGTGGTATATGCACAGCTGATATTCGGTCGAATAACATTCCCTGACTTAGGTTATTTTACTACTGCTTTTATAATGATCTGAAATGCTATTTCAGAAATGTATTATTATACAATTCATACAACTGAATGAAGTGATAAATTGATCAAACATAAAAAATGAAGCAAAAACCAATCTATTCTACTTTTCGAATAAAACAGAAGCGTCTCCGTTACTACAACAGCGGCAAACAATGATAATGCTCTCACCGTTTCAGAATCGCATCTTCAATTTCTCTTTCTAATAAGCAGACTTGCTTCATGCAGTAAGCGAAATGCGCCTTTTTTGGACAAATGACCAGCGCATCGTACTGATCGGGAATGGAAATTTCTGTGCGACTGCCATATGTAAATTTGATTCCAAAAAAAAAAGTCTTTCGTAACATATAAACTGACATCTGACGCCAATGCAGAAAATTGATCGAAAACAAAAAAACAGTGTGGTAAGACCCATGCAACGATGATTTTGAATGCCACATCCGGGTGAAAAAAAATCGTAACATGTAGGTTTAGTGTTACCGGGTTTAGGCGCATGTGAGGGTTTTGTTTATTTATCATCAATAAAATTTGCTAGATGAACGAATTTAACTTGATGTGTTTCATTTTTAATGCCTAAATGACAAAATCAATTTTCGCTTCAATTATTTGTTTTTAATTGCTATTGATGAAGCTACAACAACTTGCAAGTTATGAATTCAAGGAGCAGTAAACCTGCATGCTATTATTCTAGTCCGATGGACTGGATGGAGAATCCTATAGGTAATGGTCAGCTTTTGTGGTGATGGAATGCGGTCTGAGATTTCGAGTGAATGATTCAATTGCTATTTTCCGACGGCTCCATGTTCGAGCGAAATACTCACGATCAATAATCACGATCATGAACAGAAGTTTATCGGTTGCTTTAAGAGCACAATCTGAAGATATAAATTATATATATAAGCTCGCTAAGTATGATGTTAGTCATTCATATTTATCTTCATTTTTATCATTCACCACTTGAACCGAAATCGGGAAGCCTCAACACCTCTCATCGTATATTAAATGAAGAATCATTAAGCTCTGTTTGCATTTTTCAACTTCTTTTTCGATCCGAATGAGAACAAGCTAACAAACACCGCAGTTGTTTGGAGCTTTTCCACTTCTAACTGAATAGATTATGCGAACAAGGGGTTCTTCACGATCAACCACTTCGATCGGATGGAAAACTTTGCGGTGTGTAAGACGAGGCAGGCGGGGCTGTGTGGATCGAACTGTACAGTAGTTAGTTTTTCCTTTAAAGCATTGAAAATTTAATTTTTATGTTTATTTTCATCGGCGCTACCGGACCGTGGACCGTGAACGTATACCGCGCTGCCGCGCTGTAGCCATTGACTGACCACCGGTGATTGCGGGTTCGGATCGTGGTCATCGACCAAGTTGGGAGGCCGGCTGTAGCAGTGCGATGGTAGAACCTTCAATTTTCAAGTTCTAAGACGGCTTTTCTTGTGCGCGCACATAGACCTGACAGTAGAAGCATGGCGATGATCAACGGGGGGGTTGCATTCGTGGAGAGCAGCGACCAAGAAAGGAGAACAGAATGCATTCGGTTCTATACATGGTTGGCTTAGTTCTAGCATATGCGCAGTGTGTTGTTTTTTTTCTAGCCATAACGGTGATGCGTGTTTAGCTTGTTTGGAGATTTATTTTTTACATGTTTGGCTTCCATTGACGACCAGTTGTATAACCTTCGGTTGGGTGGTCAGAGACTCAGAATAGAAACTTCTTAGATGATTACCTCTGCCGGTACGGAGGGCACTTAGTAGATGCATTTAATGAGGTGGAGGGAAGTTACCTTCGTCTGCATCGGTGGGGTTGATGATGGACACGGTTCCATAAACTGTTATGAAATCATGATTATGGAAGTTTTATACCCGATCAAGTATGGACTTTTAAATACCGTACACAGATAAAAATATGTTTATGATTTTAGGCGTAATTCCTTGCGCATATTTAAAACATGCAAATAAACGCAGCTGCCAATTAAACTTCTTACTATTTCAAATCGATATGAATTCAAACCGCTTTAGCTTGTAAAATTGAATCTCATTCAATAGACTATCGAATGTTTATTTGATTGTACTTTCAGTTGCATTTTATTCAAATTGATGATTTTTCGATGTTTGATATATAATGAAATATGCTTATGGTTTTTACGAAACATTGAAATTGGTATTTGCTTTATATGCCTAGTTTGAATAAGTCATTTTTTTTGTGAAATACTTACCTACATGGAAATATTTTTTTGTCAAAAGTATGTTACTGACCTAGAAGAAAAAAAAAAAAAAACCATGAATACATTTCAAACAACACAACATAAAAGTTATCAATTACGATTGAAAACAACTTTAAGCGCCCAAAGAGCGGATGGCAGATTTCAATATAGTTATGTACAGCGTTTGCAATAATCGCTCTCAATAGATAACGAACAACGTTGTATTAGAAATGCAAATTCTGTTTGGAATAATTAGGGGTAATGACGGCTTTGGCAGGTTTTGTTCTATTATTGCCAGGGTTTTTTTTATGATTGATTATGCTCAAATTTGGCCCAAACATTCTTTGCATATCAAAGAATATTGTGGCCAAATTTCATAAAATTCGGTCGACAAAAACCCTCCTGCCAATAATAGAACAAAACCGGCCAAAGCCGTCTGTTCCCCTATAAGCTTTGAAAACAAGTTGATCGAATCTGTATACAAATGCGAAAAAACAACCTGATAGGCAGCCCCTACCGAGAGGTAACGATATCACGCATTGTTCTCGTTCATTTTTGTGTTGGGGACCAGCTGGGTAAAAAAAAGTTGAGAATCATCATCAGAACCAGAGCCCCCGCGTTTGGAGCTTTTCAAAACGAATTTATCATGGGGTATTGCCCTCCGAATCAGTTATTTATCACGACAGTTTGCGAAAAAAGTCTATCACGGTATGCTACATATTGTTAATGTATACAGAAATGATGTGTGAGAGATTTTGTCATACTCTTTTGGATTCCAACCCTGATTATGTATAACAATCTGTACATAATTTGGTATAAGCATATTCGGAGAATTTTCAGAAAATCATTGTATTGAAATCTTACAATTTTGTAATACAACAAAGCAGACTACGGGGACTGGACATGTTGTTAGTATGCCACAAGAGCGTCAAGCGAAGACAAAGTTCAACAAAAAACCCGGATGAGGCCGTAGTATTCGCGGAAGGCCGCTTAGCCTAGTACAATAAGTGTACGTGACGGCTTTCAGAATATTCAAACTTTTGATAGAATATTTTGATCATATTAGAGGAACCGTTGAGGAGAAACTAATATGGGAAGTAAAGCGCAGGACTCTTGAAGAGCTTATCTTTGTTGCAAGAAAAACCTAAGCTCAATAAGGCACCAGTTCCAAATGAAATTTCAAACATGCGATTCTTGCTGTTCTCGAACTGCTTCCAACGATGACTGGATGAAGGTAACTTTCCAAAACATTCGAAATGACATAAATCGATGTATTGCCCTTGGAATACCCCTCAAATATCCTTCGGCATACATTCACTCAAATCTGCCCTTGCGTAGAAGAGGCCAAAAGTAAGTAAAACGCAAAAAAAACCTTTACTCCCATGTTGAATTTTCACCCACTATGAGGTTTATAAACTCAGATTTATGTTGTTTCCACTCACCCGCAATTATGGCAAAAAAAAATTAAAATAGGCTTCTTCCACGGAACAGCACACGTTAGGTCGATGCAGCTTTCTTTGTTTATAATATAGGGATGTTCCGATACTTCCGATATATCGGAATATCGATATATTTGTTTCGATATCCGATATTTTTGTATCGATATTTTGCTTTCAATATATCGGTCATATCGATATTTTTGCTTTCGATATCGATATATTGAATCAGAACAAAGTAGCACAAAAATAACAATTGCATTGTATTTCGTGAAAGAAAATGCTTCAAAATGGATATGAAATGCCGTATTTTTAATGGTTAAGGTCACTCCTCACGGAATCCAAACTTCAAAGCACTCGCGCTTTCGGGGGCACAGCACTCGATACGGAAGCAACGCGACGCAGCAAAGCTAAATCAACAAAAATGACAGTTGTGCGCCGCCTCCGTATCGAGTGGTGTGCCCCCGAAAACGCGAGCACTTTGAAACTTGGATTCCGTGAGGAGTGTCCTTAAGATGATTTTTCTTGCTAGCGCAGATAGTGTGGGGTGTGCGTTGCCATCACAAATAGTTTTGGTAACTCGACACTTTGCATTGACGTTGTGCAACATCTGTCATGTCACTGGTCATTGAATCCTTACTTAATTCAGTTATATATTTGACGTTTTCCTATGACAAATTATCTTTAGAAATAAGGGAGAGAGTGGAAAGGGGAATTTAGAACAATTTGAATTCATATGAACATTTCCTTCCGAAATTCAAAAGAATGTCCCTTATTGATTAAAGAGAAAAATATTTCTACGGGTGATGAAAATTTTGTTTTTTTTATTCTGATGAAAATGTTTTCCTAAGTTTTAAGGAATACCCTTCAAAATCGAAGGAAATTTCCAGCCGAAATTCAAGGGAATTTCATGTGAAACATAAAGAAAATTATCTCGCTAAAGTTTAAGAGAAGTTCCTTTTTTAGTTAACAATATTTCAATGATTTTTTAGTAAAAATTCAGATTTTTCAATGAAAAAAAAAGAGATTCGTGGAAATTCTGAGACTTTTCTGTTTTTCATGACGAAAATGCCGGTTAAAACTACGAAGAATGCCGTCGCCGATGATTGTCGGATTGGTACTGTCTAGAAGCAGATTGTAGACAGACAGACAGTAATAGAAAAAAAGATATTTCTAATAATTATTGTAAACGGGTTATACGGTGATACGATAGTAATTGATTAACTACAACAAATATATTCTAAATATGCTGATATCTGAAAAATCATATGATCTTCCGATATATCGATGTTGTCATGCCAATATATCGGTGATATCGATACTTTAATTCGATTATCGTATTGAATCAAATATCGATATTTTGAAGTATTAGAACGTCTCTAGAATATCATTCATGAGAGAGAGTGTGAAAACTATCTATTTTTGAGTTAAAAATTTTGGGTTTGGGGACAAAACGTCGAAAGACAAATGATCGAAAAGACAAAAGGTCGAAAGGACAAAATGTCAAACGGGACAAAACATCTAGAAGGGACAAAAGGTCGAAAGAAACAATATGTCGAAAAAACAAAAGATCGAAATAGACATAAAAATTAAACGGAAAGTATCAATCTCGTACACTACAAGTTTTATTCATTTCTTGAATCATCTTCCTCTTCTTATTAAAGCTAACTTCATGAGGCTAACACGATAATACATTTATGCCCAGGAAAGACGAGAAAATTTCCTAATCCGGACCGGAGCCACCTCCAGCGTGGTCTTGCTTTGTAGTTGCGCATCTTACCGCACGGCTAAGGAAGGCCCCTTTCTAAAATCAACAATCTTTTTTAGAAAAAATATTTTAAGCTCTTAGTGGAATGTATTCAATCGTCTAAGACGAGTTAAGTAACTCCATTCAATTCCACCAATTATTTCGATATCTTCGCAGATACGTATTTTGCTTTGGTCGAAATACGTATCTGCAAAGATATCGAAATAATTGGTGGAATTAAATGGAGTTACTTAACTCGTCTTAGACGATTGAATCTTTTTTATTTCTAATAGAACTATCTAGATATTCATAATATTGTTTCATAGTAATTACTCTTTTTTTTAAAAATGCTCATTCTTCGACTTTGATTGATGAGATGAGAGTATTACTTCTGCTTGGAGGTAAATGCATTTCACAAATTTCTTTGGAATACACCCAACTTGTTATCAACTTGTTCTTGTTCGACCTTTTGTTCCTTTCAAGCTTTTGTCCCTTTCGACCTTTCGTCCTTTCTAACTTCTGTCCCTTTCGATATTTTGTCTTTTCGACCTTTTGTTTCTTAGACCTTTTGTTATTTCGACCATTTTTCTTTCGACCATTTGTCTTTCGATCATTTGTTATTCGACCATCCCGAGCAACACACTTGTCTTAGATGAGTTTCTGTGACTCATATACGATCAAATCGAGTCACATAAGAGTTGCAGCAACCAAATCAGTCAGATTTGTGCTACTAGGGATTTGTCTTTCGACCACAAAATGAGGTTCCTGTTCAAAGTCGCATTCGAAATAACATAAGTGCTTAAGAGTAACTTCAATAAAATTTTATATTGTTCAGATTACGAGAAATTGTATGGCACTAAATGATGTCAAACAAATTCCATATAAAATTTCTTTAGAGTACAATTTAGTCTTTATTCACAATATATAAAGCACCATTTGTCGCACTCTGGTGCCGAATAGTCGAAGTATCGACTGCCAATAAACTCCGCCACTTCATGTCGCCGAACCACATTTACGTTATCCTACCTTCCAAGCTATCTACACTGTCAGAATAGTAAAAATAGTATCTACCTGTACATGCTTAATCTCTTGCTGGCTAGCTCGAGTGCACAAAGAGGCGCATCCATGTAGAGGCTGCTGCACTTTTACCAAGAATCACGGAGAGGAAAAATGCGAGAAAACTAATGCTTTTCAGCCTACTGACGACGACGACGACGGCGACAACATGGCACAAAGCTCATCGGCTGAGTTGGCTCTCTCGTATGCACCACTAGACGTTGCTGCTCCCCAGCATATCTATGAGTTCTCCAACATTATGGCTAGTTCCCTTTTCTGCTGGCATCGCTGTTCTTTCCATATTATCATGCTGATCGCTAGTTTTTCTACTTTTTCATGCGCTCGCTGTGCGGCCATAAATTCACACAGAAGATTGTCTATGTATTACGGCCGTCCAAAGTAAAGCTTAAAGCAGCAGCGTGGCGGCTTCTCCTTTATCTTCCCCCTTTTGGATGTCATTTTCCACAGTCTAAGAAGAGCTCAGTGGGTTGTGGCTTTTTTTTTGCACAATTGTTTTTTTGTCCGGTTCTTGGTTATGTAACTTTAAGAACGTTCTGTATTGAGTAGAATATAGCCGCTGGCTGTTGTTGGCTAGCATCAATCATCTGGTCGTTTTGAAAACCGAAGACCGGAGTCCATGGGGATGTATTTGCAGCATCACCGAAGTGTGAATTTGATGAATGAGGTATGGTTGTCGTTTGGAGAATTGTGTATGCACGAAGAAGTGGTGATGACAAACGTGTCTTAAGATGAGCAGATCTGTGGATAGCAGATCTCTTGGTGTAGACGATTCTCATGTAAATTGTCGAGAAATCTTTCAAACAATAGACAAAACTTAAACTATTCTACGGTTCTTTGGCCTGATGGTCATTAGGCCGAATGATTATTGGATTTTCTCATGAAAATCGTTACTAATTAGATTATTTTCGAAAAAAATTACAACCGGATGGAAGACAATAGTCACGCTGATCCACCATCGCCGATCAAAATTATGAAAAACGACAGCCTCGGCACAATCATCTACATGTGTAGCATTTACCTACTTACACAAAATAAAGTTCAATTGTTTTTTGTGCTCCTTTTTCTGATAATATAAATCGATATTTCGCAAATATCAAATATAAATATATTTGCAATGACCTTATAGGATATAGTCTATATTATAGCTATAGTCTATATTCAATATTAAATTAAAATTATGTCCTATGGTTTCCGAAAGGTTAAGGAGGAATAAAAAAATGGAGGGCCTCTTGAAAGGAGGCTTCCGGGCCTCTTGAAAGGAGGCTTCCGGGCCTCTTGAAAGGAGGCTTCCGGGCCTCTTGAAAGGAGGCTTCCGGACCTCTTGAAAGGAGGTTTCCGAGCCTCTTGAAAAAAGGTTTCCGGGCCTCTTGAAAGGAGGCTTCCGGGCTTTTTCGAAGGAGGCCTGGGCTCTGGAAAAGGAGGCTTCGGGCCTCTGGAAAGGAGGCTTGGCCTCTTGAAAGGAGGCTTCGGGCCTCTTGAAAGGAGGCTTCGGGCCTCTTGAAAGGAGGCTTCCAGGCCTTTTGAAAGGAGGCCTCTTGAAAGGAGGCTTCAGGCCTCTTAAAGGAGGCTTCTGGGCCTCTTGAAAGGAGGCTTGGGCCTCTTGAAAGGAGGCTTCCGGCCTCTTGAAAGGAGGCTTCCGGCCTCTTGAAAGGAGGCTTCCAGGCCTCTTGAAAGGAGGCTTCCGAGCCTCTTGAAAGGAGGCTTCTTGAAAGGAGGCTTCCGGGCCTCTTGAAAGGAGGCTTCGGGGCACTCTTTGAAAGGAGGCTTCCGGGCCTCTTGAAAGGAGGCTTCCGGGCCTCTTGAAAGGGGGCTTCCGGGCCTCAGCAGAATTTCACAAGCAAGAACAGTTTAAATTTATTTCGAAATAAAAGAACAGTAAGATCAGTTGATTGTTACGCTTATTTGCATGCTCCAAATATGTGCATGAAAATACAATTAAAATCTCAACATATTTTTATCTGTCAATGCTTCCGAGCTACTTGGAAACTTTCAAGAAACCTAGGGTGCTTCCTTGCAACATGGTAACCAAGCTATTCGAAGAAAAAAAATTTGGCATGCCTTACAAACGGAGGATTCCGAACCTTTAGACCCTAGATTTCAGTTCAGAAGCATATCTTTAACATATTATTCAACATTTTGTTTCGATCAGATAGATCGCATAAAAGATTTTTTTTATTTGTTTATCCAACGTTTTGTCCTTTTCAGGGCTGACAGTCGTCATCGTCATAGCACGAAATGCCACAGTAGCGACGAGTTGCATTGTCTTCATTGCTACTCCACACATCGTCAATGACGCGCACGACGTTAGCTTTCGTCGTGTAACCAAATCGTCCTGACGACATCGAAGAACGAAGACTTCATACCGTTATTCTTCAAGCGGCAGCTGCCAAGCGAAGATTTTTACTAATTATTTGTAATAATGAATTTGAAGCAACGTATGAAAGCGTTATGAATGTTATCGATACATTTATGTTACTAAATTTTCTACTATTTGTTTATTTGAGACGCTATTATGTTTTTAACCAGTCCGTCTATAATGACGTGCAATCAATTGTGTGAAGAAGTGACGACGAAAATCGTCATAACTTTTGGCTGCGCGACTATCGTCGTGGTACGCATGCGGCGCGAAGAAAACGAATAGGTGTTGCGTCATGCAATGTTATGACGAAGACTAATTTTTTTTCGCTTTCTTCATACGCCCTGGTCCTTTTGATCTTTTGTTCCGCTGCCCTTCATACACTGTGCTGGTTATGATGGCAGGATTCAATTGACTTTGATTTATTTACCGCCATGCGTATTGTACAAAGTTTTGAAAGAGAAAAAAATATACAAGTATCAAAATTTTATAAATTAGTTTTGATTGGAATTGTAACACGTCCGCCATTACGGATTTTTGTCCGAGGTACCCCCTAGGTCCAGCGAAGGTACCCCCAGGGGTACATGTACCCCAGGTTGAGAACCGCTGATCTAGGGCCATAACTGTGCACTGGTCGTTGTGCCCAAAAATTTGTTCGAGAAGGATCTTCTCTAGTATTTTGGAGAACACTAAAGTGCGGTAATCCTTAGGCTTAGCTGAGTTGCTTGTTTTCGGAATTGGAGTTATTTGCACCTTCTTCAAAAGCGTTGGGTACGACCGTGGGGCCAGAATGTTAATGAACGATGTCGGAACCTTCAGCATTTGTTTGAATTTCCATGATTTTGTGGCTGTCGTACGTTGAAAAGTAAAGCGCGTCTCACCGCGACCAGTAGCGGTACGGTTCTCTGGTTATTTTGCAACTTTATTGTTGTTCACCTGCAGTCGATGTCCTTCACAGAAAATATTTGTTCATCACGTCCATGTCGGCTTGTTCTCCAGGTACACTCTTTTTGGCGTTGTTGTGTACGCCTTCAGGCCAAAGGTTGCTCCAGAGCTTTTTGGTGGGAGGTCGTGGGAAAAGAGCGTCACACCATACCGATTTTCAACGAAGAGCTGCCTGGTGGCGTTATCTGAGTGTAGTCCCTACAATTGTCGTCGTTCCTGCTCCTGATCGGATTTCGGGAGTAGAGAGTATGCGCATTGTTTCTAAAGGCAATTTCTACTGTAACCCAAGGTGTACCCAAGGTATCCCTAACCACAATTTCAATGATATGGAAATGCTAATAGCCAGTGGAGATATATCAGCTTCCACACTGATATTTTTCCCTCCCCCTTCATACGGGAGCTTGGCAGAAGGAAGGTCATTACGATATGTGCCATCACAAATATTGCCCTCCGCTCGCTTTCAAATCGACTTCTATAAAACATTCTTCATGCCTGCCGTATCCTAACGGAACTATCAATTCTATACTTTCGCCTCTAATTCTATCATGAACATGTACGTCTGAGTTTGGAAGATGATATTAGCATTTCCATATCATTGTAAATCGTTTAACTTCACGTAGAAGTAATACACTCAAATAATTAATTAGTGCACAATTTCAAGTTCAGGGGCATGAATGTCCATTAGATTTCGAAGCGGATGTAACGATCTGGGCTTTAGCGTCGATGTCGTCGGTTTCGAATGCTTCTCTAAAGTCTCTAGTCTAGTCAGCCTGGAGTGCGATAACATCAATGTTACGGAAGTTTCGCACCGTAGATCGTTGCGCTGCAGCTTTCTTAACTCTGACGTCGGAAGTAAGAAAGATAATCTCGTGATCCGAAAGGCTGAAAGCCTTTGTCTGTCCGTGATTGGTAGATCGATTATCGTAGAACTTCTTTTTGCAATTCTCGTCGGTGGTGTCGGTAGGATGGTCAGATGAAACACGTCGTGAATCCGATTTAGCGCTACTAGATTTCCAGATGGTTGTGTTGCCTTGAAGTTGATATTGTAGTCACCGATAACGAAAATTCGATCAAAAGCAAAATATTGCACGTCAAAAAGAAGTTTTTCGTACTCTCATGTGAACAATTGATTTGAAACAGTTGGATTGTTCACAGAAACGATTCCGATGTTAAAATCGTTCATTTTTACCTGCACAGTGAGGTATTCGAACCTTTAGGACAAATGACGATTTGCGTACTGGATTGGCCTTTAGTACGTTTCAGCACGTAAGGCCGACCCCACCACAAGATTTGCTTTCATGTTTGAAGGCAGAGAGTACTTCACGAAATTGTACGCTGGTACCATTATGACTCAAATCCTGAACATGACTCATATTCCTAACACAAACTACATTACATTACAAACGAATTCAAGCTACTGTGGAGAAAATTACACAAATAAAGTCGACATGGGGCAGCAGGGACTATGTCCAAGGGCTTGACGATCCTCCCCAGGCCATCTGCGAGTTGTGGGGGCTTGCATAGGATGTGGTGAGGTTTGACAGTGGGCCCTGTTAAACCTCTATAAAAAAGCTGCATGTAACCGCAAGTAGGCCCCACTAAAGCGACCGTGTGCCGCTCAAAGCGCACAAGCCCAAGTCCTGGTGTCAGGTGGGACGCTAAACAGCCCCTGACACGACGGCCCTCCGACGAGATACAGGAGGTTTGCGCTGGCCCAATAAGCCGCCTAGAAAACCAATCATTACGAACAATATAAGAGATAATGCGACTCGATATAATCGGCAAAGACCTAGGCGACGAATACAGGATCACGATTGGAAGCTTTCAACATGGAATTGCAAGTCGCTAGGTTTCGCAGGTTGCGACAGGATGATCTACGATGAATTACATCCCCGCAACTTCGACGTCGTGGCGCTGCAGGAGATTTGCTGGACAGGACAGAAAGTGTGGAAAAGCGGGCATCGAGCGGCTACCTTCTACCAAAGCTGTGGCACCACCAACGAGCTGGGAACCGGCTTCATAGTGCTGGGTAAGATGCGCCAACGCGTGATTGGGTGGCAGCCAATCAACGCAAGGATGTGCAAGCTGAGGATTAAAGGCCGTTTCTTCAACTATAGCATCATCAACGTGCACTGCCCACACGAAGGGAGACCCGACGACGAGAAAGAAGCGTTGTACGCACAGCTGGAGCAGACATACGATGGATGCCCACGGCGGGACGCGTTAAAATCGTCATCGGTGACATGAACGCACAGGTAGGAAGGGACGAAATGTATAGACCGGTCATCCGACCGGATAGTCTGCACACCGTATCGAATGACAACGGCCGCAACGATGCATAAACTTCGCAGCCTCCCGCGGAATGGTAGTCCAGAACATCTTCTTTCCCCGCAAAAATATCCACAAGGCCACATGGAGATCACCTAACCAAGAAACGGAAAACCAAATCGATCACGTTCTAATCGACGGCAAATTCTTCTCTGACATCGCGAACGTCCGCACTCACTGCAGTGCGAATATTGAATCCGACCATTACCTCGATGCAGTATGCCTGTGCTCAAAGCTCTCGACGGTGTACACACGCATCGAAGTCGGACGCCGCGGCTTAACATTGGGCGGCTACAAGACGGTAGACTAGCCCAAGAATACGCGCAGCAGCTGGAAGTGGCACTTCCAACTCTTGAAGATGGCTGGAGAGATATTCGATCCGCCATTGGTAGCACCGCAACCGCTGCACTAGGCACGGTGCCTCCGGATCAGACAAACGACTGGTATGACGGCGAATGTGAGCAGTTAGTGGAAGAGAAGAATGCAGCATGGGCGAGATTGCTGCAACATCGCACGAGGGCGAACGAGGCACGATATAAACAGGCGCGGAACAGACAAAACTCAATTTTCCGGAGGAAAAAGCGCCAGCAGGAAGATCGAGACCGTGAAGAAACGGAGCAACTGTACCGCGCTAATAACACACGAAAGTTCTATGAGAAGTTAAACCGTTCACGTAAGGGCCACGTGCCACAGCCTGATATGTGTAAGGACATAAACGGGAACCTTCTTACGAACGAGCGTGAGGTGATCCAAAGGTGGCGGCAGCACTACGAAGAACACCTGAATGGCGATGTGGCAGACGAAGATGGCGGTATGGTGATGGACCTGGGAGAACGCGCGCAGGACATAATTCTACCGGCTCCGGATCTCCAGGAAATCCAGGAGGAGATTGGCCGGCTGAAGAACAACAAAGCCCCTGGGGTTGACCAACTACCAGGAGAGCTATTTAAACAAGGTTGTGAGGCACTGATGGCTAGAGCGCTGCACTGGGTCATTACCTAGATTTGGGACAAGGAAGTTTAGCCGCAGGAGTGGATGGAAGGTGTCGTGGTCCCATCTAAAAAAGGGCGACATGCTGGATTGTAGCAACCGCGCAATCACATTGCTGAACACCGCCTACAAGGTACTCTCCCAAATTTTATGCCGTCGACTAGCACCAACTGCAAGGGAGTTCGTGGGGCAGTACCAGGCGGGTTTTATGGGCGAACGCTCCACCACGGACCAGGTGTTCGCCATTCGCCAAGTACTGCAGAAATGCCGCGAATACAACGTGCCCACACATCATCTATTCATCGACTTCAAAGCCGCATATGATACAATCGATCGGGACCAGCTATGGCAGCTAATGCACGAACACGGTTTTCCGGATAAACTGACACGGTTGATCAAAGCGACGATGGATCGGGTGATGTGCGTAGTTCGAGTTTCAGGGGCATTCTCGAGTCCCTTCGAAACCAGCAGAGGGTTACGGCAAGGTGGTGGTCTTTCGTGTTTGCTATTCAACATCGCTTTGGAAGGGGTAATACGAAGAGCAGGGATTAACACGAGTGGTACAATTTTCAATAAGTCCGTCCAGCTATTTGGTTTCGCCGACGACATAGATATTATGGCACGTAACTTTGAGAAGATGGAGGAAGCCTACATCAGACTAAAGAGGGAAGCTAAGCGGATCGGACTAGCCATCAACACGTCGAAGACGAAGTACATGATAGGAAGAGGTTCAAGAGAAGATAATGTGAGCCACCCACCGCGAGTTTGCATCGGTGGTGACGAAATCGAGGTGGTAGAAGAATTTGTGTACTTGGGCTCACTGGTGACTGCCGAAAATGACACCAGCAGAGAAATTCGGAGACGCATAGTGGCTGGAAATCGTACGTACTTTGGACTCCGCAAGACGCTCCGATCGAATAGAGTTCGCCGCCGTACCAAACTGACAATCTACAAAACGCTAATTAGACCGGTAGTCCTTTACGGACACGAGACCTGGACGATGCTCGTGGAGGACCAACGCGCACTTGGAGTTTTCGAAAGGAAAGTGCTGCGTACCATCTATGGTGGGGTGCAGATGGCGGACGGTACGTGGAGGAGGCGAATGAACCACGAATTGCATCAGCTGCTGGGGAGAACCATCCATCGTTCACACCGCGAAAATCGGACGACTGCGATGGGCCGGGCACATGTAGCCAGAATGTCGGACAGTAACCCGGTGAAAATGGTTCTCGACAACGATCCGACGGGCACAAGAAGGCGAGGTGCGCAGCGGGCAAGGTGGATCGATCAGGTGGAAGATGACTTGCGGACCCTCCGTAGACTGCGTGGTTGGCGACGTGTAGCCATGGACCGAGCCGAATGGAGAAGACTCTTATATACCGCACAGGCCACTTCGGCCTTAGTCTGAATAAATAAATAATAATAAAGTCGATATGGGCATTTAAAAGTCAGTAGTCGGAATATGAGTCATGTTCGTAATTTGAGCCAAAACGGTACATAGTGATTCGACACATTAATTTTCTGTCCAAAGCGTTACATGTGTTTTATTTGTAGATGACCTGATTGTTATTTTCCTTTTCCATACATTTCCATACAGGAATATATTCACGACAAACCAAGTAGCAACTTTATTAGTTTTTTTATTCCCATTCTTGGAGAGAGCTTCGAAAACAGACTGTTGTTCGGCCACACTCACCTCTCTGACCCAGAGCGAACGAACGAACGAACGGACTGAAGGAAGAAGCGATAAAAGTTCCTGCTAACAGTACTATGTGTAGTGGCCTCTGCTGCTGTTACTGGGGAAAGATCCGTTATATTGCGGTTCGACGCTTATGTACACAACCAAGAATGCTGGTGCTTTCGACCAGCGTGGGGTCCCTACAGCTTACAGGGCAGTGCGGGTGTGCAGATGGAAATTTTTCATTCTGTTGTGCTACGCGATTCGTCCGGATGCCGTTGGTAGATAGCCCATTGGGACATCTTCTGGGTTGTCGTTGGAGCTCACCGTCATATCTGTTTACCTTTCTCGCACAACAAAATTATGCAAAAAGCTGTAAATTGACACAAATAAACTTTTCGAAAGAACGAGTTTTATATTTCAGTGACAAATGAAATGCTGCGTTCGAAACTTATTTTGGAAAAGGTATTGCTAATCACACATAATAATGTATAAATCTTTTTTAGATTTGAATGATACGTACTTTTGCACTGACAGGCGTTGCAAAACCTTTCTTGGTGAATATCTCGTAATGTATCACCTGTTCAACACAACACAATAAGTATCCAAAGGTAAGATTGATTTAGCAATGCCGTCGGTGCATAAAAAATGACAGTCGATTATCGTAAAGCTCCTGAAACACTGTCCAAAAATGTGTTTTACTCTCTGTAGTTCCCCCTGTTTAAGGAAAGCCATCTGAATGCCATAAGGATCTCGAATTACTGGCGACACGGATCTTTCCAAATTTGGGCTCTCCTGATTATGTGACATATTTTAGCATTTTATGGTTGTTCTTTAAAGGAAAACATATAAATGACTATAGAATAAAATCGGGCAAAGTGATACAAACATTACAGTTAAACGGATCTGAGAGAAAACAGGTTTTGTTCAAAAGAAAGGGTTATAGGGTTCGTCGCTTAAGATCGAGCAGTCATCGATTCTGTACCATTCGACCGTGGTAAAAGTCTCAACTATCAATATGATTATTCCTGACAATGACGGTTACTCGCATTTTAAGGCTTATAAAACAATGTATACGAACCTACAAAACATGATGATGATTCTGAAAATCTTCAATTTTGCACTAGAAATAGGATTGTGCAATTTGTTTATGCTATTTCAAAAAGATCTTTGTTGACAGAACTACTGTTTTTTATTGTGAATTGGGATATCATCCGTAAATCGCAACATGGGACTGCACAACGTGGCCTTCTACCTTTCTGCGTGTATACATGGCTAACAACGTTATGAATTAAAAACGGAAAAGTAGCTCCACGAAGACAGCAGACCAGCGATGATGTTTTCTGGTTAGCTGGTTGAACAGCGTTGAAGCGCGTGCTGGTCGGATGAAAAAACACTCGCCTCTTTCGCATTTAACGCATTCGCGATGATAAAAGCCACAAATGATGATGATGCGACCGCCAACCTGGGGGGACAACGATGACGGATGAAGCGAAGACGCGCGCAGACGATGCTAATGAAGCCATTTTCAAATGCAAATGAGCCATACAAATTGATGGCCTTTCTGCAAATTTACAGCGGAACCGAGCGGAAACTCTCTGCGCCGCCACACGACAGCACGGGAAGCGGACAGCGATAAGACATTTACTGCACGTTGCCTAATTAATTATGGTTCTCGGGAGAGGAAGTAGTGGACTCCGATGGAAGCGCCTGACAGACGGACCCGATCTGGAGAGTGGTGTTGATTAGAAAATTATCAGCCAAGTTGTTCTCAGACCGTCAATCTGGGTGTCCCAGTGCATCTATGGAATGCAATGTGTGTTGCTATCGCGTGGAAATCGAATTATGTAAGTAGCACAATTTCACTTAACGGTACCCCGGTAGCTGTTGTGCGTTCTGAATGCGCTGAGGTATTTTTTTTTACGATGCAAAACAACTCACTGATCGTTGCATCTTGATTTTGGTCGAAGGTATACACAGATAGAAAAAGTTGCTGAAATTTACACGAAAGTAATGCACATAAAGGGAATGCCAAAAAGAGCGTAAATTTAAACGATTTTATCGCCTGAATGTATGCAATTTCCATTGCATTATGTCACTTTTTATATGATGTATGCCTTAGAAACTGACATAATGCTATAGAAATTGCATACATTTAGGGTGTACTTGTTGGAAAATATCCATGTACGCCCAAAATAGTTTAATTGTTCACGTCTTTATTTTTTACGCGCTTCTTAGTTTTCATTATTTTTTTTTGTGTACCTTTTCTGACTGGATTTGTAGCCTGGGCACGTCCGTCCAGACATGCATTGTGACATCACCTGGTAACAAACTTCTATGAGATGTGAATAAGTAAGTAATGGAATGCGCTGAAAAGGTGGGTGTTCCATATTTCGTTGGTTTGCTTCTGTCTCACATTTTTCGGATTGAAGGAGTTCAACATAAACCATGTGCTTGTGTTCAACAACGTTAATCAGTGAACTAATTTTCAAACAAGTGCGACTGGGTTGAAAACCTAGTTGAACGGCAAATGATAAAATAATCCTCGGACGATTTCGTTCCGAGTTAGGAATTATGACAATATGAATAAGTTAATACTAGGTAGGAAAGATTGCAGAATTCGGCCTCGATTTTGAGGAACTGAAAGACTCACGGTTTGTTCGAGGTTTGCGAATACAATAATACAGTAGTTCTTCTTCTTCTTCTTATTGGCATAACATCCCCTACTGGGATATTGCCGCCTCGCTGCTTAGTGTTCATTCAGCACTCCCACAGTTATTAACCGCGAGGTTCCTAAGCCAAGCTACCATTTTGCATTCGTATATTATGAGGCTAACACGATGGTACTTTTATGCCCAGAGAAGTCGAGACAATTTCCAAACCGAAAATTGCCTAGACGGCACCGGGAATCGAACCCAGCCATCCTCAGCATGGTCTTGCTTTATAGCCACGCATCTTATCGCTAGGCCCCATTATACAGTATCAGAGAAAGGGAATTCAGGGTGCTTAAATAATTACGATGCTGATATTCACATAGTTGATATTCTTGGAGATGTTTCATATCTGTAACGGGACAAGCAAACATTTTCTTGAGAGACAGCAACGAGAGAAAGACAAACAAAAGGGTGACATACGACAGACATTGAAATGGACAACGAGAGGAAGATATTTATGATAGGGCACTAAAGACAAGGGGATGGGCTGAATATGCCAATGGTCTCACATCAGCAACCTTCAAAAATTAATGGACAAGTAACATGTATTCGAGATCAAGGCCCACCAATACTTCCCTTAAAGGTTTGGGTTGTTTTCCTCAGACCTGAAGACGTTCAGTCAGTGCAGATGTGGAGCCACGATGCTCCTCGAACGCCCGCACAACATGATCGATATCCTGATAATGATACAACAAACACAGAGATTGTTTTCTGAGTGCCCCACCTTGAAATGAAGAGCATTTAAAGTGTAGCGATTGGTCTTCGAATGAAGTCTCGTTCCATATTAAATTTCTTGTACCATGGACACTTCAACAGCTGCGGGCGAATTGAATACCCAACTCTCCCGTTATCTACTTCTTCTACCAACTGAACAAGATTTCCTGACTATCATCACCTTCCATGGCGCAAACCCTAACCAAAGAGTCCACTTTCCCATTTCCCGAAATCGAGCAAAAGAAGGGACTCAACTCATGGTAATTGTGTAAGAGCGTTTTGATGAAGCATTCAAAGCTTCCCTCTTTAGATGATACGCTGAGTACTTAGCCGGTATCATTTGCCGAACAGACTTCATGAAACCTACTGACTGTCGGTGAAAATGAAAAAGTGACCAGGACTTGGGGTATAACGCCTTTTATTTCATAGTGAAACGGAACAAAACGAAATTTGAAATGTGCATGTTGGTTCGAACCGAAAATAATTATAGATCTACTCTCTAGACTCTGAAACGATACGAAATCAAGGCTCATACTCAAGTTTTTGCAAAACGAAACAAAATATATTTTTTTTCAAATCGTTTTTGGATTGTGTGTACAGTTCAAATTTAATTTCGATTTTATCGATTATGAAAAAATTCAGTCGAATAACTGTTTTGGAACCAATAGAATTTTAGTTACAAAATAAGCCAGCTATGATAAAACGTTACGCGCTCGTTCATATACAATTTTGGCGCTGTTGTGTAAAACAACCTAAAATACATCATCACTGTATATGCCCACCGCATTTGAAGCACTTACACAGGGATGTATCGTAGACATCTTATTTCACTTAAAAATGAAGATGAGTTCCATCATGCCAAATATTATAGAATAACTCACTAACGCAAAAAAGACATTGTACCTACTAGATGAACACGTGTAGGCACATTGTTGCTTCCGTAACAATAAAAAAAAATGAAATTTAAAATGTCAAATTCATATCCTCCCTATTGCAGTACAGCATCTTCCCGCAACAATACAGCATCTCCAGCCGTGTTAGCCCCAGCTATTGAGCTAAGAACTGAGAAAAATAAAGGTCGACTACAATTGCACCATCTCGGAGGCTGGAAGTATCCTACAGCAGGAGAGAAGAATAGAAAGGTCCTGCGGCGAAATCGCACAAAAAAATCAGATCTCCACAAACCTGTCTACTCAGCCGGCACCACAGACAGAGTTTATATGATCCACCAAGGGGCAACTAACTCTATCCAAAAATACTAACAAATACTAGAGAAAAACTACGTCGTATCCAGGGTTCTTATATCAGGGTTCACTCACTTCGACAGTAGATGGGAGCGCGGGGGTGAAAAATTCATTTTCAGTGCAAAACATGAACAAACTCGGTGGCTGCCCCATATATAAATCCAAGATGGCTGAATCATGAAATTGGCATACTGCTACACCTGTTTGTATTCACCTTGGTCGTATCTACGGTAAATTGATCGAAGAGCCCTGGTTGGAAAAGCATGACACACAACGCCACCCAGTCGATACAGTCCACCCAGTTTTAGGCAACACATGATTCCTTTAAATTCTTAAAAAATCTTTGAACAACTATTTCTATTATTATTACTTTTTGAGCAATATTTAGGGCATACGCTCTGGTTTGATGCCATTCGTAATATAAAATGCGGTTTGAAAGTATTCTAGAATCTGAAGAAGGTAGAAATAAGGTGTTTCCAATACGGGGGAGCACTGTGTTTCATCAAGTAACTAACAAACGCCATAACAACCGAACCAGCAACCGTTTCTTTGTTTAATATAAATCGTGGATACAAGAAATATCACGAAATACTATTGCGAGACAATGAGTAATATTTTCGCAAAGTTTAGAGTTACTTGCCCCTTGTGCTCCACGATATAGGAGCCATGCGCTTCGAGCTAGAGTCTCTCCGGCACTCCGTACTATCGTATTGGGGCTTGTTCTCCAAATGTCAGAGGGTTCTATCAGCCCTCTGTTGAAGAACGGTAATATCTTTTTTTTTTAATTGCCGGACAATTGCATAAAAGGTGTTCCGAGTACTCTACATGTATGACACAGAAACAACATACATTATCTTAAAGTTTTTCTAACAGCTTCAAATGATACCAAATTCATGATTTTTTCCCCTGACGAAGGCAACAAAAACTTGCCGAAGCGTTGAGAAAAATCTTGAACGGTTGTTATATAAATATCCAGACTGAAAAGCCAAAACCTCGCAAATAGTTTAACATACGGAATCCAAGTTCCAAAGTGCACGTGTTTTCGGGGGCACACCACTCGATTCAGAGGCGGGGCACAACTGTCATTTTTGTTGATTTAGCTTTGCTGCGTCGCAGCATGCGTGAAATAATAAAAATGACAGTTGTGTGATGCTTCCGTATCGAGTGGTGTGGTGTGAATTCACAATCCTGTAAGCTTCAAGCTATATCGACTCGGGCAATGGCCTGTTAAAAGTCCTGTATATAGGCTAAGATCTTTTTTTTTTTAAAGATCTAGAACTTTGCGAGAAGTAAATACGTTAACATGTGCACTAGCTGACCCGACAAACTTTGTCTAGCCAAAAATTGATCAATTTTCTGATACATTTTTTTGCATCCACAACTGGTCAGGGTTCAGCCAAACCGCACCAAGCGGCTTTTCGACTGACTTGTGATATTTTGTTCGTACAAGGACAACGGAAATAGTTTCATATCAATTTAAGCATACTTTTGCAGTAGGATATCCTCAGTTATGGGGTTGAGGGATATCCGATACGATTCGCGATCAATTAAATCTGCTAAACAAAAGTTTGAGCAGATAAATCGAAAATTTCTGGTTGGCGCTTGGTGTGATTTGGCTGAACCCCGACCAACTCATCTAGAAAACAAATCGGTTCTTAAGAATGATCTCTCATTTTTCTACAACTTTGTTTTATAATGCCTAGATCATTTAGAAATAGGGCACTACATTTTAGAGATAGTGGCGTTCCTAGTGGTGGGATATCCGAGTTTTTCACAGCGTTTCATGAATAGTAAACCATTCCTTTAGATCTCTTTTTTCACAGTTTGAAACTAACGTGGTTTCAAAATATTCACCATGCAGGAAGAGAAACGATAAATAATTCTGCACAGCTCTGCAAAATCCATCTTCGCCAAAAGCCGGATTTTACCCTTCATTCAGTCCCATGATGGCCCATTTACGTTTTGGCTAGATTTAGCCAGCTGCCATTGTAGCAAGGAAGTGCTATAATGGCACTACAGTAGTGCACCCAGTCAACACAAGATCGTATATGACGTCACATAAGATGCTAAAGTGGAGGCCATATAGGTACTTCCCCATACAATATGTACGTATATCGCCTCCACTTTGGCATCTTATGTTGCTTCATATACGATTTTGTGTTGACTGGGCAGTCCAGTTCATCCTAACAAATCTGAATCCATCAAATTATCCTCAGTTCCATACAATAGAGTTATTTTGGGTGATTATTAACCAAACACTGACATTGGCCTATGAAGAATTGGTGGAATCAACTAGCCAAAATCATGACTGGAGAAGGTGTGCGCCGACTGACAAGCGACATCTACAGGAAACTACGAGAATTTCTTCGAAATAACGATGCATGATTCGTTTCAGTGATTCATATGAAACAAAGTAATATAACTTTTGTTTCATTCTTAGAAAGTTTTTTGATCAAACTAAAAGTTAAAAAAAATACACCCATTTGAATCTGCCCCATTTCTAAATGATCTGGTCTTTGTATACCGATGATCAAAATATTAAAATTCCATGCAAATTGTACGAAAAACCATTTCATTGAAAAGATTGAGTTGTAATTTCTAAAGCATTCCAATATCATCACAACATTTTTCCTTGTAAAAAGAAGAAGAAAACGAATAGAAATTGGCGCAAAATTGCGCATAGTTCTTTATACCAACACACCCAACATTTTTCCTGAGCAAAATGTTTTCTACTCTCCTCAACAAACACCTCACCTAACCCCAAATACTTAATGAATGCCACCAAAACCCAGCATATTGTCAATAAAAAAAAGTGACAGACCCATCTTTTTAGGCGGTAAATCCAATCGGTAGCTTTCCGGGAACACCAACCCGGGTTATAACTCTCAATAGTTCCAAGGGCACCACGATCACTTCAACTAAGTCTTGCCACCACCAGCATTCTCCTCAACCTTGTCCTGCTCTACCTTATGTACCCGTCTACAGATCCAAATGCCACTTGGCCTGACTTTCCCTCCGGGTTAGCAACAACATGTCGAAGGACAAACGGTCGAAGAGATAAATGGTCGAAAGGGACTTACTCACTCTGTTTGTTTGGGTCTCTTCTTTATTTACGGTTCCACTCATTCCGCGAAAATCGGAAGACTGCGGTGGGGCGGGCACGTAGCCGGAATGTCGGACAGTAATCCGGTGAAAATGGTTCTCGACAATGATCCGACGGGAACAAGAAGGCGAGGTGCACAGCGGGCAAGGTGGATCGATCAGGTGGAGGACGATTTGCGGACCCTCCGCAGACTGCGTGGTTGGCGAAGTGCAGCCATGGACCGAGCTGAATGGAGAAGACTTTTATGTGCAGCACAGGCCACTCCGGCCTTAGTCTGATAATAAATCAGTAAATCATTCGTGAAGATGCGAATGTAGCATTTTCTGATAATGATTTCATTTAACTCTTTTGAGTTTGATGAGTATTGTCAAGCCTGCTCATTCCCATCGCAGTGCCTCTTTGGACACTCTTGACAACACCCAAATGGACTGCCAAAGCGACATCTCCCCATCGATCAGATCTGTCATATCATTGCCCCTACCTGCGACGGATTCGGAATCAGGCAATACTCCCGGCTCTTTACAACTCTTCCCAAGTAGCACAGATTGTCACAATTGAATTACGGTGATCGATATGCGACAAAATTATATGTGAAATTTTAATAACTGTAACTGTATTTGTAACACTAGTGCAACCAAAAAAGCGCAAAAAATTGAGCTACTATGTAACTAACTATACGGTCTCACATTAAGTTGCGCTGTAATCCATCCGTAACATTTCCATGTTACAGTAACTGAAACATTCTGGTCTTGATTGCCACTTTGTAACTATTTAGTGACTTCTACTTGTCAACATTTTATTTGTTGTCATGAAACTTTGTTATGTATTTAATAAGAAAATAAAACAAATCTGGTCACAATGTCACTGAAATTGAATGTCAGTAATCAGAAAGTTGAAGACATGAATCTAAAATAACAAATGGTAAATGTTTATATGCGAAGTGATATTTTTATGTGATATTAGCAGAGATTAATGTGCGGAATGGAATTTTTGGTGAAAGCTATCATTTTAGCTAGCTAAAAACCTCGCGCCCTCGGTTAAACCAACTTTTAGGTTTTATCATTTATAGTAACATGAATGCATTTTTGTGCTTAAATAAGTATCAATAACAGTAAAGAAAAAAAAATGTCCCCATTATTAAATCTCTAAATCTCGAATTTGAAATTAAAAGTAGATTCATAGAAACAGCCGTTTTCTTATTTATTATATCAATCTTTTACCGAAAACATATTATATAGGCATATTTCCGAGCATATTTCATCAAACGACCGCATACATGATAGTTCAAAAGATTTGATAACTTATGTAATTTTTCATTGTACTGATCTTTGGATTTGGATAATGCTTCTGCCTTACGTGAAAGTTCGTGTATGGTTCAATCGTTTCTTGCTAATTTGCATCTCTATATTTTTTACTTTTCATACTGTCAATTCCAAAACATGACCCTTATGGAAGCCGTAGATTTATCAACATCTTTCAAAAGCAGTTGTTCAACGAACACTTCATAGTTAGATAATTATTAATTTTTAAATGACACAATTTTAGCATCACTTATGCACACCTTTGGGTTTCGTTTTCCTTTATAAATAGGAATGGAATTTTTTTTCCACTGGTAATATCATCGATACAAAAATTCTGCCGGATAAGTATTTTCCCACATTTTATAAAACAAGCACTTTGGTCGAAAAGGAGCATCTAATCATTAATGCACTGTTGTTGTTCTTGGTTCAAAAAGTTATGGAAAAAACAGCTATATGAAAAAAACTATACAAATTTCCGAGATATTATTTTTCAAAGAAGCAAAAGTCGACTTTTCTCGGAAAGGTATTAGGCAGTAGATAGACTTTAACTTGAGGTAACTGTAACTGTATTGAGTTAACACTTGCTAATGTTCGACCTACCTTATTTTATAAACTAATGCCTGTTAAGACAAATCATAGTTTTGTCAAATTGCTATGCACTAAACAATATTAAACTAGTCGATAATTTTTAGTACTGTAAACGATAATACCGGAAATTCGTTTTCTAAGTGCACATGAAATTTTTCAGTATACAACGATTTCCGATATGGACAAAATCATTTCACATGCAGTGTTGATCATATAAATGGGGCTATACAAATCCGTTACATACGGGTTACAAGTAACCTATCATTTTTACAAATCATAAACAAGTTACATTGCAACTAGTACGCCTGCGAAGATTAGTTACTAGTAACAATTTTTTTTGCAACACTGATGTGACTCAAGCTCAACATTGAATTTAGTTACATTGTAATTTGCTTCCCATAGCTATTGATGTTGCAGGGTAACTTGCTTCGTTTTGACGTTTGGCAACTTTTTGGAATAATTCGCATTGTGTTTTATTTTAATTATTAAATTCATGTCCAAATTAGTGAATATACAAAAGTATGCATGTGCAGTATCTCTGCATCAAGATTATAATTCGGCACCAGACATCAATGGTGTTAGGAATTCAAATCAGGATGGAGAGCTCCCCACTTTATATCATGATATTATTGTGTTGTTTTTGTTACTTGGCATCTACTATCCAGATAGTCTTTCGGTAATAATTAAAAACTTTATTGTGACTTGAGTGCTTATGACAGTTCAATGTTATGGTTACAATTCAATTACCCTGTAACTGCTTAAAAACTGATAACACATTTAGTTTCAAGATGACTGAAAAATTACCCAAATGCAATCAACCGTGACTTGGAAGGTTTCAAGCATCCTAAATCCAACCATTATGTAACCTTTCATTTATTTTTTATATTTAAGAGTTGTTACAAGTGCTACTTGGGTTACGTTTCCACTGGAGGTTAATCTCTGTCTTTAGTGGAACATCACCCTAGCAGCACACGTATTCCACAAAGGTTACTATAACTCATATGTGACCGGATTCAGTCACAATCAAGTTGCGGCAATCATTTTCGACTGACTTGTGCTGCTCAGGCAACGGGTTTTTGAACAACCTGTCAAACCTATTGACGAACAACAGTTTACTCTGGACCAGTAGGTCAATCGAGTTTTCTTTGCTCTCCTGGATTGGAAGGAGCTAGATACGAATATCCCCCTAGTAACTGATTCCATCCAACAAACAAAAAACCATCCCATAAAAAAAAAAAAAAACAACTAACACACCCCTGGACATTTTCCACAACCGGCGAAATAAAATTGGGCCCCACGTTGGGCGCCAATTGTAACTCTTGGTGACGTCCACACGTCTGTAGAGTGGACGTCCAAACGTCCCTAACTAGCTCACCGAGACAAATAACTCAGGGTCGACACCAACCTGCTCAAAGGAACACACGAAAACCAACAATTGGAAGTGGACGGTACAAGAACCAACGTACGGACATGCAAGGAATTAACTAGCAAATTAAAGAAGCATTGAAGCATTTTTAATTCATCTTAGTTTTATGATTATTCTCTTATTTGTATAGGGTGAGAAACGTTGCGGCCGATTGAGGAGTTGGGGCCCATATGGGTGGCATGCTTACGTGAGGAGATCGATCTTTGGAACCTATTTCGCCTTGGTACTTGCCACGGTGTTGTTCTGGAATGTTCTGCAGACAAGTGGCGTTGTTGTGGCCACCGTATCGGGCCGGAGTCGGCCAGGTTCTTGAGATGGTCGTTGAACGGGATTCGGGCTTGATCTAAAGTCGATTACGGGCTGGTATCGGCGGGACGCCAGCGACAGCAGAGGCCTGCAGGGTGGCGAGGCCGGTTGGGGTTCGGGATCGATCTGATATCGGGCACCGATCGGTACCGACGAGACGCCAGCGATGGAAGAGGCCTACAGGGTGGCAGAGGCCGGGCGGGATTCGGGATCGACCTGATATCGGACACCGGTAGGTACTGATGCGAAGCCAGCGATGATAGAGGTTAGCATGGTTCTTGAATTGGCCCTCGGACGAGAATCGGGCTCGACCTGGTGTCGGCTGCGGGCTTGTACCGACGAGACGCCAGCGATGGCAAGGCTTACAGAATTCTTGAGATTGTCGTCGGGTGGGATTCGGGATCGATCTGCTCTCGGTTACCGGCAGGTACCGACAGGACGCCAGCGATGGAAGAGGCCTGCCGGGTGGCAGAGGCCGGGCGGGGTTTGTGATCGAGCTGATATCGGTCACCGGTAGGTACTGATGCGAAGCCAGCGATGATAGCGGTTAGCAGAGTTCTTGAAATGGCCATCGGAAGGGAATCAGGCTCGACCTGGTGTCGGTTTTGGGCTTGTACCGACGAGAAGCCAACGATGACGGAAGTACTACGGTTTCTTGGAAAAGTGGAAATCGGCCACGTGTCCACGCAGAACAGATCCCCACAATGGAGGAAGGCGAACGGCTTTGTCGTGGAGGTCGGAGGCCACACCAAACGCTTGGTCCGATGTCGTCCTTTTCTGTTCAACGGAAAACCTCTGAGGGCGATTGCTTCGTATTTCTCCGCCGGTCGCTACGCCGGTCCGACTCCGAACAAGCACTCCCCTCCCCTGGAGAGCAATCTTTGGCATTAAGCTAAGGGTGAGCAGTGAGTGGCTCTAGTAGTACAATTCTGACGAGCAAAAACATTATGAATGTTCTGCGATCATCCAAGACGAAAAAAGGAAACAGTGGGAAGATTTACTGGACTTCGGCCTGGCGTAATCTGCCGCCGAACTATGGAGGAAAGTCAACGCGCAAGTCAACGCGCAAAGTGGCAAGCGCAAATTTTCCCCAATCTACATTGATTCGGATGATCACACTATCACTGATCCATCGTGCCTTTCAACACTCGTATCGGTAAGTGGCTATCCAGCCTAGTTTCAAAGGCTAATAGCCACTAGGAACCTAATCCTGTAGAATTGTCGAGTCCCGTCAGGCCTACTGAGTTCTCTAATCAACAAGCCTTTTTCATTTTCATTTCATTAACAGATCGATGATTTATCTTATAAAAATCATATCCAAGCCAAAAAAGACTAATAACAGGGCCATCTGGTAACGGATAGGCCACGCTTTTATTGACAGCCGACTGCTGTATGGACTGGTGCTGACTAGCTCGCCAGGAACCTCGTCAGCATACTATCTTCGGTTTGAATCAGTACCTTTTCAATCCACAGACTGAGGCTCTCCCACTTCCCCATCGTGTGCAGATAGCTATTCACCAAGGAGTCCGGCTTCTTATCCAAAGAAAAGCCGGATTCTGCACAAGATAGCTGACGTCAGTCTCCCCCAGTGCTTAGGGTCCACTGACATGGAGTCCTCACTTCCCTAAAGACAACGTTAACAGTTCCATCGTGAGGCGTTCCAAAAGAGAGGACAACTTGGATGCCCTGCGAAGATCGATTCGCTTCAGTCCAGCACGCAGTCCAGCACGTCCAGCACGCATTCGCATGAATCCCAGGGCTTTGTGGGGTGCCAGGAAAATTTACTGCCAATATGTTAGCTAAGTTGGTTATCGAGGACGACGCTACAGTACATCGGTCCAGCCGTCCGATTTATTTATTTATTTTCGGACTAAGACCAGGGCCTGTGTAGTACATAAAAAACTTCTACATTCAGCTCGGTCCATGGCTGCACGTTGCCAACCACGCAGTCTGCGGAGGGTCCGCAAATCGTCCTCCACCTGATTTATCCACCTTGCTTGCTGTGCTTCTAATTCCCGCCAGATAGTTGTCGAGAACCATTTTCACCGAGTTACTGTCCGACATTCTGGCTACGTGCCCGGCCCACCGCAGTCTTCCGATTTTCGTGGTGTGAACGATGGATGGTTCTCCCAACGGCTGCTGCAACTCGTGGTTAATTTGCCTCCTCCACGTACCGTCCGCCATCTGTATCCCACCATAGATGGCACGCAGCACTTTCCTTTCGAAAACTCCTAGTGTCCGTGTCCAGTGTCCACTGTCCCAGTCTCGTGTCCGTAGAGACTAACCAGTCTAATAAGCGTTTTGTGGATAGTCAGTTTGGTATGGCGGCGAACTCTATTCGATCGGAGCGTTTTGCGAAGTCCAAAGTACATACAAGATACTGCTATTATTTCTCTGCTGGTATCGTTAACCAGCCGGCCGATGTAAAAGTCAAAGTCAAAGATCGTATCGATAAGTAGATCAGCTGGGGAGATTTCAACACTATCCACACTATCACACTATCACTTATCAGCTATGTTCACTATCGGATGATGCCCTGTGATGCTCCCTGGAAAGTATCCTTAGACAAGATCCTGGCAAACTATCACTGTACAGGCAAGGAAACGGTAGCAACGTCCAAACCAAAGGTACCGTTTTAACTCAAATCCCAAACTGACCCATGTTCCGAGCACTCTTTAAATGGAGATTTATCTGAAACAGTTCGTTATTTTTCTTCTTCTTTTTCTATCTTCTATCTCTATATATAAAAATGAGTTTGCATTTCCTTTGAGCCAATATTACTCATGAACGGATGGACCGATTTTCAAGATTTCCTCACTGATAGATTCGTCTTGGGATCAGCTGTGTATATATATACTAAGCTCAATCAATTTGACGGAGAAAGTTGAAAAATTGTTACAATGCAACGGTTTGATGAGTTCTAAAGAAAGCCATAAAGTTCGAACCGAAATCGATCTAGAGTGCGACGCTGCAATAAACTAAACGCTTGACAGATCAAAAATAAAACCCGAGCGGGGTCGGGCAGGTTCGCCTAGTTATTAATAATAATAAAACCCTCGAAAATTGCTTTATTTTCGAAGTTATGGAAGATACTGGCTAAATTAAGAACAAGGCCAAACTGGTACAGTTACCCTAAACGGTTCGACGACAGCTCTAAGGTGCTCCTAGACCCAAATACAGCTCCAGTTTGATGTTTTTTGAGGTGAATCCGGTTGCCGACAAGCGAAATGAGTGAATTGGGGGTTGATTTGTAGAAGCAATCGATGGGACCCATGAAGGAGTGCGATAAGCCATCATACGAACTGTGTCTGTGACTCAGCTAACGGTACCAGAGGTTGAGGAAGGTGGTAAAATTGCACATTGTGGTCAATATTACTTGGGAGAGAGTTTTTTTTTGTACTGGTTATGTTCGAATGACAGGGCTTTGGAAGGGCTAGAAAGGCCAGAATAGTGATACACATAGATCTTAAGTTACCAAACCGGTCAGTAAGTATCTACTACTATCTATTACACGAGACATTTTTTTTGAACCCCTAATGAATAAAATATTTTTGCTGAAGCTACTTTACAACAAATTTACATGCATTGTAATTTGTTAATAGAAATCGATCAGGAGTTCTTCATTCTATTTTCATAGGCCACTATAGAAACAAAGAAATAAGTGCCATTATCGCTACTTTACCACCATTGATGAAGCCAAACCCAGGTAGGAATCTTAAAAAATAATACTCTTAAAAATGAAAAGGCTTGATTATGTTCAAACATATATTCCTACCGTCTTGTCGTTTTAGTTTGAATAGATTTTTATTATCTGGTGGCAAAGAACACCACCCCTAACCTAACTCTATCTGTGCACTGGATTTAAATTTAAGACATTAATTTACGGAAATGCATAAGCTAACTCTAGCTTTTGATAAGCTTAACCCCTCTGATGATTTTATTTTCTATTTGGGTTGTCAAAATATTAAATTTTTTTGTGGCAGTGCACAGGTAAAAAGTGAGGCTACGCGACGCGTAAGATGTAAATGATACATTAACCGAAATTTCTACACCTGGCAGTAATGTACGTAGATAGGGACTTGATGATAGCCCATGGTGAACGAGAAATTCTTTTGACAGATATGCCTTTCGGATTGTACAGAATAATGCAAGGTCATCATATTCTAAAACATACATCCTGAAACGGAATGATATCCATCCATCTGTATAACCATTCCTTTTCCACCGTAAATTTCTTAGGCGAATAACACAA
Source organism: Armigeres subalbatus (assembly GCF_024139115.2). Lineage (NCBI taxonomy): Eukaryota > Metazoa > Arthropoda > Insecta > Diptera > Culicidae > Armigeres > Armigeres subalbatus. The sequence continues at coordinate 368,529,961 of NC_085140.1, read as the reverse complement.
CTAGCTACGGAGCTAGCTTTAATTATTTGAATCCATGCTAGTAATTTTCTTCCGAATCACTGCAAAATGTTTACAGAATAGAAAGCAAATTGCATGCCAAAAACCATCCACATTCGTTCTCACCTGTCATGACTCCACTGGAACTGATATCCCTGGGCGATGGAAACACAATCTGCTGCTGCTGCTGCTGCTGCTGATGGCCACCAGTTGATTGCTGAATATTAATAACTTGCGCCGATTGACCCTGTTCTGGCTGCGGCTGTGGTTGCCGCTGCTGTGCTGGATGATGACGATGATTATGGGTCGTAATAATAATCACTTGCTGGTGCTCCGTCGGTGACGCGTTCTGCTGATTGCGTATTGCTGCTACTGCTGCTGGCTGCTGCTGTGTCGTCACTTGTGACGTAGCAACTGCAGTCGTCGTCGTCGTGGTCGTCTCTGACGCTACCACCGACGTCGCCGACGACGATGTCAATGGACTGTCCGAAGACAATGTTGCACCCCGTGACGCCACTTTGGAGCTGGATTTCAGGGATTTTCCGGACTTACTGGTTTTGTCTTGTGCAATTAGTTGTTGTAAAGATTGTGCTTGATAAACTTTGCTAATTGTATGGTGCAAAAATGTTGAGAAGGGAAAACTTTGTTTGTGGGGGATGAACTTCAACTGGATCACTAGTTTTAGCAGTAACAGTGAAATCGTGAACAAATTTGTACTAATAAATTACTGGATTCTTCGTCTTAAGATTCGTTTCGGTATAACTTTATCTCTATGAACACAATCTTCTTTCTTGGTAACGGTATCAATAATGGAGATGATATTCGGTATGCATTGCACTTTTGCTTAAATATTTCTCTATCACTATTAAAGACTTGTACCAACAGAATAATTCGAAACGATAGGTGCACAGCGGATTGGTAACTATTTGGTAACACGATACTTTTTAATACACTAGATAAAGTAGCACTAATCGTAGTCAGAGATTAATCCGTCACTAGTAAAATCAGTCTTTTGGAGTCGCAATTTGAAATTGTATCTATTTTTTGCGTCAGAACCTTTTTTCCAAACCCCGGAAGTGAGATTTTCCTCCGCACAGTTCGTCCGTTTTCCGTGATGCACTCAATCGAAAGGAAAGCGATAGTCCCGCAGCTGCGAGGAGGTGTGTTCGCCTTTCAGTCGCTGTGGTAGTAACTGTGGAGGCCTCACAGATTCGGCATAGTCAGCCGAATGACCGAATAATGTAATGATGGGAAAATGCAGTTGCCGACCGACCCCCTACCGACCGGTGCGCGGTGTCCTCACACTCTGCTGCCCATCCTGAACCGGGCGATTTTATGCCTTCGCACCCCTCGGGAAAAATCGATATCGTCGCACACAGTGAGGGAGCAGCTGTTTGGCGTGTTACATTGTCGTCGACGTCGTCGTCGTCGTCGTTGCTGGCGCACCAACACTCACTTTTTCCGGGATATGCACTGCCGATGGACGCACATTACACCAACACATCATACTGGGGAGGATGCTTTCGCAGCACTGGTGAGCAAAATAAATTTTATAACGTGACTCAGAATGTTTGGGTGTTCAATATTTGTGCTGATTCCAGATATGTAGGTTTATTTTTAAATTAAAATAAAACCTCATTTTAAAACTTTGAGTGCAACAAAAACCGCAGCCTGTCATTTCACCATAAATTTAAAAAAAAGAAAAAAAATGGAAAATGCCTCTTTGGGGTGCAATTTGCTGCGTGATGTTACATGTATAGAATGTTATGGTACCAAGAAAGATATAAAAATCGATAATTTCTTCATCTTCTCTTCTTCTTCAATGACTGTACAAACTACTCTACTCAACTTAGTGTTCTATAAATATTTCCTCAGTTATTAATTGAAAGCTTTTCTATGCCCGCCTTTGCACTATGCCCATGGAGTCGAGAATGTTTCCAACCCGAAAACATTCTAGACCGTACTGAGAATCGAACTCGCCATGTCCGGATTGGCAATCCTACGCCTTTGGTCACAAGGCTACCACGGCTACTATTCAATAATTCATCAGACGAAATCCTGGTTTTTGATCAATGACAGGGCCACCCTCCAACATGGCGGGATAATCAAATACCTAAATATAAACACTCCACCGGCATCGACTATTGGATTTCAAACAATTCTTTATAAGAATCTACCAAAACCTGGGCATATGCGAAACTGTTGGATTCATATACAAATATATTAAGAAAAGTTTGCAAAATTGTAAGGTCTGACACTATTTTTGTATAAGAATCTAGCCCAGTTCTTATACACGTTATGGTAGGTTTCTTATACAGAATTGCCAGAAAATCTAATAGTCGCCGGTTGGGTTTGCAATTTGGAACACATATTTTGGTTTATTGGCAAGATCCTAGAAGAAATCAAAACCTAATTCTTCGAAAATAAGCGTTGAGCCCTGTTAACCTTCCGGGTCTCGCACCGATGCGATGGTTGTAAAAAGAACAACACCTTCGAAAAAAGGACGCTTGTCGTTAACAAGAGCCTTGAGTTAACAATGCCGTTCAACATAGTGACTTTAATGGCTAAAGTTGACGAAAAAAAAAACAAATAGTGACTATCAGTTACAGAAAAGGTGACCAAATAGTGACTTTCGGTCAGTGTTGACAAAATTCAAATTCTCTAGTCGCAAAATCTTGCGTTATCCAAATTACCCAATTGACTCTACATAAAACTTTTCGGAAAAAGTGAAACTAGGTGATTTCGCATGAAAAAACTCAAGCGCGATGCGCTTTCCTTCAAAACCGCGAATCAGTTCGCTCAAGCGTGAGGACTCGGTAAATGCGATTTGGAATTATTTGACTTTTAGAAAACTGACAAAAACGGACCTTCAGTTAAAGTTAATGGTTTGGTAACGAGTTACAAGTTGTAACACAAAATAATAATTATAATTAAAGAAACTATTTTGAACTAAGTTTAACAGCAATGTTTATTTTGTTAAGAAAATTATTTTGAGCTTTTTAGTGGAATGTCTTCACTTGTCATAAGACAAGTTTGTACAATCCATTTAATTCCACCACTTACTTGTACCTTGACAGATATGTATTTTGACCTAAGTCGAGTAACTTAAGTCGAGTCAAGTACGAAACACTGAAGACGACCTTACTGTTGAGGTCAAAATACGTATCTGTCAAGTACAAACTCGTCTTATGACAAGCAATGTTTAGTTTGAGTTCGGAATTTTTCCCAAAAGCTTTGTTAAAATGTGTAAAAATAGCACGTTTAGCGATAGAAAATGATTTTATCAATTCTTAAACGATTCGATTCTTGCAAGTACGACGCGACAATGTAATTTACGAAATCTGTAGTTTGAACAAACCTAAGGAACCTATCTCTGAATTTTGATCAAAACCAGTTGAAAGTTTTGACTTTTTGCTATTAAAAGTGACTTTAAAGACATGTGCTCGAAAAAGAGACATTTTAGTGACTGACCCAAAAAAAAACAAACTTGACTTGATCATTAGTCACTAAAAAGTGACCGGCTACCGGGCCTGCATACATGAGTGCCTAACATAAGTTATCTGATAAGTAGGTATATTTATTCTGCTCACCACCGTTGATATTTTTTTGGTAATTTTGCCTCATTGACCTTCATTCAACTCAAACGAGTTGTATAAAATCCATTATAGCAATCATTTGGGTGCTGTAATGGAAAACCAACATTGGAACTGTAGTCACATTGCTACATTTGGCTAAATTTGCCTATGTGAGTGTTTATAGCATTCTATGCGTAGCGTAATTATGGAAATAGTTTGATACATATGACAAAAACATTTTCCAAAGGCAAGTTCATCTATTGCATGTGAGAAAAAATATTTATGCTCTTTTAGTGGAAAGTCTTCTACTGTCATTAGACGAGTTTAGTACTTTCCATTTCATTCCATCACGTTTTGTTATCTTTCCAGATACGTATTTCGACCTCAACTGTGAGGTCGACTTCAGTGTCTCGTATTAGACTCGACTTGAAGAAAACAATCGCAGCTTACACTTCATTCTACGCTAGGTACCTAATCAAATCTTGTTTGATTACTTTATCTAGCTATAGAACTAATTACCTTATTGCTTGAATGATCATGTGAAGTAATCATCATGGACCATTTTGGTTCCAATTTATCATTTTGTCATTGCAAATAATAGTTAGAGCAACTCGTTTCAAAAGTCGATTTTCAGCACTCGTAGTATTCATCCAACTCGTGAGAAAGTAAAAATTTGTATAGAGTGCGATCGTGTTTTCTCCAGTAAGCAGAATGATCGGCCGGTCATCAAAGCTTTGTTTTGCTCTATGCGTGTGAGTAAATTAATCAAAAAGTAAAAATTGGTATCGATTCTGGTCGTGTTTTTTTTCTGCAAACAGAACGATCGGCCGGTCAACAAAGCTTTGTTCTGCATTGTGCGGGTGAATAAATTAATCAGATAGTAGAAATTTGTACAGAGTGAGTAGCCATCGGGAAAGTGCATGTATAAGTCGTCGCGGGCGGAAGAAAAAATATCTTTTTGATATTCGGTGGATCATGCGCTTTGCTCCTTGACCGGGCAAACAAGCACAGAATACTGCACGTCAGTTCGGTCAAAAATGCGATCCATATGCCAACGGGCATGCATGGTGACTATTGTCCATGCTCGGTTCGTAGACACGTCGAACCTGGCAGGTAGAATCATGGTTAGTTAAAATCATTGTGTATAAAGAAAGGCACGGTCGTATTGCTTATCAGAGTGACTTCAGATCCAACGATGCCTACCAACTGAATGATAATCCTTCCTGTGGCTTTTGTGGAGACGCAGAGATAAACGCGGTCTTCAAATAGCAAAAACCACCTACTAATATTCCTTCCATCTGCCTAACTGACTGCAAGGACGTGGCCGGCGCCGTTATTGATCATTTAAATATTTGAGTCACTGAAACTTGCACATTGAGAATGCTTGAACAATCCCAGTCTATCATTCAATTGATTCCCTGTGCAATTTTACTTTTTCTAGTCAATCACGGAGAACAACCATAGCTATGTGTAGTCAATCAAAGCTAAGCTAACTCGTAGTATTTATCCCACTCAACAAGCCTCGTTGAATAAACGTACAGCTCGTGCTAAAAAAATCATCTTTTCGCATAAGAAATTATTTTAAGTTTTAAGAGGAATGTCTTCACTTGACATCATAAGGCGAGTTTGTACTATCCCAATGAACTCCACCACTTGTTGCCTTACAACAAAATGACAATGTTCGTGATCATTTTCCAAGGCTCTGATAGATGTGTAAAAATTTTCCGCTGTAATAATAAATTTTACCACTATCATAGGGATTCGAGGATCGTAGTAGACCGCGCTCATATACAGACGTTGACAAATTTTCATCCGCGTTTTTTTCTTCGCTTCAAAATCGTTTCGGCTCGGCTCGGACTGCGGAATCAGAAAAATAACCAGGTTCTTCCGTGTTCGATAGATTCGGTAGAATCGGATTCCGTAGGCCGTGTGGTGTTATGGAAAACGTGTGCGCATCGATCAGTGTGGCTGGCAGCGGATTCATGACACATTGTGAGGAGACGAGCCAGTGTTGAGTGCAACATTTTGTACGGTACGGATCTGCGGGTGATGACAAAGGTCCAAAGATAAGTTTCAATTTACTTCATTTAAAATCTTATGTGTTTTCCAATACATTATATTTAACTGTGATGTAAATCACATGGGCACTGAGCAGCTTGTTTTGTTCCAATAGAGGTGTGCGAATTACTTTAAAAGTGAAACGGTAGTTATAGTAATATTGTAGATCAATATTAATATAAGTTACCCCGGGGCACGTAAAAATACGGTGTTATTGGGTAGTATGGTTGCCGATGAATCGATGAACGTTTTTAAAAGTTCCAATGTTCTAGAAAGATAAAGCAGAACTATCAACGAATTTACCCGACGAATTCACCCATACGCCTTATCTTCTTCCACAAATTCTCTTCACTGCAACTTCGAAATGCGTTGGAATAGTGAACGATTTTGAGCTTGATTCCCGCATCCTAGGGTCATGATCTCCTTTTCCAGGTCAGTCACTTCGCATCATTGCATCAACCCGATTACGCCACCCTTTCATGGCTGCTTGACAGTGGTGCTTCTGGACTTCTGGTGTTGGGTTGGAGGACTATGGTGAGTGATTGGCAGCGGTCTTATAGGGTGGTGAAGGCTAATCACGTTCTGCTCTATTGCAGTCGCTACTGTTCTGGGAAAACCTACACACTTTGTTTCATTGATGCTAAAGGTCTTAAACGACTAAAACCAAACAGTGTAAAAATAACCTGGTTGTATATAATAATGACTTGTGTATGCCGGGGTTTTGTACGGATTTTTGTGAAGAACTGTATCAAAATCTGCCGTTCACTGGTTGCATGTTATTAAAATATTGGCAATCCTCAGTTTTTATTTAATCATAACTGTTTAGCTCATAACAATGAACTAAACAGTTTTGGAATATCGTGTAATATCGTCGTACTTATTAACTTTATATTGTTAAATAGAAATCGACTAGTTCAAAATAGGCATAGACAATAGCTTTCCGCGAACGATTGATTATTTGCGTTCGAGTTGAGAAAACAACTATCGAGTACCTGAAACACATCGCCGCAGTTTAACGGAATCACTAATAAATAATCACTCGCCACGAACGATTGTTTGAAATCACGTTGGAAACACATAGATGTAATTCATAATCATCGTTGATGATCAACCCAAAGAACAAATAAACAAGTCTATCGCTATGTTATTGATTATTTTTCCTCGCGTTAGATGAATATAAAACAATCACGCTAGCTGATTATCGCGAACAGTTGAAAGATAAATTAACAGTAGCTCTACCGGAGCAATAGATTGTCTGCCCTTACGTTGAATGAACAAAACAATAACAAAATACGTCGTAACTGATCTAGCGTCAACATTAACATGCTAGTTACTTGGATTACATCAATTACCAAAGTGAATCCTGATCTTAGTAATGACACTTCCTCTCCCTACTTACAATACTCCTTCGATTCGTTGGTCTCTAAAACAGTTGTTACACTAACATTGACCCATTAAAAGTTGAGCTTTCGGAACGTGCACATTGAGGGTGGAGTGCTAATACCAAGTTCCATCTGTTGCTTCCCTGTGCAATTCCGCTAGTTCTGGTCAATCACGGAGTAGCAACTACGAATTGTAAGGTCATCTCATGCTCATGCTCATGCTCATGCTGGTATCACACACACAGCATTTTTCGAGTACAAAAGACGTACGGATTTTCGAATTAAAGGTTTATATGTACTCCCAAAAAAAATTAAAACAGTCAACTTTCCTAATGCTTTTTTTGACAAATTTCACCCTGCCAAATTTCAGATTACTTCCAATCTTAAATCAAAGTTCACATAGGGTGAAGATTCTTTTCATTTTTAAATAGGTGAAAACAGAGTGCAAATTGATGCATCAGAACCCAAATTACTGTCAATTTGGGAATATATGTCTGAATAGCTGCTTCTCTTCATTATTATCAATTAAATTAAGTGTCAACCAACAACTTACGAAACGTTTACCAGTACCTCATGGACGGGTTCAAAATAGGACGAAGTTCTGTGTTATACATTACTTTACTCATTTAAAACGTGTTTAGTTCCGAAATAATTTATCAATTTGTAGAATGTACATTAATATTCACTGACCAACAGATGAACCCAAGTAAAAATAAGACGAAGACAACCGACCATTTTAAATGCATTTTGTCTAGAATTTATTAGACGCATCTTGAAAAAAGACAGGAACACCGTCTTCGACCAGAGGTCGTACAGACTGAACACTCAAACACCAAGCATGAGACAACGGACATATAACACCCAATGGACCAGTGCAGAATTTTTCGATCACGAAAATTTTCCTCCTTACCGGGGCGGGAATCGAACCCACACTCCATAGCACATGCGTCTAGATGGTTGACGTCGCTAACCGCACGGCCACGAAGTTAACACCGTCGTTTGCCTTCTTCTTATTTTTGCTTGGATTCGTCTATATTTATCCGAATATTGACAGCCCAGAGCCGACTATGAATGGCAAAACATAGTTTTGCATATAACGGGCAGTGTTGGGAAAAACTCAAAATCTCAAAACTCATGAACGATTCAAATCAAACGTGAGTTGAAACGCATCCAACTCAGCACCCTTAAAAATCATGGCTGAGTTGAATCATCCATTTAAATCATCGTAGGTTTTCTTTTGTTCTACTTCGTAAATTAACAGTAAATTAACGTTCAACACATAGAACAGTATCCATTGTTTGTGTGTAAACAATAAATTGCACCCAAATTGTTTTTAAATTTTTTTTTGGGACGAAATGATTTTTTGGGAAATGAATGAAATGATCCGTTTTAGCATGAAAAACTTAGACGTGATGCATTCCTTTAAAATCGCAAACGAGTTAGTTCGCGCGGGAGTGCTCAATGATTGAGTTTTATGAACGATTTTACCAACACTGATAACGGGTGGCACCTAAAAAATTGTAATGAAAAGAAAGGCTCGGGAAACAAACTACAAGGAAGTACAGTTCAATCTGGTACAAGTTATACAAAGAGTTGTTTCTTAGTATAGTCATTGGCGTAAATAAGAGGGGGGCTAGGGGGGGGCAAAAGTTTGAAGACTAAAGAGTTATCTTTCATATTCACTCTATCATACTTAATGAAATGAGTGGAAGAAAAATTAGCTTGTTTCTGAATTCTGAGAAATATTCAAATCAGCATCCGAGAAGGATTCTCATCAGAATCTGAGAAGAATTCTCAATCTCTAAAGAATTCTTTTCGGATTCATCGAAGTATTCCAATCGTAATCCAGAAGAATTCCTACTGGATTCTTTTCAGTATTGTTAAGCAATACCCTTGGGAATCTGTGAAAAATAACTTTTAAAATCCATTGAGGATTTGCTTTAGAATCGCTCGTTGTTTGCTCCGGAATATCTCCAGATTCGTTTTAAGATTGGTTTAGGAATTCCTTGACAAATCAGAATCCTTCGTCGATTTGCTTCGTAATCCTTTGAAGATTTAATTCGGAGTCTCTCGACGTTTTGCAAATGATCTGCGTTGGGATCTCTAGACGATAAGGAATCCAGCTGACGAAAAGCTTCGGAATCCCGCGAAGAATTGCTTCTCAATCATTTGACGTTTCGTTTCCGAATACATCGACGTTTGCTTCAGAATTTCTCATAGATTTTGTTCAGAGTCCCTTAACGATTTTTTTTTGAGCCATTCGACGATTTGCTTCGAAATCCTTTGATGATTTGCTTCGGAATCCCTCAACGATTTGCTTCTACATCCCTTCGGGATCGCTGGAGGATTCTTTTCGAAATCCCTGGAACATTGCTCATGAGATACCTGGAACCATCATATTGAAATTCCTGGAGGGTTTTCGACGAAATATCTGGAATATTCCCCTTCAAATTCCTGAAATATTCCCGTCGAAATTCCTGGAGGGTGAAGGATCCCTGGTACATTCTCGTCGGAATCCTTGAAATTTTTCCGTTGGAATTCCTAAAACATTCCCTCCGAAATCTCTGGTGGATTCTCTTCATGATACCTTGAGGCTCCCATCGGTATTCTTGCAGGATTCATGTCGAAATATTTAGAGATTTCCGTCGGAGTCCCTGGAACATTCCAGTCAGGATCACTAAAGGATTCTCATCAGAATTCTTGGAAGATTCTCGGCGGAATCCATGGAAAGTTGCACTATTTTTTTTCATTTTAGATAGATAGAATATTTATAAAGTATGCAAATATATCCACTGCCTGACGCTAGTCGAGCGCAATTAAACATAGACTGTGAGTTGTTGCTCACACGTGCACACGTGCACGTGCTTTAGAAAAGAGAATAATATGAATGAGTGTGATGGATCCGCAATTGCCTGAGGTGTTTGGACTGCATTTGTCACATTACCGCTGATAACTTGATGAGATGTTAAAATGTTCGAGAATTTTCAAAAAGAGGGTCAATTTCGAGAAAAAATATGAAGGGGCTATAGCCCCCCCTAGGCATCGGAGGTAGTTACGCCAATGAGTATAGTAGATTAATGAATATTAGCATATGGTCCGTGATTCGTGATTCTTGCTGGTATGATATGACCGCTGTACGGATCTGTCAAATCGATTTTCGGAATGCTGCTTCTGATCCTGCTCCTGCTATGCTTCGTGTCTTTGGCCTTACAATCACCTTTGTACATAATGGAGCTCAGTAGACAAAAAGTGCTGAGATAGTTTTCGAAACATTTGCACGCTTAAAATGTTCAACGGTGTACTTTACAATGTTCTCCGCAGTATTTCTTATTTCTTACACGGCGTTTTGTAAGCAATGTTGGAGAGAGAATGTGTTTCTAAGGATTCATTTACATAGTCATATTTCTGTGAAAGCATTATTATTCTGATAGAAAAGTATTGAAGTCATTCCAATTTTTTAGTTGCAACCCGTTAATAAAGAATGCCTAAGACGAATTAAGTACTCTCCATTTAATTCAACCAGTTAATTTTCGATATCTTTGCAGATACGTATTTCGACCACAACTGTGTGGTCGAAATACGTATCTGCAAAGATATCGGAAATTAATTGGAGAGTACTTAATTCGTCTTAGACGGTTGGATACATTCCACTAAAAGAGTTTTAAATATTTTTCTGAATAAAGAATTATCAATAAAAAAAGGAAAACCATCCATAAATAACACCTGATTGTGTCGTAAAACGCTACTATAAATACAAAGAGTAGTGCGGAAACTCCCAAGAAGAATAATTTAAGGATTCATAACTAAGCTAAAATTTAGTAATTTATAGGAAAATATGCTCCTTTCTTCTTCTTCTTCTTCTTCTTATTGGCATTACATCCCCACCTCGCCGCCTCGCAGCTTAGTGTTCATTATCACTTCCACAGTTATGAACTGCGAGGTTTCTAGGACAAGTTGCCATTTTTGCATTCGTATATTATGAGGCTAACACGATGATACTTTTATCCCCAGGGAAGTCGACCGGCACCGGGAATCGAACCCACCCACCCTCAGCATGGGTCTTGGTTTGTGGCCACGCGTCTTACCGCACGGCTAAGGAGCACAGATCGCATTATTCGCTTAAACAACAAAAGAACGTAAATTACAAATAAAAAAACACGTCAGAGGCATAATGGGAAAACAAAAAACATTCGATTTTGGTAATATTATATTTTGATAAAATAAACCTCCCGAACGTATTGCTAAAACCGAATGGGGTTTGTACGAATATGGGAGGTTTCAATACAATTATTGTATTATTTTTTTAAATTATTTATAAGCTGAATACAGTATCTGTATAAAAACTAACATTTTTGTGTTAGAATCTTGTAGAATCTTTATACCTAGGTCGATATTTTATACAGAATTGTTAGATTTGTTTTCTGGGTGTAGCAATTCTATTATACAGTGTACCAGCATAGTAGCGACGATTTTCCACTTATGTAGTAAAAAATGCTTGTAAAAGAATAAAAAATAAATGCTCCTGCCTTATGAAAATAAAATTTGAGATCTCCGGAACCAGCACAAACATCCTAGTGTCGAACGTCTTCCTCACTAAGTTCAAAAACACTGCAAACAGGTGTAATCGATCCTAATGCTGTATGACTGCCAACTCGCACGAACACCACCACGCGATGCATTGATTGCGTCGAATCATCCAAGATGGACTCCCACACCCAACCCTCCCAACCGCCCAAAGACCGGGAGCTCACTTTGTTTATCTTCTTCTCTTCGTTCCACCAAACACGCGAACCCACGTTTTAGCTCTTCAAATGCTAGGGTTCACGTCCCGACTGAATGTCCTTTTTGTGCAATGTTTACGTTCGGTGATTACAATTTTCAACAATAACACCAAAATGCACCTGCTATCGGATTTATTCCACCGAAAAACTGCTTCTACGATCACCACCAATTAAAACACCGAAACACATCAACGTGGTCCATCGAAAACAAAACCAGACTTTTGAACGCCTCAGTCGTTGTTGCATAAATATTGCTGTCACGAAAAATTCCTACGCAGAAAATTTTCCCTATCCCGACTCCGGTTGCAGCTTCCCAAAATCGATTCACTTGCGAGAAACAAGGACTGCCATCAAACATGCACTTTTTCCAACTTCCGATTGTTTGATAATGCCTTCGAACTGTATCAAACTAAAATCTTCTCACAGTCAACCGCAATTCGGTGCTTATTGACACGCCATTTTTACACCACCACCGACATTGTCCACAGTTTTGTTTGATTTTCCGGAAAAAAGGATTCTTCCTCTCTGCCGTTTTTGCGCTTTTTCGACTGAATCCTCTGTTGTCGTCTGACAGTCAGTCAGTCAGTCAATCAGTTAGATGGGGAGGGAGTCCTGTCTGTCAGTATTTCTATCTGTCGGCGCGGTTGCTTCAGTTGTTGAGGGGGGGTGGTGTTGGGTGGTGCTGTGTTTGTGTGCGCGTGTGGACGTGCGTCCTGGCACTTTACCACGTTGGATAGGGCGAGGGTGCAAACAAGCGAGGGTGGATGCCTCCGGTGGAAGAAGGATAACTGCACGCTGTGGTAGGATTGTATTGGTGAGCGATGGGCAGCACAGGTTGGTGGATGAGCGAATGCATTTTCCCGGAAAAACGGTGGATGTGGGATGTTTTCTTTTGGTTGCTCAATATAGAAGAGGATTGAAGAACTTTGAGACAATAATAACAGTAAGAGAGCTTTTATAGCTGATGCGAAAAATAGGGATGTTATGGTATCATAGTCAAATAATTTCATTTTTAACTTGGCTGACCAGATCATTTTGGTAAAAAAAACGGGACAAACGCGCTTGCAAAATGTGACATGTCAAAAAAAAAAAAAAACTTGAGATAAAATTCAAGAGCTGTGGAAATTTCAAAACTTTTAGCATTAGCATTAGCATTAGCATTGAGCATTTCGCACAAATTCGTAGGTGGTACAAGCCAAGACTATTGTATGAGAGTAGCAACACTTTCATCCGGTCCTGGCCACGTCCTTGCGAATGCTGAGGAAGGGGAAGGATGGTTAGTTGGACACCTACTTAAGAAAGATGCAGAGAACTCTACGACCTCTCATAGGTGAAACGGGAGATTTTTGGATTGTGGAAATTTCAAAACTTTTGGGCCTAAATTTCATTTTCCGTGCAGGAAATAGTTGGAAATATTTTAGAGTGAATCATTCACCACCAGTTAGTTGAGTTAGTTGTGGAAATACTTCCTACAAATACTTCCCTCTTCAAAGGGACTCGGAAAAAAACACGAAGGAACAGAAAATTACGCATATTTCAATATTAAAAAAAAGTGGAAATTTGCAATTTTGATTTTATTTACTCTTAGATATGCATTAAGAATTTTATTATTGATCAATATTAAAAACTTTTCCAATTTTGAACATTTCGGTCTAAAGCCCTACATCGCTTATGATTGCAAACGATAGTGCAGCGATCAAGAATACATGAACCTATGTTATATACATATATTCTGATAATAGTCAGTAAAAATGATATTTTTGTGTTTGATACTTTTTAAAACATGTTTTGGGCTGAGTAACGTCTGTTGCTGAAAAGGCAACATATCAGTACCAATGAACCATCAGCCCTAAACGTTTGGCCCATATATATAACTGTCAAAGCTTGAGTCAAATGCCATGCGGTGTTTTGCTAGTGCATTTGAATAATATTATTCCGTATGTCAAACAAGGCCAAAAATGTCGAGGAAGTATTTTCCATCTCTTTTCAAATTTCAAATTAAACAATGTTCCTTTCGACTTTGAGTCGGAAGAAAAACTGAAGTGTTCAGGATGATTAACTTCATCGTTCCCTGAAAGAAAATCAAATATCGATTCTTCATTTAAGGCTGTGAACCATTCCACCGATTCGTTTAACTTTTTGGTTATTTTCCCATCGTGGTTAAAATTTTACTCCGAAGCCGACCCATTTGGGTTTTGACAGATTGATAGTTATTTGGAGCAAAATGGATTTGGCGCCAATTTTTTCGCGGTCAAAGTTTTACTATCGAACTGTCAAATCTAACCATGATCCGGATGTGTCCGGATGCAAGCCAGCCTTAAAAACATCAGCAAGAAAATTCGGACTCGGTTCGTTCAACTACAAATCCCTCAACTTCATCGGGAGCACACGCATACTCGCCGATGTGCTCAAGGACGGAAACGTAGCGTACAGGAGGCTTGTTGGAAGAGATCAATGAAATAATGTACCGGTTGAGGATCAAAGGCCGATTCTTCAACTTTAGCTTAATCAACATCCATAGCCCACACTACGGAAGCACCGATTATGATAAGGACGCATTCTATGCGCAGCTGGAACGAGATTACAAGCAGGGTTGCTGTGGCTCTTCTTCGCGAGTGGTTATCTTTGCCTCTTCGCGAGTCATCATTCGGCCATATTCGTTTTTCCAACGACTCGCTGCGAATGGTATTCGAATCGGCGAATGATTAGACCATCGAGTGAACAAAAACATCAAAAGGAATGAACTCAAATACTTGCCACTCGATTAGACCTGTGCGCCGGTCATGTAATCGGCGGCGGCGGCGTGGTAGTCACTTTTGCCCCGGCGGCGGCGGCGTCACGGCGGCGCGCCGTTGGGTTTTATCGGCGGCAGCGGCGGCGGCGGCGGCGTGAACCGGCGTGTATGAAAAAAATCAAAGGCTGAAAAAAATAACTTAACGCGGATTTTTGGATTCACACAGTACGAATAACCCGTATAAAAATCGTCTTCAGTTAAAATGACACTGTTGTTTCATAAGGGCGAATGTCGCAAACGTAAACAATGCATTTTCCTGCAAATTCCTCAACAACTAAAACCGCTTCCAGCTTACAACCACTTGGAACTGGTGGCTCTCCGCGCCTTCTATCGAACGGAAGTTGAAAATACCGCCAGAAGTCTCTAATCTTCCTGAAATCAGCGAAAGAAGTCAATGTTTACGTTTGCGACTTTCGCCGTTATGAAACAACAGTGTCAAAATTGAAATATTATACGGTTGCCGATCATCAAACAGCACATTCAATAATCAGTTGCTGACGTCCCTGATTACAAAATGTTGTTGAACTTAACATAACTGAAAATGCGCACTGGCTGAGTAATACTACTGGTACACGATGACCAACCAAATTGAATATGTTTCCTTAAATTTAGTTAAATATGCCAAAATAGTTCTTGATGGTGTTCCTGAGAGAATTTCTGGAAAAAACTGGGATTTTTATTGGAAATTCCTAATTACTTAGAAAATGTCATTCCTTGAGAATCTAGCATTAGCATTCAGCAATTCATAGCTGGTACAAACATAGCCTTTTGTAAGAGACTATCTCTTAGATGGAAGCAAGGCACTCTACAACAGGTGACATCTGCCTGCCCCACGTCCTTGGGAATGCTGAGGGAGAGGAAAGATTTTTAGTTGGACACCTATTTAAAAAAAGATTTAGCTCGTCTTGGTAAAACCTTATAAGAATTTCATGTAGGTGTTCTAGGTAAAATCCATTCAAGTTCTATTTGGGAAATTCATTTAGTAAAATCATATAATATTCCTGCTGGATTTCATTCGGAAACTTATTAAGGAATGAAATAGTTTTTAAAATTTATGAAGTATTTTCCTGAAGAACTGAAGACGGAAACGGAAAGAATTCCCGAAGAAAAATCAGAAGGAACCTTTCAAAGAAATTTTGGAAAAATCCCTACAGACATTTAAAAAAATCCTAAAAGAATTTCTGAATGCATCCCAAAGGCAATTTTTGAAGGTATTTTCAAAGAAATTTCCAAAGGTATTTTCGAAGAAATTTTCGAAAAAAATTCTAAAGGGGTTTTGAATGAATTCCCGAGGTCCCCGAAAAAAATCACAAGAAATGGAGAATGTTGTAAAGAAATCCTGAGGGAAATGGCCAAAAATTTCTTCCTGGAGTTATCAAACATACTGGAATTTTCTAAGGTAGTTCTAAGGTAGTTCTAAGGTAGTTCTGAAGGAATTCCTATGGAGATTTCAGGAAAAATTGTCAAGTAGCTTGCTAAATAATTTTAAAAAAATCCGAAGGAATTCCTAAAAGAATCTTCCGAAGCAGTTCCCAAATTAATTTAAAAAAAAAAAATTTTGGCAAATTTTCAATGCCTAAAGAAATCTCCAAAGGAATCCGTTTATGAATTTCAAAAGGATTTTTTGGAGAATTTTTGGAGGAATTCTAAAATAATTTTTGAAGGAACTTCAAAAACATTTTCTGTAGATATTTCAAAAGAAATTTGTGAAGGATCTTTGGAAGGTATATCCGAAGGGAATTACTGAAAAAAATGTAGAGGATTCTACAAAGCAATTCCTTTAGGAATTCGAAAGAAATTTAATAAAAAAAATCCTGGAGGAAGTTTTTACTTAAAGGATTCCTGAGGGAAGTTCTGGAATATTTCTTAGAAACCCTTCGAAATTTTGGAGAAATATCTTGAAAATTTCAACATTTATTTAATTTCTAGATTTATACCCTTAAAAAATTCGGCAGATTTTCCAAAGAAATCCCTGGAGGAATTTCTGAACGACGTCTTGACGGAATGTCCAATGGATTCTCGAGAAAATCTAAGATTGTCGGAGTTGCTTAAAGTTGCTTGGAATTCTTAAGGAATTTTTTGAAGAATACCTAACGAATTTTCCAAGGTTTACCTTTCCTTCCTGAAGGAATATGTGGAGGAAATTCCGAAAGAATTTCCGAAAGACTTTCTGGAATTCGATTACGGAGTTCTGTAGAACTCCTTGAGGCAATTTCCGAGGAAATTACCGGATGAAAATCCAAAGGAATTTCTGGAGGAAATTGCGAATAGGTTACTGAAAAAACCCGAAGGAATTCCTAAAGAACTCTAGGAATTACTTCAGAAATACTCAATGAGGCATTTCCTCTGAAAATGTATTAGGATTTTTTTCGTAAATGCCTTTGAGATTTTTTCTTGATTAGTGAATTGTGAGGTAAGTCAGATTTTTTCGTTTATCGGAAAAGATGTACAATTTTTATACACACAGTTAAGTTTGCTATTTAAGGTGTTTTTTTATGATAAATTACAAAAAAGATTCGGCTGTCGGAAGGACTTGAACCCACACTTTTCTATTGAGTACATGGATATATTACCAATTATACAACAGCTGCCCTTGCAGGAAGCTGTTCCATAAACAGCTAATAACAATGTGTTTCGTCCAGGGTGGGACGACCCTACGTTGTGTTATTTTATAATGGTGATTCTCCGGGCGACGAATAAAGAAAAACTACTGCTTCTTAATTGGACTTATAATTTATTGCCTCCGAGAGGCAGCGTGCCAGCTCGGAGGTTACTTTCGAGACACTGTAAGACATTCAATTCAGAGTCGCCTTTTATAGGCCACTCTTAGTACGGAACAATATACAAATTATTGGGGACGTGCGCATAAACATTCAAATTTTAAATCTAATTAGATTTGCAGCGCGCCAAACGCTACGTATATAACGCAGCAGTTGGCCCGAAGCAATAGAACAAAACGATCACCCAATGGATCAATCAAGGTAATTTATTCTGCACTAACCGCATCAAAACAATGGCGGCACTGTATACGCATATTTCTATTCGTGTGTGTTTGACAGGACATGTCTACGATGGCGCTATCTGTTCATTTCATAGCGGAAGTTTTTGCTTGTTGATTGGTCCATTGAACGACAACTGCACGCACGCTTCTCTCCTTGGCTGAACCACGCTACGATGATGCGATCGAACACAATGGGATATCAGTCAATTCCCCGTATCCATCGAATCGACTTTGGTAACATAACATTTCACACCTTTTCTCTCTACCCATCAACAAGCCTTTGAGATTTCCTGTAGAAATTCCTTCAGATTTTCTTATGGATCCCTCTGGAATTTCCCCTAAGAAGAGGAAGGGAGTTCTTTTAGAAATACCTACAAAAACCCATTTAGCAGTTCTTTCTGGAATTATTTTCGAAAATACTTTCAGATTCTTTTTAGAAAATGCTTCCAAAAATTCATTTGGAAATTCCTGCACCCTTCAAAACCCTTCATGAATTTCTTCAAAAACTCCTCCAAAAATTTGCTTGAGTACTCCTCCAGATTTTTTTTCCTTAAATAATTTAAAAATTACGTCCATTACCAATAAAATTTTCAAAAGAATTACTAAAATAAACTAAAAATTTCTACGAGACGAGCCAGCCTTGGGTTGAAATAAAGACATAAAAAAAGTAAACGAAAACTCAGAATGTATTACTGAAAGATTTTCGGAAAGAATTCATGAAGGCATTTTTGAAGGAATTCCTGCAGAAAGTTGTGAAAGTTTTCCTGGAGAATGTTTTCAAGGAATTGCTAGAAGAAGTTCTGAAGAATTCCTTTAGGAAAATTTTGAAGAAATTCCTTATGCTATATTTTGAAGAATTTATTTAAGGAATTCATGGAATAATTGCCAAAGAAATTCCAAAAAGAGAATTTCCGAAGGAGTTCTCATAGAAATTTCCAAAAGTATTGCTTTAGAAAATTAAGGATTTCCTAAGCATTTTTTGGAGAAACTCCTGACTTCTTAAGGAGTATCCGAAGGAATTCCCAGCGGAATTTTCGTAGGAATTCCTGCAACCATTTTCATATACATTCCTTAAAAAATCCGAAGGAAATTTTCTGAAGAGATCGTTAATGGAAATTCTGAAGAAATCGTTAGGAATTTCGTACGGAATTTTCGATGAAATAGGGGAAGTGCACCGGTTTTGGCCAACTTAGGGCTCTCTTGTTGGAACTAATAAAAACCCTCGCGAATTGCTTTATTTTTGAAGTTATTTGCAAAATTGGCCAAATTAGGAACATGGCCAAAACCGGTACAGTTCCCCTACATAAAGAAATTTCCAAAGATTGTCTGAAGTAATTCTCTGAAGAATTTAAAGGAAATTTTTCGGCGAAATATCTGAAGAAATTTCCAACGAAATTTCCGAAGGAATCCCTAGAGGAAATTTCAAAGGAAATCTTAAATGAATGTCGAAACGATACTTCTTAGAATATTTTTGAAGTTTTTGAAGAAACATTTCCTGAAGCTTTTACTATAAAGCATTAAACAATTTCAAAAAAATAAAATCAAATTAAAATTTCGTAATGTTTGAAACTGCCTGACGATTCAACTAAATAATTTTACTAAATACTATGCGGCGAGGTGACAACTTCCCAGTTCTGGTTTACAGTGGCAGTTAATAAAAAAAAAGAAGGGTTTTAAACTGATGCTCGCAATATACAAAGCGGTTTTCATATTCAAAAATTAATTTAAAACTTAAATTTTTTTATTCGGGACACAAAAAAAAAATATTATCAAGATAATGAATGTTCTACTAAACTGGATATTGGTGAGCTGCAATGATTTACCTACAACAATGCCAGATCGTATATTAATTGGGGAGGAGCTTTGGGCATGTATTCAGGCCCTCACAAAAGCATATGTACCAAAACAAACATATTTGGCGACAAGTATAAGTTTAGGTGCCCGACAGAATGAGGTTTTGACTTAGACGAATTCCAAAAACCAGTTATAAAATTTATGTATTATTTTACTAGATAAAGCCTCATTCAAATTCTCAATCTAATCAACCAACTAATTGATTAACCAAGATATTATATGTCACTACATCGACTTAAAGACACCATCACTTTTGGTAGATTTGAAATTGAATTCTGACGAGTTCCACCTTAACATCATTTTTGAATTGTCATAAGACGAGTTCAGTACTATTTATTGCTTTAGAGATACGTATTTTGACCTCAACTGTTAGGCCATCTTCAGTGTCTCGTTATCGATTCGACCAAAGTTAATTGATTTTTTTATTGCTATTGGTCATCGGCGTGGCAAAATTATGACCGGCGGCGCGCCGACCCAAAATCCTCGGCGGCGGCGGCGTGAGTAAAACCACCGGCGGCGGCGGCGTGGCGCGGCGGCGCACAGGTCTACACTCGATGGTTGTTCGGATCACTCAAAATAATTGTCACTTTAATTTCACTATAAAAAGTCATGTAGACTTTAAAAATCGAAACTTTTATCGGCCTTACTGGAATCAAATAAAACTTACTCAAATCACAAGTGCATCTTAATAAGAAATGTAGTGGAATTCATTAGAAAACATACAAAATAATATCTATATACTCTTCTAGTGAATTCTACTCAAAATGAATGTATGAAAATATATGAGGGGGGTTCTCAGAGCGAAATGTATGTTTATTAACCATCGCTAATGAAACATTTTGCAGAAGCATTACGAGAACGAATTGCAAAAAATATGTTTGAGTGTGAATTAATTTTCTACTCCTTTTTTTGCCCTCGTCCGCTTCTAGTGGACGGGATATTAACTACAGGGATACTATATAAAAAAATTCTCGAAGTTTCACTTAAAGTTTAAGTACATGGCCAAACTAAAATTCACTTAAATTTTATTTTATTTTCTAGTGAATTAAGAATAATGAGTGCCATCACTAATGAATCATTTAACTTTTACATCCGAAACTACATGGAAAATATCTGCATATGTTTTCAAGTAGCTTCTAAGTGAAAATTATTTTGAGTGATCTTCTTTCTGCTGTTCATTCGTGTGCCTCATAGCGACGGCGATTGTTATTCGCAAAGTCGAAGTCATAATGGACAACAGCATGCTTACGCATATACACACCCGTACGATGGCAATATGCGCCTAAGCTGTTTAACGTTCGTTGTGATTTAGGTAAATGATGTTTGCTTATGTT
Organism: Armigeres subalbatus; assembly: GCF_024139115.2. Taxonomy (NCBI): domain Eukaryota; kingdom Metazoa; phylum Arthropoda; class Insecta; order Diptera; family Culicidae; genus Armigeres; species Armigeres subalbatus. The sequence goes on along the minus strand of NC_085140.1, from coordinate 368,509,185 downwards.
AAGTTTCAATAAGCATATGAATAATTATAATGATAAGCATTGAATAATTATTGATTAATTCAGTTGACTTTAATTGTACTGTAATTGTTTCAATCAAGCGGTTATTTTAATGACTTGAGATATTTAGTTTATGAAACGGAAACCGAATTCAATTAATATCAATACGTACATGCGAACATTTGTTGTAGGATTGCTCATTTAGGGGTTAACGAATATCCGTTATGATTTGTGATTAATTGAATCTCATGCATGAAAACTTGAGCAAAAATTTGCTACTTTTTAATGGCGTTTGATGCGTATTAGCAGAATCCCGGCCATGTATAAGTAGTACAAACAATTTTTGGCGCAACGACCTATGGTCCGCCGATTTTTTCCCTGTTTGATACATTTTTCACTGCGACCAATTGATTGACCTACTATGGCAGTCCCCGTTTTAATGTGTGTGCCTTGCAATGTGTCATGTCACTATGAGATTGAGTGATTTCCATAGCTGATTGTAGACATTATACCAGTAACGTATAACATATTTTATGAAATGTATTGCATAGCTTAGAGAAGTCATCCATACATCTGATGGTTGCATCAATCCTTTATCAAAAAAAAGCGTATTTTTTTGAAAAGTACTTCACAGGTACAAAATAATTGTTCCGAATCTTCCATGTCCGTTTCACATAAACGACAGGTATCATCTAAAACTTTACATGTTGTTTGAAATAATATTTGTTTGGGCAGTGTCCTATTAATAAACCCCAGAAGTTGTTAAATCTGGTTAGATATGCTTAGATGATGTAATGTTGACATAATGTTGGATGAGTAACAGTTAACGTAAACTTTTTAAATTATCCTACTGTTATTGTTTTTCTCAGATTCCATCAATCACTTTATTTTTCTAGTTCTTCAGTTCCATTTCAAGGGTACATTTTGAGGCCCACAAAATGTATCTCGCCGGATACTTTATCATCTGATTTGATATTCTCCACACTCAATGCGTATTAGATTATGAACCAAATTTTGTCGCAAAATAAATTCCTTTTAGCTAATTTTATGCAATTTCAGGGTTCATTTCCGCAATGGGTTTTTTCTATAGATACAAACAATCTTAATTATTGACATCTATCTGAGAAATAGACTAACGTGAAGAATAGGACTAACTAATCTACTAAAACAGTAGAGTGTGGCAATTTCAGTGAAATATAATGGAGTATTTGAAATATAATGGAGTAAAACATTTCTGGTTGGCGCATATTTTATATATATTAAATATTAGTAATGCTTTAAACTTCATTTGACGAGTTCATATAACATATTATTTGACTAGTTCATTCCCGAATTACGAATTGATTAAATTTGCTAATCGACTGTATCGATGTAATGGTTGCCTAATCAATAGGCTAGATTTACAGATTGATGATTTGTATATGCTTGTCAAAAGTCACTCCACCTTCCATAAGGTTCTACCCAAATACTTTGGATGCTGGGCAATTTTAAGGTTTGGATCGCCCTGTGTAAAAGGTCTGCCAGACAGTAGAAGTTCAGAATCAGTTCAGTTTTCGTTTGCAGATCAATCTAATTATTATATGTGAACCAGTGGGATATCATATCATCATTCTGTACAGTGTAGTATTTAACTTTCACAGAATTAAACGCTTGTGTCCTTGGAACATATCTTCTGTTGGGAAAGATATCCCAATATTTGAAATAAGTAAAGCCTTCTGTATTTTTCTTTCAAAACAAATAAGTAGAAAACGTAAAAAATATCTTATCCAGCAAGTGATTCCTTATACAGTAACGTTGGTGGAATTCTTAATTTTCAAAATACAGGGGTAGAGGTGTGCACCGCCGCCGACAGTTTTTGGCACGCCGCCGTTTAGAAATTGTTTCGCTGCTTAACTATGATTTTCCACGCCGAATAAAGAAGTTCGCAGAATTTTCCGATAGAATCCCCAACTCATAACGTTGAAACTGAATTTTTCGTGAAAATACCAATGATTTTCTTAAAAAAAACTAAGAAGAACTTCGAGTGCAAATTCTGAAGGATTACCCGCTTTTTTATAACTTTATTATCGTGTTTTAGGATTTCCATTGAAATCCAAAGAATTTCTCGTTGAATTAGAATTTTTGAACGAAGAAGGGTCGTTTTACAGAACGCCATTTGACCGAAAGCCAATTGTTGTTTTGCCATATATGACATTTCACCGAACAAATCATTTAGCCAAAGCCCACCTAGCCTAAAGTTATTTCGCCGAAAATGTCATTTGGTCAAAAGGTACATTCTGTCGAAAATGTCGGTTGGCCGAACAGTTCTTTTGACTGAAAAAAATCCATTGGCCGATAAGCTCAATTTGCCGAAATGGTCGTTTAACATTTAGCCACTTGGCAGAAATGGACATCTGGCTTAAAGTTTCGGAGTGTTTTGCAGAAAGATCATTTTCGGATCGAATGGCTTTTTCTGCAGAACGAGCAAAGGGCATTTTCAGCTTAATGATCTATTCGGCCTAACGACATTTTCGACCAAACGGGATCTTCTTCTTCTTATTAGCATTACATTCCACACTGGTACATTTCCGCCTCGCAGATTAGTGTTCATTCAGCACTTCCACAGTAATTAACCGCGAGGTTTCTAACCAAGTTATCATTTCTGCATTCGTATAACCTTCCCAATCGGGAAGGCACGAATAAAAAGAAAGATAAAAGAGTAAGAAAACAAGTAAATTAACCCTTTATAAGGCAGACGAATCTAAACAATAAATTAACAAAAACAACAATAGGACACAATGTTGACATGGTATTAAACTCAAATGTATGTTTGTTATACATTAAACAGTTCAGAAACATTGAAAAATTGGTGGCAATATAGTTGCCACTGCCCGCCAAGCGGTAAAACATTGGTGGCAATATAGTTGCCACTGCCCGCGAAGCGGGAAAACAGGCAACAACAAAAATATAAAAAGATTTTTAAAAATTTGGTTTTACGTAGAACCAGTCAAATCAAGGTACGTTACATTTTTTGGTGAAGAGTCCTAGTCAGAAAACGCATTATAAGTGAAAAAAAAAACACAATTTCGTCAAAAATCCAAAAACCAAATATACAGAAAGGCAAAGCTTTTTTCACGCTAATCACGTAGTAATCTAACACAGGAGATTCAAAATAATTGATACCAACGGGAAAAAATATATCTTTGTCGTATTTTTAACGAATTATAACTGAAAATCCTTCTTCCACTCGAAACTTACGATCTGTTCGTAAAAAAACTATTCTCAAATTGACATTTCAATTTTTTTATGGCTCAAATTCATCTGGGGTGTTACTAGGAAGCAAATAAAGCCACTACATGTGAAATAATAAGTAGAGCTCTTATTAATAAATAGAAAAACATATTATTTGTTGGTGGCAATATAGTTGCCACTGCCTTATAAAGGGTTAACTTGTCATAAGATTAGTTTATACTATACTATCCCATTTAATTCCACCACTTGATCAAGTGGTGGAATTAAATGGGATGGTACAAACTCGTCTTATGACAAGTGAAGACATTCCACTAAAAAAATTCCAAATAATATTTTGGAAAAAAAACTTGGTGAATTTTGTGAGGAAGTTCCTCGAACTTTCCCCGTAAAATTTTAAAGATTCTCTCGTTAATGTCTTGAAAATATTAATAAATCCGAAAAAACCCTTCTACAGGTTCCCCTGGGGGTAATCCATAGGTCCCGGAAGCGGTCAGAGTCGTTGATGGTCAATTTTATATTCGTACCTCGCTTCCCGATCGAAAACCATGAGGAACGAGTCGTCAAATGACTGAAATGTCCCCTTCTACAAGTTTCCCGGGGACAATCCGTAGTTCCTGGAAGCGGTCAAAATGGTCAGTGGTCTATTTTATATACATACCTCGCTTCCTGATAGAGAACCATGAAAAACGAACCAACGAATGGCCAGTTTTGGGTTTAAAACTGAAATGTCCCCTCTACAGGTTCCCCGGGGGCACCCCTGCAACTTCAAGATCCGTCTGGTTGGTTTTTCATTCTTGACGTATCAGAAGACTTCTGGAATGTAATCATAATGGTAGATCGGTGAAAAAGCTTGATTCAAATGAATTTGTGGCCTGGTCCCTTTTGAAACTCCCATCGGCACTGATTCTAAACAAATGGCCATATCTCACTTGATTCTAGTCCGATTTCGAATTTCAACATATGATTCCAATCAGAAACAGTCCTACTTAATTTGTGGTTACTAATATTATTCTGTTTTTAACCACAAGTTATCCTAATATCCACCACAAATTTACGGTTCTGAACCTACCTTAGAAAAGCCCGGAAAATCTCCGGAATCCGATGGCAATGATCAATTCCATGAACATATGGTGAAACTACATTAAATTTCTAGTTCAAACATCCCTGAATTATCAAACATCGGATAATAATTGACATAGTTACAACACATCTAATTATGCCTAAAATTTGCCTATCCCAGTTATTTTGGACATCCCTGCCAACAATGCTGGACAATGCTGCCAACAATTGAATTCCAAATTTCAAATAATTTCTCATACACTATTATAGTCCAGCTTATATTTGCTTTTACCACCAAAAGAATTTTGTAGAAGACGACAGCATTCTAAATCTCACAGTGTGCGAGATATCTCACCTAAAAAGTAATTCATCATACACTAGTACCACCCAACGGGTGAATTCCTGAATAAACTTGTTTCATGTTGACTTTACCAACCGAACCACTTTGTTGAAGATGGCAACTCTCTTATGACCATAAATTGCGCAATAGCTAACCCTACAAGTGATTCCTCATACTTAAGCGCAGCACAGCTGATAAATTCCACAACTTCTTTATTATTGAGTATTAACACTCGAACAACTTTGAATTAAGACGCTAACTCACAGATTTCGAGATATCTCACCTAAAAAATAATTGCGCATATACTAGCGCCTCCGAGTGGATGAATACCAAACTAAACTTAATTCTATCATGAAAGTTCTTACCTTTCGAAAAACTTAGTTTTCTAAATCTTATAAATTTAGAGGTATCTGGTCATGGTGGTAAAAAATTTCAACTACCACTCCGTATTATCGGAGGCTGCTTTAGTAAATTGTCCCGTGGTCACCCAATTATGGCCAAAAAAGACCGAACATCGTTTTGTTGGCTAGGTAAGTGATTTGAGGAATGCACGTTGTACTTAGATGTAGAATGGCAGCTCAAAATCCACATGTATTGTACAAATTTCAACACAGCGCGTGCTTGAGTGTTAATAGCTGTGGAAATGCTGAATCAATACTATGTTTATAAGCAGGCTAAGTTACAGTTAGATTGTAGAGCCATTGAAGAAAAAGAAGAAGGCTTGTTAGAATTTCGACACAATTTTTCCTATCTGAACTGAGCTTATTTGTCTGTCTACATTTTGTATATTTAGTAAACGGGATTGATTTGCGGTTTGGGCGTAACTTGTTTTGTAATCAACCATTGTTTTACGGATTTCGTAGAATGCAAGCGTTTTTATCCAAAACTAATTCCCTTACCTTACAGAGTAAAGCTTATTCAGTTAGACACATACCGTAGTTTTCGCAGGAAATGATTGCTATAACAGGAATTCGCCAAACAAAATAAGTTACGCCCAAATCGCAAATCGGTCCCAACTAGTTTTATTATAGAAAAATCACCGAAATTAAGTATTGAAAATATCTGTCTAGCGTATTATTCAGCATGCATTCTATTCAGCTATAAATTTCACAGCTAGACAATCTATCAACGTTGAAGCTTATATGCTGCTTGTCATTGGTTGTACTGAACAATAATTTTATCGAGAGCATTCCTAGTTTTATGAACGTGTATTTATTGAAAAATTTGCGCTTTCCTATGTAGCATTTTATTAAGGTAATTCCACTAGTCTACATTGGCCGAGACATTGGCACATCTTACTCATTTCACATGTGGCGCTTATATTCAAACACATTTGATTAGTTGCAATTCAGACGGTGTAACGTAAAGTGCCGCGCAAATCCTAAAATCCATGTAAACATTCTTGATCACAAAATCCGCATTAAACGCGACCCCGAATAATGTCGTTTGTTACGCCATGGCATGTGGACGAGTTTCTGAAAAATCGCACCAAGCGCCAACAAAAAATTACCCATTTTTTCTGCGCAAGCTCCCGTTTAGTAGGTTTAATTAATTGCAAATTATATCGAATATCCCTCAACTGCGTAACTGAGGATATTCTGCAACAAATATACGCATGGATTAATATGAAATGATTTTCTTTTTTCTTGCCAAAATCCCGACCATGTTACGTCATATAAATGTTTTATAAAAACGCTAAGTCTTGATATATCGATTACATTCTGACACCTACCTTTTACATACATATTGTAACTCTATCCGACAATACTAGCGTGAAATAAGCAAAATGTAAACATGAATTGTTATGCTAGAAACTGTGTACATCATGTCTCAGTCTCAGATAGTCTTTGCCACCTATGCGATGCTTGCATTCGATGCGAGTAGACTAAAGGCAGCCTCACACATCGGGAATTTGGTCCGCGGATTTTTTCCCCATGCATTTTTGCATATGCGATGTTTTCGGGATTTGGGCACGGAAAATCAAAATCCCGGCCCCATTTAAAATGCACGGGGACCAAAATCCGGCGGAAAATTTTCCCGAGGTGTAAGGTAGCCTTAATGATTCTTCGCGAAGAGCAAGCCGCACGTCAAACTGCATACGCATCTTCGGGCGAACCAAAGTCAGTAGACAGTCGCAAAGGAAAACGAAAAAATGAAGAATGAACCACACCAACGTTCGTTTTCTGCATTCATTCGCCTGCTGAGGAATAGAACGCAAGAAAGGCAAAATGAATTCTTCGCTAGTCGCTGCTAACCGACCGAGTGGAATTCGTTTTACTTTTGCGATTTTTTCGCTCTTCAACAACACTGATTACAAGTTGTATTTGACAGGATATTTAAAGCAAGACGCATCAACTAAAACCATCGTAAAGTGTATAATTATGAAAAATCTCACTACAACCTCACTACTGCCGTAATATGGAAAAGTGACGTAACAGCCATTTTACAACATGCATGTTTTCCATTTTTCTGTTACAGAGCTCGATGAGTAGTACTCGTTAACACCATTTTTGGAAAATGGCGTATACTACACTTTTTAATATTACGGCAGACTACCTCCAATATTAGTGCTACCTTTACTAAGGGTACGGTTACTAATTGAATTTTTTAAATTTTCAGAATCATATTTCGAACGAAACAACTTTAAAATAAATCGTTGATGGCCGAAAACTAAAATTTGATTTGTTGTGTAGAATCATATTTGAACACACAATCTGTGGACTACTGAAGACAGATTACATTTTCATGTAAAGGTAGCCTCACACCTCGGGAATTTGGTCCGGGGATTTTTTCCCCATGCATTTTTGCATATGCGATGTTTTCGGGATTTGGGCACGGAAAATCAAAATCCCGGCCCCATTTAAAATGCACGGGGATCAAAATCCGGCGGAAAATTTTCCCGAGGTGTAAGGCAGCCTTAACGGCCACTGAGAATCAGCCGGATAGTACCATTCCACGCTTTTTGCAGTCTGTTTGTGGTCATTGGCCGCAAACAGACTGCAAAAAGCGTGGAACGGTACTATCCGGCTGGTTCTCACTGGCCATCCAGCATGTTGCATGCAAGTCGTACCACACTGCTTGTATGCAAAATTATGTGGAGAAGAAGAAAGATTTGGATGAATCTTAGCTCAGCCATGAAAATCTTAGGATTATTTTGTGATTTAAAAAAATATGTGGAAACTAAAATTCAGAAAAATTCCATCTAAAATCCTTCCAAAACAAATCCTTACTAATGGTGATTCTAGAGGTTCAATCCAAAGATCGTGAAGAAGGGAGGCGGCGGTTTGAATATTGTCAATATCCGCGTGATATACGTTATGGATCCTTCTTTATTTAGCATTACAGAACAAATTTTGAATGAGTACAAGGTTATAGCAAACAACTAACAAAAAAGTGAATAAAATCTTTTATTTTAATTGAAATTGTGGAAAGTAGGTACACAATTAGTGCATCATGCTATTCAATTTTGCATTGCTTACAAAATCAAAAATCAAAAATCTGTAAAATCTTAAATGTAAAGTAATAAACTCTTATTAGACAAGTGAAGACTTTCCACTAAAAGAGTTTGAATATTTTTTCTGAAAAATAATTTTTTATACCGATACCAACATTATGTTGCAAAGTCTTCTTTGGCCGCGCGGTGAGATGCACAGCTACAAAGCAAGATCATGCTGAGGGTGGCTGAGTTCGATTCCCGGTCCGGTCTTGGGAATTTTCTCGACTTCACTGGGCATAAAAGTATCATCGTGTTAGCCTAATCATGTATGAATGCAAAATTGATAAATTGGCTTAGGAACCTAGCAGTTAGTAACTGTGGAAGTGCTGATCGAACATTCAACAAGCAATCCAACATATCCGAATTTTTTTTTAGAAAAGTAGGTGTAGGCTAAAATATATAATCTTTTTCTCTCCTCTCTTCTTCTTTTCTATCTTCTTCTATTCTTCTTTTTTTCTTTCTTTCTATATATAAAAATGAGTTTCCATTTCCTTTGAGACAATATAACTCACGAATGGATGATCCGATTAGTATGAATTATGCACGGCTCGATTTGTTCTTCAATGGGCTGTGTTTATATGTAGAAAAAATGGATTTTTACGGGGATAGTTCAAAAATCAATAATATGCTAAAAGTTGTTGAATTGTGAAGAAATTTAATAGTGCGTTACTGCAATATTTGACATTTACAAAGCCAGCGATCCCGGGGAACGCAGGCACAGGGTCCAATCTGCTAGTAAAGTATATAATTGAAAAGTATAAGGCTTGCATATAGACCACATCACCTTACATTTCCCTCAAGAGTTGTTTACCTCTGGCTACAATAGAGTTCCTTTCAAAAGGCATCATTTTATGAGCAGAACCAACCTTTGTAATCAATATCATCGTAAACTTACGTTTAGTATTATCACGCGAATTCGGAATTCATTCCACCAAAAACTCACTGGATTTTCATTATATTTTTCTTCGAGCTAATTTATCTCAAAAACTCCCCAAAACACTGAAATTTCGAAAATGCTAAGTTCAAAAAGCTTCTGCAAGAATTCTCGGAAATCCTGAAGAAATTTTAGAAAATCATTGATATACATCTTACATGTAACTCTGAGTAAATTCCAGAAGCCGAGGGGTTCCTTCTAAAATTCTGGGGAATTCATTATTAGTTCTGATGATCTGGGGGTGTTCCTTTTAAAGTTATGGAGAATTCATTCTATTGAGACAGGAAGGGCTTCCAGTGAAGATTGTTACGTGTAGGTTTTGGTTAGGCTATTAGCTTAGATACTAAGGAAATAATTGCCAAACGAAACAATTTGAAATCATCAAATTAAATCAATTTCGCAATATGTGCACCGTGCGCTGAGAACCCCTGCAAGAGAAACCATCAAACAGCGATCGTCTAGCAACGATCTTTAACTCTGCTTTACTCGGTGTGGCACAGCGGCAGCTCACTCGACGACGCAATGACATCCATCGTCAACAGCAGAACGTTGATCAACGAGAGAAGGCCGAATCAGAAGGATATTTTTCGTTCGCTAGACAGGAGAGAGAGATAGATTGGTAAATGATAACCAACATGAGCAAGAATTGGGAGCAGGGAAGCAAGCACATTTTGGTAGACACGAGCATACTTCGTGGCATCGTTGGATTGACTTGCGGTGGCGGAACGGACCGAACATTCATGGAGCAAGCGGAACGGAATCGCAGTGAAGTAGTCTGGTCCGATACTTTCACCGAGTCGCAAGTTGAAGAGAGTTGGGTCCGCAACCACAATTGTATCGCATTGTGTCGTGCACATGGTGCGCAGGAAAATGAAAACCCATGGGAGAAAGGAAGTGTCTGAGAAAGGGATCGTAGATCACCGGTCAGCCAGGACGGTTCCCATCCAAGTATTGGTCGCACTGGACGGTCAAGTGGAGCCGCGGTTGGCGAACATGCTGAAATGTGGGAGTTGGCAGCGACGAGTCGTCGGGGAAAGGAGATTGATCCAGAGAAGAGCCTCACGGAGGCGAAGAAATTGTGATTGATCGTGTTAATTTAGACTAGAAGCGCTTCTTAGTTTAGGAAAAGATGTAGGCAGAAGGCGAATCAGAAAATTAAAGTAAAATGATTACAATGTGAAAGATGTGTTTGTTTGGAGTAGGCACGCCCCGGAAAGATCAATGGGTGGGAAACGGAAACAACGTAACAAGATACTAAAGAATTTTCCGTTGAATTTTTGAAGATGCTGGAGGATTTTTCAGTGATGCTCCTGAAACCTAGAAGAATTCTGAAAGGAATTCCTGGGAGATATTGTTGAAGCAATTTCCACAGGAATTCGTTGATGAATACCTGAAGGAATTTCAGGAAAAATATGTGAATTCCTGCAGCAAATCCAAAAGTTCCACGAGGATTTCCTTGGGAAGTTTCTTCAGGAATTCCTGTTGGAGAAAGTCCAAGAATAATTCCTAGACCAGTTCCAGTTACTTCTGGAGATGCCATCCAGGAATTCGTCCTGAATTCCTCCAGAGATTCATCCAGAAATCCTCCAGAAATTTATTATGAGTCCCCCAGGAATTCATTCTGAATTCCTTCAGGAATTCATTATAAATTTCCCCAAATCCCCCCATGTTGTCTGAATTCCAACAGGCATGAGTTATTCCAAGAATTCCTGGAGTAACTTCACGATAAGTTTCTGGAGAGACTCAACGATAATCTTTTGAAGAAACTCCATAAGGAGCTCCACGAGGAGTTACTGGATCAAATCCAGGATGAATTGTTGGAGGAAGCTTAGCTAGCTTAGCTTAGCTTTGACTGACTACACATATCTATGGTTGCTACTCCGTGATTGACCAGAATCAGTGAAATTGCACAAAGAATCAACTGAATGATTGACTGGGATTGTTCAAGCATTCTCAGTGTGCAAGTTTCAGTGACTCTAAAATTCAAATGATCAATAACGGCGCCGGCCACGTCCTTGAAGTCAGTTTGGAAAAAGGATGGAACATTAGTAGGTGGCTTTTGCTATTTAGAGACCGTATTTATCTCTGCGCTCCACAAAACCACAGGAAGGATTATCAGTTAATTGGTAGGCATCGTTGGATCTGGATTCACTCTGATAAGCGATACGACCGTGTCATTCTTTATACACAGTGATTTTACCTAGCCATGAATCGGGCGCGAAAAGTAGTACAAACTAACTACCGGCCTACCGGGCGCGCAATGCAGAACACAATATTTCGTCCGATCGCGCCATCGTTCTGCTGTCCGAAACAAGAGAAACTTGCACTGAACTGATTTTTATTACCGGCCGCGCAAAGCAGAACACAATATTTCGTCCGATCGCGCCATCGTTCTGCTGTCCGAAACAAGAGAAATCTCGCACTGAACTGATTTTTATTACCGGCCGCGCAAAGCAGAACACAATATTTCGTCTTCGTCCGATCGTGCCATCGTTCTGCTGTCCGAAACAAGAGAAATCTCGCACTGAACTGATTTTTATTACCGGCCGCGCAAAGCAGAACACAATATTTCGTCTTCGTCCGATCGTGCCATCGTTCTGCTGTCCGAAACAAGAGAAATCTCGCACTGAACTGATTTTTATTACCGGCCGCGCAAAGCAGAACACAATATTTCGTCTTCGTCCGATCGTGCCATCGTTCTGCTGTCCAAAACAAGAGAAATCTCGCACTGAACTGATTTTTATTACCGGCCGCGCAATGCAGAACACAATATTTCGTCCGATCGCGCCATCGTTCTGCTGTCCGAAACAAGAGAAATCTCGCACTGAACTGATTTTTATTACCGGCCGCGCAAAGCAGATCACAATATTTCGTCCGATCGCGCCATCGTTCTGCTGTCCGAAACAAGAGAAATCTCGCACTGAACTGATTTTTATTACCGGCCGCGCAAAGCAGAACACAATATTTCGTCTTCGTCCGCCCGTGCCCTCGTTTTGGTGTCCGAAACAAGAAATCTCGCACTGAACTGATTTTTATTACCGGCCGCGCAAAGCAGAACACAATATTTGGTCTTCGTCCGATCGTGCCATCGTTCTGCTGTCCGAAACAAGAGAAATCTCGCACTGAACTGATTTTTATTACCGGCCGCGCAAAGCAGAACACAATATTTCGTCTTCGTCCGATCCTGCCATCCGTCTGCTGGCGAAAGCAAGAGGAATCTCGCACTGAACTGATTTTTATTACCGGCCGCGCAATGCAGAACACAATATTTCGTCCGATCGCGCCATCGTTCTGCTGTCCGAAACAAGAGAAATCTCGCACTGAACTGATTTTTATTACCGGCCGCGCAAAGCAGATCACAATATTTCGTCCGATCGCGCCATCGTTCTGCTGTCCGAAACAAGAGAAATCTCGCACTGAACTCTCCAGGATGAATTGTTGGAGGAACTCCAAAAAGGAACTTTAAGAAGAGTTCCTGAATGACCTTCAGAAGCAATTCCCGAAAGAGCTTCGTAAAATTAAAGGAAAAATATTTGAAAGAAATTCCAGCCCTAGTAGCACAGTTCAGATCGATTTGGTTGCAGCAACTCCAATGTGGCTGGAAACTCCAGGAAGGATTCCTGTAGGAATTCCTAAAAGATATCATGGATGAACCCCATATAGAATCCCTGCAGAAATCCCAGGAGGAATTCCTTGGTGAACTCAGGAGGGAATCCTGGAGGAATTCTAGTATAAATTTCTGGTGGAGCTTCAATAAGATCTTTGGAGAAATTCCTGTGCGTTTTCCTGGAAGAACTCCAACAAGGCATTCTTAAAGCAACTCCAGGAGAAATTTCTTGAGGAATTCAGAATGAATTTCTGAGGGAATTCTCTTAATGAATTCTGGAAATGATCCAGAATGAATTCTTGGTGGAATTCAGAATGAATTCCCGGGGGTTTTCAGAAAAAAACCCGGGGAAATCAGAATGAATTCTCGGGAAAATTATTAACGAATTCCGGGCGGGAATCAAAATGAATTCCTGGAGGAATTCAGAATGATCTTCTGGGGGAAATTAGAATGAGTTCCTGGAAAATTCAAAATGAATTCCGGGCGGGAAGGAAATTTAATTCCTGGGGGCATTCAGAATGAATTTCTGGGGGAAATCTGCATAAATTCGTGGGAAGTTCAGAATGAATTTTTGGGGGAATTCGGGATAAATTCCTGGATAAATTTGAGGATGAATTCCTGGATAAGTTCAGAATAAATTTTAGGATTAATTCCTGGATAAATTCAGAATGAATTACAGGAGAAATTCAGGATGAATTCCTAGAGGAGCTCAAGATGAATTTCTTGAAAATTCAGGATGAATTGCTTGAAGAATTCTGGACGAATTCCTTGAAGAATTCAGAATGAATTCCTTGAAATTCAGGATGAATTCTTTGAAGAATTGAGGATGAATTCCTTGAAGAATTCAGGATAAATTTCTTGAAGAATTCAGGATGAATTCTCTGTAGAATTCCTGGAGGACTTCAGAATGAATTCCTGGGGGAATTCAGGTTGAATTTCAGTAGTTCTTCTGAGAGCTCCTCCAGGATTCCTTTCTGGAATTTGTTCAAAAATTCTTCTTTGAGCTCCTGTAGATCCTCCTGTAGTTCTTCCAAATATTTTTCCTTTGAATTTTCAGAAGCTTTTCCAAGGTTTCCTACCCGGAGGAATTTTTGGAGGAAATCAAAAAGGATATGCTTGTGGAACTTCTGGATGGATTCCTAGAAGAGCTTCAGGAGACACTCCTGAAAGGTCTCGAGGAGAAATTTATGATGGAACCAAAAAAGGAACCACTCGAGAAATTCCACGATGATTTTCTGAAGGAACTCTCAAAAATATGTGGGTGGAGCTATCGTAGGAACTTCAGGAGAAATTTCTGGAATTCGAGAAGTAATTCTTGGAAGGATTTCGTGACACATTTGTGAAAGAACTTCAGAGTCAAATTGTGGGGGAACTGCAGGAGAAATTGCTATGGGCTCCTCAGGTAGAATTTCTGGGTGACCTTCAGAAGATATTCGTAGAGGAACTGCAGAAGGAATTTATGTAGAAACTTCTAAGATCTCTTTGTATAGCTCCTTCAGGAAATCCAGGAGGAATTCCTGGTTGAACTCTAGGAAGAATTCATATAAGAACTGCAAGAGTAATTTCTGTGGGATTCTTCTGAATGGAATCCTGGAGGATCTCCACTCCATATTTAACGAGGATTCCTGAATTCTCAAATTCCTAAACTCCTAACAAATTCCTGTATTCCCAAATTCATAAATTCTTGAATTCCAAATTTCATAAATTGCTAAATTCACAAATTTCTAAATGTCTAAAATCGTGAATTCCCAAGTTTCTTGATTCCTGAATTTCCAAATTCATAAATCTTTAAATTCCTTAGTTCCTAAAATCATCGCCGCCCACAACCAGGACTTTAAGCAAGAAGATTCACGCCTCGATTGTGTGCTATTCAATAGATGGTATCTATGCCTTCCAATCCCATTCACATCCTGTCGCTTCATACTTGTTCGTACCCTAGCGAACGGCGTTCAATCTGTTGATTTTCAAATAATAACTTTTGTTTATTGATTCGATTTTAAATTCTTAAATTCCAAAATATGATACGGTTCGGCACTTCATCCCATAGCTCCTATTTCCATCCTATCAAAAACAAAGCAATGAAAAAAAAGTTTGGTTTGTTTCTTATTTTTGTGATGTTTTTCACCAGTGATCACGAGCAAAGCGACGAGATTAGTGCTGTATTTTTTTTTGCTTTGTGATGAGATTAACATATGTTCAATGAGATGGAAAACGGAACAGTTCCCCTATATCGCCATTACTTTACCAGTTTAGATTTCAGTTTGCAGCCTGGCCAGCGCACTTGCATCGCGATCCAACTTCGTTTCCCCCAGTAGTGACCATAATCTCATCAACTGCACAAATCATCCAAATTTTAATCCCGTTTTCTCGGTATTAGAAATTTTTTTTATTGTTTTTTCACAAACTGGATTTTAAGAAACACAGATAAAACTAACTATTTATAAAACATAATGTTAATTTTCATTTGACATAAAATGTTTGATGGTTTCAATTTGAACGGCTTTCATGCAAGCAGTGCGGTATGACTTGCAAACAACATTTTGCGACTTGTAAGTGTTGCAAAAAGCGTGGAACGGAATATTCCGGCTGGTTCTTAGCGGCCAATGTACGGATTTACAATCTGTATTCGCTAACGAAATCCTGATATTCTACAGATTGTTACTGGAAAGAATAATGATAATTGGACTAAAAACACCTGAGATATATCGGGGCAAAGTTGCCGTTCCACGCTTTTTGCAGGGGTTGGTACTTACAGTGTTAAACATGCTTATGTCACAGTAAATCAAGGCATGATAGGATGAGTGTACCAACCGTTGCTATATACTTAAGTACAACTAATTTTAAAGAAACAAATAGAAGGGATATAAATGGTGTTGATATATCAAACAAAAGATTTTCCTTCCTGCTCCTTAGCTCCTTAGTGAAAACCAGAAAAAATATCTTCACGCCTAATCCATAATATGAACGCATGTACCATGTACCATGCATGTACCATGAACGCATGTAAAGTTGTTATCCTAACAATGTGCCATACAATGAGCCTACGGAAATATCCTACGATTGCAATAAAATTACAGTAATGTTGCAAAATACTGCAGTGGAAAAAAATAAAATAAAAATATAAAATTGGATTAGATTTATGGATCTTGTGATTGATAGCTTTTCACTCTACCACAGCACCACTCAACACTTCAAAAGGACTGCATGTTGACTCACCATAAAAACCATACGATTATGAAGTTTTGTACTCGGGTTTTCTGTTACTTGATTGCACTAGCACCGGAAAAAATTGTGAGTTATCAAAACGTTGAACGATGCTAAAACATGAAGAAACACTCAACTTATTTGCAACTTAATTAAAACGAACAATTTCTAAAGACGCATTGAAGTTACATGGTAAAAAATATGCATCTTGATGATTTTGTTTCGTGTTTGTAACATAAATTGCCGTATTCCTCGGTTGTTTGTTTCCAAATGTCAAACACGTACTGCATTGCAATGTTAATTAAACATTGATCACAATTCGAACGTTTTTGACATCTTGATGCAACTTTTTCGTGCTTTGATATTTTTCCTATGCCTTTGATGAAACTGAATAGAAATAAGGTGCTTTTAGGAAGATGTTGCATGTGCTACTTGGAAAATGACCCTTTTGGCCAAATGACCCATTCGGCCAAATGACTTTCGGCCTAATGGTCTGTTCGGCCAAACAACTTTCGACCTTGTGGCATTCGACTAAATGGCTTTCGGCTAAACGACCCTTCCCATTTTGTTTAGGGAGGGCTAAACCACCCCCCCCCCACCATTTGCCTCTTTTATTTTAAACAATGCATCTACGCTATATTGTCTTTAAAGTCAGATTTCTTCGCAACAAGTTGAATTCAGCAGCGGGGATTCATGAATTAAGTTCGATGTGAATCGGGCCTATCCGCCTAACAATGCCATTTAAAAGTCTTTTCTGAAAAACAATTTACCTTTCATATTGGTAAGATTTGAGTTATTCTCAACACAGTGTCTTGTATGAAGCATTTTACTGCAGCATTGTAGACTACGCTCTGGAAGGAATACTCTTTCTGCGCATGCCTCTGGCTCATACAACTGACATTATGAAGCTACTAAAATCACACCTTTAATATTACCAGTTAAATTGTAAAAAGCGATTGTATGATGAAGATATAATATGGATTACATTCCCCACTGGGACATTGCTGCCTCACAGCTTAGTGTTCATTAAGCTCTTTCACAGTTATTAACTGCAAGGTTTCTAAGCCAAATTACCATTTTTGCAATCGTAAATCGTGAGGCACAACGCGATGATACTTTTATGTCCAGTGAAGCCGAGAAAATTTCCAAACCGAAAATTTCATGGTCTGGACCGGGAATCGAACCCATCCACCTCCAGCATGATCTTGCTTTGTAGTCGCGTATCTTACCGCACGGCTAAGAAAAGCGATTGCAATGTTATGTTAAAACGGATTCATATACGAGTACACTGTGGTTCTTTTTACGAGGTAATAATTTATCAATTTCTCAGTCTAACCAAATTTTCACAGCTTTATCAATACCTCCTGATTCTTGTTTGATTTCTAATGGATTTTTTCGTGGGGTCAACTTAAAGTTTTAATAAATCTTAAAGCAAGATATACCCAGAAACCAACCACGTGAAAAGCAACCCATGTGTACTAATTTTTACACTAGGGCAGTTCAAAATTCAATAATATTCGAAAATCCTTATTTCAGGCCTTCTGCTAATCATCCCTTTATTTAGGCTTTTGAAAGCCTATTACATAAGACAATTAGCTGGAGGCCGACTCTCAACGACCACGGTTATTCATTAAAAGACAGGCCCCTTAGGTTTGGGGTAGTAGTTAACTCATTATTGATATTACTGTCATACAGACTAAGCCTAATGTTATCGTAAAAATTGAAGAAATAATAATTCTCTTTGCTTAATTCGAAATCCATCATTCCGCAAATCCAAAAAAGAAGCTACAGATCATTTTCTTTATCTTCATTCCCGACCACCCACTGACTAGCTTTGGATTCTAAACACAGTACACGTAACATCATATGGAAACGAGATTATTCATCCTGATCCAAACAAATCCTGGTCCGGTTCTGTTACTTTCTAGCTTCTGCCCGCCAGCAAATAAACCTTCCCAACTTGCAATTTCCCTGCTTGTTCGTTTTAAAAGCCATTTCGTCGGTTCCATCAAGAAGAAAGGATGCCATTTGTTTCGTGATATTAGCGTAAAATAAAGAAGAAAAAATATGTTAGTGCATACATAGCTGGACTTGCAGAACAAGGAAACCAGTCGCACCCGCCGTCGTCGCCTCCGTCATTCGGTGGATAATATAACGGATTTTGTATATGCAGGGGAAAACGGCGCAATATGCGCTTTTCTTCATGTTCTTTCACTGCTTTACCAAGGTATAAAAGACATTTAACCCTTACTTACATTTGCTATCGAGGATAAAGCATTTTGTCCAGCGAATAATAATGTCATCATTGTCATATCTATTAAAGTCAGGTATCAAAACCATCAAAAAATATTTTCATCGTATTCTCAAGTTGTTTTAAATGTTTCACTCGAATATATTAAATTATTCAATTAGGTCTCTACATTTAATCAATTCTTTTTCCCGACGACGATTCCATTGGAGCCATAGCATAAGTGCAATTTTGACCAATCTTCTCAACTGACTGGGTGGATGGGGTTCTTGATCATTTTCAATCGGTGATTGCGATACACGACCGTCATCGAGAGACCAAGATTGCATTCTTGTACACATATTACGCCGATCTTGTTTGGTTGGTCGGGATGGATGGACATAGAAAGTGCCTTAGGATCTACGGTAACATGGTTCAGGCGTGATTATGCGGAAGTAATTTCTCACAAAGTAATCATGATTAGCCGCTTAATATCACTGCGTACAATGTTGAAAGTAACGGTTCGTGTGTGCGTTGCGGCGTGCAGATGGAAGTTCCTGAATTTATTCCAAATTGTGAGAAAATTCCAATCAAATCGTGATCCACCAGATGCCACCTTCCGCCTAAAAACGCAATACATTATTACAATTCAACGCATTAAACAAAAGAACACCGACGCCAAAATGCAAAGTGCCATAATGACCGCAGACAAAAACCATAAACCACCGAATCAGACTTAATTAAGTGGTTTTTGTTAGAAAGCTTTTCGTTGGTATTTCAGTCTTTCACTTTCAATTTACAGCTATCTCCAAAATTGAATGGCTACGCATAAAAAAAAACAGTAGGGAGAAAATTATTCAAAACGAAGCTACCGCGGTGAGGGCTACCGATTATAATAATTATAGAACATTGAAACGGTAACCCCATCAGCCGGATGGTGAAGGCAGAAGCTCGCTCACACGCTGGTCGGAGACAGTGAGTGAGTGGATGAACGAGCAGACAATCAATCTTTGGTTTTTCGGAGATAAGCTGAGAGCTGACTGCACGCAGAGTAAATAAAATAAGGTAATAATGAGAGAAACGAAGAACCGCGCGAATGATACCGAATAACGGTACCCGAAAAATCCGCTCGACCGGGCCAAAGGATTTGCGAATGTC